>NC_136525.1:6792654-7047654 GCF_053919585.1 Euprymna scolopes | reverse complement strand
TTCACTATTGTCCCATTCATAATTGTTGGAAGCATGTGAAAACACCCACATACACGTAGAAAGACTATTGGCACTTTTAAACAAGATTTTGTAGTCGATAGAGTTTTCCGATAAAAAAAAAAAAATAGTTTCAACTGATTTTTTTTTTGTCAATTCTAAGTTACAATGGTAGCTTCCAAATTATGCAGTCAAAATTACCTGAATATTACTGAATTATTTAACAAAAAAACTTTAATCGTGTTAGCAGGGGAAAAATTGCTGCCATCTTGTTTAAATCAAAACAGAAAATTACCTCCCTTTTGAACTCACCTGTGTCTTACGATCGTTTTCATCAAATTCTAATTTCTTTATTTTCTTTAATAAATAATTTTCTACCTTATCGATTTTCGTAATTTTTGGATATAATCATCTTAAAAATACGAGGAATACGTAGGTAGATACCATTGTCTTAATGTGAAATTCAGTTTTACGATTTCCGAAATTTCGTCCTAATAGTGTAGAAGTGTCAGACTATTAAACATACACGTAACAAATCAACATGCACAGACATGCCATATACAAAGAAACGTAACTGTTCTTATAATTTTGACCACTAGACAATACATGAGCATCGATTACAGAAACACACGTATATTTACATACACACGTATAGTTACATACACACGTATAGTTACATACACACGTATAGTTACATAAACTAGACAGGCATGAACGCACGTACATACACTTGTTATAAAAAAATAAATAAATAAAAAACGTCTTCCTTCAGTCTTGACAGACTATGGATACCCACTGTAAGAGTGCCTGCGCGTGAAACTTTTGTGGCAAGAGTTGTGCAATATCCAGCCACACCTCTCCTGAGTCGACATTGTTGAATACCAATGACAAGTGGAGGTTCAGGACGACTGGAAACCATGCTGGAAAGGATATACAGCACCTAGAATTCTGAAATGGTCACCCATGTGGTACTAGCCAGGCTCAAGGTTGCTTAACTTCGGTGGTCTGTCGAAAACCGGTCTGTCAACATGAGTATACGATACTTGTTATATAAAACCCTAGAATCGAACACCAAATGTTACGGTCCACCTAAACACTTATCAAACCTGACAGTCAGACATCCGTTGTGTGGATGCATATTCACATGTTGCTTTCTTAGAGTCTTACACTGTCAATATCTGCAACAGAGAGATGAAACTTTCACGTCATGAATGCATAAGTCATCATAAAAATGCAGCAGGCTAAATAATAAAAATAGGAGGCATTACTTATGGAACGTCCCCCCCCCTCCCCTCCCTCTCGTATTAATGAATCACTGCTTCTTATGGGTGAGTAGCAAGATGTTAGTTTACATTACATTTAAACTTCCATGTTGCTGTTCATCCAAATAATTATCAAATGCAAAATCAGACATCATGGGGATAAGACAACAACAAGGACAACATTCAGCATTTCTTCTATTTTTTTTTTTTTTTTTTTTTGTGTGGCACAAGTCTGAAATTAAACGTAATTAAAAAACAAAATACAGAAAAAATCTTTATGATGTACATACCTATCATGGAACAAAAAATGTCATATTCCAAAAATCACATAAATTGATCAAATAGTTATCAAATTTCACAACAAATTCATTTAATAAAGGGAGACAACTCAATTCGAACAACAAAGTCTCTCTCTCTTGGATAGGGTGCAAAAAAGAATCTTTAATCTAATATATCCCACTTTGTCAACTAAGCTCCAGCCTCTGTCCCATCACCACAATGTTGCATCCCTGCGCCTGTTTTACAAATATTTTAATGGAATGTGTTCTGATGAACTCGTTGCATTTGTGCCCCTTCAACATACATATCCCTGACAAATCTGCTTAGCAACAAAATCACACCCCTTCACTGTTGAGGTCCCTAAATGCCAGAAAGCTTTCTACTCTAAGAGTTTCTTCCCTTGAACAGCTAGACTTTGGAATTCGCTTCCTACTACCTGCTTTCCTGACTGTACTGATATGTAACGTAAACAAACATCTTGTTAATGTTTCCAAGACATGGTCCACATTAGTAACCTATTACGTCTAAGTAGCGATATGCCTTGCTTTGAGTGAAGGTGAGTAAAAAGAAAAAAAAAATTTTTTTTAATCAATCTTCTAATGGCTACAATATATTATTAAATCATTAAAAATTGTAAAAAAATATTTTTTTGATATATATAAAAAATAAATTTTAATCAATCTTCTAATGGCTACAATATATTATCAAATCATTAAAAATTGTAAAAAAAATATTTTTTTGATATATATAAAAAATAAATTTTAATCAATCTTCTAATGGCTACAATATATTATCAAATCATTAAAAATTGTAAAAAAAATATTTTTTTGATATATATAAAAAATAAATTTTAATCAATCTTCTAATGGCTACAATATATTATCAAATCATTAAAAATTGTAAAAAAATATTTTTTTGATATATATAAAAAATAAATTTTAATCAATCTTCTAATGGCTACAATATATTATTAAATCATTAAAAATTGTAAAAAAATATTTTTTTTGATATATATAAAAAATAAATTTTTTTTATTAATCCTCTAATGGCTACAATATATTATTAAATCATTAAAAATTGTCAAAAAATCTTTTTTTGATATATATAAAAAATAAATTTTAATCAATCTTCTAATGGCTACAATATATTATCAAATCATTAAAAATTGTAAAAAAAATATTTTTTTGATATATATAAAAAATAAATTTTAATCAATCTTCTAATGGCTACAATATATTATTAAATCATTAAAAATTGTAAAAAAATATTTTTTTTGATATATATAAAAAATAAATTTTAATCAATCTTCTAATGGCTACAATATATTATTAAATCATTAAAAATTGTAAAAAAAATATTTTTTTGATATATATAAAAAATAAATTTTAATCAATCTTCTAATGGCTACAATATATTATTAAATCATTAAAAATTGTAAAAAAAATATTTTTTTGATATATATAAAAAATAAATTTTAATCAATCTTCTAATGGCTACAATATATTATTAATCATTAAAAATTGTAAAAAAAAACATTTTGTCATATATATAAAAAAAAAAAACCTATCCTCAGTGCGAACGATAATAATAGAATTGCGAATTACTTATGACAGCTTCCCAGTCATGGCTGACGAAATGACTGCATACTACCCCCATGGATTAAATAGAAGGTTCCATTCGAAATTCTGTACAGCTTCTCACATTCAACAAGATACAACTGAAAAAAGTCTGAGAGGTTTTTTTTTGGTTTTTTTGCAAAGGAGTCACCTCTTTTCAAGGCCCGAGGGTCACTCAAGGATAAGGGTTAATGAGTGCACAGTGGGCAAGGGAAACATGTCAGTCATCAATAGTAGTGGAAATTTGGTAAATTGAATTACTTAAAGCGGACGGCTCCTCAAGAATTTGTTCACGTTGGACTTGAAGACAACCACATTGTAATCAGTTGGAAAGCAGGAAAACGGAACACAGTTCCACAGGTGTGCAGTTCTAAGAAAAAAGCTTTGTTCATGGAATCTACGTTTAGATTTAGGCACAGATAAAGAGTGGGGGAAATTATTGATAGTGGTTTCAGTTAGATGAGTGTTTTTCATGAAAGTCAGGCAGGGCGACCATAGATTGGAACTCAGACGAGCACTTGCCATGAAAATATCAACCGAAATGTTGTGAAAATAACATTTAATATGAGAACAGTAGTCAGAAGAATCCAAAAAATATATCAATAAAAAAAATACTACTTGATCAAGTGACATGATTTTCGGAATATAACATTTTCGCTTCGTCACAGTGCGTAGATCATAAAGATTTTTCTGTATTTTTTGTTTTTAATTAGGTTGAATTCTTTTTTCTTTTTCTTCATGCAAAATTCATCATCCAAATAATATGAAAAAATTTTTTTTAAATTTATCAATTTACATGATTTTCAGAATATGATATTTTTGCTTTGTGATGGGTACATGATAAATTCATTTTACAAGTACCTGCAGGTGTGTATTTGCAGTAACATCTGGGGGTGGCTGCTGACTGAGGGTCCCACCACCCGGGCCCAAGTGAGGATGAGTTAATGTGGTGTCCATGGTGGGAGAGGCAATAGGTGTGGCCACAGCAGAGACGGTATTCGTTGACTGCTGCGGGGGTGGCTTCTGCTGCTGCTGCGGGGATGGCTTGTGAGAGATTGGCATGTAAGGTAAGTCTGAAGGCGGCATGTTGCAAGCCAGTTCGGTAGGGATACCTCCCCCTGGGGGTAGGGACATCTCTCCTCCTCCATCGCCAGTGTTAGCAGGAACCCTGAAGGGCATTGTGGCTACTGTAAATGGCTGCGGAGTATTGGTCTACAAAGAAAACAACAAAAAAAAAAAAGCATCTAATGCTAAACTTAGTGCAATAAAAAAAAAAATTAAATATAGAAGAGTATAAGAAGGCTATAGCAATGCAGAGAACCGGCTGTTGTATTGGCGTAACATATGACCAAAAATAGACAAATGAAAGAAAGTCTTATCTGTTTTATTATTTTTACTAGCATTTCAACCCGGCGTTGCCCGGGTGTTTGGAGGTGTATGTTGAGCAAAAAAAAAAAAAAAAAAAAAAGAAAAAAAAAAAAAAAGAAAAAAAAAAAAAAAGGCAGTCAATTTTTTAAACTTTGACCCCTTAAAATTTATTGTTTTGGGCTCAAATCAAGTTATTAAGTTAGATCCATGTCTAAGGAAACTATATCTAAAATTTCAAGTGTTTAGACTGAAAATTGGTGGAGGAGTTTGGTAGAGTTCTCAAAGGTCAAATCATTGAACTTTGACCCCTTAACAGCCAAATTTCTGGCCGAAAATGTATTACAAAGATTTTCCCAAATCTCAGTACCCTGTATATCAAATTTTGAGTCTGTAGACTTAAAACTGACAGAGTTATTGCATAGGGAAATATACACAGACACACACACGTACACTTTTATAGATATATAGATTTAACTTTGTATATCTATTTAATTTTCAAGATAATCACAATACAAATCAGTAAATATGAACTGTTTGATGTAACCGTGATTGTGGAGGTTTTAATATTTTGAGATAACATCTTTTTTTTCAAAAGTGCCCTCTTGTGGCGAGCTAGATTTTCCCCACATTAAAAACTGGCCTTATGTCTGACTCTGCCCTTGTGGGGAGGCAAGTAAATAGGAACATAATTACATTAGGATCTGACGACAATGTTTATTATTATTATTATTATTATTATAATAATTATAATAATAATAATAATAAACATTGTTTATTATTATTATTATTATTATTATAATAATTATAATAATAATAATAATAAAAATAAATACTAATAATAATAATAATTATAATAATAAAATAATAATAAAATTAAAAATTAATTATAATAATAAAAATAAAATAATAATAATAAAAATAATAAAAGTAAAAAAAAAATAATAATAATAATAAAAATAAAAAAATAATAATTATAATAAAATAAAAAAATAACAATAATTATAATAAAAATAATAAAAGTAAAAAAATAATAATAATAATAAAAATAAAAAAATAATAATTATAATAATAAAATAAAAAATAACAATAATTATAATAAAAATAAAAAATAATAAAAAATAAAAAAAATAATAATTATAAAAAATAATTATAATAAAAATAATAAAAATAAAAATAATGAAAATAAAAAATAAAAAAATAAGAATAAAAATAAAAAATAATAAAAATAATGAAAATAAAAAATAAAAAAATAATAAAAATAAAAATAATACTAATAATAAAATACTACTAATAATGATAAAAAAATAATAAAAATACTAATACTACTAATAATAATAATAAAAATAAGAAAAAAAGGATATTAATAAATAAATCAATAAAATAAAATAAGAAATTTAATTAATCAAATAAATAATTCATATGTTAATATTTATAAATAATAAAATAAAAACAAAATTTAAGATCAACAGATTTATAGATACATACAACATAATCGAAATCCGAATAGATTTCACATTAAATATTCTCTGCATTATCGATTCAAAGCATCACTTATTTCCATTCAGAATTTAAATAATCACATGTTTGCTAAAATTAAAAAGAAAACCTAAATAATGAACTAACAAGTAGATCAAGACAGAATTTAAAAAAAAAAAAAAATTATTAATTTAAATAGATAAATAAATATACAAATGAAAATGTCTATATTAACCTTACCAGACCAAGTTACCGATATACCGGTAATTTCCAAAAATGCTATATACCGAGTTATCTCTAAACCAGTATTTTTCCGAACACGTCTTTTTGTGTTGTCAGAGTGCTAAAAATAGCTACCCAATCGCTGCTTAGCTTCGAGTTAGCGCAAGCCTAACGTTCTACAAATGGCTCCCTTTGTTTTGGCAGAGTTGTGAGTTGTTTTGTAGACTAAAGTAGCCGTGAAACGAGCTAGTGACGAACCAAGCACTTTGACAGGTAAAAGAGCGAGACCAAGGAGTTTCACGGTGAAAACAAGTGTTGGATAAAAAGATAAATTCTGATTCAGACGTTTGTTTCTGAATCAAGTAACGCTAGTGATGATGAATATATCGATGAAGGAGAAAGTGATGATAATTCTGATGATGTAAATGGGCCTAGATCAAAATCGAGCATTCAAAGTAAGGGGGGGGGTCGTGTCACTCAACCAGGTGATAGGGGAGATTCTGGTGTGGTTGATGAGGGATGGAGTCGCAGTTTTGTAGCTCCAGATCTGGATTTCACAATTTTGCCCAGGCGGCCAGGTACAGGGGACAATTATGTTCACTAGCCCAGGTCGGGTAAGGTTAATAGCAATGATATTAATTAAGAAACCCTACGTGTAAACTCTTTCTGCTTTACAATTTATTAGATTAGATTAACTTCTTAACGCGTTGTCATGACAACGCACGTACTACAACCATTGGGTAGCAGATTACAATTTTTTTTTAAATTGGATATTAATAAATAAATATTTAATAAAAATAAAAAACATGACCATATTGTATTGACACACGCAGCATAATACGAAAACGTTTAACATTAATGATGTCTCCATTACAAATCCACAGCATCACTTACTTTAAGAATTTAAATAATAACCGATATCATGTTCGCTAAAAAAACTCCACAATTAATAAAAAATATTTTTTATTACATTTTCACCCCAAACAAGGCGCATTGCCACTTTGATGTAGGGGGCTACTATCAGGGACATAAGCTGCAGGAAGTTGGGCAGCAAGATGTTGGTTCACGTTACACTTGAACTTCTGCATGTCCGTACAGTTGAGGAAGCAGGGACCCAGAAGGGAACTCCAAAGTCTAGCAGTTCTGGGGAATAAACTACTGTAGTAGAAGGCTCTTACATCTAGGGATCTCTACTGTGAAGGGGGGAGATTTAGCTGCTTGTTGGGTTTGGCGGGGGTATTTATGTCAAGGGGGTACAAGTGCTTGCAGTTCGTCGGAGCATTCACCGTTAAAGTACTTGTAGAACAGGCAGAGGGATGCAACATTTCATTGATGGGACAGAGGCTGAAGCTTATGTGACAGTTCAGGACCTATTAGGTTGGTGACTCTCTTTTGGACCTTGTCTAGGAGCGAGAGACTAAAAAATGAAAGTGTTTATAGCAATCTATACATATAAAAGCGAAAATGTGTGGATGTATGTATGTTCGCTTTTTGTGTATGTCCAAGAAAGGATTTTTTTCGGCAGCTTCTCAAGGCCGTCGCTCATTTTTAAAAACTTTTTACATCACGTCGAAATCATAATATCTACGAGTTACAAACTGAGGTCGCGTGTGTATTTAATTTGCCCGACTTTCAAAAGCTAAATATTCAACCTTTTTCGATCGGCGCGTGTAGATTCGCCTTTTTTTTTTTTTTTTTTTTTTATATATATAATAAAAGCGAAACTAATACGAAGGTTGTTGCATCGTTCCCAGCGTCCAAAAGCAATCAGCTTTGATCAATGCGGGTTTTTCCTTATATCAGACAATTGCTATTCAATTTGGACAATCCCCTTTCAATGGGGAGCTTGTTTCCCTCCTCCCGTCATCTTGGGGAAGCACAAACTGCCCCACATTAAATGAAAAAAAAAACGATCCCGCAGCGAAACAAAGTAAACAAACGCCAAAAACTGCCCCGTCATCAACAACACGTACAAAACATGATGACTTCTTTATTTGTCGGATCAACCGGTCAAATGACGTCAGTAAATAAAAAAAACGCAGTAAATGAACCCCCACCCCCCACCCCCGCAGTGAAACAAAGTAAACAAACGCCAAAAAACTGCCCAGTCATTGTAACGCTCCCGCGATGACCTCATTAAGCGGCCACCTATCAATCAAACCTCCTTGACTCACTTTAATCGCTCTTACATTAATATTGTCGCTGTAGCGCAGGTGTTTAGGCTCAGTCTATAGGCCTCAAGGCTGTGTGTTCGAGCCCACATGCCACCAACCCCCAATCTTTATATATTTTTTTTTTTTAAATCGCTATCATTAAGTTTCCTTTTTGTTCTGATTTACCCCGCCACCAAACACACACACCTACAAATACCCGGGCAACGCCGGGTACCTCCCCCTAGTATAAATATAAAAACTCATGCATAAACCATTTCCTGCTTTACAGTTGTCCCGTTCCCACATTCATTTTCACCCTATGATATTTCAATCTTTTTCCTTTGTTAGGGACACTCTTTGGTCGCTTTTCTTTTGAAAAAGAGATATTATCTCAAAATATTAATACCTCCACCATCCTGGTTACATCAAACATACAAAGTTAAATAAAATAAAATAAAACAAATAAAACCTTCTTTCGCTGTCTATTTTTGTTCATACCTCATGTCAATACAACAGCTGGTTCCCTGCATTGCTACAGCCTTCTTATACTCCTTCATATATATTTACCAGCAATGCTTTAAGCAAACTACCTTTCTCTATTAAATAAAAAATTATAAAAAGAGCTGTTATTATATAAGAGCCATTCTAAATGTAAGGCCTCCTATTTTTTAGATACAAAACCTAAAGCATTGAAGAGCTATGAAGACAGGAGTGGTACCATTAAAACGAGCAACCTTTTAAGTTTATATAAAGGGCAATTGTTTGTATGTCCAGCTAAAAGTAAAAAAACAAACTACAAAACAAAGGAACACAAAGTTGGTATTATCTTGATTGGTATTGCTCCAGATGTATAAAATCTATAATTTAGAAAAAAAATATTAATTCTGTGAGAACCAACTGTGCTGGTGGTGGTGGGAGGAACTGATTTTCTTGATTTTTAACATATTTATATAATAATTTTCAAGAAAAAAAACAAAAAAAACAATGGATTTATGTAGTAATTTGGGAAAACAGTCATTTCTGTAAATCTTTATATATCTACTAGCAGGGAGACTCAACGTTGCCCGGGATTGAATGAGAAACAACTAGTGTCCCAAACCATATTTTTATTGTCATCGAAATCGGTGAAATTGATCATTTTTCAATTAAATCAATTGATTGACTGCTCTAGTCGGGGACTAACCGCAGTGCATCAGGAGGAAACCTCACCTGCCTTCCTGTGGTGACTTAGTCTACAATAAAGTGTAGTCTACATTGCACTGTAGAGAACCTACTGTTGATTTTATAAGTTTTAATATTTCTCTATAGCAGGGTTTCCCAAACTTCAGGGCACCATGAAGCCCCTGAGTAGAGTAAAGGTTTTTCACGAAGTACTAGCAAGATCATTTCTAAAATAAATATGAAAAACATTAATCTCAAATTTTAACACCAACTAACGATTTTTGAGTCCCTTTGACTTCAGGCTTAAGTCAAAGGAAGCACTGGTGCTACCAGATCAGGCTATCTGAAGATATTGGCTTCCTGCGATGAAATGCACCTAATGTTGATGCTTTTTTGTTTTTTTACTTCCTTTTGCAAAACTTAATTACATTCTGCAAAACCAAAACGTAAAACAATAAGCCTTCTTTTCCCTCTTTTTCTTTCTTCCTATTTCTCTTTCTATCTCCCTCACTTCCTGACTGGTGGCCCTGTCGGTGGGGCATTAGAATACGCTGACTGCCCCCCTGCAGAGGGTAAAAGTCCCTCAATGGGGCTCCTGGATACGACCTTAAACTTTATCCAGTGGTGAGGCCCCAGTTTAATTACCATTGCTCCCAGGTCCACTTTGACCCAGAGTGGTAGTACCTATTAGGGTCCCAACTATGGGTTAAATAGAAACCGACGTGAAAACAACAAATATATTCTATTAAAAAAAATTTTTTCTTCAAAATCTTTGGATTCGGCATTAAATAACCTGAAAAGGGTTGATATGCCGTAAAACAAAAACAACCAACCAACAACCAATCCTGACTGGTTTCCTTACCAAACATTAACACTGTAACCCGTTTCCCCTCTCCATTGCAAAACTCATTCATGTTCTGCAGGGCAGGGAACAAAAACGATAAAATTCACTTTAAAACAACCAAACCAAACACTACAAACTCGCGATTAGAGATACAAAAAACGTGAATAAAAACCTTCTACAAAATAACTGGATGCAACATGAATACCATTTCTCAAAAAACTGGATTCGGCATTAAATAGCCAAAAAAGGGTTGATATGCCATAAAATAAAACAACTAAACCAAACATTGCACTGTAGAGAACCTACTGTTGATGTTATAAAATTATTTTTATATAATGGCTTGAATGAAAGTTTAGAATGCAAAAGTCAAGTATCATGGTTTAATTGTGTCCTAAACAGAAACAGTCATTTCAAATGTGGACCTGTCTTATCAAAAAAATTACTGTTGATTTTATATGCTGAGCCCTTCTGCTTGTGCACTAGTGATAAATCTTCTCAAATGCACCTGTGATGTTAGGCTGTATGAAGGTGTTAACTTTGTTCAAAATTGGACTGTTCCTTCTTTAATCAGATTTTTGATTATCGATTTTCAATACTTATCAAAGGCATTCTGATACAAAACCTATCTAAGAGCACTTTCAGGTACAAAGTATATTTGCGTGAAATTTCATAAAAATCAGCTCAGCCATTTCAGAGTCTATTAGGAAAAACTCACACCCACACACAAAGTGGCTTTTATATACAAGTAGAGATTATATAAAAGGCAAATGTGTGTGTGTTTGTATGTCCAGCTAGAAATAAAAAAAAAAACTACAAAACAGATTACCACAAAGTTGACTGATATCGTCATGGATATATAAAATCTAAAATTTAGAAAAAAAATTCATTCTGTCAGTGTCAACTCTGTTGCAGGAAGGGGGGGGGAAGATAGGCGTTTTTCTAGATTTTTAATTTATCTATATAATTAAAAAAATATATATTTATAATTTTCAAAAAAAAAAAATTATAATTTAAAAAAATGTATTAATAATTTCCCCCAAAAAATGTATTTATAATAATTAAAAATAAAATGTATTATTAATAATTTAAAAGAAATGTATTTTTCAAGAAAAAATATATTTATAATAATTAAAATAAAAAATTATAATTTTCAATAAAAAAGTATACTTTTTAAAAATTGTATTTCTATAATAGTATTCTAAAAAAATTTATAATTTTCAATAAAAAAGTATTATAATTTAAAAAAAATATGTATTCAAATAATAAAATTGATAATTTAAAAAAAAACGCATTTATATAATTAAAAACATATGATTTTCAAATAAAACTTTTTTATAATTTTCAAAAAAAAAAAAATGTATCTATACAATAATTTTTAAAAAATATATTTATAATTAAAAAAAAATGTATTTATAAAATAATTTTCCAATAATGTATTTATATAATTTAAAAAATGTATTTATATAATAATTTAAAAAAAAAATATATATATAATAATTTTCAAAAAAAAATATATATAATAATTTTCAAAAAAAATATTGATAATAATTTTCAAAAAAAATATTGATAATTCAAAAAATGTGTTTATATAATAAAAATTATAAACATTTTTTTTTTTTAAATAGAACTGAGAAAAATGATGAATTAACATAATTCTCGGTCATAAATGTGAATGTCTTGTAATTATCAAGGCCTGAAGGCCACTCAAGGATAAGGGTTAATGAATGTACATTAATCAAAAGGACAATATTATAGTAATCGTTACAAGTGTAACTTTGGTAAATTTGCTAACTTATATGGAACGGCTCATCAAGAACTTTTTTACATTGGACTTGAAGACAGCCATATTGTAGTCAGCTGGAAAGCAGGGAAATGGTAGAGAGTTCCACAGGCATGCAGTTTAAGAAAGAAACTTTGTTCATGGATTCTACGTTTAGATTTAGGCACAGATAAAGAGTGGGGAAATTATTGACAGTGGTTTCAGCTAGATGAGTGTTTTTTGTGAAAGTTTAGCAAGAGGTACCATAGATTGGAGTTCAGATGAGCACTTGCCATGCAAATGGTGTAGTTACAGATGTTTGGTCAAGGAAAGAAGTAGGGTACAGAGTCTGACCAACAAAAAAAAGTCCAGTGCACAACTTTATAAAATATAAAAAAAAGTTTTTTTAAAATTGGCAAAAGAAAAAAAAAGGTAAAAATATAAAAAAAAAAGGTAAAAATATAAAAAAAAGGGTAAAAATATAAAAAAAGGTAAAAATATAAAAAAAGGTAAAAATATAAAAAAAAGGAAAAAATATAAAAAAAAGGAAAAAATATAAAAAAAAGGTAAAAATATAAAAAAAAGGGTAAAAATATAAAAAAAGGTAAAAATATAAAAAAAAGGTAAAAATATAAAAAAGGTAAAAATATAAAAAAAAGGGTAAAAATATAAAAAAAAGGGTAAAAATAAAAAAAAAGGTAAAAATATAAAAAAAGGTAAAAATATAAAAAAAAGGTAAAAATATAAAAAAGGTAAAAATATAAAAAAGGTAAAAATATAAAAAAAGGTAAAAATATAAAAAAAGGTAAAAATATAAAAAAAGGTAAAAATATAAAAAAAAGGTAAAAATATAAAAAAAGGTAAAAATATAAAAAAAAGGTAAAAATATAAAAAAAGGTAAAAATAAAAAAAAAGGTAATAATATAAAAAAAAGGTAAAAATATAAAAAAAAAGGTAAAAATATAAAAAAAAGGTAAAAATATAAAAAAAGGTAAAAATATAAAAAAAAGGTAAAAATATAAAAAAAGGTAAAAATATAAAAAAAAGGTAAAAATATAAAAAAAGGTAAAAATATAAAAAAAGGTAAAAATATAAAAAAAGGGTAAAAATATAAAAAAAGCTAAAAATATAAAAAAAGGTAAAAATATAAAAAAAGGTAAAAATATAAAAAAAGGTAAAAATATAAAAAAAGGTAAAAATATAAAAAAAGGTAAAAATATAAAAAAAGGTAAAAATATAAAAAAAGGTAAAAATATAAAAAAAGGTAAAAATATAAAAAAGGTAAAAATATAAAAAAAGGTAAAAATATAAAAAAAGGTAAAAATATAAAAAAAAGGGTAAAAATATAAAAAAAGGTAAAAATATAAAAAAAGGTAAAAATATAAAAAAAGGGTAAAAATATAAAAAAAGGTAAAAATATAAAAAAAGGTAAAAATATAAAAAAAGGTAAAAATATAAAAAAAGGGTAAAAATATAAAAAAAGGTAAAAATATAAAAAAAGGTAAAAATATAAAAAAAGGTAAAAATATAAAAAAAGGTAAAAATATAAAAAAGGTAAAAATATAAAAAAAGGTAAAAATATAAAAAAAGGTAAAAATATAAAAAAAGGTAAAAATATAAAAAAGGTAAAAATATAAAAAAAAGGTAAAAATATAAAAAAAAGGTAAAAATATAAAAAAAAAGGTAAAAATATAAAAAAAAAGGTAAAAATATAAAAAAAAAAGGTAAAAATATAAAAAAAAGGTAAAAATATAAAAAAAGGTAAAAATATAAAAAAAGGTAAAAATATAAAAAAAGGTAAAAATATAAAAAAAAGGTAAAAATATAAAAAAAAGGTAAAAATATAAAAAAAAGGTAATAATATAAAAAAAAAGGTAAAAATATAAAAAAAAAGGTAAAAATATAAAAAAAAAGGTAAAAATATAAAAAAAAAGGTAAAAATATAAAAAAAAAGGTAAAAATATATAAAAAAAGGTAAAAATATAAAAAAAAGGTAAAAATATAAAAAAAGGTAAAAATATAAAAAAAGGTAAAATATAAAAAAAGGTAAAAATATAAAAAAAGGTAAAAATATAAAAAAAGGTAAAAATATGAAAAAAGGTAAAAATATAAAAAACAAGGTAAAAATATAAAAAAAAAGGTAAAAATATAAAAAAAAAGGTAAAAATATAAAAGAAAAAAAATTTCCTTTTATTTCGATTTTATTTGTTAACAAAATCATCACTTCAACATCAGAGCAAAAATCAAAATATTTAATTTCAATTAAAACCACAGATATCTACTCAAATCAATCAATCAATAAGGGTTTTATCAGTCAATGAAGAACCCATCACTGGACTTTAGCTATCTCTTTGTTTTGAGCTATCCACTGCCATGTGGGACCCATTTGTTTTATCAGGTCGTCCTGCCATCTCGTTCTTGGTCTTCTCTTTGGACCTGTTATGTTCACAGGTGTGTGAATTTAATGAGATCAAACATCACGCGACTTAACTTTGGCTGCAAGCCAGTTCCCCATAAAAAAGGGAATGTCCAACTGAATAACAATTGTCTGAGATGACAAGTTTTGGCCGCATTGATCAAAACTCATTGCTTTCTGGATGTCCCCAGTACAGGTGCCAGGGTGCTGCCTTTTCTACGGATTCAGTTTCTCTTTTATACGGAAAACAAACACGCGGAAAAAAAAATTGCAAAAATAGCGTGTAAAAGTCGCCCAAATTAAAGATACTCACGACCTCGTTTTGTGAATCGGACATGTTACAATCTAGGGAGTATATAAAAAGTTCTAAGAAACAGTGACCCCTTCACCTGTCCCCCCCCCCCAAGCCGTTGCCGGACATATACAAAATGTGCACACACTAACACACATTTTGACTTTTCTATATATATATAGACTAGCAGGGCTACCCGGCGTTGCTCGGGACCATATAAACAATGAAAAAACAAAAGCAGATATTGAACATATGTTTTATTCTTAGGGGAGAGGAATCTTTCATCTCAAGTTTTAGCGTTACAAACAAACATTTGTCTTTTATATATAGAGATAATGACAGGTTTTTTGGGGGCCCCCCTCGAAGATAACTGATCAGTTGACCAACTTCTAGTGGTCCGTTTGACGTGAAATTTCGATATTTGTCATCCGGGTGATGGGACTTCGATATGATACCAAATTTGTCAAGTTTGGTTCCGTCTTTCAAAAGTTTTAGCGTTACAAACAAACATACATACATACACACAGACGTTTGGCTTTTATATATATAGATTAATACAGAAAATTTCCCATTCAGCCTTTTTCGGCCAATTATCCTAAAAAATTTGGCTTTAAATATTTTGGCAAGCCAGAGTTACTTCCCTTATATTTACATTACGTTGTCGAAAACAAATATGGCCGACCATTGGGAGGTGAAATCGTGAAAGTACATGTTTTATGTAATAGTACAGAAATATTTAATTAATTGCGATAATTAAGTAGATAAAATTGTTTTGGTTTGAAATTGACACAGAATGTGAGATACCATTGGTTTTTGATGAAAACTTGATCTTGTAGTTTTCGAATTTTGTTCTAATAGCGAAGAAGAACCTCAAAATTAAAAAAAAAAAAAGGCAAAAAAAAAGAAAAGAAATAAAAAAAAGCAGTTATTATATAAAGGGCAAATAACTGTGAATATATGTTCAGATATCTCAGTTAAACTCAATTGCGTACTGACATGAGCATTTTCATATGACAGTTTTCTCAAGCTTACTACTTCCATGCTGGCTCACGACAAATTGAAAGCGTTTTTGTTTGTAACACCATCACTAAAGATTTCTCCACAAAGTTAACAAATTCTTCCTATCTGGTTTGGCTTTTCATTAGTTTCTTTCTCTTAGATGGGTTGCCTTCACCACAACCGAGGAACTCCATTTACCTCCCTTTACTATAGTAACCCATGGCTAATGATACGCTACCTGAAAGTACTTCCCACAAGTTCCTAGGCTTAACTTTCACAAACTACATGAATTGAGACAAATACATTGAGGACATTGCCAAGGCTACTGCAAAGAAGGTAGGCTCCCTTTACCATGCTAGAAAATTACTCACACCAGAGAGTATCCTGTATCTCTTACAAAGTCACTATTCGCCCATGCATGGAATATTGTTGTCACATCTGAGCTGGTGCATCTGCCACTAGATAGGGTTCAAAAAAGAGTCCCCAACCAATATCCTACCAATGTCCAATCGCCAAAATGTGCCATCCCTGTGCCTGTTTCACAAGTAAGTGCTCGGACGAACTCAAAGCACTAGTACCTCCTCGACGTAAAAGCCAGTGTGTGTTGGTCATACTGAGAAGATCTTGTTTGGCCACGAATACTATTTTGAAAATTTGGTTTACTTATCTTTAAAAGTATCCTCATGCCAGGTTGTCCTGACAAAGCTCTGTACAGAGAGACCTTAGACACTCTAGGATAGTGTCTAGTAGGCATTCAAGTTCTCTCCTGTAGGCATTCAAATGTTTGAATGACCAGCTAAAAGTAAAAAAAAAAAAAATGCAAAATAGACCACCACAAAGTTGGTATTGTTTTGACCGGCATTGTCCTGGATGTATAAAATCTAAAATTCAAAAAAATATTCACTCTGTGAGGGTCAATTGTGTTGGGGTAGGAAGGAGTCTGTATTTTTAACATATTCATATAATAAATGATAATAAAAAAAAATAAAAACAAAAAATTTGGAAAAACTGTCAAGTCATTTCTAGAAATCTTCCATAAATGACCTAATTTTAAATTATGGTGGAGTGGTCATGAGAGCATCATAACTGGGTGAAAATCTTACATATTTCACGATTTTATTCCAACTATCTCTCGCACTAAAGATTGAACCGTCAACCTCCAGAAAAGTGTCGCTTACAACTGAAACGGTAATCAATAATTTCCCTCACTCTTTATCTGTGCCTAAACCTAAACGTAGGTTCCATAAACAAAGATTCTTTCTTAAACTGCACGCCTGTGGAACTCTTCCATTTCCCTGCTTTCCAGCTAACTACAATATGGTCGTCTTCAAGTCCAATGTAAACAAGTTCTTAATGAGCCTTCCCCTTGAATAATCCAATTTACCAAATTTACACTTCTAACGATTACTACAATTGACTACCATACATTCATTAACCCTTATCCTCGAGTGGCCTCCGAGTCTTGATAAGTGGTTACTTTTCTGTAAGAAAAAAAAAAAAAAACGAATTTATCTACTACCTTATCCGTTACGCAACAAGTCCTTGAGAATTACTTAAAATTTCTACACAATCATAGCTGATGGAATGAGGGCATGCTATCCTTGTTGATTAAATAAAGAAGGAGGCAACTCATCTAGGAAAAAGAAACTTATAAAAAAAAAAACTAAACTAGATAGAAAGAGTCCATTAGCCCTGGCAATCTTTTAGTAATGGTGTCATAAACAAAAAGGCCTGCTTCCAATTTCTCCTAAATCAAAACGGAAGTAGTAAGGCTTAGAGAACTGTCATCTCATGTCAGCACAGTCTGGTCTAACCTGAGATAGTGAAACATATAAAAGTGCTTCTCATCCAGAATTCACCCATAATAAAAACAAAAATCACTATGATTGATGAAATAAAAATATTGTATTCCAAAAATCGTGTAAATTGATCAAGTAGTTTTATTTTTATAAAGAAAATGATTTTGAAGGTATTAATGAGAATTAACGTAAATCTTGCAAGTTAGAACTATCAAGTTATCTCCCTTTGTTTTTTTTGTCTTTTTAGATTTTTTTCATAATGTTGGACAAAACAACTGCTCTTCTGTTAATTTGATTTTCTTATTTAAAAATAACACTACTTGATCAATTTACATGATTTTTGGTATATGATGCTTTTCTTTATTTTTGTTTTTACTAGAGGGGGATTCTTGACAAAAATTCAAGAAGCAAAACTTACCTGTGGAATGTATGTAACATGGCCAGCTCCACTAGAAGTGGGTGTCATTTTCTCCCCCTCTTTGGAATTGGAAATGGTCCCACCAGCCATGGATGGCAGAGAAAGGTCCGGTGGAAGGCTGGCCATTTCGTCTGGGGTGGATGAGCCACTCGATTGACCATCAGTCACACCTTTACCAAACGTTGCTGGTTTCATAAACGGCAAGTAGTCTTTGAGTTTTGGTCCTTCAAAACTTGGCAACTGCGTTTGCGAAGTATGGCTCGGTTTTGGAGCAGCAGGACGTGCTGGGGCAGGAGCTAAATAAATATTACAGGAAGAAAAACAAGATATACATACAATGAGACTTATAATGGTTTGTTTGCTCCTTTTGAACAAGCGCCTAATTTCAGCTGATGCTCCCAACTAATATAGTTAATTCTCTGGAGAGAATTAATGATGCCTATCAAGCCTATGTCAGGAATAACTATTTGATTTAAATAAGATGTAACTAAATTTAAAACACTTAACATAGTATTCATAGAAATGTATTAATTTCTGTCATTATAAGAATTAATTTATTATTTTCTAATAGTATGTATCCTTATAAATAAAACATATCTAAATTTGTCTTTGCTTAGACTTTTACATAAAGATACAATTTTTCAAGTGTATGAACATTTGATTCCCTCCCACCACTGTATATTTTTTCTGAAATCCAATATGGTGATGTGATATATCACGTTGGTTTGAAATTCTATTATTTTGGGGGATGAGTTTGTATGAGTACTATATTCAGTAAGTGTTTTAAATTTAGTTACATAACTCTTTAAATAAAGGAGCCATTTCTGTCTGTAGGCCTAACAGGACTTTAGTTGAATTTTAGGCATCATTACTTCTCCCCAGAAAATTAATTATCTTGATTGAGATCATCATCTGAAATTGGATGCTTGTCTAAAAGGAATGAACAAATCATAGTTTTATATATATATAAAAAATATATAATTTATTTTTACATTTCAGCTTCCGAAGAAACATTGTTTAATAATTCGAAAATCGGCAGAACTTAGTTTGTACGACCAACTGTCATCCACAAAGTTGAAATTCTAATTGCAAATGTTCTCCAGGAGATTAAAACGAAAAGAGCAGAGAACGAGAGGAAGATAAAGAGAGGAACATGAATACATATAAAAAAAACAAAAACATAAAAGAGAAACACAGTTATTAAACCAAACAATGCTGGTGTCAGCTAAGTTGATTTGACCATTGCCCATCTGATGCACCCACCAACCTCCATTGCTTTGACATTGTTGATTTGATAAACATGGCTCACTGAAAACGCAATGACATTTCGAAGTGGAATGTTGTCACACCGCTGCTATCGTAAAAATCCCTCCTTGATTATACTCATCTTCTCAGTAGTACAGAGAAAGTCAGGCACAAGACTAAATTGTGGATATCTCCCATTTTTCCACAAGGCCGCTCGTTATTGTGCCACATTTATATTCAAACAGTACAACAAAGAATAGTTTTAAAAAAAGTCCTTTAAACATAGATTTTTTTAAAGAAACAAATCTTCTCTTCAAAAGATTAAAAAAAAAAAAAAAAATTATTTATGAAATCTGTAAAGATAAATATACGTGGGAAATTGTTATAAAACTTATTGCTTCTTACATACATTTCTTATTTTCACAGATTTCATAAATGATTGATAAATTTGTTTTCAAATTAATGAACCAAAATAATCTTTGGTCATGGTCACAACATTCACCGGAGGTTGGTTTGGTCGGCTCTTTCCAACAAGTTCACTACACCCTGAATGTTGGCTGAACAGGAACTGCGATTCAAGGTTGCTTCTGCTATAAGTGCAAACCATTCGCAGTTCCAATGATGGACCCTATAAAGATGGGGCCCAGAATCAATTCAGCATCCTACTTCAATCTCTTGAACCAGGATTTTAGTTGAACACTGCAATGTTTTTTTCCAGCCTGTGGTGAAGCTGGATCGATGACTTCATGGATGAAGTCACCTGGGTGTCAACAAATGCTGTAGCTGAACCAACGAAGGAGTCTGGTCAGGAGGGATTTTAGAAGTGAGCGGATCCTGCATCGAGTGTGAACTGTACTATTGGGGACAAACTGTTGCTAGTGATGGTCGAATATCTCAAGTTTGCGTAGGTCATTTGCCCGTAAATAACGTAAACACTCTTTGAGTTTTTGTTTTGCAAAACTTGGTAACTGTGATTCGGAAGTATGAGTCGGCTTCGGAGTGGCAGGATGTGCTGGGGTAGGAGCTAGATGAGTATCACAGGTAGAAAAATGGACACCGATTTTAATGACAATAAAAATATAGAATTGTGAAACATTCATTGATCATCATTCAATCCTGGACAATGTCGGGTCTCCCTGATAATGTCTATATGTATGTGGCCTAAAATATTGAAACTGAAGGTGAATGTTTTATGTAAAGCCATTAATTAAACGAAAGTATTTTGTCTTTTTAACCTACTTGTTATTTGAAACTATCGAACTGGAAAGGAGGAAAGGAAACACTAAAAATGGCAGAACTTGTTTCTAATGCTATTTTTACATATTTTTAATAACTAGCAAATGTACCCGGCATTGCCTGGTATTAAATGTAATGTTAAATTCTTTAAAAAAACAAAATGAAGTAAAAAAAGAAAAAAAAAAAAAACGGAAAGAAAATGAGACAGGTGCATGCGAGTATTTTTTTTTCTAAACAGTTCACTTCTTGTAAGTAAAAAATACTCAAATTGAGATCGAAACCAAAACCTAAAGACAATGAATCAAGTACGATAACCATTATACCAGCTTGCCACAATCTTTAAAAAGTGTTTTCAAATATACTTATTCTTAGCATAAGGAAGATTCCATGTGAATGATTCCTGAAACAATTGATAAAAAGATAAAAATCAAATGACCCTAACCCCCAAGTACCCATTTTTCAATTTTGTCTCCTTAGCTGCCCCTTTTTTCCAGATGAAAACCAATTAAAAACGTTTCCACGTATCTGAATACCCTATATACATAATTTCAAGTCTGTAGATCAAAAATTTGTTGAGTATATAGGTTGAGAGTTGTCCTCTCACTCACACATTCTCACTTTTATAGATATATAGATAGATTAGTTCAAGAACTTCTGACATTGACATTGGATCGAAAGTGTTGATTCCAAGTACATATATATACATACACACACACACAACAAGGTTCCAAGTATATATATATATATATATATATATATATATATATATATATATATATATATATTGACCTCAACATGCATCTTGGAAAGACCAAGGTGATGTTGAACCAGCATGCTGCCAAGTCGCCAATAATTGTTGATGGAAAAACCATTGAGGAAGTTGAAAGCTATATCTACTTGGAAAAGAAAATTACGAAAGATGAAGATCTCTTCCCTGAGATAAAGAGAAGGGTAGCATTAGGATGGGCAGCTTTTGGGAAAGTGGAGAATACCATGAGAAGCCGAAAACAAATATGTCAATCAAACAGAAGATCTTCAAAGAATATGACGATACCAGTGATCTGCAGTAATGAAACATGCACCCTGACAACTCGCCAGAGTGAAATCATGGCAGAGGCACAAAGGAAGATGGGGAGGGTAATTTTGGGCATCACTCTACAAGACAGAAAGACAAACATCTGGATCTGCCAACAAACAAGAGTTATTGACATCAATACTGCCAGCAAACATCTAAACAGAGATGGACAGAGCACATAGCCAGACAACATGACAACAGATCGTCCATGGACAATTCGTGAACATAAGAGGCCAAAGGGAACGCCAAGAACGAGATGGAGGGACGACCTGATACAGCACATGGGTCCCACATGGCAGCAGATAGCTCGGGACAGAATTAGATGGCTAAAATCCAGGGAGGGGTTCCTCATTGAGTGATAAAACTCTTGTTGATTAATATATATATATATACACACACAACACGATTCCAAACATATACAACACTTACTTTTCCCAACAAATTTGGATTTTATTTGCTCCCTTTCTTCGCCTTGTACCTGACACACGCTGCGGCATTGTCGCTGAAGTTGGTCAACATTTGCAGCCAGTTTTGTGTAAAATTCAAGGCCCTTTTGCGATTTGCCAAGGAGATCTTCGTACACATCGTAACTGTTCATCAGTTCTTTGATCAGAGTTTCTCGCCTGAAAACAAAAAAAAAAATTAAATAAAATGAGAGGTTGATATAGTTTGCATCAAGCATTATGTGTGTCATATATAAACATAATTTATAGGAAGCGATTTTAAAAACCTGTCTAGCTACTACCACTGTAAATAATTTTCCTTTCTTCCAATGTGTATCTCAAACTAACATAAAGTTTCTTCACAAAAACTACTCTTCTGTGAAACACAATACCATGGGCCTGCTTCCCAGCTGTCTACAACATGGTTGTTTTTTTAAGTCCAATGTTGACAAATGCTTGCTGAGCCGTTGTTTCAAATAATCAAATTCTGCACAATTTTTACCATCATCATCATTCATTTGACAAACTTATTGATTCTTGTCCTTGAGTGGCTTTTTGCATTTATACAAAAACGCCCATCACGAATGAAATTAGGTACATTTTATTTCAAATGCCTTAGAAAGATTCTAGGGATTAAATGGAATGGTCAAACTACTAAGAAGTCAGAGACTGCACTATTTATTTGAAAACTATAGTATACTTTGATTACCTCGTATGTCGTAGGATGCAGAAGTTTCTAAATCGGCCTCGGTTTACAAATGATGGGGGGGGGATCACACTTGAACCATCACACAAACATTCATATAAAATAATGTCTCTAGCCTGGCTTGAATATATTCTTACGATTGGCTGCTGAGATAATTGCTAATCAAGTGCGCCAATGGAACTGTGGCAGAAAAAGAGGAAAATAAAAACAAAAATGATTTGGAAACGGACAATCAAGAGAGATTTGATTGCCATAGGAGGAAACTGGAGGGATGCTGTGGCTCTGACTTCAGCTTGAAAACGATGGTATGCTTTGACTGCCTCATGTGTTGCAGAATGTGGTTGTTCCTAAGTTGAAGCCAGTCTTAGTTTACAAATGATGGGAGAAAAAAATTATGCTTCAACCATTCATATGAAATTATGTCTCTAGGAAACAAATGGAGCAATTGAATTACCAACCAAAAAGTCAGATTGCACAAACCAGCAGGTCGTCAATACTTTACAAATGATGTTGTTATGGTGTTAAATGCTAATAAAACGAAAGGAACACAGAACTTTTAGAAACAAACATGTATTCAAATATATTACAGGCAATACCATTCCTTCACTGTTGGGAGTTTGCACACGACCTCCTTGGCTGCGTATCAATCTCTGACTGCCAGGCAATGGTACTCGTTACCGAAAGTGACATTACCAGAGGAAGTGACGTCACGAGATAGTCCATTTATCCCATGGAGGGGCGTCTCCAACAGATGTCTAGGCTGGCTTGGACAAACCCTGATTAGCTGTATAGAGAATTGCCAGCCAAGTGCTTTAATAAAAACCCCTGATGGAAAAAAGAAAGAAAGACCAAAAATGAGCTGGAAACAGACAATCGAGAGATTTGACTGCAATGAGAAGAAACTCGAGATGTGCTGTGGATGCGGCATCTAAACAATATGATATAAATGCGGGGGTGCCCCAGGGTTCTATCCTTGGACCTCTCTTGTTCCTGATATTCATAAATGACCTCCCTGACAAAATTGCATCTGAGATGGGTATATATGCTGATGACACTACACTCTATGGCAGGCACGACAGGAAGACGAATTAACACATTTCTAAAGAAATGGCAGAAACACTAGAGGAAGACGTCCAATCTGTGGTGGAATGGGGACAAAAGTGGTTGGTCGCGTTCAATGCTGCCAAGACTAAACTAGTTTCATTCAATAATTACAAGAAACCCTCTCTACCACCTATAGCAATGGCCAACGACTCTTTATCTGAGAGTACATCTTTCAAAGTCCTTTGCCTAACATTCACAGGAAACATGAGTTAGAACAATTACATTGAAGGCATTGCAAGGTGGGCTCTCTCTACCGTGCTAGACAACTACTAACACCCGAAAGTATCCTGTACCTCTATAAGGCCACCATTCGCCCATGTATGGAGTATTGCTGTCGCATCTGGCCTGGTGCATCTGCTACTAGTCTCTCGCTCCTTGACAAGGTTCAAAAGAGAGTCGCAAACCTGATAGGCCCTGAACTGGCATCTAAGCTTCAGCCTCTGTCCCATCGACGAAATCTTGCATCCCTCTGCCTTTTCTACAAGTATTTTAGTGGTGAATGCTCTGACGAACTGCAATCACTTGTGCCCCCTCGACGTGAGCACCCTCGACAAACCCGACAGGCTGCTACATCCCACCCCCACACTGTAGAGATTCCTAGATGTAAAAGATCTTTTTACTCCAATAGTTTCTTCCCCAGAACCGCTAGACTCTGGAATTCCATTCCAGGTTCCTGCTTCCCCAACAGTACTGACGTGCAGAAGTTCAAGTGTAACGTGAACAGACATCTTGCTGCCCAAATCCCTACATAGTACCCCAGTAGTTGTTGCCCCTGATAGTAGCCCCCTACACCAAAGTGGCAATTTGCCTTGTTTGGGGTGAAAATGTAATAAAAAAAAAAAAAAAAAAAAAAAAAAAAAAAGATTGAAAGCGATGATATTATGTTACACTTTTGCTCCAGCAATGCCGGAAACAAACATAAGTTAAAAATTAATACTTATACTAGTGTAAAAAACAAAATTTTTATTTTTTTTTTTTTTTAAACTGGATGTCTTAAGGTTCTTACTTGAGTATAATTTCCGTAATGGTCTTTCGGATATTACCGTATTTGGCATTAGCATCGGTGAGAGCTCGAAGTATATTGTCTTGGGCTGATAAGTTTTGTTCAAGCAATCCGATCACTTTGTCATGTTTCTTTAATTGTTCATCAAATATTATCTGCAGAAAAGGAAAACAGATGTACAAGATGTTAAAACAGATGTACAACACGTACAAAACAGATGTACAAGACATGAAAACAGATGCACAAGACGTGAAAACAGATGTACAAGACGTGAAAACAGATGCACAAGACGTGAAAACAGATGCACAAGACGTGAAAACAGATATATATGTACAAAACAGATGTACATCATGTACAAAACAGATGTACAATACATACAAAACAGATGTACAATACGTACAAAACAGATGTACAATACGTACAAAACAGATGTACAACACGTGAAAACAGATATACATGTACAAAGCAGATGTACAATATGTACAAAACAGATGTACAATACGCATAAAACAGATGTACAATACGCATAAAACAGATGTACAATACGCATAAAACAGATGTACAATACGCATAAAACAGATGTACAATATGTACAAAACAGATGTACAATATGTACAAAACAGATGTACAATACATACAAAACAGATGTACAATACATACAAAACAGATGTACAATACATATAAAACAGGGATCATATCAAGAGAGAAATATGATCATATAAAGAAAACAAATTAAGAATTCACCCTTCATTCATATACATGAGGTGTCTTCCAATAAGTTTCCAGACTCTTTTTGTACAGATATTTAAAATTGTTGTACACTCTTGAAAATTTAGTATGTTATTGCTATGCATCTTATGAGATGACAGACCAAATTTATAGGACTTCAGGTTCCAATGAATAGCTACAGTAGTAATTGGAATACACCCTACTAAAGCTTGATTGTAACAGCTGGTGAATTTCAAAAATGTAATCTGGATGTGAAGACATTTTAGAAAAACGATATGCAATGAAATTCTATTTTAAATTTGGAAAAAATGCCACAGAAACAGGAAATGCTTCAGACTGCTTTTGGACCATCTTGCAGAATCGAGGATTAGTTTTTGAGTGGCATAAGAGATTCAAGGAAGGCAGAGAGTCTGTGAAGGATGATGAGAGGTGTGGGAAGAGTAAGAAAGTCAGAACACCAGAGTTGATTGGCTAAATAAAGAGTTTCATGGGTAAGGACTGTCATGTGTCTATAGAGACAATAAGTGCACAATTTGATGTCAGTGTGGGAACTGTACACAGTTATTTGCGAGGAATTGAAGATGTGGAAGATTTGTGTGAAGTTTGTCCCAAGGATGCTCAGACAAGATCAGAAAGATGTCATGAGAGCAGGAAGATGTATAGCGAGCCGTTTAGACCTGCCAAACTTGCTTTGTCTGCATCAAACACACATTCACAGAACCAGCTGTGTGCAGTAGGACACACGCATGGAGCGGAGCGCGTGCAGACATCACACGGCTTCTGGTGACCTTTGACATAACCTTCCGTTTACCTCCTTTTTCTCCCTCTTTTTCGCTTGACAGCAAGCCATGCACACGTATAAACCACGCGCTTCATAAGCATGCACTCGGAGAGCAACAACAGAAACATGAGGTAGGCTTGCATATTTTTCATATAAACATTGTTACCTGTAAGATGCTACACATAGAGCTAATACAATATGAAAAATCCAAGACATAATTAAGCTATATATCGTTCGTGTAAAATATGAACTATAACCTCTATTGGTGAACACTTCCACAGAGGTTAACACGTACAAGCAACAATCACACGTCCTTACGTGACTACCCAATTATTGCACTAATGTATAAACTTTGTTTGGTTTTAAATAAATAATGTAATTTTATATATATATACTGGTATAATGGTTTTCTTTATTGCTAAGTCGTCAATATGCTTTCTATAGCCTTGCAACAGATGGCTGAGCTGATCAATTCAGAGCATACAGTTCTTGATGTTCTGGTGACCTGCGATGAAAGCTGGATCTACTGAGACCAAGAGACGGAGTTCTTAGTGGAAGTATGTTAGCTCTCCTAGATCCAATAAGGCCAGACAGAGCAAATCCACCCATAAACTTATGATGATCCCTTTCTTCGACTGCATGGGCATTGTCTACATGCACTGGGTTCCCACTGGACAGACGGTCAACAAGGAATACTATGTTGAGATTTTAAGGAAGTTCAGGAAGAGATTCTATTGGAGGAGGCCAGCACTCTTCAAATCGGATCAGTGGCATTTCCACCAGGACAATGCACCAGTCCACAACTTCATCCTTGTCACAGACTATTTGACCACGATGGGCATCAACACAGTTCCTCACCCTCCCTTTAGTCCAAACTTTGTTCCCTGTGACTTTTAGCTTTTTTCTAAGCTCAAGGAAAACCTTAGAGGCCGTCGTTATGAGACAATTGAGAAGATGAAAGAGGCTGTGATGAGGGTCACTGACACGCTCACAGAAGAGGACTTTCAGAAAGTGTTGGAATCGTACAACAAGTGCATTGCAGCCGAAGGAGATTACTTCAAAGGGAATTAGAGTTTCATTTGTGTACTATCAATAAAAGTGCCCATACAAAAAAGTCTGGAAACTTATTGAAGACACCTCATATATATATATGGCACTCAATCTCAGTGCCACGGTTGTTAACACACTCTTCGGCTTGGTCAGGTTGTGATTTGGCCATAAACGCAGAGATACACAGTAATGCAACCCCAGAATTACCTTTCCTCTTTTTCGTCCGGACAGCATGGGGTAGGCATGCATATTTCTGTCTCTCCATAATTGAGAGGGAGCCCCTCCCCTGCTCTCATTATTAGTTAGGTTAGGTAGTTTAATTTTGAAGATTATCAATTGTAAATTGTCTTTGTGTATGTATTGTATACCTTTTGTAGAATAAATAGTTTATTGTATTTTTCATATATTACGATTGTGTCGTGTTGTGTGCTATCTCGTGTCTGCCATAAATGTCTCCATCAAAATAACGAAGCGGTCTGGAGTACGAAGAAAGATTCTAACCAGAATGCCACCGGGGTGAAGAGGTCATCTTGAGAGAATAAAGGAGCCACACAGCCACATCCAACGTCTCAGGTATGATTTTCCTCTGGATACTCAGACCCTAATGACTGACCCATCTTCACAGAACCATTTCTAAGATATTTGACCGGCTGATCGTGCTATATGTATGTATGTATGTACGTATGTGTCAGGTCATGTCATATGCTACTTGTACGATGTAACCCAGTACTACCTGCCTCATGGTCGGGTCACCGGCAACTAAACTGGTTCCCCCACCAAACTTGTTTAGTGAGGAGGGTGGCTAGTCTCCCTGAAGGATTAAAAACAAAACCTTCCAAAGGGCGAATGAACCCTTTTTCGGGGTCAATGGCCAACGAGCACCGTGTGTGTTTGTGTGTATGTATGTGTGTGTTGGGGTGGAGAGGGCTCCTGTAAGCCGTGGTGAAGGCAACCTTTCTAGGAGAAGCAAATCTCTGATTTAAAAAAAAACAAAGTGGGAAACCAGTACCCGCATTAAGCTGGTCTGCAGTTTAACTTGTTGCTGGCTATCTTGCTCTTGCTTGTTGCTAGATCTCAACATTTTGAACCGAGAGAAAGACTTAGCTGTCGTAGAAAGCTAAGACTCTGTAACATCATCTGTGTATAGATACTCCCTCAGGGATTTGTCTATAAAAATGGTCCTGTGGCGAGAGAAGTCATTTTTGGGCTCATGGACTTTAAGTGTCTGAGGGAGTGGCACTCGTCTGACAAGACGTTGCAATCATCACGTATGTATATACTTCAGGTGAATCGTGTTGAACTCCGGAATCTGCACTGGATTTTGAAGGAAACACTTTATTTAATCCACTGAGGTTGCATGTTCTTGTTCCATCAGCCATGACCAGATAGTAATTTGCAGTTCTATTCTTACTATCGCCCGCACTGAGAATTGAACCTTCAACCTCCAGAAGGTCACTTAATAGTGCGTGCGGGTAACACAATTTTGAGTTAGTTACAACTTTATTTTTTTGCAGGATTTTGGTACACCAGAAGCAGATTGTAATGCCTTTGATTGTCCATCAAAATTAAAAATTAACAATTGATGTGGATGCTGATAGTCGTCTTTCATTGGATGTTCGTTTTCATTGGTCACTTGTTTTTTAACCCTTTACAAATCACAATGGTCAAATATCAAGGTTCTAACAGCTCCTTGTCAAATTTTTTTTACCATAAAATAAGTCAAAATGGTAGAAAAAGATCATTCTAGCTACAATAGCATAATGATAATCTATAAAAGCCTGTGTTTGTGTGTGTGATGTTTGTGCGTTAACTATAGAAAGAAATGCTAGCAAATCTACATAAAATCTAAAAGTGTATTTTTGTAACATTTCTTTTTTTTTTATACAAAGGAGTCACCATTTATCAAGATCCGGAGGCCACTCAAGAATAAGGGTTAATGAGTGTACCGTAGTCAATGGGAAAATGTTGCAGTAATCGTTAGTAGTGAGTATTGGATAAATTGGATTACTTAAGAGGAATGGTTCACATTGGACTTGAAGATGACCATATTGTAGTCAGTTTTTTAACAGTCATTACGAGTCAGCAAGGAAAGAATTCGACTCACTTTTTTTTTTAGTTGAAACAACAGACATTTATTTACAGGTACTTTCCTGAATAACACCTTGTCTCTTGTTCAAAAGTCTTCTCATACTCTAATGTGCTTAACAAGATTCTGCCGTGTTGAACACGTGGTACTATGTCTTTGTCCAACCTTGTTTAGGACATGTACTTCCTTGTCACTCTCGGGGCATGTTTTTTTTTTTCTTTTTCTTTCCTTCTTCCTCGCTGTGATATCAACTCATACACAACTCGATCATTTGCATATGCCCGTTGCTGCTGCTGCATGCTTCCACTCTCTGTTACATTCTTATGTAAAACTAGCAGGGGTAACCGGCGTTGCCTGGGGGGGTGTTACGGTGGTGTAGTAAGGGTGGGAATAAAAAGCAGCCCAGTGGGTGGGGATTGGGGGTAAGAAACAACAGGGTGGAGAGAGGGGTTAAAAAAAAAAAAAAAAAAGTGGTACTAGGCTGGAACTGGCAATGCAAAGGAGGAAAAGAAGGTGAGGTTAAAAAAAATGTGGTAGTAGGCAGGCAGGCTCGAACTCCTAACGCAAACGAGGGAAAAAAAGTGAAAAAAAAAAACCGCAAATGCGCTAGCCGCTGTCGCCATCAAACAGAAGCTGTGTGCGTCGAAGTTAAGCATAGTCAATCGAACATACGATGATTTAAATTTAAGCAAATTAGACACAAGGTCGTTTTTAATGTGGGAGAAAACCAGCTCCCTCAAAACAGGGAACACTTTGGCAGTATCAAAAAAAAAAAAAAGAAAAGTAATTGTCTCAGTATGAAGGGTTTCCCCTACATCGACCAAGGATCAATTAACTTATCAATCCTGGCCTGAGGCCAAAAAATGCTTTGCTGCTTTTTCGAACAGTTTCACTTTATACAAAAAAGCTAAACAAACACCCGAGAAGATGTCACGTTGGGAATTTTGTTTAACTAAAAAAAAAAAAAAAAACGAAAGAAAGGATGTCTGTTTGCAAATGCGAGATATTACGATTTGGGAAATATGCAAAAATTTCTCGTGGAATCTAACCGATGCGAGAACTCTGATGCAGAAAGCCTTTCATGGACATACAAACGTGCGCCCATTCTGCCTTTTATATATTAGGTTGGTTGGTTGTTTTTGTTTTACGGCATATCAACCCTTTTCGGTTTATTTAATGCCAAATCCAGTGATTTTTAAGAACGATTTTTTAATGGAATATATTTGTCTTTTTTAAGTCGGTTTCTATTCAACCCATAGTTGGGACCCTAACAGGTACTACCACTCCGGGTCAGAGTGGACCTGGGAGTAATGTCAATTAAAGGATTGCTCCACACTCCCCAAAGCCTGCAAGCTGGGGCCTCACCACTGGATATAGTTTAAATTCATATCCAGGACAGAGATAGAGAGAGATAGAGAAGGTGAAAGAGGAAGAGAGAGAGATACTAATAAAGAGAAAGACGTTATGTTGAGAAAGAGAGAGAGGTTGGTTGTTTTTGTTTTACGGCATATCAACCCTTTTCAGGTTATTTAATGCTGAATCCAAAGATTTTGAAGAAAATTTTTTTAATAGAATATATTTGTTGTTTTCAAGTCGGTTTCTATTTAACCCATAGTTGGGACCCTAACAGGTACTACCACTCCGGGTCAGAGTGGACCTGGGAGCAATGGCAATTAAAGGGTTGCTCTGCACTCCCCAAAGCCCGCAAGCTGGGACCTCACCATCGGATATAGTTTAAGGTCATATTTAGGACCAGATTTACTGGGAAAACTGTTGGAAGTGCACTCCTTATGAGCGCCGAAACATTTGTGAAAATAACACTCAAGATAAGAACAGTAGTCCAAATAATCCAAATTATGAAGCATTATCTAAAAATCTATGAAACGTATTAATGTAACAGAACCACTAACATGGGGTTAGCAGCAGCAGCTATATACAAATGACCAAGCCGGGTGTGCGATGTGACATCAGAGATGAAAAGGATACACATGTTCAGAGAAGCAGGTATTCGAGACATATTCTGGAAGTTGAGGGGTTATGAGAGTATAATACTCTTAAAACTTCAAATATATCCTATTTTTATGAAATTTAAATCATGCGTGTACAATTTGCTAAGGATGACAATGGAAGTGGTCTCAAATTTCTAAGTGCCCTTCTATGTAGAACTATGAGAGCTTAATCTCTTTTTAAAGCTTCAAATATATCCTATATTTTGATGAAATTTATATCTCATGTATAAAATTATAATGGAAGTGGTCTCAAATCTCTATGTTACCCTATATGAAACAGAACCGCTAGCACAGAGCAGCAGTAATATATATGCAAATGACCAAGCCGGGTGTGCGATGTGACATCACAGCAGAGATAAAAAGGACACATGTGTTCAGAGAAAGGTTTTTGAGCGATGATGAGAGAAACATGTGTAAGAGACACGTGAGTGACATCACAACAGGGACGAAAGGAGACATGAACTGTTTAAATATTTATATAAAAAAAATGCATTGTTGGAAATACATGACATAAAGGCTTTTGCTAAAAAAAAAAACGTGCTGGGTCTGTTAAAAATAGGTGTACAACATTGCATTCATGTGCCGAACATCTACATGCCCCCACCCTCACCTTTAAGTAACCCATGAGGAAAAGAAAGGATTAAACGACAAAATACGGGGAAGTGAGAGCTACAGGGTTTCCGAAACTAAACCCCATTTCCTTTACTTTGTATTTTGTCCTTAAATATTAACTTTCCACACTGAGCAATGTTTCTGACAAAGGGGGAAAATTGCTGTTTTCTGGGTTGGAATCTATTTTACTTATATGGTAGTCACACCCCATATTTAATGTGGCTTGAGAAAACCTTTTTTGTATCTGGCATTGTCATATTTAATTATTTTGGTTCATTATAATACATGTTTCGGTCATTTGTAAAAATCTGATTAATTTTGGAAGCTGCACATTAGCCGAGCATATAAATCTAATCGGCACACTGACCTGTTTATTCATCTCTTGCGTAACTAAAACATTCGTGATGTCATCTTCTCGTAATTTGGTACGGAACTCATCTTCTAGCATCGCACGCTGAGCCTTCATTTCGTCCACTTTTGCCAAGAGTTTCTGCAAATCCTTCATGATTGCCTCGTCCTCAGGGTCTGAGAATTTGATGAGAAAAATTGATTCATCAAATGGAATGGAAAAAATAAAAGCAAAAGTCAAAAAAGAAAACGGATAGTGAAAGCGAGAGAAAGAGATAATAAAAAAGAGAAAAAGGGGAACAGAAAAAGGAGGAAAAAGAAAAATAAGGCCAGGGGAAAAAGAAGGGGAGAAAGAAATAAAGGTAGAAAGAAAGAGATGGAAAAAGAAAGAGGAGGGAAAAGGAAAGAGAGAAACGAAAAAATAGAAAAAAGAAAAGGGGGGAGAGGGAAAACAAGCTGAGAAATATATAAAACTTTGTAGGTTTGTATTGCATTGTATAGTGAAAAAGCTGAACATGAGTGAAAAATTTACTTTTACCATGACTAAAGTTTGTGCAAAAATTTAAAAAATCCAAGATTGGTTATTGAGAAAAGTGTGAACAAACGAATGGGAGTGAATTACTACTTTCCATTAAAGAAAGTGGGAGGGGAAAAAGAAACGGGGGGAAGAAAAAAGAGCAGGGAGGGGGAGAAAGAAAACTAGGGGGGGGGTATAATGGGAAGGGAAAAAAAAGGCAGGGAAAAAGAAAGAAAGAGGGGAAGAGAAAGAGGGGAAGAGAAAGAGAAATGGGGGAAAAGGAAAAGAGGGAAAAGAGCAAAAAAGAGATGAGAATAAGAAAAAAATAAAATGGAGAAGAAAAAGAAAAAGAAAAGAGAATAAGAAAGAAAAAAGTGAAAAATAAAAGAGATGAGAACAAGAAAAAGTGGAAAAGCAAATTAAGAAAGAAAGAAAAAAAAGTAAAAATGAAAAAAGAGGAAAAGTGGAAAAGAAAAAGAAAAAAGGAAAAGAGACGAGAACGAGAAAAAAATGAAAATGAATAAAGCAACAAAAAAAAATGGAAAAGAAAAAAAATGGAAAAGAAAAAAAAATGGAAGAGAAAAAAAAATGGAAGAGAAAAAAAAAATGGAAAAGAAAAAAAAATGGAAAAGAAAAAAAAATGGGAAAGAAGAAAAACTGGAAAAGAAGAAAAAATGGAAAAGAAAAAAACTGGAAAAGAAAAAAAACTGGAAAAGAAGAAAAAATGGAAAAGAAAAAAAAATGGGAAAGAAGAAAAAATGGAAAAGAAAAAAAATGGAAAAGAAAAAAAAATGTAAAAGAAAAAAAAATGTAAAAGAAAAAAAATGGAAAAGAAAAAAATGGAAGAGAAAAAAAAATGGAAAAGAAGAAAAAATGGAAAAGAAAAAAAATGGGAAAGAAGAAAAAATGGAAAAGAAAAAAACTGGAAAAGAAAAATAAATGGAAAAGAAAAAAAACTGGAAAAGAAAAAAAAATGGAAAAGAAAAAAAAATGGAAAAGAAAAAAATGGAAGAGAAAAAAATGGAAAAGAAGAAAAAATGGAAAAGAAGAAAAAATGGAAAAGAAGAAAAAATGGAAAAGAAAAAAAAAATGGAAAAGAAAAAAAAATGAAAAAGAAAAAAAAATGGAAAAGAAAAAAAATGGAAAAGAAAAAAAATGGAAAAGAAAAAAAATGGAAAAGAAAAAAATGGAAAAGAAAAAAAAATGTAAAAGAAAAAAATGGAAAAGAAAAAAAAATGGAAAAGAAAAAAATGGAAGAGAAAAAAAATGGAAAAGAAGAAAAAATGGAAAAGAAGAAAAAATGGAAAAGAAAAAAAAATGGAAAAGAAAAAAAAATGGAAAAGAAAAAAAAGCTGGAAAAGAAAAAAAAAGCTGGAAAAGAAAAAAGAAATGGAAAAGAAAAAAAATGGAAAAGAAAAAAAATGGAAAAGAAAAAAAATGGAAAAGAAAAATAAATGGAAAAGAAAAAAAAAATGGAAAAGAAAAAAAAAATGGAAAAGAAAAAAAAAATGGAAGAGAAAAAAAATGGAAGAGAAAAAAAATTGAAGAGAAAAAAAATGGAAGAGAAAAAAAATGGAAGAGAAAAAAAATGGAAGAGAAAAAAAATGGAAGAGAAAAAAAATGGAAGAGAAAAAAAATGGAAAAGAAAAAAAATGGAAAAGAAAAAAAATGGAAAAGAAAAAAAATTCATAATTTTATTTTCATAATAAAAAAAAAATGGAAAGCAAGTAATTTTTAGTAAGCTGAGATACTAATGCATATGTTTGGGCAATAATTTCTTACTTTTAATTATCGAAATTCTTTAAATAAATGCAATGATTTCTTAGTTTTAATGCTGTCGAAATTCTTTAAATAAATGCAATGATTTCTTACTTTTAATGCTGTCGAAATTGGGCAAAGAATTCTGTAAATGTTCAATTGGTCCACTCAACAACTTAAGATTGGCGACGTGCGCGTTCATCGCCTTGTGAAGATCTTTGTTTGATTGGCTGCCTCGGACGTGACCAGATTTGTATAACTCACAATCTTTTTGAATTTGGTTGATAATCTTCATTGGCGGCCGTTTGCCAAACATTTTCTGCAAAAAAAAAAAAAAAAAAAAAATTGAAAAAAATTGAAAAAAAATAAATAAATAAAGATAAATTAAAAAAATTAAGAAAAAAATTTAGGTTCTTGTTGTTCTATAATTTGAGTTCTCGTTCTATACAAAAAAAAAAATAGAAATTGCAAAAAATCTGTATGATGTACATACCCATAATGGATTTAAAATATCATATTCCAAAAAATCATGTACATTGATCAAATAGTTTATTTTTTGAAAAAAGAAAATCAAATTTTATGATTAACAGAAGAGCATTTGTCTTGTCCACCATTTTGGAAACAATCTAAAACAATTTAAAAAAAAAGACAAATACAAAGGGAGATAACTCAACAATAATTCAAACTTGTGAGATTTATGTTGTAATTCCTACAAATTCCCATTAAGCACTTCATCATGAGTCGCATCTTCCGCTTGGTGCGGATTGTGAATCCACGTGACATATTTTTCGCCATTCCTTCCGATCCAGGGCAAGTTGGTTTATGGACACCCAACTGTTGAGAGATGTCCAATCCAAAACATTTTCTCCCCACCTTCTCCTTGGCTTTCCTCTGCCTCTTTTGCCTTCTAACGTACCCTCCAAACATAACTTTGACAAACCAATGGTGATCGTTTGACATGACCAAGATGTTTAAGAGTTTTATTTTTGATTTTATCAAATAGAGGAGGTAAAGATGTAGTTTGATGGAAGGTGAAGATTTTGTATTTTTCAATCAGCTGATGTCCCATAATGAAACGCATTATATGATTTTGAAACACCTCAATGCGATTGCGCCTAGTTGTTTAGTCCATGTGATACAATCGATTAGGTAATTGTTTAGTCCATGTGATACAATCGATTAGGTAGTTGTTTAGTCCATGTGATACAATCGATTAGGTAGTTGTTTAGTCCATGTGATACAATCGATTAGGTAGTTGTTTAGTCCATGTGATACAATCGATTAGGTAGTTGTTTAGTCCATGTGATACAATCGATTAGGTAGTTGTTTAGTCCATGTGATACAATTGATTAGGTAGTTGTTTAGTCCATGTGATACAATCGATTAGGTAGTTGTTTAGTCCATGTGATACAATCGATTAGGTAGTTGTTTAGTCCATGTGATACAATCGATTAGGTAGTTGTTTAGTCCATGTGATACAATCGATTAGGTAATTGTTTAGTCCATGTGATACAATCGATTAGGTAGTTGTTTAGTCCATGTGATACAATCGATTAGGTAGTTGTTTAGTCCATGTGATACAATCGATTAGGTAGTTGTTTAGTCCATGTGATACAATCGATTAGGTAATTGTTTAGTCCATGTGATACAATCGATTAGGTAATTGTTTAGTCCATGTGATACAATCGATTAGGTAATTGTTTAGTCCATGTGATACAATCGATTAGGTAGTTGTTTAGTCCATGTGATACAATCGATTAGGTAACTGTTTAGTCCATGTGATACAATCGATTAGGTAGTTGTTTAGTCCATGTGATACAATCGATTAGGTAGTTGTTTAGTCCATGTGATACAATCGATTAGGTAATTGTTTAGTCCATGTGATACAATCGATTAGGTAGTTGTTTAGTCCATGTGATACAATCGATTAGGTAACTGTTTAGTCCATGTGATACAATCGATTAGGTAGTTGTTTAGTCCATGTGATACAATCGATTAGGTAATTGTTTAGTTCATGTGATACAATCGATTAGGTAGTTGTTTAGTCCATGTGATACAATCGAGGCCATATAAAACTACTGGGAGGACATAAATTAAATAAACTTAATTGCTTATAAAAGTCAGAAATGATTTTCTTTATAAAAATAAAATGACTTGATCAAATTACTTGACTTTTGGAATGTGATACTGTTGTTTCATCACAGATACAGACTTCATATAGATTTTTTTTTGTTTTTATGACATTTTTGTTCTGTCACAGTTATGTACATTATACAGATTTTATTTTTATTTTTTGAATGGGGGGGGGGAATTCCAGACGATTACCTAATACATAGGAATACATATGCACGCACACACAAGCATACTTGACTTTATATATAGAGAGATGAAAAATAATCTTACTTCAAATTCTTCTTCGAGTTCCATTTCCTTGTTGATCAATTTTGTAATTTCTTCAATTCCCATTTCAACATCAGTCGCAACACCTGACACCTCTGCAAAAAAAAAAAATAAAATAAAAATAACATTAAAATTAAATATAGTAGGTAGACTACTTTCAAGCTTTGTTAAGGCAACTAACATATGAGAAGAAACAAAAACAGTGAGCTGTTTTGAAACTATAGAATGGCCCCCAACTATCAGTGACACTATGCCCCCCCCACCAAAGTGTTAGAAGTAAATAAAAAAGAGAAAACTATAAACAAAAAAGGAAACAACTGTAAAGAAAAAAGGAAAAGTGAAAAGGGAAACAACTAAAAAACAAAAAAGGAAAAGTGAAAAAGGAAACAACTAAAAACAAAAAAGGAAACAACTAAAAAACAAAAAAGGAGACAACTGTAAACACAAAAAGGAAACAACTGTAAACACAAAAAGGAAACAACTGTAAACACAAAAAGGAAACAACTGTAAACACAAAAAGGAAACAACTGTAAACACAAAAAGGAAACAACTGTAAACACAAAAAGGAAACAACTGTAAACACAAAAAGGAAACAACTGTAAACACAAAAAGGAAACAACTGTAAACACAAAAAGGAAGCAACTGTAAACACAAAAAGGAAACAACTGTAAACACAAAAAGGAAACAACTGTAAACACAAAAGGAAACAACTGTAAACACAAAAAGGAAACAACTGTAAACAAGAGGAAAATACTATAAACAAAAAGTGGAAAAAAAACTCAAAACAAAAAAAGAAATAGTTGATCAGTAAAAAAAAAAAGTGTAGGAAGTGAGGTTAATAGAAAGACAATGGGAGGTGGTTCAACAAAAAACACAAAGGCCATTTGAAATAGGATTGTTAACCAAGATGTGGCAGTGGCTGAGGCAAAGCACCGGAAATAGAGGTCAGTATATTCAGAGTTAGTTTGTAGACAGTTTTTGGAGTGGGAGTGAGTTTTGTGATAGTCTTGGGATTGAAACGGTTGAAGGTCACTCAGAGTAGATGGTGAGATGAATTGATCAACAAATATGGCAGACATCTAAGATGTGGTCATTGGCGTTGATAGGACCGTTTTCAGACATGGTATCACCCCCCCCACACACACACACACCCATCCACCAGAGTACAACTGATATCTACAGAATGTGGCAAAGTTTGTGGTTTTTTTTTTATTTCTCTTGAATTTGTTTCTTTTTTTTTATATATTTGTGAACCAATGCTCGCCTTTGCCGTGTGAGAGACAACGAAAATGATGGAAAAAGAAACCATGCAAACACAACGGCACGATTGTCGTTTATAAGGAGCACATTGTTTCACAAACTTTCAAGATTTCCTAAGGCAACTAACCTACGAGAAGAAAACGTTGAATGGCAAAAAAGATTGAGCTGTTGTGATACTATCAAACGACCCCACCCCCCAACGACTAGCACCACCACCAGATGAGATTAGCTAGAAAACGAATGACAATAAAAAAGACATTATAAACAACAGGTTAATTTAACTTCACAGACCAGTGACAACATTACAATTAGCTGTCGATAACCTGGGTGATCATCAAGGTAGGAAAGTCTGAAAGATATTTGAAATGAAAGTCTTTCAGTTCCATTGTGGAAAGGGATAAGATAAAATGGAAACAAAGAAAAGGAAGGTCCTCATCCAGAATTCTCCCTAAAAAACAAAAATAAAGAAAAAAATTGTATGATATACAGGGTGGAACGATAAAATTGTTGCCCTAGAAAAGACAGCATGATTCCATTTCCATTTGATGAAAACCGTTTTTTTTTTTTTGTTGCATAGAGTTCTGTATAAATCCCAAGAGCGATAGGAGCCTTCTATCAAGTCTGAAAGTGACACAATGTTCGATGAGCGAGATCGGAGATGCGCTGCTGTACAACTCATGCTCTCGACTGACCCAAGTTATTACAACAGGACCATTGCCAGCACCCTCAAAATGCAAATCCAGACAGTTCAACGCTTGAGGGCTCAGCTCAACACATCGGACAACCCACAGTTATGGTCTTTGGTGTGGTTTCAAGTGAGGTCCACATCATGCCACCTCCCATCTTTAAAGTTGGATTGAAACTCAACACCGAAGTGTACCTGGATGTCGTGATCCCTTAGTGCAATGAGCTTCAAAACATGAAAACAAGCCAAGTCTATAATATATTATTTTTTTTTATTGGAATCCTTTGCATTTATTTATTTGCACACTGTTCTTTCATAGTTGTTTCACCACGTTTCGGGCAACTCATCCTCCGGCCTTCTTTAGGGCCCGTGGTGCAGTGGATAGAGACGTTGAATCTCTACGGTTCCAGGCGAGCAGTTTCTGAAGATAGCGGTTTCAATCTTACTCAAAGCAGACCAGAGGATTAGTTGGCCAAAACGTGGTCATACAACAACAACTATGGAAGGCAGTAATTATTGAGAATACAGTTAAGAGACTCAGAATTCCTATCCTGTCGCAGTTTACCGGCTGAAGAAGGCCAGAGGTTGAGTTGGCCAAAACGTGGTGAAACAACAACTATGAGGATGAGGATAACAGTTTGCAAACAAATAAATAAAAAATTCAAATCTATTTTGAAAGTTTGGTTATATTGAAGTGGTTAGCTCCCGAAAAATCTATCTATCAGTTTTGTCTGATTATCCAAATGGTGACAGAGAAAATTAATCCATTGTTGTTGTATGCTTCCTGATTTTTTGTGGATTATTTTTATTTTCTGTTATTATTTTTTGGTACTTGTACAGTTTAATCAAGACATTCAAAAATGAAAATATTGAAAAAACAAAGGTTATATTGTACGTATCTGTTTTGGAGTGAAGATCTCTGAAAAAAAATTTCATTTAATTTGATTGAATAGTTTTTTGTTTTTTTTTACAGCGGAAAAACATGTTTTTATGACAGCACGTTGAAGGTAGCCATCTTTGAATTTTTTTGAACACGCCACGGGGAGATAACTCAATTTAAAGCACCGAAACTCCCTCCCCATCATTAATACTAGCTTTTCTTCCTAAAAATCGAACCTTTTGCTCGGTATTGTAACAAATTTTTTCGCTGTAAAAATAAAAACTACTTGAAATTAAGTGAAATTCTTTTTTTTTTCGGAGCTACGTACAATTGAAACTTTTTTTTTTTTTTTTTTTTTTTCTCTGATATTTTCATTTTTTAATGTCTTGATTAAACTCTACAAGTACCCATTTTTTAAATATTATTTAACAAATAAAATCAAACAGTGTTTATTAGAAATGAAATCTATATATCTATAAAATTGAAAGTGTCTGTCTGTCTGTGTATATTTCCCTACACAATTACTCTGTCAATTTTCAGCCTACAGACTTGAAATTTGATATACAGGGTATTGAGATTTGGGAAAATCTTTGTAATCCATTTTCGGTCAGAAATTTGGCTATTAAGGGGTCAAAGTTCAACGATTTGACCTTTGAGAACTCTACCAAACTCCTCTGCCAATTTTGGGTATAAACAATTGAAATTTTAGATATAGGTTCCTTGGACATGGATCTAACTTAATAACTTGATTTGAGCCCAAAACAATAAATGTTAAGGGGTCATAATAGGAGTCAAAGTTAAAAAAATTTAACCTCTGCGGTCTCTACCAAATTACTCAGACAATTTTTGGTCTAAACATTTGAAATTTTACATAAAGGGTATTCAGAGATAGGGCAAGCTTTTTAATTGGTTTGGGTCGAAAATTTGAGCTACCAATATATAAATGTATGTATGTTTGCATGTCTGCCTAAAACTTTCGACAGAGGCGACGGATTTTCACAAGATCAGTATCGTTTTGAAGCTCGACTCTCCAGATGACAAATACCGAAAAATTGGCTAAAAACATTAATTTCTTCACCCTGAACTGGGCACTTTTCTATAGGGAGGGGTCGCTTTTTTCGACGACATTTTCTAATGTCATCCCCTCTTTTCGATTGTCTAGCCTTAATTTAAACTTACGTCACTTTCGGTCTGGCGGTGGTTGTAACAGCAAAAATGTTAGGTTTTTTTCTTCACATTCTTTGCCTCCATCACGATACGGGTTCGAGCCTGCCTACTACAACTTGTTTTTTTTTTTTTGCTCAACACACACCTCCAAACACCCGGGCAACGCCGGGCACCCATGATAGTATATTATAAATCAAAACATCATATCCAATATAGAATATTCTGGGGAAAAAAAAAAAAAAAAAATCACAAAACAAATTTTGCAAAATAGAAATCACCCCACCCCCCGGCAAATCTCAAGCAACAAATATTTATAGATTAATTTACCCAGTCACTGCTTAGCAAATCAGCTTATAAACACTTTTTGTTCGTTTGTCTGTTCATATTTTGAATTTGGTCAAGGGAGATAATTACATACAAACTTCCTGCGTAAAATAGCATTGATATTGTCAAGAATAGATACGACACTTTAGTCTTAACCAAAAGTTTAAAGAGCCATTAAAAATTTTTTTTGTGAATAGGCATTTTTAAATATGTGCCAAAAAAAAAAAAAAATCTATAAATATATATAGTGCGTCAACGTATAATTTTTAAATAATTACTGATAATATTGTTGTCTTGAGTTTGCGGTTAACATTGATGAAAAGGAAATAAGTTTTACCTTTAATCTATTCGTATCAATAATATTGTAATTTATTCATATCAATAATACTGTGGAGTCTGCATTCATGCTTTATATAAAAAGGAAGTGCGTTTTAATTTATTGATACCAATAATATTGTAGGGTCAACGTTTATAACAGACATTTAAAAAGGAAGTTCCTTTGCTTTTTTTTCTCTCACACGTACATCTCCCCTCTTTCTTTTATAATTAAAAAACATTGAAAAGTTTTTTTCGGTTTTATTTTAATTATTATTTTTTTTTTTAAAGAATTATTGAAAACACTTTAAAATATTTTAAAACTATTTTTTTTTTTTACACAGTGATCACCACTTATCAAGGCCCGGAAGCCACTCAGGGATAAGGGTTATTGCAAGTACATTACGTTAGTGTGGAGATTTGATGAAGTGTTTACTTAAGGGGGTGGTTCATTAGGAATTTGTTAACATTGGACTTGAAGACATCCAAGTTGTAGTCCGGTGGGAAGCAGGCAGATGGAACAGAGTTCCACAGGCGGGGAATATTATGTATTGGATATGTTTTTTTTTTAATGATGTCTGAAATTTTGTTATTTTTGATTTTATCAATTTTATTTTTATACTTTCATGAACATATTTATTATATAAATTCAAATAAAAAAACTTATTTTTAAAATTAAAAAGCTTATTTTTATAATTTCATAAACATCTTTACAAAATTTCAAATAAAATAAAAACTTTAAAAGAATTTTGCTATTAAAAGTGCAAATAAAGACTAATTGCGTTATTTTTTATCTTTTTATAATTTTGTTAATTTTTTATTGTATACTTTTCAATAATAGCCTTTTATATTTTATTTCAAAAAATCGCTTCACAATTCTGAAGAACAATAAAAGTGGAGGAACTGATTTGCCTTGTCACTGCTTACAGTCGCATTATGCCAAAAGTTAGGAAGCACATTAGTTGACTATTGTGATACTATAAAGTGGCCCTGAGGTGGGCTTGAGCCACTAAGTGCTGAGAGCGGGGGGGGGGGGAAGACAAAGGAATAGGAAATGGCTTAGAATAAACAAAGAAATCGGAAATATCCTACAATCAACTATAGATAGGAAGTAGCAAACAATAACAATAGAAACCTACAGATAAAACAGGGAAGGGCAGTTTCCGGTAGCCGGGGTGGGGTGGGCGACCTGAGATACCAATGTAGAGGGGACAGTCGGTTGACAACTAAATGCCCTTGACGGCGGATGGAAGTTGGACATTTAGAGTTGACTGTGAAACAGAGATAGAGACGAATGTAACATCGATAGAATAGGGAGAAGACACACACACGCACACAAGTCCAACAGTCAATTATATGTGAAACATAGGCATCACCACATTATCAAGGCCAAGAGGCCACTCAAGGATAAGGGTTAAAGAGTGTACATTAGAAATTGGACAATATAGTAATCATTAGTAATGAAAATTTGGTAAATTTGATAACTTATATGGAACGGCTCATCAAGAACTTATTTACGTTAGACTTAAAGACAACCATATTGTAGTCGGCCGGAAAGCAGGAAAACGGAAGACAATTTCACAGGCGTGCAGTTCTAAGAAAGAATCTCTGTTCATGGAATCTACGTTTAGGTTTAGGCACAGATAAAGAGTGGGGGAAATTATTGATAGTGTTTACAGCTAGACGAGTGTTTCTTGTGAAAGTTTGGCGAGGGGGGACCATAGATTGAAGCTCAGTCGAACACTTTCCATGAAAATAACGATACATCAGAGACAAACTCGCAACATCTCTTCTGTGAGATAGAGGTTGCAAGGAAGAGAAAAGGACATCTCCTACGAGGCTACGAAGTCTATTTTGAACTCTATCAAGGCAGGACAAGTCCTTTCTAGCAGCTCCTGCCCAGATGTGGCAACAGTATTCCATCCTTGGACGTACCTGGCTCTTATATAGATAGAGAATAGCATCAGCAGTGAGATATCTACAGGATCGATAGAAAGATCCCACCATTTTTCCAGCGGCCTTGGCAACAGATTTGATGTACGTGTTCCATTTAAGATCAGGAGTAATGGTCAAGCCAAGAAGCTTGTCAAAACTTGAGGCCTCTTGAAGACGAGAGCCATTCATTTCAATTGATGCCAGATGTGGATCAGAATGTTGATGATGTAAAGAGAGAAGCTTGGTTTTAGATGCATTAAAAGTAACCAGCCACTCCTTACCCCATTGTACTACGTGCTCAAGATCAGAGGAGAGAGAATTGGAGAGAACTTGTGCGTTTACTGTCTTAGATGTGCTACCATAAATGGTAGTGTCGTCAGCATAGATGTCTACAAATGATGTAAGGATGTGATTTGGAAGATCATTAATATAGATCAGGAAAAGAGTTGGGCCCAGGATGGATCCCTGAGGGACACCGGCATTAATACTGTGAGCTTCTGATTTTTGCCCCTCAACTATTACTCTTATGAACCTATCAGAAAGAAATGATTTAATAATTGAGAAGACATTTCCAGCAATACCATAGCTAGAGATCTTATGAAGATTTATTATATTTCTACTTTTGTGAAACCGCGTTTGTTTCCATTGACAGTCGCCAGCGAGAAAATGACGATCCGGCCATAAGAAGAATAGTCGAACGAAAAATCCACGATACATAATGTTGGGAGTCAGCGATCTGTCAGGACTGCGCATGTCTGGTTAAACTATAACCAAAAGGAAATATGTTTTACTCTCGTATTTATTCATACCAATATCATATTCTGTGTTTGTACTTGATATTTATAAAAACGAAATGAGTTTTAATTTTAATTTATTCATACCAATAATATTGTGTGGTCTGTGTTCGCGGTTGACATTTATAAAAAGGACATACACTTTACTTACAGAGAAGCTAGTTAGACAGAACTAGTTGATAATATATGGCAGCTATTTTGGGAGTCAACCGTTTCAACACAACTAAAGTTTCAGTCAGGGTTCTTTAAACGGAAACAATAAAAACTAAAACAATGAACGCTACTTACTGCCCATAGAATCCACCAAATCTTTAATGGCGTTTGGACGTACGCTAATGGCGGCACACCGTTCTAACAAATCCTGCGGAAGACGGCCGGCCTCAGGGTCAAGCATATTCTCATTCAGTTGGAGAGATGTGAGAAAATGTCTGCAAGAAATTTGAAAAAGGAAAAATAGGTTGTAGGTCATTAGCCATCTTTTTTTTTTTTTTTACATGGGGGTCACCACTTATCAAGGCCCGAAGGCCACTCAGGGATAAGGGTTATTGCGTGTACAGTAATCAATGAGATAGTATTGTAGTAATCATTAGTATTGGGGGTTTTGATAGAGTGTCTTAAGGGGGCGGTTTGTCAGGAGTTTGTTTATGTTGGACTTGAAGACGTCCAAGTTGTAGTCAGGTGGGAAACAGGCAAGCGGCAGAGAGTTCCACTGGCGTGCAGTTCTAAGAAAGAAGCTTTGCTCATGGAATCTACGTTTGGATTTAGGCACAGATAAAGAGTGGGGAAAATTATTGACAGTAGTTTCAGCCAGACGGGTGTTTCTCGTGAAAGATTGGCGAGGGGGGGGGGCGAGGGATTGGAGCTCAGACGAGCACCTGCCATGGAAATAATGATAAAACAAAGACAGGCTCGCAACAAAGACAGGCTCGCAACGTCTCTTCTGTGGGAGAGAGGTTGCAGGGTAGAGAAAAGGGCATCCCCCACTAAACCGCAAAGTCTATTTTGTATTCTGTCAAGGCAGGATAGGCTGTTTTTAGCAGCTCCTGCCCAGATGTGGCAGCAGTACTCCATCCTTCGACGTACTTGGCTTTAGCCTCTTGCAGTGTCTCTATTTGAACAAATAATCAGTTGTACACAAAACCCCTGATAAAATAAATAAATTGCTTAAAAATAAAATAAAAGACAAACATATACACATATACATATTATTTGGACTTTTTTAGATGAGGATCGGTAATTCATATTATTTGGATTATTCAGACTACTGTTCTCGTCTTGACTTATTTTCACAACGGCTTGGTTTGATCGATGTAACACCTCGACTATTTTCAGGAGATTTTCCTTTTGTTTTCTTTGCAATCTGGCAGATAATTCTTCAGGTTTCTTTTTTTTCTTTTTCTTTCTTTTCTTTTCTTTTTTTCTTTTCTTTTATTTTTTTTTCTTTTATTTTTTTTTAAAATTATTTTTCAGGTTTCTTCTTCTTTTTTATCCTCTTTCCCAGCTTTATCCTTTTTCCACTTTAGTTCTTATTTAGAATTTTACCTTCTTTATGATGTCATATTCCAAAAATCATATAAATAGATCAATGTTTATTTTCACTTAAGAATATCAAATTCTATGAGAAAAGGGACTTTCACTTTTTTTTTTTGCGAACTGTTATCCATTTTGAGGGATATTTTCACAACATTTCTAATATATAAAAAGATATATTTTCACGTTTCTAATATATAAAAAGATATATTTTCACAACGTTTCTAATATATAAAAAGATATATTTTCACAACGTTTCTAATATATAAAAAGATATATTTTCACGTTTCTAATATATAAAAAGATATATTTTCACAACGTTTCTAATATATAAAAAGATATATTTTCACAACGTTTCTAATATATAAAAAGATATATTTTCACAACGTTTCTAATATATAAAAAGATATATTTTCACAACGTTTCTAATATATAAAAAGATATATTTTCACAACGTTTCTAATATATAAAAAGATATATTTTCACAACGTTTCTAATATATAAAAAGATATATTTTCACAACGTTTCTAATATATAAAAAGATATATTTTCACAACGTTTCTAATATATAAAAAGATATATTTTCACAACGTTTCTAATATATAAAAAGATATATTTTCACGTTTCTAATAGAGGGCGGCAGTACTAGGGGTCTATCTTCAAAAACCATTTGCACCTAGCTTAATCTCTTCATTAGGATGATAATAGATAGAGAAAAAAAGAATTTTTTCAAAAAAGTCATTTTTGGCATATGGGGGGCTTTTTTTACGATAGTGCCCCCCCCCCCCCCCCCGGGGCCCAAAATCACCATTTGCAGCAAAAAATTTACATTATGCAAAATTGCATGCACCTAAACGTCCTAAATGGATACAAATTGGTATAGATAGTTGAGACTGATGATTTCTAGCCATTTTTGAGGCATTTTTGGGTTTATAGGATGAAAAGAAGAGCCAAAATGAGCCAAAATTTGCTCAAAATTACCCGAAATCTTAAAAAATCAGCTATTTGGCTACTATGTTACTCCTAAAACGTCCGAAATGACTATGAATGGACTTAGTTGGCTAAAACTTACATTACCCCATAATTTCTAGCCATTTTTGGGTTCCTAGGATAAAAAGAAGGTCCAAAATGAGCCGAAATTTGCCCAAAATTACCTGAAACTTAAAAAATCGGCTATTTGGCTACTATGTTGGGGGGGGGGTGCAATATCGTAAAAAAAGCCCCCCACATGCCAAAAATGACTTTTTTTCAAAAATTCTTTTTTTCTCTATCTATTATCATCCTAATGAAGAGATTAAGCTAGGTGCAAATGGTTTTTGAAGATAGACCCCTAGTACTGCCGCCCTCTATTTCTAATATATAAAAAGATATATTTTCACAACGTTTCTAATATATAAAAAGATATATTTTCACAACGTTTCTAATATATAAAAAGATATATTTTCACAATGTTTCTAATATATAAAAAGATATATTTTCACAACGTTTCTAATATATAAAAAGATATTTCACAACGTTTCTAATATATAAAAAGATATATTTTCACAACGTTTCTAATATATAAAAAGATATATTTTCACAACGTTTCTAATATATAAAAAAAACAGTTCAAACTAAAATAACAGCAAAACTTATGGAAAATAAAAAAGTAGAATAATCAATGAACTTTGGGTACTTGTACAGTTTAATCAAGACATTAAAAAATGAAAATATCGAAAAAAGGTTATATTGTACGTATCCGTTTTGAACGGAAGATCTCAAAAAAAAAAAAAAAAATTTCACTTAATTTGATTGAGTATTTTTTTTTTTTTTTTTTTTTTTTTTCACAGCAGAAAAACACGTTTTTATGACAGCACATTGAAGGCAGACATCTTGGATTTTTAAAAAAATTTTGTTCAAATTTTAAAAACGCCACAGGGAGATAACTCCTGCTAAAGCGCCGACACTCCCTCTCCATCTTATTACTAGCTTTTCTTCCTAAAAATCGAACCTTTTGCTCAGTATCATATCAAATTGTTTTTTCGCTGTAAAACAAAAACTACTTGATGAAATTAAGTGACATTTTTTCCCGGAGAACTTCATTCCATAACGGATATGTACAATTTAAACTTTTTTCAATATTTTCATTTTTTAATGTCTTGATTAAGCTGTACAAGTATCGAACTTTGAAATGAGACTGGATGGTGTCTTCATATCAGAAAAGGGAGATACTTTTCTACAAAGTGCTAGCCTGACGGTCATGGCATTCGAATTTGTTGACTTAAGAATAGTAAATTAATTTCATTTTGTATTAAAATTCTATTTTTCTGTAAATTTTGGTCTACATTAATATTTTTCACTGATAAGTATATTCATAAGTTTTCTTTATCAACTCTTATCCTCTAGTGGCTTTTGGGCCTTGATAAATGGCGACTCCCATGTAAAAAAAAAAAAAATACATTTGATAAAGAATGAAGGATCATTCGAAATATTAAAACTATAAAAAAATCATAAAAAGAAAAATTAATTTCCGAAACAAGATTTGAGGCGAAGAGAGTTCTTTTTAAATAAATGAAAAACTGTATAAACCAAATATTTCAGCCGACTCCAACCTTCTTAAATGAGTTATTGGTATTATTTTTTTTTTTAAATTTCTCTCCATTTTCTAAGCAAAAAAAAAAAAAAAAAAAAAAAAAAATGGTATTAAAAATTAAGACAGTTATTAATATCTAGATTTTACGTAGAGGGCATGCTGGTGACGTAATGGCAACTAATAGGATGACCCCCCCCAAAAAAAACAGGCCCCAACTCCAATTAATAAAGTGTACATGGGGCCCGTTTTTTTCTTTGTGGTCACACCTGTATAATTTTTTTTTTTTTTTCAAAAATGATTTTCAATGGAAAACCATTAGATCTACAAAAATCGAAATAACACAATTTGGCTGCTTTCATAAGACTGTTTTATCAGGTACGATGAAATTCATTGTTTTTTAACTGTGACACACTTTCATACATATGTAAATATAAATAATACATACTCAAGTTCTTGGTTTTTCTCTTCTATAAGACCAGTCAGTCTCCGGGAAATCTTGGCTTTTTCTTCACTAGAAAAAAAAAAAATTATTATGGTAAAAAGAAGATTATGGTAAAAAAAAAAAAAAAAAAAAAAAAAAAAAAAGATTCTGGTTTAAAACAAATGAAGATTCTGGTAAAAAAAAAAAGATTATGGTAAAAAAAAAGATTATGGTAAATCAAATAATTTTGGTAAAAAACAAAAAAAGATCATGATAAAAAAAAGACTAAAAAAAGAATATAGTAATAAAAATTATGGTAAAAAAATATAAGAAAAGATTATAGTAAAAAAAAAGATCATGGTAAAAAAAAAAAGATCATGGTAAAAAAAAAATTAAAAAAAAAGATCATGGTAAAAAAAAAATTAAAAAAAAAGATTATGGTAAAAAAAAAAAAAAAGATTATGGTAAATCAAATAATTTTGGTAAAAAACAAAAAAAGATCATGGTAAAAAAAAAGACTAAAAAAGAATATAGTAATAAAAATTATGGTAAAAAATATGATAAGAAAAGATTATAGTAAAAAAAAGATCATGGTAAAAAAAAAAAAGATCATGGTAAAAAAAAAAAGATCATGGTAAAAAAAAAAATAGGTTCTGAACTGTCAGCTAGGATTCAGCCTCTGTTCCATTGACAAAATGTTGCATTCCTCTGTCTGTTTTACAAGTATTTTAATGGTGAATGCTCTGACGAACTACAAGCACTTGTACCCTCTCAATGTAAATACCCCCAACAAACCTGACAAGCAGCAGAATCCCACCCCTCCACATTAGAGATCCCTATATACCAGAAAGTCCTCTACTCTAATAGTTTCTTCCACAGAACTGCTAGATTTTGAAATTCTTTTCCAGGTTCCTGCTTCCCCAACTGTACTGACATGCAGAAGTTCAAGTGTAATATAAACAGACATCTTGCTGCTCAACTCCCTACATAGTATCCCTGTAATTTATGTCCGAGATAGTAGCCCCCTACCAAAGTGGCATTGTGTCTTGTTTGGGGGGGAAAATGCAATAAAGAAATTTTTTTAATTTGTTGCTTGCTGCTTAGCCTTAAAATTTTCTTTTCTTTATTAAAAATAAAACTACTTGATCAATTTACATGATTTTTGGTGTATGATATTTTCTTTCGGACACGGATACGTACATCATGCAGATTTTTCTTTATTTTTGTTTTTCATGAAGGCGGAATTCTGGACAAGCATTCAATAATTTTAAGCTGATGACACATCTAAGGCCGTAAATAAACTTTTTATATACTCCCTAGATTATAATATCTAGGATTTACAAAATGAGGTCGTCTATCTTTTATTTGAGCGACTTTTACAAAATTCACGCTATTTCTTTGTCTCACGTGTTTGTTCGTATAAAAACAAAACTAATCGAAAACGAAGGCAGATTCCTGGCTTTTGTTCCAGGGACATCCAGAAGTAATTAGTTTTGATCAGATGATTGCTATTCATTTGGACACTCCCTGTTTTGTGGGGAGCTGGTTTTCCCCAACATCGTGGGGAAACAAATACGGTGGGTGGAAAGCTGAAAACTAAACTGGCTAACAGCGTGATTTCATTTCTGTTCTTGCGTGAACTCATTCACTTAACTTTCACTTTCCGTGTGTCAATTTTTTTATCGTTAAATTTGAACGCTTTTCACTTTCTCTCGCATCATAGCGCAGCAGTAAAATCTGACGTTTTCTTTCACTATCTTTTTTGCCTTTGCATCAAGGCTCAGGGTTCGAGCCTACCTGCCTACTAACACCTTTTTTTCACATTCTTTTTCTCCTTCACTGTTCAGGTTCGAGCTTGTTTGCCTTACTACCACTCTTTTTTTCTTGCCTTCCACACACACACACACACACCTACAAACACCCAGGCAACGCCAGGTACCCCTGCTAGTAAAAAAAATAAACTAAAAATGATAAAAACCAAGGACAAATGTACAAAGCAAAAAAAAAAAAAAAAAAAAAGGTAAAATAAGTATAAAAGAAAAGGACGAAAGAAAAGGGATTTATTGGATGTGTTTCTATCAGTATTTTGTCTAATTTTCGATTTTTGAGCGATTATCGAGGCTTGACTACAACTCAAAGGAGACTATTTTTTTTAACTTGAAAGGCTCCATATTACTTTTTTTTTAAGCAAAAAAAAAACACTTTAAAATAAGTTAAAACACAAAAAAACTTATCCAATTTATATTGAAAAATCTCCAAAATGTTTGATAAATTGGCAAAGAACGCAGCAAATTCGAAAACGCAGTTGACTTACCTATACAACGAGGCAGCTTCATGTGCTTCTATTGGCACTAATTTTTGAAAGATATCTGGTCCGGATACTTCTGGATCATTTGGATTAAACGGGATTCCTTTTACCAAAGAGGCACCTGCAGGGGAGAGAATAAAATAAAGTCTTAGTGAAAGACTGGTTCTCGACATATCACCGAACTTAAGCAAAGATAAGCCTGGCCAGTACCAGAAGGTTCACCATTTACAAATAGTAGTCACTATATAGTGTGGCAGGGTGAAAGCAATTCCACCGTTGGAAGCAGTAAGGCACCTGCTTCCCTTCGCTAGCCAGTGGGAGACAAGCAAGGTTGATTTTAAACTGAAAGCCATGTTTAATTTCAAAAGAGTTTCCGATGGGTAGCTATTCTGTACAAGAACTGGAGAGGAAGAATTTTCAACAGGTAACTGTTCTGCACAGGTTCTGGACTTTATAATTTTGCAGGCAAAAAGCAAAAGACCTTTCTCGTGTTGACACAAAGAAATTATGTGCTGGGATGTTAAAAGATGCAATATTTTTATGGAGCAATTCTGGTTTCTGATTAGTTGCTAGTAGAACACGGCTTCATTTGATTTGTCAGTTCTTATCGCCAGTGTTTATAAGCAGAAACTTCCAATTTTCGGTGATCTATATATATATATATATATATATATATATATCAATCATAATTTAGTAATTTAAATTTTATGATATGAAATGGTTAAATTTCAAATCTAAAATTTTTATTATATGCAAGACAAAGAATACAATTCAATAAGTATAATAAAAACTATAAAAAATATATATAATAAAAAACAATATAAAATATATGTATATATAATTAAAAAAAAAACAGTTAAAAAAAATATATATATATACATACATTTATATATAATAAAAACCATAAAAATATATATAATAAAAAACAATATAAAATATATGTATATATAATCAAAAAAAAACAATTTAAAAAAAAAATATATACATATATATATATATATATACATTTATATATAATAAAAACCATAAAAAATATATATAATAAAAAACAATATATGTATATATAATTAAAAAAAAAATATATATATATATATATATATATATATATATATATATATATATACATACATTTATATATAATAAAAACCATAAAAATATATATAATAAAAAACAATATAAAATATATGTATATATAATTAAAAAGAACAATTAAAAAAAAAAAAAAAATATATATATATACATACATTTATATATAATAAAAACCATAAAAAATATATATAATAAAAAACAATATAAAATATATGTATATATAATTAAAAAAAAAATATATATGTTTCACCTTTTACTTCTGGCAGACTATCTAAGGCTGGCACTTTTTCATGGTAGATAAAATCATTGTCTTTCTTGGAGGAATTAAATCTGAAAGAAAATAATGAGCAAATTAATGCAGCGTCTTTTTTGTGTGTTTTTTTTAATCAAAAAAAATTTTTTTTAAATAAATAAGAAATAAAAATAAAAAATAAAAATTAAAAATAATCACCAAATTAATTAATCAAATAAAATTTTTTTTAAATAAATAAGAAATAAATAATCAAAAAAATTAAAAATAACGAGTAAATTAATGCACCATCTGTTTTTAATCAAATTAAAACATTATTTTTAATAAATAAGAAATAAAAAATAAAAATAAAAAAATTAAAAATAACGAGTAAATTAATGCACCATCTGTTTTTAATCAAATTAAAACATTATTTTTAATAAATAAGAAATAAAAAATAAAAATAAAAAAATTAAAAATAATAAGCAAATTAATGCACCGTCTAGAAATTTTTAAAAATAAATAAGAAATAAAAAATGAAAATAAAAAATAAATTTTTTATAAAGTGTTTATTCCTTTTAACGTTATAATTAGAACCTGGAATAATGAACAAAAAAACATTTGGTGCTTGTTCATACTTCACTCTAAACAATAAAAAATAAAGAAAAATCTGTATGATGTACGTACCTGTGATGGAAATAAAATATCATACACCAAAAATCATGTAATTGATCAAGTGTTTTATTTTGAAATAAGATAATCAAATTTTATGGCTAAATCATAACTTATGAGTGACGATCTCGCGATGCCATCTTAAAAACAGTCTGAAGAAACAAGCGAGATAACTCCAAATAATTAAAACTTGCAAGATTAACATGGGGAGGAAGATTGCATTGAAAAAACTCAAATTTGCTTAAAAATTACATTTTTTTATAAAAATAAACCTATTTGATCAATTTATGTGATTTTTGGTGTATGATATATTTGCTCCATCACAGATACGTACATCATACAACTTTTTCTTCATTTTTTATTCCTTTTAATATAGGCGAAAATTCTGAACAAAAACAAGATTTTTTTTTTTTTTTTTTTTTTAGCTGGGTACGTATTTGATAAATTTTAAGAAATAGTTATAAATCCTAAGAAGAAAGCGAGATAGAGGCAGACTAATTATACTGCGCGTACCACGACAACTATTACAACTGGTGCTGACAATAAACAGAAAGATAGAGAACAACTCTGTGTAGTCAAGAATACTTGCTTTTTGTAGAATTTTAAAATTAAACTGGAATTATGTACGAGGTGTCTTTAATAAGTTTCCAGACTTTTTTGTACAGGCATTTAAAATTGTTGTAGACTCTTGAAAATTCAGTATGTTATTGCTATACATCTTATGAGATGACTGGCCAATTTTTATGATTTCAGATTCAAATGAACAGCTACAGCAGGAATTTGAATACACCCTACTAAAGCCTGATTGTCACAGCTAGTGAATTTCAAAAATGCAATCTGAACGTTAGGTCACTTTAGAAGAATGATATGCAATAAAATTCTGTTTTAAAAAATTCTATAGAAACGTATGGAATGCTCCAGACTGCTTTTAGACCATCTTGCATGAACCGAACATCAGTTTTTGAGTAGCATAAGAGATTCAAGGAAGGCAGCGAGTCTGTGAAGGATGAGAAGAGGTGTGGGAGGAGTAAGAAAATCAGAACACCAGAGTTGATTGGCCACATAAAGAATTTCATGGATAAGAACTGTCATATGTCTATAGAGACAATAAACGCTTATCCCTGAGTGGCTTCCGGGCCTTGATAAGTGGTGATCACTGTGTAAAAAAAAAAAACAAAAAAAAAACAAAACACACAGTTTGATGTCAGTGTGGGAACTGTACACACATTATTCACAAGGAACTGAAGATGCAGAAGATTTGTACAAAGTTTATCCCAAGGGCGTAACCCACAAAGCCATTCTTGTCACAGACTATTTGACTAAGATGAGTATCAAGACAGTTCCTCACCCACCTTACAGTCCAGGAGTTGCTCCCTATGACTTTTGGTTATTCCCAAAAATAAAGGAAAACCTTAGAGGCTGCCGTTACAGTACAACTGAGGAGATGAAAGAGGCCGTGACAAGGGTCATTGCCACGTTCACACAAGAGGACTTCCAGAGGGCCTTCGAGAAGTTGTTGGAACGGTATAACAAGTGCATTGCAGCTGGAGGAGATTACTTTGAAGGAGACTAAAGTTTCATGTGTGTACTACCAATTCAAATGCCCATACGAAAAAAGTCTGGAAACTTATTGAAGGCACCTCGCATGTATTAATCAGTAAATGGTAAAACTTCTACTAAACAGAAAGTGAACGTCAAAAAGAAAAGTTTACATAACATAACTAAATCGATTGCTACTACTACAACAACTATTACAACTGCTGCTGACAACAAAGAAAAAGAAAGAGAAAAACTCTGTGTAGCCTGCCACTTTATCACTGCTGCTACTATATATCAACAAGCCGCGCGTGCGTGGTTCCCTCCCCCCCCTGATGCCGCATGGTGACGAAATGTGAGAAGTGTGACAGGCCAACGCGAAAAACCACATATAGTCAAACATACGAAGTCTTGTTGGGGAATATGAAAAAAGGGCCACAAAAAGGGGCGTTTTTAGCACTATAAATCCCCAGGGACAAAAACTAGAATTTTGCCAGGGTCACCCATACTGAATTAATATTAAGAACAATGGGCTCCATATTTTGGCCGAGTTTCAGAAAAATCTAATGGATAGATCCAAAGTTATGGGGCAAAATGTGTTATTTTTAGCCATTTTGGGGCATTTTTGACCTCTTTTGAGCCCTTGGAGACGCAACGGAATTTTCCAAAAAAAATCTATGTAATGAAATACAATTTGTGGCAAAATTTCAGGAAAAACTAATGGACGATAATCTTGCAATCATCCAGACTAATGGACGCCACTGAAAACAGGTCCTTCTCCGCTAAATCAAGGGACCAACAATACTTCTGCTAGGAGATGCGCCGGCACATTGGGATTTGAAGATTTCTGACAGCTATAAATATAATAAACTTTTTTTTTTCCACAAAGGAGTCGCCACTTATCAAGGCCTAGAGGCCACTCGAGAATAAGCATTAATTGAGTGTACGGTAGTCAATGGGACAATATTGTAATAATTGTTATTATGGAAATTTGGATTACTTAGGGGGACGGCTCATCAAAAACTTGTTCACGTTGGACTTGAAGACGACCATATTGTAGTCAACTGGAATGCAGACAAACGGAAGAGAATTCCACAGGCGTGCATTTCTAAGAAAGAAACTTTGTTCATGGAACCCATGTTTAGGTTTAGGCACAGATAAGGTAACTGCCAAGACCAAACTGGTTTCCTTCAATAACTACAAGCAACCTTCTCTGCCACCAATAGCAATGGCCAGTGACTCCCTGTCTGAGAGTACATCTTTCAAACTGCTTGGCCTAACGTTCACAGGAAACATGAGCTGGAACAATTATATTGAAAACATTGCCAGGGCCGCTGCAAAAAAGGTAGGCTTTCTCTACCATGCTAGAAAACTACTGACACCTGAAAGTATCCTGTATCTCTATAAGGCCACCATTCGCCCATGTATGGAGTATTGTTGTCACATCTGGGCTGGTGCGTCTACTACTAGTCTCTCGCTCCTAGACAAGGTTCAAAAAAGAGTCGCCAATCTGATAGGTCCTGAACTGGCATCTAAGCTTCAGCCTCTGTCTCATCGACGAAACGTTGCATCCCTCTGCTTGTTCTACAAGTATTTTAATGGTGAATGCTCTGACGAACTGCAGATACTTGTGCCCCCACGACGCAGACACCCTCGACAAACCCGACAGGCAGCTAAATTCCACCCCCACACAGTAGAGATCCATAGATGCAAAAGATCTTTCTACTCCAGTAGTGTCTTCCCCAGAACCGCTAGACTCTAGAATTCCATTCCAGGTTCCTGCTTCCCTAACTGTACTGACATGCAGAAGTTCAAGTGCAACGTGAACCGACATCTTGCTGCCCAAATCCCTACATAGTGCCCCCGTAGTTGCTGACCCTGATAGTAGCCCCCTACACCTGAGTGGCAATGTGCCTTGTTTGGAGTGAAAATGTAATAAAAAAAAAAAAAAAAGAGTGAGGGAAATTATTGAAAGTGGTTTCAGATAGACGAGTGTTTTTTGTGAAAGTTCAGATGAGCACTTTAGATTAGGTATATAATAATGATAAAGTTGCAAGTAAAAAGGTTTTGTTGATAAAAATCCAAAAAGTATACAAACTCACTTTCCGACAACGACATCAAAAGTAAACTGCAGTGGTTCATGAATATCATCTTCTTCGTCCTAGAAAAAAAAAAAAAAAAAATGGTTACAATTATAATAATTGCAATTATAATAATTACGTGGCATAAATACAAAATATTCTTTTTAGAAGGAATTACTTCAATTATTGGTGTTGGATATTTGGCAAGTGCCCCAGGAACGATGACAAAGGAAAGTCGGTCAGATCCAGGATCCAGATGCTCCAGGAATGACATCAAACAAGTCAAAATGGGGAACGTAGAATCCCTGGAGATTATGTCAGCGAGACTGACCAACATTTCAAGACAAAATATGTGATAGAATGTTTGACGTCATTTGTGCCAATAAAATAGAACAGCAGAGAACAAGAGAGAGAGCAGCGACGACAGGCAAGACAAGTGACACATTTTTCTCCACTGCACCCACCACCACCACCATGCCACACACACCTTCCCTGATGCCATAACTGTCATTCTGAAATTGAAAAGTTTGATTTAAATAAACAAAATATTTTATAACCAGCTGTGTGTGTTTTTATTTTGCTGCGAAGTGTATATATGGCGACAATGACAAAGGGTGATTTTTCTTTTTAGAAATTATATAAACTGACAAACACATTGGATGGCCGAATGCAGTGAATATATAACATTGGTATTTTTTTTCTTGAAAAATTGCATTCTCAACAAGACTCAAACTTGCACTTGGCAAACTATGTAAGCAAACTATAAGGTATTTGCAGCTCATCTTTCAATTTTTGGATTTTTTTTTTAATTATGTCCAAACGCATTATATCTTCTCTAGATGAATTGATTATTGCTATTTCTTCTGATGAGTTAAGGGCAAAATAGATTCACTGATTGATATAATAATTAAGTGATTGATTTTGTGCTACGAAACAGATACTGTCAAGAATTGTAGGTGTCAACTGAAAAGAATTGTAAGCTGGTCAACATCATGAAATTTGGAATATAGACTTTTGTCATTTATTCATTATATATAAAAGTGAAATTGTGTCTGTGTGTGTACATTTCCCTATCAAACTACTCTGTCAGTTTTTAGTCTACAGACTTGAGATTTGACATAAGGAGTATTGAGATTTAGGAAAATCTTTTTCATCAATTTTTGGCCAGAAATTTGATTGTCAAAGTTCAACGATTTGACCATTGAAAACTCTACCAAACTCCTCCGCCAATTTTCGGTCTAAACACTTGAAAATTTAGATGTAAGTTACTTGGGCATGGATCAAACTTTTTAATTTGATTTGAGCCCAAAACAATAAATGTTAAGGGGTTAAAATTGGGGTAAAAGTTTTTTTAAAAATTGACCTCTGTGGTCTCTACGAAATTACTCAGACAATTTTTGGTCTAAACATTTGAAATTTTACATAACGTGTATTCAAGCTTTTTTCTTTTTTGGGGGGGGCTGAAAATTTGGCTGCCAAGGGGTCAAAGTTCAAAAGATTTGACCTTTACGGTTTCTAGCAAACTATTCAGCCAATTTTGAGTTTAAACATTTGAAATTTTACATAAAGGGTATTCAGACATGCAGCAAGTTTTTAATCAGTTTTGGGGCAAAAATTTGGCTGCCAAGAGGTCAAAGTTGAAAGAGTTGACCTTTGCAGACTCTACCAAACTCCTCTGCCAATTTTATGTCTAAACACTTGAAATTTTAGATGTAAGTTACCTGGACATGCGTCAAACTTTTTAATATATATATATACATATATGCGCAGAAAGTTATGAACAGTACATAGGACCCGAGCAAAGCCGGGTTGAATTGCTAGTAAATATATACATTATATGCGAGTGAAAAAAACCTACACATACACACCAACAAACACTACATAGATCATCATGAACACTAGAGACGAAAACAGACACATACATATATACAACAGTATATAGACTACTATATAACATGTATGCATTTTGGTCCTTTGTTTATACATACATCTGTTTAATATATATGCTCCACTAGGTAACACTACAAATGTTTTGGAAATAACCCCCCCCCCTCATAATCAGATATGTTCGGACATAACATTTATTAGATTACTTCGATAAGTATTTAATGTACATTATCATGATGCATACTATATTTAATCGTTAGTGGTGGAAATTGTGTAGAATTTGATTATTTAAGGGGACCGCTCAACAAGAACTTGCTTACATTAAACTTGAAGACAACCGCATTGTAGTCAGCTGGAAGGCAGGCCAGCAGAACAGAGTTCCACAAGCAGGCAGTTCATGGAATTTGTGTTTAGATTTAGGCATAGATACAGAATAGGGGAAATTGTTGATAGTGGTTGTAGCTAGTCGAGTGTTTTTTTTTGTGAAGGTTTTGCAACGGGTGAGGGCATAGATTGGAGCTAAGACGAGCACTTGCTATGAAAATGATAGAGCTGGAACAGGCTCGCAACATGTCTATTGTTGGAAAGATGTTGCAAGGAAATTAAAAGAGCATCATTAGGTGTGTCAGAAATTTCGTGAAAAATATTGAATAATTCGACCCCCTGTCTTTCCAAGCTTATAACTACTCGAAAAATGTAATTCAAGCCTTAATTTTTTTTTTTTTTTCAATTAAAAGGAGCTAGGACCAAGGTTTCATTAAAAAAAAAAAAAACATGTTTTTTTTTAAAAAAGGTTTTAAACTTCAGACTTTACAGGTAAATTTCTAAAAAAAAAAACACTACTTTTTTTTTGTTTTAAATTTGAATATATTATTTATTGATCTCTTATCTTCAATTTGTGATATACAATGAGACAGGCTCAAAGGTGCAGTAAACTGCAAACTGGATGCACCCAACAGGATAGACACTGACAGAGGTAACATGCGACCGAGAAAAGAGGGGGTGGTGGGACGGACAACAGGCGTAGAAAAAAAAAAACAGTTGTAAACGAAAAAAAAATAAAAAGGAAAAAAGGTAGATAGGGCCAGAATGGTATTTGTAAAGGATACTTCTTTTGGCCAAGAGAGCGGTAAACGCTAATTGACCATGACAGCCCGGCGCCGATCGCCAAAGAGGTGAGTGGCGGAAGGGTACCAATGAAATTCCAATTTACAAAGCGAACATTGTTGGCTGCTCCCTGGTGGGTAAGTGGCCTCTATTGAAAAGACACGTGGCCTTTGTGGAATTGGATTTGGTTCATTTTTATGATCCCTCAAAGTTAATTGAACGAGACCATTCTGGTTTTAATGGCCCGTCAAATTCCATTAGGCACACACCGGCCGAGATTGAGGGTCCGCCTATTCTACTCGATTGCCAACAGAAGAAGAAAAAAAACAGCCTCTTTTTTGGGCATAGGCCGCCTGGTGAAGATTTGAGTGACAGCGGTTCCGGCATCCTGATTGGCTAAAGGGCCGAAGGAGAGGAAAAAGGAAGACGATCAGGAAGAAGGCATAGTTCCCGCCCCCACAATATAAGCAGCGAGTTTTGAGCGCAAGGACAGAGACACAGAGACAGATGGACACAGAGAGAGAGATCTGCTCCCCTGGGCTCGAACGAGCGAAAAAGCCGACTGCCTCATCGATTGACCCTGTCACGTAGCTATTTAGTTTTTATCAAAAAAGAAAGAACTTTGCAGTTAACAAACGGCCAGTCCCTAATTTAATAGCGAATTATGAAACGACGATTGTAACCTGTATGAATAACAAGGAATTTTGCATAAGAAAAAAAAACAAATATCGACTTGTCTTTTTAATTTGTTTTGCATGATTGCAGAAGCGCTCGACGAGTCTCTTTCAGGTTACTGGCCACTGACATTCTCGACACGGAGACCAACAATCGGGGAGCGTTCCACCACTAGATGACACGCGGGTGACGTAAGTGTCACAATAAAACTTTGGTGAGTAAATTAATTATTTATTTTTTAATAGATATTTCAAAATGGAGGGGGGAGGGGGGCGTGAATTTAAAAAAAAACGTATATCTAAAATATTATATTCGGTTTATTGGAAAGAGCATAAAATTTCACATTGACCCTGAAAATATCGTAAAAATAGAATCAATAGAAAAATTTTGATAGATTTTTAAAGTTTAAAAATTGAAAAATACTGAGCTCGTAAAATTCAATTAATTTCATTACTGTTTTTTAAAAAGTAAAAAAATAATATTTCTATTACTTTTTATACAACTTTAATAGTTTATTTTGGAAGTATAATCCATAAAGAAAATAAACAACCCACTTTTAAAAGAGAAATTACGAGTTTTTTATATCTTATTCACAGTTTCGTGTTAGGAGTGTCAAAAATTCCTACAAAAATTCTGATACACCTAGAGCATCACCTACTAGATTTCGAATCCGGTTTTGAACTTTGACAAGGCAGGTTAGTGCGCTATGAGAAAATCCTGCCCTTCATTTATTTTTATGAATCAGATGATTCTATTGCCGGCATTATTTTCTACTAGCGGGGGTACCCGGCGTTGCCCGAGTGTTTGTTTCCGGGACGGGGGGGGGGGGGTAGTTTTAAAAAATGTTATGGTAGGTAAGTAGGAAGGATCAAACCCGGAGTCATGAGTAAAAGTAGGAAAATAAAGTGTGAAAAAAAAAAACATCTGCAACGTTAACAGTTCGGCCACCAAGAAAAGTCCATTCCAGTTGTTTAGGAAAAAAAAAAAAAACGACTACGGTAGGTCGGCGCGAACGTGAAAATATAATGTGAATTGTCCAGCACGCTAACGACTACGCCACAGAGCACTGCAGTTTAGTTTAGTGATTTTAAATAACTTCACATGAAAGAACTACGAAGCCAAACCGGTGTTCTCTTCTCAACTGTTCCTTGTGAACGATCCCCAAACAGTGTTAAGTGGTGGCAGGGGGAGGAGGAATTTATGAGAGAGTAAATATTTTACCACTTCCATTGATCTTAACCGATTTTGGCCGTGACTTCTCAGCAGAAAAAGTATAGAAATCTAAGATTATCGAGGAATTTGAGAAATAATTAGCCTATAACACACCTCAGATATTGTTCTGCCGTTTGTGCATATTATATTTGCATGAAATATCTTGATTTTTAATCCTATTAATGTCAAAATCAGACGGGAAAAAATGAGTTCATTTTATTTATATAGAGATAAATATATCAGCTATGAAAATAACGATAGAGCAGAGACAGGCTTCGCAACATCTCTTTTGTGGGGAAAGAGGTTGCAGACAAGAGAAAAAGGAATCACCTACTAGGTTTCATAGCCAGTTTTGAACTCTATCAAGGCAGGATAGAGTGCTCAGAGGAGCTCCTACCCAGATGTGGTAACAGTACTCTATTCTAGGATGGAGAAAAGGGCATCTTTACAACATGAATCATAGTACCGCGATAAGTATTTAATGTGCATTATCATGCTCTGTAATATATTTCAAAGTTGGTTGGTTGTTTTTGTTTTACGGCATATCAACCCTTTTCGGGTTATTCAATGCCGAATCCAAAGATTTTGAAGAAAAAATTTTTTTTTAATAGAATATATTTGTTGTTTTCACATCGGTTTCTATTTAACCCATAGTTGGGACCCTAACAGGTACTACCACTATGGGTCAGAGTGGACCTGGGAGCAATGATAATTAAAGGGTGGCTCCACACTCCCCAAAGCCCATAAGCTGGGGCCGCTCCACTGGATATAGTTTAAGGTCATATCCAGGACCCCCATTGAGGGACTTTTACCCTCTGCAGGTGGGAGGAGGGGGGGGCAGTCGGCGTATTCTAATGCCCCACCAACAGGGCCTATTTCAAAGTAAAAGCTTCTTCATGAAATGATCATTTCAAATCTCTGAAAATTCGTGTGAACTGGAAAGGTTTTATGGCTGCAGTAAATGTCAACATGGCGGAGAGCAAATGAATAATAAAATAAAATTAAAAATGAATTTTAATTTTTTAAATACTTTCAGTAGAATAGTCAGAAAACAGGTTTGTGATTTGGCCGTTACTTTTAAAATGTGTTACATTTCAAATCTCTCAGACCCACACGTTGTCTGATACTGTCGCAAACGAACAAACAAACAAAAAAAAATAAATAAATAAATAAATAAAAATCCGACTCGGCATTGTTTTTAAATACAAATGAAATGCATTTATTTGTGGTTCTTCCAAAACAACGCATCTCATTATCTTTAAAAAGTTTTTTCGCACACGTGTGTTTGTGCAATGCTGTGCCATTTAACATATGCTTTTTAAAAGTCTCTGCTTCCATCACCTGATGCCGGCCTTAACCAGTGCTTTCTTGCCCTCGATTTTGTCACATCCATCTTCCCCGGCCCTCACTTTGCTTTTCTTGCTCAACCAAGTACTGTCTTTTTCTTTTTCTCTCCTTCCAGTGATGTCAGTGTGTACACACTTGCTTAATTTGCATATGTGCTAAGACAGCTGCTGCTAATATTTTTGCCAATCAGCTATCCCGTGGCTGCTGCTGATTTTCTCACACATGCCCGTATGCACTATGTTATCATAAGTGCGCACCACTTTGTTACATCGAAAACAAACACGTATTTCGTTTGATTATCATTTACGAGACATTAGAGCTCCCCTCTGAGGGGAGGTAGATACAAAATGTTATACCAACAAGACCATAGTACTAAGAATAAAAAGATTTTTGTTAAAAAAAAAAAAGAAAAAAAAGAAAATTAATTACTTTTGACAATTTTAAACATTCTTGGAGTTTATCGTGTGAAGCCGAAAAGTAAGTGACCCTTTCTCCCCATTTCTGATGGTCGTCCGCTTGCTGTCCAAGGTAGAAGTACTTGATACACTGGTAGAACTGCATCTTACACTCCATCCGCTTTTTCCATGCCTAAAAAATTGAAAACAAAATGCTATGAAATCATCTATAATATAAATCTCACCTGTCTGTTTAAATGCATGTATGCTTGTATATCTCACAAAAAACTTTCGACAGAGGCCACGGATTTTCAAGAGATCAGTATCATTTTGAAGCTCGACCCTTTGGACGCCAAATATCAAAAAATTGGCTAAAGACATTAATTCCTTCACCCTCAACTGGCCACTTTTCTACAGGGAGGGGTTGCTTTTTTTGCTGATATTTTCGAAAGTCATTCCTTCTTTTCAATTGACTAGCCCTAATTTACACCTACGTCACTTCCGGTTTGGCGATGGGCGCAACAGCAAAGACGTCACATTTTTTTTTTTTTTCACATTCTTTTCCTCCTTCGCGGTAAGAGTTTTTATGCTTCAAGTTCTTTATACTTTTAAATATTTATTCATGGAGTTTGCTTGGTTAGTTTTGCAACATATCGACCGTTTTCAAGTTATTTAATGTCAAATCTAGTAATTATGGAGAAAAAAAAAACTTTCATGCGTTAAGATGAATGTGTATCTTATTTGATAATTATTTTTTTGTATCATTTGGACTATTATTCTCATCTTGGTTGTTTTTTACACAACGTTTCGGCCGATGTAACCTCAGACTATCTTCAGGTGTATTCACAATGGATGTTATTGATGAATAGTGAAAAAAACATTTTTTTTTTTTGCTTACCCAATAAACATAGCTGTTAGAAATTCAAAATGCAAATAGTGCCAAATCTTTTTCTTTTTTTTTTAATAAATCCGAGCCCATTCCATTTTGTGAAGATGGATGCATATTTTTGAGATGAGGACATAATTATTTTTTGTATTATTTGGACTATTATTCTATGTGTTAAGTTCTTTATATCTTCAAATATTTATTCATAGTGTTTGGTTTGGTTGTTTTGTAGAAGAAAATTGTTTTTGCTTTTGGGCTTTGCATAGCATGATTGAGTTTTACAAAAGGGAAAAAAAAAACAATAACATCAACGATTTGTACAGCCAATATCTTCAAAAAGCCTGAGAGGCTTAATGTATAAATGCTTAGTTTAAAACTCATACCTTATAAAGGCTTGAACCTAAAATTCCCTGGTCGTAACCAATAGCAAAATTCTTTAATGCTAGTTTGTAATACTCGACAATTTCTGCGGCAACTTTGGCTGTGATGGTACTCTTCCGACTGTCACTCATCGATTTCTCCAGAATACATTCTTGGGCCTGGGCCTGAAAAAATAAATTAAATTAAAATAATCAAAGATGCTGGGATGCAAATAGATAATGACCAAAAAAAAAAAAAAAAAAAAAAAAAAAAATCTATATATATATAAAAGCGAAAATGTGTGTGTGTATGTATGTATGTATGTATGTGTGTGTGTTCGCTTTTTGTGTATGTCTACAAAAGACTTTTTTCGCCGTGATTCTCGGTTGGCTCGCTCCTTCTTAAAACTTTTTATATGCTGTCTAAATAATAATATCTACGAATAAGGAACTCTGGTCGCAGCTATCTTTAATTTACCCAACTTTTACAAGCTATTTTCGAGATATTTTTTGATCATAGCGTAACAGGTTGAACAGAAACTTCCTGCGGGGGTATGGGTGGGGAGGAGAACTGCCCTCAGTATTTGTGCGTGTGGGGAGGGCAGCGCACAAGAAACAACCTTTTTCCTAAATAACACCAATCAGTTTCAACTAAGAAAATCAAGATTAATGTAACGTTGCAGTTACAAATAAACAAATGAAAGAAAGAAAGAAAAATCCAGGTCGTCATTTTTTTCTTTTTATTACCGTTATTCTCACATCTCAACACCACAAGTCTCTCGCTGCCACATGTTCATCTAGCCTGGCCACCGTCTCTCCTTCCTCCAAGCACATGCTGGCAACAACCGACTCATTCTAGTCTTTGACTTTACACATCCATTTTCTTTAACCTGCACTTTTTTTCTTTCACCATGTGGTGCATTTTTCTTCTTTCTTCTCGTGCATACTTCCTAATTTGCATATGTGCTTTTTTTTGCTACTGCTGCTGCTAATCTCTTCGCAAGCCAGCCATCCTTCGCTGCTGCTGCTATTTTCCCCATGCGGTCATACGTGCTATGTATAGTACATTAAGACAAAGACAATGTGTGCACATGTAAAAGGGAACGAGACAGGAAGTCATTCTTTAATGAAACAAGAGTAAACTCTTATCAGAACGCACTCTTATGCCTGAGCCTGAAATAAATTAAAATAATCAAAGATGCCAATCTCAAATCGATGTGCACGTTTGAGTGATTTGCGAGAATTTTAAATAGAAAACGTTTGCTCATATCTTAGGAAACATTATTTTGTTAGGTTGATTTGAAAAAAAAACAAAAAAAAACAAATAAAGTTATAAAATATTTTATTAAAGGATTAGTGGGGGGCAGGGGGCACCCGGCCTTACCTAGCTGTAAAATATGAATATATTTTAATTCACATAGATTTTGTATTTATTATCACAAAGCCTATTTTCTATTGAATCTATTATATATAGAAACAATCAATACAGCGGAAATGAAATGTTTACCCGATATAATCAAAGGTAACCTTCAATGTAATATAAATATTGATACTGATATATTAATGAATTCAACCCAACCAAATAAAAAAGCTCAATACAGACACAATAGAAAGTAGAGCTTACTATGAGAAAAAAAAAGAAAAGAATTTAAAACTGTAAATTAAAATTCACAATTAAATTTATTATTCGACAGAATACTCCAAGAGCACTTGAAACTCCGTCCAAATTCCCAAGTTCGACAGAAACATTCCCAAGTTTGATAAGATACACCCGAAGAAGGTTGGAGGTTAGATCGACCGAAACATTGTGAAAATGACACTCAAGGTGAGAACAGTAATCTGAAGAATCCAAATAATATGAAGAATTTGTTTATATTGGATTTCTCTGGCCAAGTCTTTATTTCTCTCTTTTATGGAGTAAGCTGATACACCTATTTCAGGAATAATGGACTTACCCAGAGATAATATTTCAACAATCCTGGAACAGCTCGCAGGAAATGGCTAACCATTCCCAATTCCAACATCAGAAACTACTTGTTGGAACGAGAGTACCGCCAGGTCATCCTTAATTGTTGCGGCCCAGGTCTTCAGCTATACATTGGCACGTTTGTGTTAGCTGATATTGCAATTTCCTATCTATATAAAAGCCAAGTACGTCCAAGGATGGAGTACTGCTGCCACATCTGGGTTGAAGCTTCTAAAAACAGCCTATCCTGCCTTGATAGAGTACAAAATAGACTTTGTGTCCTAGTGGGGGACGCCCTTTTCTCTTCCCTGCAACCTCTCCCACAGAAGAGACGTTGCAAGCCTGTCTTTGTTTTATCATTACTTCCATGGCAAGTGCTCGTCTGAGCTCCAATCTTTCACGATAAACACCCGTCTAGCTGAAACCACTGTCAATAATTTTCCCCACTCTTTATCTGTGCCAAAACCAAAACGTAGATTCCATGAACAAAGCTTCTTTCTTAGAACTGCATGCCTGTGGAACTCTCTTCCGTTTGCCTGTTTCCCACCTGACTACAACTTGGATGTCTTCAAGTCCAACATAAACAAATTCCTGATAAACTGCCCCCTTAAGTAAGGCACTTTATCAAATCTCCAATACTAACGATTACTATGATATTATCTTATTGATTACTGTACACGCAATAACCCTTATCCCCGAGTGACTTCCAGGCCTTGATAAGTGGTGACTACCATGTAAAAAAAAGAAAAAAAAGCCAGGCAGAGAGCAGGGAAGGATGGGGGTTGGGAGAAAGGAATTCTGGAAAATAGCAGTACCTTTTAATGTAATGTGAACAAACATCTTGCCACAAAACTCCCCATTTACAATGCCTTCCATAAACCTGGCCGCTATCATAGCAGCTCCTTATGTTTCAGTGGCAATATATCTTGTTTGATGTAAGACGTAATAAAAATAAGTGAAACACGCATGGTCCCCCGTGAGTGCACGGTGAACAAGGTATAAAAAAAATGACTAAGTTCAGCATTTGGCCCCCCTACCCATTTAGCCCCAAAAGTCCCCAGAGGACGTCAAATCCTGGTGAAAATGAACAAACGGTGCAGTTCTAGGCCTTAACATATGTAAATTTGAGTTCCACACCATGCAAAAAAAGAAATGATTAAGTTCATCATTTGCTCCCTGCTATTTAGCCCCAGAGTCCCCAAGGCCTTAACATATTTAAATTTGAGTTCAGCACCATGCAAAACTGCTAAATAGACATACGCAGAAAATTTTGGATAAATATAGTAAAATAGTTCCAAAGACGAAATGTTTTTATTAGCTCTAAAAGAGCCCCTGGGACACACTCAAGAGTTATCGCGAAGTATAGACAAACAAAATTATATAGAAATCAGTTAGTTACAACTTTTCAGAAAGTTTTATAAAAATCCAAGCATCAATTTTTTTAATAAGTACAAAAGTGTCAATTTTAGCCATTTTAACTCGAAAAGCACCCCTAGGGAGGCAATCGGACTTTTCCCGGAAAATCCGTTCTGTTACTTTTTTTTACTCATATCATGTTTAATGTTTGTGCAAAATTTCAAAAAATTCTAAGGCGTAGTTATTGAGAAAAGTGCAGATGAATGAACAGACACGGGTGAATTTATAAGTCCACCCTCCTTTTGCCAGTGGACCAAAAAAACAAAAAAAAGAAACTTACCAACATCAGATTGACATGGTAGGACATCATTTCACGCGATAAATCCTGGCTATACGCTGTGAAATAATCATGGAGATATTCAAAAGCCCAAGCAGCACACTGAAAATGAGTGCAGGACACCTTCATACCCTAGAAATTAGAAAGAGGAAGAAGTAAATAAAAAAAGAGACAATCTTCTATATATAAAAGCGAAAACGTGTGTGTGTTTGCCACGGATTTTTGCCACATAGGTATCATTTTAACTCTCCAACCTTCGCCCGACAAATATAAAAAAAAATTGGCTAAAAACATTAATTCCTTCACCCTAAACTGGGCCCTTTTCTACAAGGAGGGTGCCGAAAAAATCGTTCCTTCATTTTCTCTCATCCTGCTACTACGACAATGATGTCATGTTTGACCTAGAAAACGTTGACGCTAGTTTCAACCACCTGCAAGTGTTTTTAAAGGTTTAATTTTATCCGTTATTAAGTGTATGTCTCTTTGGCGTAGGGGTAACGTGTCGGGCATTTTTTTTCCGCCTTAGCCTCGATGTTTCGGGTTTGAGCCTGTCTTTCTACCTAAACTTTTTCTTCCTCTTTTTTTTTTTTTTCTTTTTTATTTCTTTTTTTTTTTTTTTCTTTTTTATTTCTTTTTTTTTTTCTTTTTTTTTTTTCTTTTTTTTCTGTTTTTTTTTCTTTGTTTTCTTTTTTTCCTTTTTTTTCTTTTTTTTTCTTTTTTTTTCTTTATTTTCTTTTTTTCCTTTTTTTTCTTTTTTTTTCTTTTTTCCTTTTTTTTCTTTTTTTTCCCTTTTTTTTCTTTTTTTTTCTTTATTTTCTTCTTTTTTTCTTTTTTTTAACGTTTGTTCGCTGTTTTGCTTTGTTTTGGTTTTTCCAATTTTTCTTAACATCATGTTTTTTTTTTTATTAATATTAAAACAGGGTCACCCTCTCCTACATACACACCTCTAAACACCCGGGCAATGCCGGGTACCCCCCCCCCCACTAGTTTATTATATAAAAGGCAGTTGTTTTGTTTTATTTTGCTTCAGTCGAAGTTCTCAGAAATCAAGGGGCCCACATCCTGGGGCTAACACTTGAAGTCTGTGTGTGTGTGTGTGTGTGTCCAGCTAAAACTCAAAAACCATAAAATGGATGCCCATCGATGATACCACTTCCGTCTTTGTAACTCTTCCAACTATTTGTGTAAAGAAAAAAAAAAAAATAGATTTTAATTTTAGAACAACCCTCGAAAAACAATTGTTATTCGAGGTTTTAACATCTTTTTTTTTTTTTTTTTTACATAGGCATCACCACATTATCAAGGCCCAGAGGCCACTCAAGGATAAGGGTTAAAGAGTGTACAGTAGAAATTGGACAATATAGTAATCATTAGTAATGAAAATTTGGTAAATTTGATAACTTATATAGAACGGCTCATCAAGAACTTATTTACGTTAGACTTGAACACAACCATATTGTAGTCAGCCGGAAAGCAGGAAAACGGAAGACAGTTCCACAGGCGTGCAGTTCTAAGAAAGAAGCTTTGTTCATGGAATCTACGTTTAGGTTTAGGCACAGATAAAGAGTGGGGGGAATTATTGATAGTGTTTACAGCTAGACGAGTGTTTCTTGTGAAAGTTTGGCGAGGGGCGACCATAGATTAAAGCTCAGTTGAACACTTTCCATGAAAATAACGATACATCAGAGACAAACTCGCAACATCTCTTCTGTGAGATAGAGGTTGCAAGGAAAAGAAAAGGACATCTCCTACGAGGCTACGAAGTCTATTTTGAACTCTATCAAGGCAGGACAAGTCCTTTCTAGCAGCTCCTGCCCAGATGTGGCAACAGTATTCCATCCTTGGACGTACCTGGCTCTTATATAGATAGAGAATTGCATCAGCAGTGAGATATCTACCGGATCGATAGAAAGATCCCACCATTTTTCCAGCGGCCTTGGCAACAGATTTGATGTACGTGTTCCATTTAAGATCAGGAGTAATGGTCAAGCCCAGAAGCTTGTCAAAACTTGAGGCCTCCTGCAGACAAGAGCCATTCATTTCAATTGATGCCAAATGTGGATTAGAATGTTGATGATGTAAAGAGAGAAGCTTGGTTTTAGATGCATTAAAAGTAACCAGCCACTCCTTTCCCCATTGTACTACGTGCTCAAGATCAGAGGAGAGAGAATTGGAGAGAACTTGGTCGTTTACTGTCTTAGATGTGGTACCATAAATGGTAGTGTCGTCAGCATAAATGTCTACAAATGATGTAAGGATATGATTTGGAAGATCATTAATGTAGATCAGGAAAAGAGTTGGGCCCAGGATGGACCCCTGAGGGACACCGGCATTAATACTGTGAGCTTCTGATTTTTGCCCCTCAACTACTACTCTTATGAACCTATCAGAAAGAAATGATTTAATAATTGAGAAGACGTTTCCAGCTATACCATAGCTAGAGATCTTATGAAGTAAACCTGGCACAAATAAATAAGAACTCGCAGAGAATTCCCTGTGAAAAACAATCAAGACGCGTGTGTGAGGGTTCACACATGTTACCATTAACTCAGGACGGACACATTCGGTGAACTGGGACAAGAGCCCGATCACACTGTTGGAAGGAGCCGGCCCAACTGAACCAGGGTGAATGCCACAACCATGATCATGTTGTGGTCAGCGATGTTGTCAAACGGGGGACCATGTGGTATTGCTATAAAACATATACCTACCTCTGCAGTTGTTCTTGTATCAGCAGCTCCAAGAATAGAATGCAAGGCTCCGATGTTGTACAATATACAAGCTTGCTCAAATTTGATGTCCTTATATGCATAATCTCTCCCCGTATGGACGTCTTCCCTTGAAAACAAAGACAAAAAAACATCTAAATGAATAAAAGCAAAAGTCGGGCCCAGTTCTCAGATAAATGATAAAGCCAATTTTTTAAATTATTTTTTTTGAGTTCAGAGAAACATTTGACACCTTAGCGGTAATTTTTGCTGGCTACAAAACAAATTGAAAGCGTGCTACAGGTCCAAATACCCTATATATCAACTCATACCAGATATATGAAATTTCAACCGTGGACAAAATATCCAGAGAAAAGTTTGGTAGAGACTTTTCGTAGACACACAGACACGGTCACTTTATATTATATATATATAATTTTATGCAATTATGCAGAATGTAGAAACTATGCATAAACAGAATTCAGCATAATAGTGAAAGGATCCTAATCATCTAAGAAACTATAAAAAAAAAAACGAATAAGTAATTAATTAATTAATGCTTGTTTTTCAAAGGAATACGAAAATTAGTATACCTTCCTGTAGTTGCTCACATATGCAAGACTGAGTATATTAAGAAGTTTGTTTTAATAATTTTTAACTAGAAAATAAGCTTTTAATATCAATATCAGAGCGAGAAAAATCTCAACTTTATAGGTATATAGATTTTTGATCACCTGAAATGTCTCCTTGAAACAGCATTGTCACCGTGGTCAAACCCCTGTTTTATCCGGCCATTGTTGTTTCACTGAATTGACCTGGTTTTACTTACACCTGTGTAACCTTTGGCTGAAAATGACCTTTAAACATACTTTTAACTTATCTTTCTTTTTAACAATTGATCAAGTTTTTTCTTTCTTCAGATTTTTATTGAAACGATCTTTTGGAACATTAATTATTTTGTTGATTCTTGCATTTGTTGCCAGGTTATGCTTTTGTCAAAATAATTTCTTGGTGCATACAGCCTAGATATCCAACACATTGGTGGCAATATGCATAATCTTGATAGGGCTATGACTAATGAAACCATGGTAATGGTAGGTAATAGTCAGCTAAGTTACTTCCTAACTTCCGATATGACTGCTACCAGAAGCAGTGACAAGGCAAATCAATTCCCTTTGCTTTTTTTTCTCACATCTATATCTCCCCTGTGCATGTACACTTTTTTTATTATTTTTTTTTTTATTTTTATTTTTATATTTAATAATCATTGAAAAGTTTGTTTTTTTTCGCTTTCATTTTAATTAACAATTATTGAAATTAGTTTTATGTTTTTAAAGAATTTGTGAAAACACATTTTGTGCTCTTTCTTTTTTTGGTAAATTTTCAGATAAGGTCCACCTCCGCAATTTTCTTTTAAATGACGACTTTTAAAGGTTTTCGGACATGCAGAATGCGAAAATCACCTTAAAATTTTGCAGAAATAATTAGTTATCAAGATATAAAAATTTGTATTATGCATTGTATTCTTTGGCGGCCATCTTTGTTACGCGCGTAGATTTGTTTATGGCACGCGCGTAACAAAGATAGCCGCCAAAGAATACAATGCATAATACAACTTTTTATATCTTGATAACTACTTATTTCTGCAAAATTTCAATACGATTTTCGTATTCAGCATAGTAGAAAACTTATAAAAGTCGTCATTTAAAAGAAAATTGCGGAGGTGGACCTAATCTAAAAAAATACCCTATTTTTTAAAGAATTATTGACAGAGCCATGAGACTAACGATGCAAATGTGTGATAGTCATCAGAAAGATTTCTTGTGACGGCAGCGAATTGAACCAATTTTGGGAATATTATGTCTTGGATACTTTTTTTTTATGATGTTTGAAACTTTATTATTTTGATTTCAATAATTTTATTTTTATACTTTCATATTCATAACTATTTATCATATAAATTCAAAAAATATTTATTATATAAATTCATAAATATTATAAATTCAAAAAATATTTATTATATAAATTCATAAATATTATAAATTCAAAAAATATTTATTATATAAATTCATGAATATTTATTATATAAATTCAAAAATATTTATTATATACATTCAAAAATATTTATTATATAAATTCATAAATATTCATTATATAAATTCATAAATATTCATTATATAAATTCATAAATATTCATTATATAAATTCATAAATATTCATTATATAAATTCATAAATATTCATTATATAAATTCAAAAAATATTTATTATATAAATTCATAAATATTTATTATATAAATTCATAAATATTTATTATATAAATTCAAAAGTATTTATCATACGAATTAAAAAATATTTATCATATAAATTCAAAAAATATTTATCATATAAATTCAAAAAATATTTATCATATAAATTCAAAAAATATTTATCATATAAATTCAAAAAATATTTATTATATAAATTCATAAATATTTATTATATAAATTCAAAAGTATTTATCATACGAATTAAAAAATATTTATCATATAAATTCAAAAAATATTTATCATATAAATTCAAAAAATATTTATCATATAAATTCAAAAAATATTTATCATATAAATTCAAAAAATATTTATCATATAAATTCAAAAAATATTTATCATATAAATTCAAAAAATATTTATCATATAAATTCATGAATATTTATTATATAAATTCATGAATATTTATTATATAAATTCATGAATATTTATTATATAAATTCATACATATTTATTATATTAATTCATAAATATTTATTATATAAATTCAAAAAATATTTATTATATAAATTCAAAAATATTTATTATATAAATTCATAAATATTTATTATATAAATTCATAAATATTTATTATATAAATTCATAAATATTTATTATATAAATTCAAAAAATATTTATTATATAAATTCAAAAAATATTTATTATATAAATTCAAAATATATTTATTATATAAATTCAAAAATATTTATTATATAAATTCAAAAAATATTTATTATATAAATTCAAAAAATATTTATTATATAAATTCAAAAAATTTTTATTATATAAATTCATAAATATTTATTATATAAATTCATAAATATTTATTATATAAATTCAAAACGAAAAATTTTTTTAAATTTTATTTATTCCATTTTCAGCCCAAACAAGGTACAGTGCCACTGATGTAGGGGGCTACTATTGGGGACATAAGTTGCAGGGATATTATGAAGGGAGTTGAGCAGTGAGATATCTATTTACATTACACTTGAACTTCTGCATGTCAGTACAGTTGGGAAAGTAGAATCCCGGAAGGGAGTTCCAAAGTCTAGCAGTTCTGAGGAAGAAACTATTGTAGAAGACTTTCTCACACGTAGGAATCTCTACTGTGTAGAGGTGAGATTTTGCTGCTTGTCGGGTATCTCGGGGGTATTTACGTTAAAAGGGTACAAGGGCTTGTAATTTGTCGGAGCATCCACCATTAAAATACTTGTAGAACCGGCAGAAGGATGCAACATTACGCCGATGGGACAGAGGTTGAAGCTTAGATGACAGTTCAGGGCTTATCACGTTGGCGACTCTCTTCTGAACCCTGTCCAGGAGCGAGAGACTAGTAACAGATGCACCAGCCCAAATGTGACAACAGTACTCCATACATGAGTGAATGGTGGCCTTGTAGAGATACAGGATACTTTCAGGTGTAAGTAGCTTTCTAGCACGGTAGAGGGAGGCCACCTTCTTTGCAGAATTTTGTCTGTATAATTTTATTTGTTATTGTATATTTTTCAATAATGTCCTTTTCTTATATTTCATTGCAATAAATCGCTACGCAATAGAAATACTGAAGAACAATAAAAGTGAAAGAACCGATTTGCCTTGTCACTGCTTCTGATACCAGACATACCGAAAGTTAGAAAGTACGTTGACTATAACCACGACCACCAAAATATAGAAGGCTTGTTAACTGAAAAATGCCTGCAGGCAATGTAGGTAAGATTTGTCAAGCTGTCACTATCAATACAGTGATATTTTTTACATGTTTTAAATCTTTTTAAAAATGCCCTTATATGAGGGCATTATCAAAAAGATTTAAAACGTTTAAAACATGTGCTATTATAATAATTATCTAAATGGAGAATTGTTCTTTCTCTTTAGAAGAAAATACATGGACGTTCGGTACCACAGCCATATTTTCTATACCTATTAGCATGAACATGTGGTTGAACATAGGAAACTTTAGGTACCCTTTACCTACAAGTCGATTTGGCATCGACATTACGCTGTCATGTTCACTGGCCTCCTTCTCTCTCGGTAGCCGTGCTATAACATTGGTGGCAGTATACATAATCAAGAGGACTTACCACGTGAAAGGAATAGCATTCTCATCATCTTGGCCCAATTTAAATCTGCTTTGTAAGAACTGTAGCTGAGCATAGTATTTCTTTAGCGTACTGCAGCCTGTGAAATCACGCGGTACACGAATAGCGGTCTGAAATATAAAAAAAAAAACAAAAAAAAACATAAGAGTCTGTCTTGGCTCTATCATTATTTTCATGGCAAGTGCTTATTTAAGCTCCAATCTATGGACCCCTCCCCCCGCCAAACTTTCACAAAAAAACACTTGACTAGCTACAACAACTATCAACAATTTCCCTCACTCTCTATTTGTGCTGAAATTTAAATGCAGGTTCCATGATCAAAGCTTCTTTCCTAGAACTGCCTGCCTGTGGAACACTGTTCCACTGGTATGCTTTCCCAATGATTACAATAATGGTAGCCTTCAAATCCAATTTAAACAAGTTCTTGTTGAGCCGTCCCCATAAATAATCAAATTTTCCCCAATTTATACCATTAACGATTACTACACTACCATTTTACATTCATTAACCCTTATCCTCGAGTGTCGTTTGGGCCTTGATAAGTGGGAGTGCATGGAGTGCATGTCACAAGTTGAGGAAGATATGGTCATCCACTCTCTCAGAAAAGTTGAAAGTAAGACTCTTTGTTGCCACAGTAGAAACAGTCCTTCTCTATGGTGCTGAGGCATGGACTTTTACAAATGCGCTGAAGAAGAGTTACACACGGATGCTCAGGATGGGCCTCAATACATCATGGAGGACCCACACAGCAAACCAACAGCTTTATGGTGACCTACCACCAGTATCACTGAAGGTACCGCAGAGAAAGATGAGAGTAGCCGATCACTGCATGAGACACAGCGAAGAGGAAGCCAGGAATCTGGTTCCCTGAATAGCAACAGATGGATATCCAAATTGTGGTAGAAGAAGAATGAGCTACATTGACAACCTGCTACAGGACACAGGATTGGAAAGTGTTCGGGACCTGCAAACTGTCATGCGAGAGAACTGAAGAAGTCATATAGATTCGATGGTAAAGACAACGGAGATGAGACGAGAGATGAGATGTATATAATTTTTACCTGTAAATATTTATTTCGCTATGATAACATTCTTTCTGATATTTTATTTTTATAAATATTAATAACGATCATAATGATCATCAACCAGCATATCTTTCGGCATTGCCCAGGACAACTCGACAAATATTTGTTAACATTGGACTTGAAAACTATTATATATTAGGGATCCTATGTTGGTGGCGATTAAGTTAACTAGTGTGAATTTTGACAAGGGTCACACTGAGTGGATGTTATAAACCAGATCTGTTGAACGATACATGTCTAATAATGTTGGAAACCTATAATCAAGTCGAATATTTGTCCAGGTGTTTCACTCATCGATGTCTGTCCATGTGTCACTCATTTTATTAAGTTAGAAAAAAAAACAGAATCGTTCCCAGGGTTGAAAGAAAGATGGATGACGGAATGTTGAGGCAGGGAGCGACAGGCCAAACGGTTGACAAAACAGGTGTCGAATGATAGTATACGACGTCACATTTATTAAATTAGAAAGTTAAGTTTAAGAAGTAAATACTATAATATTATTCTCTCGTTCCTGAGTAAATTTTCTCCAAATAAAACGATTTATGAAACTCTCACCGAATGTTTCTTTGTGTCTTACTTCATGAAAAGGATTTTATTCATTTCAACAGTGTGGGTACAAGAAGGAAGATGGTGTACTGGGGTTTGTAGCCTTTTGGCGCTACTTTCTGCATCATCTCCTGTCTTCCAGCATCAGGTTTCTGTAGTCCTTTCTTATCTCTGCTCAGTAATCTGCTAGTTGCTCTCAACTGTCCAGATTAATACCTATCAGTTTCAAGTTGTGTTTGCATATGTCCTTGTAGCAGAGAGCCGTACAGTTTCTGTGGCACTGCCCTGCTGCCATATAAGATGCTGTCAGGGATATGGCTGTTATCCATCCAGTGGACATGATCAAGCTAGCGGAACCTGCACTGCCAGAAGAGTAAATTAACTAAGAAAACATTAGTTTCTCTCTTTCCAAGAGTTAATTCTCTCCAAAATAAAATCATAAAGAAAACACAGCAGACGTTTCCTTGTGTCTTTCTTCAAGAAAACATTTTTATTCATCTTAGTTAAAAATGACAAGGTGATCGACGGCCACTCATAAAAAGCAGCGAAGTGAATAAAACAATCTGCATAAACACATGTACAGGGTGTTTCTTTTTCGAAGCGATGAAATTTAAATTAACAGATGGGTAACAAAAGGGGCAACAATTCAAACAAAGTCGAACGATGGTGAAGGACGTCACGTTTTATGTGAGAGATAACTAAGGTTTTTGATCAGTTTTCTACAGGAAGTTTGGTTTGGTTGTTTTTGTTTTACGGCATATCAACCCTTTTCCGGTTATTTAATGCCGAATCCAAGGATTCTGAAGAAAATTTTTTTAATAGAATATATTTGTTGTTTTCAAGTCGGTTTCTATTCAACCCATAGTTGGGACTCTAACAGGTATTACCACTCCGAGTCAGAGTGGACCTGGGAGCAATGGTAATTAAAGGGTGGCTCCACACTCCCCAAAGACCGCAAGCTGGGGCCTCACCACTGGATATAGTTTAAGGTCATATCCAGGACCTCTACAGGAAGTAAACAAGACATGGCCAAATTGATAAGTTCAGCTTAGTGTTACTTTGATGTATTGGGACTGTCCGTCTGCATCACGCATTTCTTAAGTTAGAAAATAAGTTTAAGTAAATAATTATTTAGTCTCTCTCTTTCTCCTGAGTGTTGCATATTAGCATATCCGGAGTATTGCCAAATTATCTGAGCCAGAAGATTATTATTATCGTGTAGATTGAATTAGATTTGTTTTAAAGAGAAAAATGCAATTCAAGGACAAATATGGTTAAATGACCTTTTAGGAATTTAACTTGATTAGATTCTATAAACAATAACAAGAAGGAATTTTAGATAAATAAAAACATATTCATATTATTTGGATTCATCGGACTACTGTTCTCATCTTGAGTGTGAAACTGAAAATGAGAACAGTAGTCCAATGAATCCAAATAATATGAATAACCAATCCTCATCTCAAAAATTCAGAAATGTCAAAAACAAAAACGTTTTAATAGAAAAGAATATTAGAACATAAACAAAATATGTGACACAGGTAAATCATTCAATTTCTGTCTTTAGTAATTTAATGACATAATGAAATAGTTTGGAAATATATACGTAATGAATGGATGATGAGATCACGGTAACTCATGAAACATGGTGACGGTGAAGTGAATAAAATGACCCCTGTATATATAACGTGTTTTTTAGGATGCAATGAACTTTAAATTCACAACTCTATTTTGTTTATTTACAGATTTGGAAACTAAAACAACCCCAAAACAGAGCGCTTTCGACAAGCTTTACCAAAAAATTTTTTAAATTGATATCAAGAAAAAAAAAACATTTACAATTTTTTTTTTTTTTTTTTTTTTTTTTTTTTTTTACATGGGTGTCACCGTTTATCAAGGCCCAGAGGCTACTCGAGGATAAGGGTTAATAGGTATACATTAGTCATTGTGATTTTAGCATAGTAAACAGTGGGAATTTTGTAACTTGGATTACATAGGGGGACGGTTCAATTAGAACTTGTTCACATTGGACTTTTTTTTTTTTACATAGGCATCAACACATTATCAAGGCCCAGAGGCCACTCAAGGATAAGGGTTAACGAGTGTACAGTAGAAATTGGACAATATAGTAATCATTAGTAATGAAAATTCGGTAAATTTGATAACTTATATGGAACGGCTCATCAAGAACTTATTTACATTAGACTTGAAGACAACCATATTGTAGTCAGCCGGAAAGCAGGAAAACGGAAGACAATTCCACAGGCGTGCAGTTCTAAGAAAGAAGCTTTGTTCATGGAATCTACGTTTAGGTTTAGGAACAGATAAAGAGTGGGGGGAATTATTGATAGTGTTTACAGCTAGACGAGTGTTTCTTGTGAAAGTTTGGCGAGGAGGGACCATAGATTGAAGCTCAGTCGAACACTTTCCATGAAAATACAAAAATACTGCAAATAAATAAATGAAGTAAAAAGAAAAGGAAAAAAACTGAGACGCGTGCATGCGAGTATTTTTTTTTTCTAAACAATTCACTTCTTAACAGTAAAAAAAATAAAAAAATAAAACTAAGATCGAAACCAAAACCTAAAGACAGTGAAACAAGTACAATAACCATTAGGCCAGCTTGACACGATCTTTAAAATCTGTTTTCAAACCTACTTATTCTTAACATAAGGAATCTGTCATATGAATGATTTGCGCATGCACAGTCGTGAAACAGTTGACAAACAGATAAAAATCAGATAACCCCCCCTCCCTCAAGTACCAATTTTGATTCCTTAGCAGTCCTTTTTTCCAGATGAAAACCAATTAAAAAGTTTTCCACTTGTCTGAATACCTTATATACAAAATTTCAAGTCTGTAGATAAAAAATTTGTTGAGTATATAGGTTGAGAAGTGTCCACGCACACACACACATTCTCACTTCTATATATAGATTTTTTGTGCCTTCATTTGTCACATATGAATAGTAAAAAGCATGAAATGCATTTTTATCAAGAGTAAGTTAAACCTCAAGACAAAGATACGTTATGAGGTCCATTCTTCTATAACATTCTACACCGAAACACGCTCAAAACAGAGTATAAGCAATACTTATGTGCATTATCTACGCATGCGCAAATATACATTTATATATTTAACAACCTTATGATTCATGGACAATAAGGGAGACAGAACCAGACAAGTAAACACCTTTAAATACCTTGGTTGTACTATCACCCCAGATGGGAAGTGTGACACGGAAATCAAGAAGAAAATTGGACAATCTTAGACAACTTTTAACAGAATGAAATGCATTTTTACTAACAGTAAGATAAGCCTCAAAATAAAGATAGATTTTATGAGAGCCTACATGTGGTTCATTCTTCTATACGGACGTGAATGCTGGACCCTAACCAAAGACAAAGAACATCGACTAGAAGCAGTGGAGATGTGGTTCACCCGGAGAATCATGAAAGTCTCATGGACAAAAAGAAAAACAAATGCAGAAGTAATGGACATGGCTGGATACAAGAGATCCCTTCTCAATACCATCAGAGAAAGGCAGCTCAAATTTTTCGGTCATATAATCAGGGCTGACGGACTAGAGAAACCTATGGAGTGGGAAAATACGTGGAAACAAGAGCAGAGGAAGGCAACACGCAAAATTCAGACAGTTTAAACAAATTTGTAACGAATAAAGAGAACACCAATAATGAGCTCATGAGAAAAACCAAGAATACGGAAGAATGGAGAGCCATGATTGCTGATATCTGCAAGACCAGACCAGGAGAAGAAGAAGTTGTACTATCATCCCAGATGGGAAGTATGACACAGAAATCAAGAGAGAACTGGACAATCTAAGACAATTTTTAACAGAATGAAATGCATTTTTACCAATGGCAAAATAAGCCTCCAAACAAAGATACATTTTATGAGAGCCTGCGTCCGGCCCATTCTTCTATACCAGGGCTCTACGGACAAACTTATCTTTAGTTGACCTTTGACAACTAAATATTTTCGTTTACTAGCCAAATAGAAAAGTTACTAGCCAAACCCACATGATTTTTAGAATATGACATTTTCGTTCTGTGACGAATATCTACATCAAAGATTTTTTTGTTTTTTTTAAATCAGTATAATTCTAAATATACAACAAATTTTATGTTGATACTTGAAGGTATAAACATTCTAATTTCTACAGATGTTTTTCTAAACAGCCTTTGTTTAATAAAAAAAAAAAAAGAAAAAGAGTATATTGTTCTATTAAACTTTTATTGTTTAAATAATTTAACTTTGTTCGTTTTATTAAAAAAAATGTTGAAAAGATATTTTTCACGCAGTAGTGAGATTTGGAAGATTGTCAGTGAAAGAAATACAATCACCAAAAAATAAGCGTCTCATTATTTCTAGTCGCCACTTTGAAAAAGCAACCGCAGATGCGACTGTTTCACTCGAAATGTAAAGCCCTGCATATGGATGCGAATGCTGGACGCTAATCAAGGACACAGAACATCGACAAGAAGCAGTGGAAATGTGGTTCATCTGGAGAATCCTGAAAGTCTCATGGACAAAAAGAAAAACAAATGCAGAAGTAATGGACATGGCTGGATACAAGAGATACCTTCTCAATATCATCAGAGGAAGACAACTCAAATTTTTCGGCTATATAATCAGGGATGACGGACTAGAGAAATTGTTATAGCATGGCAAAAAAATACGGAAACAAGAGCAGAGGAAGACAACACACAAAATTCACATAAAGTTTTAAACAAATTTGCAACAAATATTTTTCATTTTCATGGCAGGTGCTCGTCTGAGCTCCAATCTATGGCTCCACCTCACCAAACTTTCACGAGAAACACTCGTCTAGCTGAAAACAGTATCAATGATTTCCCCTACTCTTTATCTGTGCCTAAACCTAAATGCAGATTCCATGAACAAAGTTTCTTTCTTAGAACTGCATGCCTGTGGAACTGTCTTCCATTTGCCTGCTTTCCAGCTGACTACAATATGGTCGTCTTCAAGTCCAATGTAAACAAGTTCATGAGTCTTTTCACTTAAGTTAGTTAATTTCCACTACTAACGATTACTATGATTTTTATACTGTACACTCTTTAACCCTTATCCTCGAGTGGCCTCTGGGCCTTGATAAGAGGTGACTTTAAATTGATAAATAAAATAAATAAATAAATTAAAAAAATAAAAAGGGCACCAACAATAAGCTCCGGAGAAAGGCAGAGAACAGGGAAGAATGGAGAGCCATGATCATTGATGTCTGCAAGCGAAGACCAGACACTTGAAGAAAAAGAGGAGTAAAAAATAGGTTTTGTCGTGAGCGAACGAGTGGATTTACCGTTTCATGTTTCTTATTAATCGAAAACCGTTAAATGAGCTACGCCGTAGTTTCTTTGGAGATTAGTCTCAACAGGATGCGGACTAAGATTCTTGTTATTATGAAGCGGATTAGCAACAACCGACAATAAAAATAACAATGGTGTATGCGTGCGTGGGGGAGGGAGGAAGGATGCGGCCAACGACAAACAGAACACAGAAGAATAAACCGTTTATATTTTAACAAACAAAAGCATCTTTCGTTTACGCAATTGGATTGGTTTGATTATTTTACTTTACGTTGTATCAACCCTTTTCAGGTTACTTAATGCCAAACTCAGTGTTCGTAATATCTTCAAATATTTATCCATGGTGTTTGGTTTGGATGTTTTGTTTTATCACATATCAACTTGTGATAAGACGATTCCAATACTTTTCCTGATTCTGTACTAAATTGCTGACTCCGATTCTTAATAAATTTCTAAATCTAATATATGTCTGTCTGTCTGCCTACCTGTCTTTATATTTTCAAACCATCTTGTTTAAAATAAAATACGTATTATATACGTTTGAAGCCAAAACAACGCATTATTACAAAATAAACAGACATTTTTTTTGTTTGAAATTTATATTGAAATTCATAAATATATTTCGAAGAAAAGCTTCATCTTCAGTATGTCTTTTTTTCTTTTTTTTTTTCCATGTTGTTGTTGGGGCAGAGAATCAGAAAGTATAAGTCCGTTGGTTGTTTTTACGGTAGTTTTCTTAAATCTCAGAACGGTGCGTTTGGTCACGCGGGATTTACATTAAGATTTTTGTTCCTTAGAAGCGCTTGTTGAGTTTAAATAAGGAACAAAAATCTTAACGTAAATCCCGCGTGACCAAACGCACCGTTCTGAGATTTAAAATCTACCGTAAAAACAACAAACAGACTTCTACTTGCTGATTCTCTGCTCCAAAAAACACCATGGGGAAAAAAAAAAATTAAAAAAAATAAAAAAGAAAGAAATACATACTGAAGATGAAGCTTTTCTTAAAAATATATTTATGAATTTCAATATAAATTTCAAACAAAATAAATGTCTGCTTATTTTGTAATAATGCGTTGTTTTGGCTTCAAACGTATCTAATATGTATTTTATTTTATTTAAACTAAACCAGCGCTTCTAACGAACAAAAATCTTAACGTCTATCTTGTTTGGTTATCTCTTTATTCATAACATTTTTTCAAAATAGTGGGCGAGACTGTCACTCCTTGAATACTCATAAAATCTGATTTTCATATTTAATTATGCCCGTCCCAGGACATGTCTTCTCGTAGTACATACATACATTAGTTTTGGGACGATAAAGCGGAATCGGACCCACCTCCCCCAACTTTTTGGAATATCAAATTGGTGTCGAAAAAAAATGTGCTTACTTTTCTATGCCGAAAATGATTACTTCAATCATCTTTCTTTTTTTGATTTTATTGTTTAAAACAAAATCTTCCACTGCTGGTAGCAATGATAAAATCAATATTTATTGATTTTAAATTATTGATAAAACTAAAATCTATAGATTCCCCCCCCCCCAGTTTATGTTTGACAAAATATCTGTACTTATGTTTTTACGGTAATCGAGAAAAAAATAACTTTATAGTTAAATATTTAGAGATTTATAAAGAATTGGAATCGATAATTGTATTGGAATTGTCCCATCACTATATATATTTTCTTCACCATATACCCTCTGCTCCACTTTTTGTTATCAAGTAAGATCTTTGACTTACTTGTTGTTTCATCAAATACTTTTGTATGCAAAATCCGATCCCGCATTTTGCTAATTCCTACCCTCTGATGAGAAGGAAAGTATTTCTTCGAAACTTCGTGGATTAAGGACTATCCACTAATCAAATGTTTCCTTTCCAGATTAAATATGTTTTTAACTCTTTTTCAAAGTGTTTTTTAACATGTTTTATTAACTGTTTGCTCCTATATATATATATATATATATATATATATATATATATATAATTCCCTACCTGCACAGCAGCAACCGAATAGCGTATTGATGAGAAGCCTTGACTGTCGTTTGGACGGTCGGGTTTCGATCCTGGCTTGAGGTAGTTGCTTGTCTAGCCGCACTGATGAGCCGTGATACAGAGAAACAGTACTGTATGTAGATGACTATATATTTATATATTTGTTAAATCTATCATTAAAAAATATATATGAAAGAAATTGTTGATATTACAGTTAGATCAGTCTGTCAATAAAATGAACAATAACGATCAATAACCAATCAAGCGAGAGACAAGATTAATCAGACAATTATTGAACAACGGTAGGAAGCAACCAGCAAAGTGTTGGGGGTGAGGTGATAAGCCAGATGGAAAGAAGTCGGTAATGACTTACTTGTCGGAGCTGTTCCAGGTCATTGCAGGCTTTGTTGTAGTGGGCTGGATCTTCAGAATATTGTTCTCGAATAATCTGAAAACAAAAAAACAAATAAAAGTGGAGGAGATAAGTATTTGAGATCAATAGAAAAGAAGAATCATTTTTAGAATAAAATCGATAAACACTTTTGGAATTTTCCATTTTGTCGAATTATTAAAAAAAAAAAAAAAAAAACTTTTTAGCCTGTTTAAAAAAAGGGAAAAGTTATAAACCACTAACTTAGAATGTGTGCTTTATTCCAAATTGATGACTGAATATGGTTAAATTTGTGCTGAATTTTGCATTAAATACTAATCCCTAATAAATGTGTTTGTAGCGGCGTTCATAATTTAAATAAGATGGTGGGTAAAAGTTTAGACGAAATAAATTTGTATGTGGTATCTGTCATTGCAAACCTATTCGTAATTTGGTCTACAGGGAAATTTCTGCGATCAAATTATTATATAGAAGACCAGCTGGCGATAATTAATTTACGAACAGATACCATAATACATAGTTCACTGCACCTTATCATAACAAAAATCCAACCAAATCGGCCAGGTAGTTTCCGAAAAAAAAAAAAGAAAGTGAAATTAACAAACGGACAAAGAGAAATATAACAAGCAACATGCATGGTCCCTCATGAGTGCACAGTGAATGAGGCATAAAAAAAAAATGACTACGTTCAGCATTTTCCCCCCAAAGTCCCCAAAGGACATCAAATCTTGGTGACAATAAACAAATCATGCAGTTCTAGGCCTTAACAAATTGTAAATTTGAGTTCTGCACCATGCAAAACTGCTAAGTAGACACACAGAGAAAATTTGGGACAAATATGGTAAAATAGTCCCAAAAATGGAATGTTTTTATTGACCCCTAAAAGATCCCCTGGGGCACCCCCAAGAGTTATCGCGAAGTATAGACAAACAAAATTATATTACAACTTTTCAGAATTTTTTTTTTGATAAGCACAAAAGTGTCAATTTTAACCATTTTAACCCGAAAGCCACCTCTAAGGGGGCAACCGGAGTTTGCCCGGAAAATTTGTTCTGTTACTTTTTTACTCATGTCATGTTTAATGTTTGTGCAAAATTTCAAAAAATTCTAAGATGTAGTTATTGAGAAAAGTGCAGCCGGACGAACGGACAAGGGTGAATTTACAGGTCCACCCTCCTTTTGTTGGGGGACAAATAATTTTTTTAAAAGATATTATTCTTTATTATTTTACAAAGTGCCTTAAATAAGTTTCCAGACTTTTTTGTACAGGCGTTGAAAATTGTTGTTGACTCTTTAAAATTCAGTATGTTATTGCTATACATCTTATGAGATGACTGACCAATTTTTTTTATGATTTCAGGTTCAAATAAGCAGTTACAGCAGGAATTGGAATACACCCTACTAAAGCCTGATTGTCACAGCTGGTGAATTTCAAAAAATGCAATCTAGATATGAGGACACATTAGAAGAACGATATGCAATAAAATAATGTTTTAAACATGAAAAAAAATGCCACAGAAATGTATGGAATGCTTCAGACTGCTTTTGGACTATCTTGCACAAATCGAGCATCAGTTTTTGAGTGGCATAAGAGATTCAAGGAAGGCAGGCAGTCTTTGAGGGATGATGAGAGGAGTAAAGAAGTCAGAACACCAGAATTGATTGGCCAAACAAAGAATTTTATCGATAAGAACCGTCGTGTGTCTATAGAGACAATAAGTGCACAGATTGATGTCAGTGTGGGAACTGTACACACAATTATTTCTGAGGAACTGAAGATGTGGAAGATTTGCACAAAGTTTGTCTTAAGGGTGCTCAGAGAAGATCACAGACTATTTGACTAAGATGGGCATCAAGACAGTTCCTCACCCTCCCTATAGTCCAGACATTGCTCCTTGTGACTTTTAGTTATTCCCTAAGCTCAAGGAAAACCTTAGAGGCTGTCGTCATGAGACAACTGAAGGAATTAAAGAGGCTGTGACAAAGCTCACTGACACGCTCACACAAGAGAACTTCTATGGGGCCTTCCAGAAGTTGTTGGAATGATATAAGTGCATTGCAGCCGTAGAATTCTGTAGGGGACTAGAATTTCATCAGTGCACTATCAATAAAAATGTCCCTACAAAAAAAGTCTAGAAACTTACTGAAGGCACCTCGTAGATATTTGAATAAAATCCAACAAAATGTTGAAACACAGACTTAGAATAGAAAATCAAATCCGATATTATTTAGAATTCTTGAATGTTAATCGCATAATATTTCAGCTAATGTAACCTACGACCTTCTTCAGGTGTGTCTTGTTGACCCCTGAAATCAACATAGAATTAGAATAAGGAGTAGCTTGTTTTCGTTCTATCAGCCATTACCTGGTAGAAATAAAGTAGTTTGCAATTATATTCTTTGTATCGCCTGTACTGAAGATTGAACCTTTAACCCCGAAAACTTGTAGAACAGGCACAGAGATGCAACATTGTGGCGATGGGACAGGTGTTGGAGCTTCGTTGACAAAGTGGGACTTATTAGATCGAAGACTTTTTTTGGACCCTACCCAAGAGAGAGGGGCTGAATAACGCGTACAGAAATCTGCAAGTTGAAATGCAAAATGTTCATTCCAACTTGCCAATATTTCTATTAGTTTATGCATGCATAAAACTAATCATAACTTAAAGTGGTTTAGTTTTATAAACGGTAGCAAACATAGCTGGAGCATTCAAAGTTTTTGTTTCGATTCTAGCTGATAAAACCCAAGTCATTTCTTTTTTTTTGGTCCCCCGACAAAAGGGTGGACCTGTAAATTCACCCTTGTCTGTTCGTCCGTCCGCACTTTTCTCAATAACTACGCTTTGGAAATCTTTTAAATTTTGCACAAACATTAAACATGATATGAGTAAAAAATGTAACAGAACGGATTTCCGGGAAAACTCTGATTGCCCCCCTAGTGGTGCCTTTCAAATAAAGATGGCTAAAATTGACACTTTTGTGTTTATTAAAAAAGAAATTGATGCCTTGGATTTTTATAAAACTTTCTGAAAAGTTGTAACTAACTGATTTCTATCCAGTCTTGTTGAACCCTGATGTTCTAGATATTACTAATAACTGAAATGGGTGTGTGTGTGTGTGTGCATATATATATATATATATATATATATATATATATATATATATATGAACAAATGATTAATAAAACATGTTAAAAGACATCTTGAAAAAGAGTTAAAAATATATTTAATTTTAAAAAAGGAAGCACAAGATAAGTGGATAGTCCTTAATCCGCGGAGTTTCGAAGAAATACTCTCCTTCTCATCAGAGGGCAGGAATTAGCAAAATGCGGGATCAGATTTTGCATGTAAAAGTATTTAATAAAACTACAAGTAAGTCACAGATCTTACTTGGTTAAAAAAAGGGTGAGGTAAGGGGAATAGGAGGTAAAAGAAAAATGATAAAAAGATTTCACATGAATGGATAGTCCGGTGAAGGGTAAAAAATCCAAGAATGGTAAAATCCAAAACGGTCAAATTAAAAATTTCCAAAAGGTAGAGTTCCTTGGAGAAAATCGCAAATGGAATAAATTCCAAATCATTAAAAGAAAAAGCACTGGAGAGAATATTTAAAACACGTTTGTCAAGGCTGGAAGAATCAAGTAAAAATATATATATATATATATATATATATATACTAGCATGGGTACCCGGCGTTGCCTGGGTTGACATGAAGTTCCGTTTGGAACAGACCTGCTATACTAATCATTTTCATCATGGGCAACGCGGATACCCCCCACCCCAATTCCCAAAATAAAAGAACGGATAAAAACATTGCCCCAAAAAAGAAGTATGTGATACCCTCTCCACCAGATATTTCGGCAGAAGGGATACAAAGAGAAGAAACTATTCTCCGGATATTGAGCACTGGAAAGAACCCCCTCCCCAAAATAAAATAAATAATTAAAAATAAATCATCAGAACTTTGGTTTCAATAAAAATAGCAGCGAATGCCCGTGCGATCGTCAATAAAAATAAATAAATTAGCCAAGTAGGCAGAACCCCTAAAAAAAATTAAGATCTACCAAAAATTAATTCCAAAAACAATTAAATTAAATTTTTCGTCATTGTAATGCCCCCCCCCCCAACAATGTAATTTGTCATATTTTGGGGTTCGTTTTGTTTATGAAATTGTTAGGTGAAAGTACATAGTGGTCTTATAAAAATTAATTAAATTTATCGTTATTTTATGTTTTAAATGTAATCCCTCCCCCCACCACAAAAAAAAACAAAAAAACAAATTGTATTTGTCAAGTTTTGCCCCCTCCCTCATTCAATCGCCAAACTTGAAAAAATGCTAGAGATGACATGTCTTGTTGAACACTTGGGGGCCAAAAAAGTTGGTGCTCATTTTACGTTCAATTAATATGGAAAAGTGATCCACCACTCTAAAATGTTCATTTTTTTTCTTTTCAAAATTTCTTACATATCATTTATAAAGGCTATTTAAACATGTTGGGCCAAAAAAGTAGATCTTTATTTTTTTAGGTGGGTCACATCGTAAAAAAATTTACCGATTTCTGTATAGCCATTTATAGAATAATAAAAACAAACACATGAAATCTTTTTTTTCAATTTTTCGTAAGCGTTTTTTTTTTGAATATTTAAAAAAACAATAAAAGCCAAACATTTTTCTATCTACTTGGAATTATTTTTTTAAGCTAGAAATTTGAGATAACCAAATTATTTTATTAGGTGATAGTTTTTATTTTTTGTTTATGGTCCTAATTGGCAAATAACTCTAAAATAAATATTTTTTTTAAAAATCGATGTTGGAATGATAATTCCAAATAAATTTAATTAAATATGTTATCAATATAATTATTGCTTAAAATTTATTGAATAACGATTTTAAATAGAACACTTAGAACAAATCTCTCGCTAGAAATATTAACTAAGATACCGCTATTTGATAAAATCGATTTTTCTTAATGTAATATGCAAATGAGATGATCTCTTAATTATATCTAGCTTGCAAGAATGATACTATATATAGAAATAAATGAGAGATTACAGTAGGGAACCTTTTGTATATATTAATCAAATTGTAAAAAAACGAACAGACAGGGATACGAATATATATATATATATATATATATATATATATATATATATAAGCCTGAAGAATCGTAGAGTGGATGAAACACGGAATATTCAGTGTAGCTTAAACGCCATATATATTGATAACTTACGACCTAACTCTACCTACGTATTGAGCACTGTTGAAATAAATACTTAAAGTTTACGCATAAATTTATACTTTCATATATTAATTTCATGTGAGTAAATGAAGTAGTTATATATATATATATATATATATATATATAGAATATGAGAGATTATATAATTATGCTTTGATAAATAGAGTATATATATATATAATATATATACTCTATTCAAATGTTTATCAAAGCATAATTATATAATCTCTCATATTCTATATATATATATATATATATATAGATACTCTATTCAAATGTTTATATAATCTCTCACATTCTGAAAATATATATATACTAGCATGGGTGCCGGCATTACCGGTGTGTTTGGAGGTGTATGCTGAGCAAAAAAAAAAAAAAAGGTCAATTTTTTTAACTTTGACCCCTTAACATTTATTTTTTGGGCTCAAATCAAGTTATTAAGTTAGATCCATGTCCAATGAACCTATATCTAAAATTTCAAGTGTTTAGACCCAAAATTGTCAGAGGAGTCTGGTAGAGTTCTCAAAGGTCAAATCGTTGAACTTTGACCCCTTAACAGCTAAATTTCTGGCCGAAAACCGATCACATTGATTTTCCCAAATCTCAGTACCCTGCATATCTCTGTAGACTTAAAATTGACAGAGTCATTGCGTGGAGAAATGTACACAGACAGACACACAGATACAGACACGTTCACTTAATATATATATATATATATATATATATATATATATATATATATATATATATATAAGTAATGTGATTTATAATTTAAAAATTTAAAAAAAAAATGTTTTTTTAATTTTTAAAATTTAAAAATCAAATTTTAATTAAATTAAAAATCAGTTTCATAAGAAGGAACAACAACAAAGTCAATTATCTGTACGATCGTTTCGGAAATCCGTGCTTTTTATTTGTGGTATACATGAAGTCACGTAGAACAATTATACATATATATATACATACACACACACATACTAACAGTCCACCTGATGTTTTCTGATAATAAAATACACATAAATATTAATTATTTTAATTCATGCTGATTTCTTTTTATTATAAACAAATATCGTAGGTATTAAACGTAACGTTAAATTCCTTAGAAAAAAAAAAAAAAAAAAAAAAAAATGAAGTATAATTAAAAAAAAAAAAAAAAATGAAGTAAAATTTAAAAAACAAAAAAAAAAAACAAAAAAACGAAAAAAACTGAAATTCCTTAGAAAAAAAAAAAAAAAAAAATGAAGTATAATTAAAAAAAAAAAAAAAAATGAAGTATAATTAAAAAAAAAAAAAAAAAAAAAAAACTGAAACGAATATTATTTTTTTTCAAAACAGTTCACTTCTTGTAAGTAAAAAAAATACCTCACGCTGAGATCACAACCTAAAGATAGTGAGTCAAGTACGATAACCATTAGGCCAATTTGACAGTCCTTAAAAAGTGTTTTCAAACCTACGATTTACGCATGTGCATTTGTTAAACAATTGACAAACAGATAAAAATCCAATGACCCCTATGTACCAATTTTTTGCCCTTAACAGCTCTTTTTTCCAGATAAAAACCAATTAAAAAGCTTTCCACATGTCTGAATACCTTATATAGCAAATTTCAAATCTGTAGATCAAAAATTCATTGAGTACGTAGGTTGAGAAGTGTCTTCACACACACGCATTCTCACTTTTATAGATATAGATGAAAATTTGCAGCTAAATTCAGTTAAATTAAAAAAGTATGAGAAATTTATTTTTCAACAAGGAATACAAAATTTTAAAGAGTTTTCCTTAATCCATGGATTTTAAATAAATGGCTCATCTCAATGGAAATGTTTTTAGCAAAATAAAATTTATTAGTTGGAAATTTTGCAATTTAACATATATTGAAAAACTAAAAAGCCTGGATAAAAGCCTAAAAAGTAAAGATAAAACAAGGATATTCCATGGCGTAAATGCAGAAAAGAAATATAGGCACAATCGTAAAATCCAAGGCAACGAATAAATCAATTGGAGAAGTTTTTAAAATCCAAAGTAAGTATATACAAGGTACCTTCAATAAGTTTCCAGACTTTTCTCCTATGGGCACTTTTATTGATAGTACACACACCAAACTCGAGTCCCCTTTGAAGTACTCTCCTCCGGCTTGTTATACCATTCTAACAACTTCTGGAAAGCTCCATGGAAGTCCTCTTTTTTTTTTTTTTTTTTTTACACGGTGGTCACCACTTATCAAGGCCCGGAAGCCACTCAGGGATAAGGGTTATTAGTACGTTAGTGTGGAGATTTGATGAAGTGTTTACTTAAGGGGGGGGGCGGTTCATTAGGAATTTGTTAACGTTGGACTTGAAGACATCCAAGTTGTAGTCAGGTGGGAAGCAGACAGACGGAACAGAGTTCCACAGGCGTGCAGTTCTAAGAAAGTCCTCGTGTGAGCGTGTCAATGACCCTTGTCACAGCTCCTTTCATTTCCTCAATTGTCACACAACGACATCCTCTAAGGTTTTCCTTGAGTTTAGAGAATAACCCAAAGTCACAGAGAGCAAGGCCTGGGTAATAAGGAGGATGAGGAAATATCTTGATGCCCATCTTGGTCAAATGGTCTGTGACAAAGATGGAGTTGTGGACAGGTGCATTCGCGCAAATCTTTCACATCGTCAATTCTTTGCAAATAATTGTATGTAGAGTTCCAACACAGCCATCAAACTGTGCACTCATTGTCTCTATAGATACACAATGATCCTTATCCATGAAATTCTTTATTTGGCCAATCAACTCTGGTGTTCTGACTTCCTTCTTCCTTCCACACCTCATCATCCCTCACAAACTTGCCTTCTTTTAATCTCTTATGCCACTCAAAAACTGATGCTCCATTCATGCAAGATGGTCCAAAAGCAGTCTGAAGCATTCCATACGTTTCTGTGGCATTTTTTTTCAAGTTTAAAACAGAATTTTATTGCATATCGTTCTTCTAAAGTGTCCTCACGTCCAGATTGCATTTTTGAAATTCACCAGCTGTGACAATCAGGCTTTGGTAGGGTGTATTCCAATTCCTGCTGTGGCTGTTCATTTGAGCCCGAGATCATAAAAATTGGTCAATCATCTCATAAGATGTATAGCAATAACATATTGAATTTACAAGAGTCTACGACAATTTTATACTTGTATCGATATTCAAATGAACGTGTTAGATGATCACGACACCGTTTCAAACAGGAGTTAGTTTTTAAGATAACAAGAATGACTAATCTAGCGAGAATATAAATTCCAAAGGACTCATAATCAACAACAAAATAAAAAAGAAGAAGGTGGGATATAATTCGCCCCCCCCCCCCATTTTCACTGAATATTAATCTTCCTTAGTTTTCTGGATAAACATTTCCCACAAAAGCACAGATAACAACCACCTCAGCAGAAATAATCTTCTCAGTGACATGCAATATGGTTTCCGTTCTGCCAGATTTACAGCAGATGTGCTAACACTTATATCTCATAGGATTAATGAATCTCCCAACAAAGGCTTCCTTTCTAGGGCAATTGCTCTTGACATATCAAAGGCCTTCAATAAGGTATGGTATAAAGACCTACTTCACAAGATTTTCAGCTACAGTATAACTGGAAATGTTTTCTCAATTATTAAATCATTTCTCTCTGATAGGCTCATAAGAGTAGTGGTTGATGGGCAGAAATCAGAGGCCCACAGTATTAATGCTGGAGTCACTCAGGGATCCATCCTGGGCCCAACTCTCTTCCTGACCGCCATCAATGATCTCCCAAAACACATACTTAAATCATTCATTGACATCTATGCTGATAACACTGATGGAGTACTGCTGCCACATCTGGGCAGGGACTGCTAAAAACAGCCTATCATGCCTTGACAGAGTACAAAATAGATTTTGTCGCTGAGTGGGGGATGCCCTTTTCTCTTCCCTGCAACCTCTCTCCCACAGAAGAGACGTTGCGAGCCTGTCTTTGTTTTATTGTTATTTCCATGGCAAGTGCTTGTCTGAGCTCCAATCTCTGGTCCCCCCCTTGCCAATCTTTCACGAAAAACACCAGTCTAGCTGAAACCACTGCCAATAATTTTCCCCACTCTTTATCTGTGCCTAAACACAAATTCCGCTTTCGTAAATAAGCATTGTTGCCTGGAGATGTCTCTAGTTGCTAAACACTAGAAGACCGAAATATGCTCATGACTGTGTAGCAACAAATTACTGCTTATGTAAAGACAAATTGAAAATGTAACTTGCTCTACTTCCGTATCGAGTACTCTTGTATTAACCTCGTTATATTTCATTGGTTACCCTACTTTTGAAAAATAGCAACTTCAAATTATATATATATATATAAGTTTTAAAAGCCAAAAGCAATGCGGAAAGGACCGAACAAACAAATAGACTAGTATGTTTGAGTAGTACCCGTGTATTTGTTTGTTCGTTTTTCTTTTCTTTACTCTAATGATTCCGGTTCTTTCCGCATTGCTTTTCGCTTTTAAAACTTCTGTATATTCCTTTATCAGCAATGTTTCAAGCAAACTACCATTTACTCTTTTATATATATACATACATATATATATATATATATATATATATATATATATATATACACACACTAGTAAATACCCACCCCAAGACGGATATAATCAATAAATATAGCATTAGTTTTAAAAAGGATGACAGCAATTACAGACATTTTTTTAAAAGGAAAACAATAGAAAAATCAGAAACGACAAAGGTTAAAATTGATTTTAGCAAATTGGTATTGATTTCAATGTACCTAAACGAAATTGAACACTCAGTTATTGATTAAAAAAAACTTTATTTTAAATTAAATTGCTACAAGCAAGGCATTAAACCACTTGATGTAAGAAGCTAAAAAAAAAATAATCAGAAACGATAAGTGTAGAAGTGTTAGATAGATAGATTTCTGACCCAGAAAACAGCAATTCTTCCCCCTTTGTCAGAAACAAAAGGATAAAATAAGGGACGCAATAGTTAGTAAACACAAAGTCCTCATGAGATAAGCAGGTTTTGCGTAATTAATCAGATTGTGAGCAAGAGTAAGCAGCACTGGTGTGCAGGATTGGATGGGGTGGAGATATGGAACAGTTGGCCCCAGGGATCCAGTCACATTCAAATTATCGCCTTTTCTCATAATATTTTTCAGTACTAGGATTTATACTTATAAACAGCGTCTTGTAATTTTTTCGTTTGGCATTTTGAATACTCGTACAGAATATGTGAGATGCTGTAGCAGTCTAGAGCAGAAAAGGTCGCCTGTTTTAATGGTCCCACTTCCGTCTTCGTAGCTCTTCAGTTTTTAAGTAAAAAAAATAAGGGGCTTTACTTTTTGAACAAACCACATATATATAAGTGAATTTAGTTTACAAACAAATGGCTACACATAAGATGTCCTTGGCCTGACGAAGCGATTCCCGTACTGGGTTTTCGCTGAAACATGTATGCTTATGTGTAGCCATTTGTTTGTAAACTAAATTCACTTATTTTGGCTCTGTCTAAACATTGAGCACTCTTTTGGTGGACACACTTACAAATAATTACTACCAATACAATATATATATATATATATATATTTAGGCACCGCCAAAAATGGCCGCAAAATCAAGTTGTTGTTGTTTTTTAAAACGAAATTAGATTTATTAGAATCCATTATTTCTGAGTAACTTTTTTTTTTCCAGAAAGATAAAACCCTGAATTTTATCATATAGAAAACAGAATAATGTAAAACTTTTTTCTACTATTTTTAATTCAATTTTAAATGTTAAATTTTCCCAAAAAGTTAACAATTGACATTTTTTGTCTTGCACAAAAAACGTACTTAAAGTATTTAAAAAAAGGGGTTTTGAAATAATTAATTAATTTATTTATTGTCTAACTAAGATTTAGGATGATTTTCTAAGAGAATATGCAAAAATATTATAATATAAGTACCTGAATTTCAAATAATTCCACTTATTCATATAGGTAACCAGATATTTCGCGTTGACGTAGAGTTCAGATCGACTCTGTTTACGTTTTCGTTTGATAAAAAGCAAACTATGGAAGACCAAACAGGCCAAAACAAACTTATTTTTCAGTGACGAAAATTTCAATGTATTATTAAGCTGAGGCTGGCCAGTACCAGATGAGTGACCATTTGTATGCGTTTGGTTTTAATGTGTATGTGTGTGGGGGCCAGGCTCCCCAAAATGGGGGGGGGGGCAATTTAAAGCAGAATAAAAAAAAATTATTTCAGCGCGTTTGGTCCACCGTAGTCGAAAGGCGGCAAACGTTTTCAAACGGGATCGAAAAAAATGATGCTATTTTTAACACAAAGGGCACAACATTTATCGAATTTTTTTTTTGTATCGATTATTCAAATAACAACACAATATGTTGATTTCAGTTTCAGATGATTATTTTAAGCATATTTGTTCCCACTTCAAAACAAGGGGGGGTTTTGTAAGCAAAAATATATATATATATAAATATCGTTTATGAAAAATAAGTACACTGTTATAAAGTTAATTCTTCTCCTAATAATCGCTGAAAATTTCGTATTGATCGGATAATTACCTGATTTTTGGTAGATTTTTAAAAAGACGGTCCGTCAAAAAGTAGGTAAATTTATACAAACACCGTGACAGCGAATTAACCCTAACCCTAACGCTGTCACGGTGTTTGTATAATAATACCAAAAAGGGCTGACCTGCCCCCCCCCCCCCCAGTTTTGGCGGTGCCTAATATATATATATATATACTAGCCTGGGTGCAGGCAGGCGTTGCCCGGGTGTTTGGAGGAGTGTGTTGAACAAAAAAAAAAAAAAAAGTGGTAGTAGGCAGACAGGCAGGCTCGAACCCGTACTGCAGACGATCTAACTAGTTGGTTAGTTGTGTACAAATCCCAAATAACAATTGCTCATCATCATTCATGTTGGCAATAATATCTCCTAAAGCTGAGCTCATACGATATAAATATCACTCCCAACTTCAATTTTTTTTTTTTTTTTTTTCATAAATTGGGGAAAATTGCATTTTTCGTAGATGTTTTAGAGTCGACAATGAAAATTGCAGAAACAAGGAGCATATTTAGATTCCATTTTGTTTTAATTTTTTTTATCACTTGGTTTTTGCTGGGATGGAGCATTCTACCGGATGCCAAACATTCTCCCGTTAGTTTAGTTACTCCAACCGAGAGATCCTTTTAAGATTCTAACGATTCCTTTAAGTGCTATTGCTTGTATTTCTCTTGGTTCACCTGGTATATTCTTTTTCATTAGCCCGGTTGCTCCTATAATGACTGGTGATTGATACCTTCTTAAGATTCCAGTTTCTTTTCATGTCGTACATAAGTCCTTGCTATTTTGCTATTTTCTCCCCCTCTGCTCTATTAAGGCCAGCATCATTAGGGACGCTTACTTCAACTAGGGTTATCACTTTCTCCCTCTTGTTCCATCGTACACTGTAGCCAGGTAGCCTATATCGAAAGACTTTTTTTTACTAAAAACACAATAGCAGTTGTTCTACGCGATGAATTTTCGTAATTTTTGGATATATTACTATTTTCGACACGACAATTCAGTAAGTGTTATTGTTTTTGGTACTCGTGCACTTATTGATCCGTGCTGAAATAATAACGTTATTATTTAAAAAGCCATTCTTAACATGGGGAGGGGAGGGTGTTTTGTGCCTATTCTGTACTTTAACCTTACAATTGAATAAAAAAAAACATAAAACTTTAATTAAACTTGGAAATACGATTAAAAAAAAATAGCGCGGATCAGTAAGTGCATTACTAGCACCTTGTTTTTTTACTTAAAATGACATTTTTTTTAAATCGATCTGTCGATTTTCTTTGAACAAGCATTGATTGTTTTGGTCTTTATGCACTTATGTTACCGTGCTTATTTTTTTTTTTTTTTTAAATAGTATTTTCAAGTTAAATTCAAGTTTCACGACACCTTTTTTATTATTAAATTGTTAGGTGAAAGTACAGAATAATTACAAAACACTCCCCTCTTCAATCTTCATGTTAAGAATGACTTTCTAAATGTTATTATTTCAGTACGATAACATAAGTGCATAAGTGCCAGTTTTTTTTTTTTTTTTTTTTTTTTAGGAAACCGGGTTTAATTTTGCATGGTAGTCCTTCCCTTCAGCTGTTCTAATCGAGTCAATATCGGTAGCCATGGGTGCAAGCACTTAATTTTTTTTTTTTTTTTTTTAAGAAATCACGTAAATACGTAATAATGTTTTCACCTGAAATGCGTTGGTTTAAAAGATCACCGAGCTAAACAAGTACTTAAATAATAATTCAAAGCGAAACCAATAAAAACAGGTGATTTATTTTTGCAATCGATTAAATTTTTTGTTTTGTTTTGTATTTTTCTTTTTATTCTCCCGGATATTTAAAAAACGATATTATTTAGATTGTTTTTTGTTTTTGTATCTCAAATTTATGTAAGAACGTTAATATTTATCTAAAACGAAACTGAAAATAAATAATTTTAATCAATAAATGAAACACGTCTTCCGTCTCTTAAGCAAAAATAATGTCTTGAAAATTAGGTGTGTGTCATAATAAAAGCGACGCAACGCAACTCTCAGGAAGATATATATATATATTTTTTTTTAATGGATACAGATCTTAAAAATATGGCGATTTAAAAAATAAAACGCCGGCTTCACGTGAAGGTATGGACATTTTGTGGACGGCTCACCTTTTTAAGAACGGGTCCGAACTCGACATATTCAGGACTGTGTTTGAGAGAGAAACATAACATTGGCATTCGAGGTACGGCCTCCATTTTGGCGTCTGAACTCTCGCGTGATTTCTCGCATCGACGAAATAACGCGAGATTACGTCGGCTTTTACTTGAATAAATAAATAAATAAATAAAATAATAATAATAATAAAAAAAAGATCATACACGTTTGTATAGTAGTTAATAAAATAAGGTTCAAGTCCAGAATTCAACCTAATTAAAAAAAAATAATAATAATAATTACAGGAAAGAAAATCATTTTTTAAGACAATTAGTTGGGTTTTTTTCCAATGCTTCCCCCCTGTTAAGAATGCCTTTTTAAAATTTTGCAAGTTTGAATTATTTTGAGTTATCTCCCTTGTTCTTTTAACCTATTTTTAATTGGGATTTGCCACTTATCAAGGCCCAAAGGCCACTCTAGAATAACGGTTAATGAATATAAGATGATAGTCTCGTAATCGTTAATGGTGTGAATTGGGTAGAATTTGATTATTTATGGAGACGGCTCAACAAGAACTTGTTTACATTGGATTTGGAGGATGACCAGTGGAACAGTGTTCCATAGGCGGGCAGTTCTGGGAAAGAAACTTTGTTCATGTAATCTACGTTTAGATTCAGGCACAGATAGAGAGTGAGGGGAAATTTTATATAGTGGCTGTAGCTAGTAGAATGCTTTTTGTGAAAGTTTGCGAAATATGGCGTCATGTTTGTTTTCGTTTTTAGCTAAAGTACTTAACACTACTTGCGCTTAAAATGCACTTTAAAATCAGTTAAAACACAAAACCTATCCAAGTAGGTAGAAGAGTAACTGTCATATAGTTGTTGCTGTTGTTTTTACCACTTTTCCGTACCTTGGTCTATTGTAAAACAAACCCAATCATTTTTAAGGGAATCTGAGTTTTTCCAATGCCCCTTCCCCTCATCATATTAAAAATGGCTTTCTCAGATCTTGCAAAAGTTTGAATTATTTGATGTTCTCTCCCCTTTTTCCTTCAGACTGTTTTCTGTTGCGAGATCGTTGCTCATAGTTTAGCCATTTGATCAATTTAAGAAACATTTTTGGTGCACAATATTTTCTCAGCACTACTTGCGTTTCACACTTAAAACACACTTCAAAATCAGCAAAAGAACCAAAGCCTTATCCAGGTAGGTAGAAGAGTAACTTATCTTGTCTTTGGTAATATTTATTTGTTTATTAGTTGTTGTTTTTTCTTGTTGTTTTACCAGTTTTTCATACTTTGGTCTACTGTAAAACAAACCCAATAATTTTTAATAAAATCTGAGTTTTTACCATGCCCTTTCCCCTCCTCATGTTAAGAATGGCTTCCAAAAATCTTGCAAAAGTTTGAATTATTTGGAGTTCTCGCTACTTTTTTCCTTCAGACTGTTTTCTGTTGGGAAATCGCCGCTCAGTGATTAACCATAAAATTTGACTTTCTTATTTAAAAATAAAACTACTAAATAAATTTAAATAACTTTTTTGGGGTATGCTATTTTCTTAACACTACTTGTGGTTCACACTCAAAACGCACATTAAAATCAGTTAACACACAAAAAACTTATCCAGGTAGGTAGAAGAGTAACTTATCTTGCCTTTGGTAACATTTATTTGTTATATAGTTGGGGGGGGGTATCACTTTTTCATACCTCGGTCTATTGTAAAACAACCCAATCATTTTTAAGTGAATCTAAGTTTTTCCAATGTCCTTTTCCCTCCCCATGTAAAGAAAGGCTTTTTTTTTTTATTACATTTTCACGCCAAACAAGGCACATTGCCACTTTGGTGTAGGGGGCTACTATCAGGGGCAGCAACTACTGGGGCCCTATGTTGGGATTTTGGAAGCAAGATGTCGGTTCACATTTCACTTGAACTTCTGCATGTCAGTACAGTTAGGGAAGCAGGAACCTGGAATGGAATTCCAGAGTCTAGCGGTTCTGGGGAAGAAACTACTGGAATAGAAAGATCTTTTACATCTAGGGATCTCTACTGTGTGGGGGTGGGATTTAGCTGCCTGTCGGGTTTGTCAAGGGTGTCTACGTCGTGGGGGCACAAATGTTTGCAGTTCGTCAGAGCATTCACTATTAAAATACTTGTAGAACAGGCAGAGGGATGCAACGTTTCCTAAATCTTGCAAAAGTTTGAATTGTTTGGAGTTTTCTCCACTTTTTCCTTCAGACTGTTTTCTGTTGCAAGATCGTCGCTCACAGGTTAGTCATAAAATTTGATTTTTCTATTTAAAAATAAATCAACTTGATCGAGTTAAGTAACTTTACGACATTCCGTTAGGGATATGTACATTATACTAATATATCGGTGCTTATTCAGATTGGCACTTATGGCAGCAATTAAAAGTAAAGAAAATACAGAAAAAAGTTTGTATGATGTATGTACCAGTCATGGAATGAAGATATCATATTCCAAAAATCACATAATTTGATCAAGTACATTTTTTTTAATTAAAAAAAATCAAATTTTATGACCAAGCGAGTCGTAGTGTTTTCGTCGACCATGATTAAATCCAATGAAATAAAAAAGGGAGATAACTCAAATATTATGTTTTCAAGTATAACCATCGAGGACAGCCTGGATTTTTCTCTTAGTTAAGAAAAATTTGATTATGTTAATGGTTACGCTTCTAACCCGTTTCCCAGACCAGCAAGAACAACACGCTTCACTTCTAGATCTGTTTCTGGCCACAGTTCCCGAGGATTGTGTAATGAATGCCCACAGCCCACTTGGGAACACCGATCATGCATTGATAATGGTTGAAATCGACCTAAACTCTAGAGCCAAAACTGAAGAGCCATTGCTCAAAACAACGAGATATTATAAAAAGACTGACTGGGAAGACATCAGGGATCTCATCAGACGCCCCATGGTGAATCCTTCGCGGGAGGGTGTAGTATCTTCCCGGCAGATGCTGCAATCAAAGACCATTGCCTTTGTGGCAATGGGCCTTTGGTCCATGTAGGGGCAACCCTATATACCAAGTGGCTCTCACTATCCAGCTCCATTTTCCCACCTCTCGGGATCTGGCCCCCTTTTCCCTCCCCCTCCCCCTCTTCACATTAAAAACGGCCTTGTGCCTAATTTTCTCTCGTGGGGAAGCAAACAAATACAGCCTCACGGTGAAATATCTTCTCACTTCCTGCTGAACAGTGCGCTAATAAAACCACTGAATGGTTCAAAACGGCAATTGAAGCACATATTCCCGTGCGAAAATTTTATAGCAAGCTCCACTCTCCCCAATGGTTTACTTCTACTTGTGCAGCTGCCATTGCACAAAGGCAGCATGCGTATTGCAGATTTAACCGATATAAGTCCAGTTCAAACAGACAGAAGTATATAGAAGCCAAAAGTTACTGTAAGAAAGAAATAAAAAATGCATCAAAGCACAGAAATTACGAACCCGTGACTTCTGAAAAATCTACAACAGTGTAGTAAATAATGGGCAATCAACAATTCCCCCATTAACCAACAATCACGAGGTTCTTTGCTCAGCAACCGAGAAGGCTAATATGCTTGCCAGTCGGTTTGCCTCAAACTCCACACTGGACCCTGCTAACAACCCCCTTTCCTTTGCAGACAGATGCCACACTAGACGATCTAAAAATCACCCCTGCTGAGGTGCATGCTATCATAAAAAATCTTGACACTTCAAAAGCATGTGGACCTGATCTCATCCCGGCTGTGCTATTAAAATATGCTCTCCAAACTTTACAACAAATGCCTTAATGAATCTTACTTTCCTACCTGCTGGAAAACTGCTTCTGTGGTACCAGTATTCAAGAATTCTGGCGAAAGAACTGACCCAGTAAACTATCGCCCCATTAGCCTCCTCCCACTTTTCGCCAAAATTAACCAAGCTCTAGTCCATCACCTTACAGATGCTAAATTTCTGACTGATCAACAATATGGATTTAGGCAAACCCGTTCCACAGCAGACATCCTAACTGTAATCTCTGAATGTATATACCATTCACTGGACAAAGCAGGGGAGGGTAGAGCGGTAGCTCTAGATATATCTAAGGCTTTTGACAGGGTATGGCATGAAGGTCTTCTCAGGAAAATCAGATCATACCGTATCACTGGAAAAATACTTAACACAATTAAATCCTTCTTAGATAAGAGAAAAATCCAGGTTGTTGTCGATGGTGGTACATCTAAACAATACAATATAAATGCAGGAGTGCCTCAAGAGTCTATCCTTGAAACTATTATTCCTAATATTCATACATGACCTCCCAGACAAAGTTGTCTGTGAGATGGGTATATATGCTGATGACACCATGCTCTATAACAGACATGACAGGAAAACAAATGAACACATGTTTAAAGAAATAACAGAAACACTAGAGGATGACCTCCAATCTGTAGTGGAATTGGGACAAAAAATGGATGGTCAAATTCAATGCTGCCAGGACTAAACTTGTTTCCTTCAATAATTACAAAAACCTTCTCTATCATCAATAGCAATGGCCAGTGACTCTTTATCTGAAAGTACATCTTTTAAACTCCTCAGCCTAACGTTCACAGGAAACATGAGTTGGAACAATTACATTGAGAGCATTGCCAGAAATGCTGCGAAGAAGGTAGGTTCTCTCTACCGTGCTAGAAAGCTACTAACGCCCGAAAGTATCCTGAATCTCTATAAGGTCATCATTCGCCCATGTATGAAATATTGTTGTCATATTTGGGCTGGTGCATCTGCTACTAGTATCTCGCTCCTGGACAAGGTTTAAAAGAGAGTCGCCAACCTGATAGGTCCTGAACTGTCATCTAAGCTTCAGCCTCTGTCCCATCGACGAAATGTTGCATCCCTCTGCCTGTTCTACAAGTACTTTAACAGTGAATGCTCTGACGAACTGCAAGCACTTGTACCCCTTCAACGTAAATACCCCCGACAGACCCGACAAGCAGCTAAATCCAACCCTTTCACAGTAGAGATCTCTAGATGTAAGCGAGCCTTCTACTCCAGTAGTTTCTTTCCCAGAACCGTTAGACTTTGAAATTCCCTTCCGGGACCCTGGTTCCCCAACTGTACTGACATGCAGAAGTTCAAGTGTAACGTGAATCGACATCTTGCTGCCCAACTCCCTACATAGTACCCCTGTAACTTATGCCCCTGATATAGCCCCTACATGAAAGTGGCGATGTGCCTTGTTTGGGGTGAAAATGTAATAAAAAAAAAATGGTAAGTATCAATCGTAGCTTTGATAAGCTCGATTTCTTCAGGCAAAATATATATATATATATCCGTTCAGATTTCATATTGGATAATGGGTGCTTATTTAAATTGGCACTTATAACGGCAATTAAAAGTAAAGAAAATACAGAAAAGAGATGTATGTACCAGTCATAGAATGAAGATGAAACATTCCAAAAATCATGTGATTTGATCAAGTATTTTTTTTTAATCAAGCAAATCAAATTTTACAACTAAGCGAGTTGTTGTGTTTTCGTCGGCCATGATTAAATTTGATGAAATAAAAAGGGGAGACAACTCAAATCGAAGTTGAGAGGTGAAAAATCAGCCTTACGTTCAATGCAGTTTTGTAGTTTAAATCACTAAAAATCTTAAATGTTAATTTTTTTAGTTTTAAATAAAAACTATTTGATTGATTTACGTGTCTTTTGGAATATGACATCTTCATTCTGTAACGAGTACATACATCATAACAGATTTTTTGGTGCTTCTACAGAATTGAGACGAGATTTTGTAGTCGCTAAATGGAGTTCTCAGATAAAACGCAATGATTTCAACTGATTTTTTTTTTGTCAATTCTAATAAGTTACAATGGTAGCTTCCAAATTATGCAGTCGAAATCACCTGAATATTACTGAATTATTAAAAAACAACTTTAATTGTGTTAGCAACTGAAAATTTTCCACCATCTTGTTTTAAACCAAAACTGAAAATTACCTCCCTGTTGAATTCTCCTGTGTTTTGTGATCGTTTTCATTAAATTTTATTTTTTTATTTTCTTTAATAAATAAGTTTCTACCTTATCGATTTTCGTAATTTTTGGATATAATCATCTTAAAAATACAAGGAATACATAGATACCATTGTTTTCATGTGAAATTCAGTTTTACGATTTCCGAAATTTCGTCCCAATAGTGTAGAAGCGACTTTTCTGTATTTTTTCTACTTTTTATTCCCGCCATAAGTGAATAAAATGAGACTGTCAGAAGGGAAGGCTAGAATATGTGTAGATCTCACGAAACGCAACAAGTGCATAAAACGTGAACTGCAGTAATTATTTTGGTTATATCTGACGAAGGGCAACTCCTCGTAACGTGAAAACCTTGATAAAAATAAAGAAACACACAAAGAAATAAATAAAAATAAAGAAACACACAAAGAAATAAATAAAAATAAAGAAACACACAAAGAAATAAATAAAAATAAAGAAACACACAAAGAAATAAATAAAAATAAAGAAACACACAAAGAAATAAATAAAAATAAAGAAACACACAAAGAAATAAATAAAAATAAAGAAACACACAAAGAAATAAATAAAAATAAAGAAACACACAAAGAAATAAATAAAAATAAAGAAACACACAAAGAAATAAATAAAAATAAAGAAACACACAAAGAAATAAATAAAAATAAAGAAACACACAAAGAAATAAATAAAAATAAAGAAACACACAAAGAAATAAATAAAAATAAAGAAACACACAAAGAAATAAATAAAAATAAAGAAACACACAAAGAAATAAATAAAAATAAAGAAACACACAAAGAATAAATAAAAATAAAGAAACACACAAAGAAATAAATAAAAATAAAGAAACACACAAAGAAATAAATAAAAACAAAGAAACACACAAAGAAATAAATAAAAATAAAGAAACACACAAAGAAATAAATAAAAATAAAGAAACACACAAAGAAATAAATAAAAATAAAGAAACACACAAAGAAATAAATAAAAATAAAGAAACACACAAAGAAATAAATAAAAATAAAGAAACACACAAAGAATAAATAAAAATAAAGAAACACACAAAGAAATAAATAAAAATAAAGAAACACACAAAGAAATAAATAAAAATAAAGAAACACACAAAGAAATAAATAAAAATAAAGAAACACACAAAGAAATAAATAAAAATAAAGAAACACACAAAGAAATAAATAAAAATAAAGAAACACACAAAGAAATAAATAAAAATAAAGAAACACACAAAGAAATAAATAAAAATAAAGAAACACACAAAGAAATAAATAAAAATAAAGAAACACACAAAGAAATAAATAAAAATAAAGAAACACACAAAGAAATAAATAAAAATAAAGAAACACACAAAGAAATAAATAAAAATAAAGAAACACACAAAGAAATAAATAAAAATAAAGAAACACACAAAGAAATAAATAAAAATAAAGAAACACACAAAGAAATAAATAAAAATAAAGAAACACACAAAGAATAAATAAAAATAAAGAAACACACAAAGAAATAAATAAAAATAAAAATAAACCAACCTAGGAGAGATCATTTTTTATTTAGGTGAGAAAAGGAGGGTAAAGAATCAATGCAGTCATGATTTCGAGTGTTGAGTAATTCTTAATAACAAAGATGGCGGCAAAGAATCAATGTAGTCCGGATCAATCATTTCAAGATGGAGACGGACTTGCATCCAAAATTCTATATTTCTCTAATAAGTTTGGAGGTTTCTCATTGGTTGATTATTCTAACACGTAGTTATAAATAAGACCAACCAAATCATTGGGGGTCATACCCTCATTATTAGTCAAAAACATTTTAACAAAGAGTTTATAAGGAATTAATCCAAGTAATCTTACGAATAGTTCTGGTACACATTTATTTTCTTATAAAGTAACAGTTTTCGAAATAAAAAGAGAGAAATTTCACTTACTAGATGGCAAAATATTCAGAGTTCAAATTAAATTCTTTTTTCTTAGCAGTGTTCTTTGTGTTCATAAAAGTATCGGGTTTGTATTACTGTACACATAGATTCGAAAAAGTTGTCAAAAAACAAATATATAACAAATAAATATTATCAAAGGCAAGATAAGTTACTTTTCTACCAAACTGGATACAGTTTTGTGTTTTTATTCAATGTAACATGTTTATTCAGCTCGAAAAACATGCAGTGTTTACCGATGTATTAGAAAATTCAAAATGGCGCCCGACACTCTCTTTAACATGGTAAGTTCGAGAAAAGGTGTTATAAATAATAAACTAGACAAAATACTATTAAAAAAACACCGGATATATGTCAACTTATGTCACAGTAATATATATTGAGCGAATTTCTAACAGTATTTTGTCTAGTTTATTATTTATAACATCTTTTCCTGAACTTATCGCATTAAAGAGAGACTCGGGCGCCATTTTGAATTTTCTAATACATCGGTAACCACTGTATGCTTTTCGAGCTGAATAAACATGTTACATTGAATAAAAACACAAAAAATATATCCAGTTATGTAGAAAAGTAACTTATCTTTCCTTTGATAACATTTATTTGTTATATATTTGTTTTTTGACAACTTTTTCGAATCTATGTGTACAGTAATACAAACCCAAAGTATCTTTTTTTTTAATTGCATTTTCACCTCAAACAAAGCACAGTGCCATTTTGATATAGGGGGCTACTATCAGGAACATAATTTGCAGGGATACTATGTAGGGAGTAAACTCAATTTCAATCCAAGACATAACTAAGCCATTGTTGCGGTGGCACCCACTCATTTACATATGGGGATAATATTACACATAAATAACAAAACTTGGTTAGTCTGAGTGCGTGTTAACCAGAAGCCACCGAAGGTCGAGCCGAGAGCAGATATGTTCTCCAGCCAAGACTCTCTTACTTGACAACCATTATGTAAATATAATGTAAATATACTTTTCTTAATACACTTCTTATTGATCTACCTTTGTTTGTTGAGTCTTCATTTGTATTGCCTTATACGTTATTTGGTTCAACCTGCAAACATAACAGTTGGCGACGAAGATGAGCATCAAACATAACAGCCATGAAGGGACTTATTAAACCAGAAATAGGCATTCAGCTTCATCAAGAAAGTATTGTGCTCATTGGATTTCGTCGCCAACAAAGAAGTCCGGCGTCGCTGCAATCTCCAGGCAATTACTGACCTACTGCGGGCCCGACACCTTCGATGGTTCGGCCATGCCTCTCGCTGTGATGCAGGGGTCTTTATCCACGAGGCTATCTCCCCACGTCCTCTACCCGGCTGGAAAAAACGTGTCGGTGGCCAGCTAAGAACGTGGCTCGGGACTATCAAAGCCGACGCTGAGCTTATTTCGGGCCCGCTCATCTATGGCCTGTCTCGTTGGAGACGTGACTGGCTGTTGCTCACTCGGGATCTTGCCTCCGATCGCCGGGCTTGGGCCGCAGCGATACGAGATGTGCATCTTCATGAAGCCGACTCAACTCCTCCAGGGTGAATGTCGTTTCAAGTACAAGTAAGTATTGTGCTCATCAGGGATTTACACCTGTTTTAAAAGTGCCCTTTTCAGAGGAATGTGTTATAGGCCTGTGTCTCATCGAGACATTGTTTTTATCACTTAAATACCTGCGCTGAAAAAGTTCTCTGTACGTCACTGGTGCTCATTACCTTTGCTATGCCTGTATAATCCATCAAATGAGACTGTCGGGTTAGGGTTAGGGTTAGTTTCTGCCAACGTTTCATCTAACAGGTTGAGAAATGATGCGTTGCACAGGGTTTACAGGCGTACAAGCAATTTTTGAGACACATCTTACGCTCGGACAAATCAGTAGATGAGTTCTACGCTGCATTGACGAAACTCTCCAGCTTATTTGGAGGAGTCTCCAGCCATACACTGAAATATGCATTCAAGGCCAGACAACAGGAATAGTTATGTGTTTTTACCAGCAGAGAACTAAAGGTTTTTGAATAGGAAGGCCAATTTATAAGATTTTTTTTTTTTACTTATTCTTTATCTGAAGAATATTCTCTCTTTCGCTCTAAATATTTTTTCACATCTGAGACGATTCTCTTGTCTCTACAAATTTAATATCGGATCATGTATGGAGTACTGTTGTCATATTTGGTGCCCATGAATCTGTCTTATTTGATGGTTTTAAAAAGGCCAGAATGCTTTCTTAAGGGTTGGTCTCTTGGCCTTTTGGCCTTGTGTCACATCTTCTTGCTGTGGAAAGAAAGTGAATGCTGCCAGTTTGAATAACCAAAGCAACATCGTAAGCCAACCAGTGGACTTTTACACCAAGGCATTTCAGGTGAAAACATTACTACATATTTATATGTCATGCTGAAATTAGTGTAATTTCCTAAGAATTACTGTTGTGGAGACGCCCACTAATTAACATAAGTGGGTGAGTGAGATATATAAAGGTATCAATCACCAATACCGGGGGAGTTCGGCAACGGATTGCCAAATAGGCTAGACGCCTATATTGCCTCCGGTAAGACATGCAACACGCCACCTGCCGGAATATCTCCAACTTTCTCTTCCTAATATATTATTGTTATACCTTTACTTTCCGTGTTCTTGTTAATTATTTGTGCAGACACAACAATTACGAAAAATGATCCAGTAGTTGCCTCATTCGTAATTGCACGGTGGTTTCAGTAGTAGTAATCACAGTGGCGTAGAAACTATTTTTGCCACCCTGGGTGGTCGTAAGATTTGAAGGATAAGGGTTAATGAATGTACGTTAGCAGTGGAAATTTGGCAAATTGGATTATTTAAGAGGATGGCACATCAAGAATTTGTTTACATTGGACTTGAAGACGACTATATTGCAGTCAGTTAAAAAGCAGGAAAACAGAACAGTTCCACAGGCATGCAGTTCTAAGAGAGAAGCTTTGTTCATGGAATCTATGTTTAGGTTTAGGCACAGATAAAGGGGGGGGAATTATTGATAACGGTTTCAGATAGATGAGTGTTTTTTTGTGAAAGTCAAGACCATAGATTGAAGCTCAGATGAGCACTTGTCATGAAAATAACGATAAAGCAAAGACAGGTTCGCAATGTCTCTCATTGGAAAGACATACAGAGAAGAGAAAAGGGCATCCCCCACTAGACTACGAAGTCTATTTTGAACTGTCAAAGCAGGATAAGCTGCTTCTAGCAGCTCCTGCCCAGATGTGGAAACAGTACTCCATCGTTGGCCGTACTTGGCTCTTATATAGAATTGCATCAACAGTTTGATATCTACTGGAGCAGTAGAACGATCCCACTATTTTTCCAGCAGCATTGGCAACGGATTTGATGTACGTGTTCCATCTCAGATCAGGAGTAAAGGTCAGACCTAGAAACTTGTCAAAACATGGAGCCTCCCCAATTCATTTCATTGATGCCAGACGTGGATCAGAGCATTGATGATGGAAAGACAGAAGCTTGGTTTTAGATGCGTTAAAAAATGAACCAGGATTCAAAACAAAATTCGATATATAAACAATATAAGAAACAAAAAAAAAAATTAATTGACAACAGGAAAAATCATTTTCATTTATCTCTTTATTTCATGAAGTAGTTTTAAAGGTCAGTTATTTACATATCTTCTTATTATAAATTTCCCTAATGTGTGTGTGTGTGTGCGTGTGTATAACACGGTTTATCTCAGCCTAGAGGCAACCCACCAAGGCAAGTTAGGTGCCAAAATGAAGCTTATGACTCAGCAGATGTTTTAGTGATTTTTATATCCATGTTTGGTGTATGGAAATGCAAAAAATTTACTAAACAATGTTTTATTTACTGGATATTTTTCTGGTATTTACCGGAAGTTATTATCTCCCTTAGTAAGTTCGATTTACTGCGTCAGTGTGTGTGTGACGTGGTTTATCTCAGCCTACCGGCAACCCACCCAGAAAAGTCAGGTACCGAAATGAAGCTTATGACCCAGCGGATGTTTTAGTGATATTTATAGCCATGATTGGTGTATGGAAATGCAAAAAATAACAATTTACTAAACGTTTTATTTACTGGCTATTTTGCCGGTACAAAGACTCAAGTTTGCCCAGCTGGGCAAACTTGGGTTCTTGTGCAACAAAACTAGTCAAATATTTACAGCTTGAACTCGTGACTTTCTAATCTAGTAATTATAAATCATTTCACCACATATCAAGGCCCAGAGGCCGCTCGAGGATAAGGGTTAAAGAGTGTACAGTAGTCAATGGCACAATATTATAGTAATCGTTAGTAGTGTAAATTTTGGTAAATTGAGTTACTTAAGGGGAATGGCTCATCAAGAAGTTGTTTACGTTGGACTTGAAGATGATCATATTATAATCAGCTGGAAAGCAGGCAAACAGAAGAGAGTTCCACAGGTGTGCAGTTCTAAGAAAGAAGCTTTGTTCATGGAATCTACGTTTAGGTTTAGGCATGGAAAAAGAGTGGGGGAATTATTGATAGTGTTTTTCAGTTAGACCAGTGTTTCTCGTGAAATTTTGGCAGGGGGGGGTGCCATAGATTGGAGCTCAGACGAGCACTTGCCATGAAAATAATGATAAAGCAGAGACAGGCTCGTACCATCTCTTCTGTGAGAAAGTGGTTGCAGGGGAGAGAAAAGGGCATCCCCTACTATGGAATCTAATTTTGAACTCTATCAAGGCAGGACAAGTCCTTTTTAGCAGCTCCTGCCCAGATGTGACAACAGTACTTCATCCTTGGACGTACCTGGCTCTTATATAGATAGAGAATTGCATCAGCAGTGAGATATCTACTGGATCGATAGAAGGATCCAACCATTTTTCCAGCAGCCTTGGCAACAGATTTGATGTACGTATTCCATTTTTTTGACAACTTTTTCGAATCTATGTGTACAGTAATACAAACCCAAAGTATCTTTTTTTTAATTGCATTTTCACCTCAAACAAAGCACAGTGCCATTTTGATATGGGGGCTACTATCAGGAACATAATTTGCAGGGATACTATGTAGGGAGTAAACTCAATTTCAATCCAAGACATAACTAAGCCATTGTTGTGGTGGCACCCACTCATTTACATATGGGGATAATATTACACATAAATAACAAGATCAGGAGTAAAGATCAAGCCCAGAAGCTTGTCAAAACTTGGGGCCTCACCAAGAAGAGAGCCATTCATTTTAACTGATGCCAGATGAGGATCAGAATGTTGATGATGTAAAGATAGAAGCTTGGTTTTAGATGCATTAAAAGTAACCAGCCACTTCTTTCCCCATTGTACAACGTGATCAAGATCAGAGGAGAGAGAATCGGAGAGAACTTGGTCGTTTACTGTCTTAGATGTACTACCATAGATTGTAGTGTCATCAGCAAAAATGTCTACGAATGATGTAAGGATGTGATTTGGAAGATCATTAATATAGATCAGGAAAAGAGTTGGGCCCAGGATGGACCCCTGAGGGACTCCAGCATTAATACTGAGAGCTTCTGGTTTCTGCCCATCAACCACTACTCTTATGAACCTATCAGAGAGAAAGGATTTAATAATTGAGAAGACATTTCCAGCTATACCATTGTTAAAACATGGAGCCTCCATGATTTGCCTTGTCACCGCTTTCGGTTGTGCTAGGAAATTTCTTTGAACTTAGCCAGTTCAGTTTTTTTTTTTTAGAGGCTGAATTTCTAAAGGCATTTGACTTTGTAAACCGATTCGAATTTCCAGTGAAATCCCTTGCTGCATTTACATGCATTTTATAACAATTTAAAAAACTTATTTTTATTGATGTATAATAAATGCAAGAAAAAAAAAATCAGTAAAAATAAGTTAAACAGCTTTTATTTTAAGCTAGCGAGGGATACCCGGCATTGCCCGGGTGTTTGGAGGTGTGTGGTGGGTTAAAAAAAAAAAAAGTAAGTATGAGGATCGAACCCAAATCCTTGAGGCAAAGTTGTAAATTAAAGTGTGAAAAAAAAAAAAAACCTGTGACGTTAACCATTGCCCCACTGCGAGATGCTAACGGAAACATGTTTGAATTTATTTAATTACTTGGATTTAGCAGGTACCCGTTTTAATGAGTTAATGAGGTCAAGTTTGACTGCGGGATTTCATTTACTGCTGAACGCTTCCCCCCCCCAAGATGTTATAGGAAAAAGACTAACCCACATGCGGCGAGCGACAAATGTTGAATATTTATCTTCCCGAAATCGAGCAAATTAAATAGACAGGCGAGCTTCGTTGTTAACTGTGAGATATTACGATTTATATGTGATATAAAAAGTTTTAAAAAGTTGTGAAGCGAGCGACCGCTCCTCTGAAAAAAGCTTTTTGTAGACACACAGAAAAAGCGAACACACATACATACATACATACATTTTCGCTTTTATATATATAGATTAAATTTAAATTTATTTTGGTATAAAATAAGAAGCAGGTTCTTTTTTTTATTTACATTATGCACACACACACGCACACACACACACATACATATATATATACACACATATGAAATGAAATTGCAGATTGTACAATACTGTAAGTGTAAAGTCCAAATAAATATTAATATCAATAAATTAAATTTAAATAATTTAAGCAACTTCTAGACTGAATCGGAAAAGTCTACGTCTTTCTTAAAATTGCCCGTCTATGGAACACTGTTCTGCTGGCTTGCTTCTTGACCAGCTACAATATCGTTGCCTTCAAGTTCAATGTAAACAAGCTCGGAAAAGTCTGACGATGTTCACTCTACACAGGTCTGAACGCCTCTGCCCACTACCCCTCCCACCCCCAGCAACCTGCTTTTATGGTACCCAGGCACACCTCAAAATCACATGTGAGACGCGATTTTTCGAGAACCGTTCAAGACCGTGGACATTAAAAGACCATGGTTGCCATCTTGGATCTTTTCGTTTTTCCTTCTCAGCCTTCACAACAGACAGACACAAAAAAGCATGTTTTTGCGGTAAGCCTTCTCTATTTTCTGCACATAGACAACTTTCAAAAATGAAAAATATTTTATGTGGAATAATTTATTAAAACTGTAAAAATTATGGTATGTCTATGTATCTAATAAGCAGTTATGTTTGGTGCAATCTCAATAGCGTAGGAAAATGTAGAATTGTTCTAGCGACGACTATAAATAACGAACGGTCGCTATTTATAGTCAGTTATAATACAGAACTGGGATGCGTTCGTAGGTGACCAGACCTCATGACTCCGACCAAAGAAATCACAAGCAAATTCGAGTCGTTAAATAACAGATGAATTGGACAACAAGATACAAAGAAAAAATCTCTTTCATCAATAACTGGTAAACATAAATGTCAATAGTTTTCTTATCATTACTTCCATGGCAAGTGCTCGTCTGAGCTCCAATCTCTGGTACCCACTCGCCAATCTTTCACAAAAAACACCTGTCTAGCTGAACCCACTGTCAATGATTTTCCCCACTCTTTATCTGTGCCTAAATCAAAACGTAGATTCCATGAACTAAGCTTCTTTCTTAGAAGTGCACGCCTGTGGAACTCTCTTCCGTTTGCCTGTTTCCCACCTGACTACAACTTGGATGTCTTCAAGTCCAACACAAACAAATTCCTGATGAACCACCCCCTTAGGTAAGACACTTTATCAAATCTCCAATACTAATGATTACTATGATATTATCCCATTGATTACTGTACACGTAATAACCCTTATCCCCGAGTGGCTTCAGAGCCTTGATAAGTGGTGACTACCATGTATAAAAAAGAAAAGACTGAAAATGTTAAATATCCACCAATAATATTTGTTTGAAAATACAAAATTAAATTTGGATTAATATTTTTATTTATGACCATGAAATCTCTGCTCAAAGCTTGTCGTTCTTTGAAATTCAAAACAGAATGCTCTTTGCAGCTTATATCTGAAGTTTCAATATATGGCAGGGATGAAATTTCACTTGTTTATTTGGGGGGAGGGGGTGGGGGTGTAGTTTTTTTTTGGGGGGGGGCGTCAAATTTCAATCCGCCATTTTGTTACTCCAAAAGTTGTTTGGTATCAAAATAAAACTACTACAGAACAAAAAAAGTTTATCTTTAAATATTTATCTAGCGAATAAACATTTTTTTAAAAATTATATTTTCACCCCAAACAAGGCACATTGCCACTTTGGTGTAGGGGGCTACTATCAGGGGCAACAACTACTGGGGTACTATGTTGGGCAGCAAGATGTCGGTTCACGTTACACTTGAACTTCTGCATGTCAGTACAGTTGGGGAAGCAGGAACATGGAATGGAATTCCAGTCTAGCGGTTCTGGGGAAGAAACTACTGGAGTAGAAAGATCTTTTACATCTAGGGATCTCTACTGTGTGGGGGTGGGATTTAGCTGCCTGTCGGGTTTGTCGAGGGTGTCTATGTCGTGGGGGCAACATTTCGTTGATGGGACAGAGGCTGAAGCTTAGATGACAGTTCAGGGCCTATCAGATTCACGACTCTCTTTTGAACCTTGTCTAGGAGCGAGAGACTAGTAGCAGATGCACCAGCCCAAATGTGACAGCAATACTCCATACATGGGTGAATGGTGGTCTTATAGAGTTACAGGATACTTTCGGGTGTTAGTAGTTTTCTAGCACGGTAGAGAGAGCCTACCTTCTTCGCAGGGGCCCTGGCAACGCTTTCAATGTAATTGTTCCAACTCATGTTTCCTGTGAACGTTAGGCCAAGCAGTTTGAAAGATGTACTTTCATATAAAGAGTCACTGGCCATTGCTATTGGTGGTAGAGAAGGTTTCTTGTAATTATTGAAGGAAACCAGTTTAGTCTTGGCAGCATTGAATGTGACCATCCATTTTTGTCCCCATTCCACTACAGATTGGAGGTCATCCTCTAGTGTTTTTGCCATTTCTTTAGATATATGTTCATTTGTTTTCCTGTTATGCTTGTTATAGAGTGTGATATCATCAGCATATATACCCATCTCAGAGGTAATTTTGTCGGGGAGGTCATTCATGTATATTAGGAACAATAGAGGTCCAAGGATAGACCCTTGAGGCACTCCCGCATTTATATCATATTGTTTAGATGTACGACCATCGAGGACAACCTGGATTTTTCTCTTATCTAAGAAGGATTTAATTGTGTTAAGTATTCTATCAGTGATACCGTATGATCTAATTTTCCTGAGGAGACTCTCATGCCATACCCTGTCAAAAGCCTTAGATATATCTAGAGTTACCGCTATGCCCTCCCCTGCTTTGTCCAGTGAATGGTATATACGTTCAGAGATTACAGATAGGATGTCTGCTTGGTTAATTTTGGCGAAAAGTGGGAGGAGGCTAATGGGGCGATAATTAGATGGGTCAGTTCTTTCGCCAGAATTCTTGAATACTGGTACCATAGAAGCAGTTTTCCAACAGGCAGGAAAGCAAGATTCATTAAGGCATTTGTTGTAGAGTTTGGAGAGAACTGGAGCTACTTCGGCTGAGCACTTTTTTAATAAACAGCTGGGATGAGATCGGGTCCACATGCTTTTGAAGTGTCAAGGTTTTTTATGATAGCATGCACCTGAGCAGGGGTGATTTGTAGATTGTCTAGGGTGGCGTTTGTCCGCAAAGGAAAGTCAGGCAGGGGGTTGTTGGAAGGGTCTAGTGTGGAGTTTGAGGCAAACCGACTGGCAAGCATATTAGCCTTATCGGTTGCTGAGCAAACAACCTCGTGATTGTTGGTTAGTGGGGAGAATTGTTGATTGCCCATTATTTACTACACTGTTGTAGATTTTTCAGAAGTCAAGCGTTCCTAATTTTTGTGCTCCGATGCGTTTTTTAGTGGTTTCTGTAAATTCTCTCTTAGCTGTCGCTATTTCTTTCTTAACGTTACTTCTAGCTTCTATATACTTCTGTCTGTTTGAACTGGACTTATGCCGATTAAATCTGTGGTATGCATGCTGCCTTTGAGCAATGGCAGTTGCGCAAGTAGAAGTAAACCATTGTGGAGAGTGGGGCTTGCTATAAAATTTCCGCATGGGAACATAAATTGCATATGAAAAACCACGTTCATTATCTTAAAAAAATTCAAGTTATCCAATCTGGTGTTTTAACTCTAAAATGAAACTGACTTTTTTTGATAAAATTATGTGTGGCGTACTGGTAAAATATTTTTCTAAAGAATAAAATTGAATAAAGTTTATTTTTACGAGAAAGAATGGTTTCCAAATAATCTGCAGTAAATGCACACAAATATGCTGCAATTCCTTAAAAATGCCATAAATATATTAAAAGAGAAAAGTTAGAAAACTCAAAATTGAATTGTAATGCATTATATGTACAAATAACTGAAATCGAAACCTAGGACTGTTTAAAAATGAATATATTGCAATATTCCTTTGGTATCATTGTAGATTAATACCTTCCGTTAACCACCCACCCCATCTGACCATCTCTCCAAAATATGTGATTTTTACCCTTGTGGGCAATTACATGTGAACACCTTGAAAAACTTTAATAAAAGATAAACAAGTATTATTTTAGAATTTAATGTAAAATGATTCCCCATTTTCAGTCATTCTAGCGGTTTATGGCAGTTAACCATTTTTTTTTTCTATAGGAGATAAATTCTGCGCACCTTTTTTTTCTAAAGACGCTTATGTGTGGTTTTAAGAGGGTCTTTGTGCAATTATGAGAGGGTGGGCAGGTTGCCACTCTAACTTTGGGTTAATGATAGAGCTAAGGAAAATTATGTGTGAACATCCTGAAGACTTGATAGAAACAAAACAAAAACAATTTTAGAATTTAGAGTGGGGGTTAGTTTCACATAAATTTAATGTAAAATAATTCACCATTTCAAGACTATTCTAGCGTTTTAGGACAGTTGACCAATTTATTTTTTATGGGAGATAAATTGTGCACTTTTCTTTAAGGAAGGATCTGTTTTTGTTTTTTTTAGACACTTATATGTAGCTTAGCGAGGAATTTTATTTGGTGAGGAGCTTGCCACTTGAACTTAACGTTATTGTTAGGGCTAGAGGAGGTTTTAGGAGGAGGAGGCTTGGGCAAAATTGCCCAGGTGGCCAGCACTACAGGCCAACCCGATACTTTTAAGAGAGGTGGACACGGCAAATATCTACACCGGTGAAAACATGAATTCGATTTTTAAAACAAATAATTACATATATTTAAACCTTTTTATTTATCAGAAACTATACAGAACGAATCATACAAATGAATTATATATATTTAAAAGTATTTATTTAATGAATTATATATATTTATAAGTATTTATTTAATGAATTATATATATTTAAAGTATTTATTTAATGAATTATATATATTTATAAGTATTTATTTAATAAATTATATATATTTATAAGTATTTATTTAATAAATTATATATATTTATAACTTTTTATTTAACAGAAAAACGAACAAAATAAAAACGAAATAAATTTGATAATGAAACAATTTTTACAAAAGAAATGTGAAACGTAAACAATGTTTGAAATCTATACTGCTATCGGATACATCTAATTAGGCGCGGAAATATGTGTCCTTTTCCACGCCGTCTCTATAGTTCTTCCATTAGATGCGAATGGAACATGTTTTCCTGTGTCCCTGTTATTCGCATTCTGTTTTTGATCTGGGACCAAAACTACTCCACAGTTTGGGTGTGGATTGAGGGGTTCACGAAGTTCTGTTCATGGATCACCTTATCATGGATATATATTGGTGGAAGGTTATCGTATTCTGCCCATCCATCGCTTATGATCCTGGTCCCTGGCAGAATCCAGGATTTTATAATAGGCAATAGCGTTTGCCTATCTCGTTTCTCCACCTGTCATGTTGCACTTGTTGGTCCCATGCTCCACAGCCGTAAACACCCATACCGCATTCTTCACTCGACCTCTATTGTACTTGCGACGGAAGAATAAAGATTTCTACTTCTTTGGGTAGATGTATCTCTTCGTTTATTCCGCCAAGCATAACTGGGTGATCGAAAACGTTCCTTTCATATACCTCACGGATGAATGACATCCAATCCACTATGGTATGCTCTGCCACCTGTATTTTTTCTTTAATCTGGCACTGGAGCATTCCCAAGCTCCACCAGATTAATGGGTGTAATAATTTTTTTAGAGGCAAGCGGCTTTTTTCAAAAAAAGATCCCTTCCTCACACTGGCTGAGGACTGGCAGGGCTGCGGACAATTCCATACAAATCCGTCGAAATTTGACCTTTTCTTCAAGGTCCTAGCCCCATTACAACATTGGCAATGGCTTGTATTAGATACCAGTCCTAAAAATGCTGCAGCTTTCAACTCGTTAGTTCCCAATATTTCTCCAAAATTTTTTTTTTTTTTTTTTTTTTTTTTTTTTTTTTTTACACAGTGATCACCACTTATCAAGGCCCGGAAGCCACTCAGGGATAAGGGTTATTGCAAGTACATTATGTTAGTGAGGAGATTTGCTGAAATGTTTACTTAAGGGGGCGGTTCATTAGGAATTTGTTAACATTGGACTTGAAGACATCCAAGTTGTAGTCCGGAGGGAAGCAGGCAGACGGAACAGAGTTCCACAGGCGTGCAGTTCTAACAAAGAAGCTTTGTTCATGGAATCCGCGTTTTGATTTAGGCACAGATATAGAGTGGGGGAAATTTTTCACAGTGGATTCAGCTAGACGAGTGTTTTTCATGAAAGATTGGCGAGGGGGGACCAGAGATTGGAGTTCAGACGAGCATCTGCCATGGAAATAACGATAAAACAAGGACAGGCTCGCAACGTCTCTTCTGTGGGAGAGAGGTTGCAGGGTAGAGAAAAGGGCATTCCCCACTAAGCCACGAAGTCTATTTTGTACTCTGTCAAGGCAGGATAGGCTGTTTTTAGCAGCTCCTGCCCAGATATGGCAACAGTATTCCATCCTTGGACGTACTTGGCTTTTATATAGATAGAGAATTGCATCCGTAGTGAGATATCTTCTGGAGCGGTAGAAGGATTCCACCATCTTTCCAGCGACCTTGGCAACAGACTTGATGTACGTGTTCCATTTCAGATCAGGAGTAAAGGTCAAACCCAGAAGCTTGTCAAAACACGGGGCCTCACTCAGACGAGAGCCATCCATCACAATTGATGCCAGATGGGGATCAGAGCGTTGATGATGTAAGGATAGCAGTTTGCTTTTGGATGCATTAAAGGTAACCAGCCACCTTTTCCCCCACTGAACCACGCACTCGAGATCAGAGGAGAGAGAATCAGAGAGAACTTTGTCATTTACAGCATTTGATGTGTTGCCGTAGATGGTCGTGTCATCAGCATAGATGTCAATGAATGATTTAAGTATGTGTTTAGGGAGGTCATTGATGTAGATCAGGAAGAGAAATTAGAAAAGGTCTATCGCCTCTGACGCATTTCCGTTATTGCCATAACACGATCGACAATTTCAGTTTTCATGATAAAACTTGAAAAAAAAAAACTTTAAAAAAACCGTAAAACTTAAAAAACAAAACGTAAAACTTAAAAAACAAAACGTAAAACCTAAAAAACAAAACGTAAAACTTAAAAAACAAAACGTAAAATCTAAAAAACAAAACGTAAAACCTAAAAAACAAAACGTAAAACTTAAAAAACAAAACGTAAAACTTAAACAAAACGTAAAACCTAAAAAAACAAAACGTAAAACCTAAAAAACAAAACGTAAAACCTTAAAAAACAAAATGTATAACTTAAAAAACAAAACGTAAAACCTAAAAACAAAACGTAAAACCTAAAAACAAAACGTAAAACCTAAAAACAAAACGTAAAACCTAAAAAACAAAACGTAAAACCTAAAAAACAAAACGTAAAACCTAAAAACAAAACGTAAAACCTAAAAAAACAAAACGTAAAACCTTAAAAACAAAACGTAAAACCTTAAAAAACAAAACGTAAAACCTTAAAAAACAAAACGTAAAACCTAAAAAACAAAACGTAAAACTTAAAAAATAAAACGTAAAACTTAAAAAATAAAACGTAAAACTTAAAAAACAAAACGTAAAACTTAAAAAACAAAATGTAAAACTTAAAAAACAAAACGTAAAACCTAAAAAACAAAACGTAAAACTTAAAAAACAAAACGTAAAACTTAAAAAACAAAACGTAAAACCTAAAAAACAAAACGTAAAACTTAAAACAAAACGTAAAACTTAAAAAACAAAACGTAAAACTTAAAAAACAAAACGTAAAACTTAAAAAACAAAACGTAAAATTTTAAAAACAAAACGTAAAACCTAAAAAAACAAAACGTAAAACCTAAAAAAACAAAACATAAAATCTTAAAAACAAAACGTAAAACTTAAAAAACAAAACGTAAAACCTTAAAAACAAAATGTAAAACTTAAAAAACAAAACGTAAAACCTAAAAAACAAAACGTAAAACCTAAAAAAACAAAACATAAAACCTTAACAGAACAAAAAGTAAAAAATTAAAATAACATAAGTTACTCGGAAAGCGTGTAAAAATCAAATTAACGTTTTCACCGGTGTAGATATTTGGTGTGTCCCCCTCTCTTAAAAGTACCGGGTCAGCCTGTAGTGCTGGCAATCTATGCAAATTCTCTGAGGCTTGCCACTCATACCTAAGGTTAGAGGTAGGATTAAGGAAGATTTTTTTTTAAGAGGGCGTTTGACACCCATATTTACAGTTAGTGGGTCATAATTATTGGCTTTTGAAAATGTTATGCCTTGGATTTTTAACATCAAATTACTTTTAAATATGTAAACTTACGTAAATGAGGAGTGTGAAACTTAACAAGAATTACGACATCACTAACAGAAAACGTGACACATTATGTTGTATATTACCTGTTCTCTTCTCCCTAAGGTAAAACAATTTCATATACATGCTGTAAATTACCTATGCTAGGGATAAAACATGAACAATACCAGTCCTAGGGTAGATAAAACAAATAATACATAGAGATGAAAGATTCCTCTCCCCTAAGAATAAAACATATGTTCAATATCTGCTTTTGTTTTTTCATTGTTTATACGGTCCCGAGCAACGCCGGGTAGCCCTGCTAGTTTAAAATAAGTGACATCACTAACAGAAAACGTGACGCCTGGAAAACTATTAAGTACTTTTTGCCCACCTATATAATAAATATCAAAAAACACTCACAAATTTTGGATAAATTTAGTTTTTATTTTCAATTACATTTCTTGTCAGAGTGACACATTATTTCGTTAAACTTTCCAGTTTAAGACGTTTTTCTATTTCTCTACCTGGACTTCAAGCCAAGATCATGGTGTAGTATTCTGATGGTACACTTTGCCTTTTCTGTCATCAGTGCAGGAGAAATCCTTCATCACAGAGACAATTTTTATGTTCGTTCCTATCCAGATTACCCCTTTTGGGGGAGCTGGATTTTCCTCACATTAAAAACTGACCTTGTGTCTAACTCTGTCCTCGTGGGGAGGCAAGTAAATAGGAACTTGCCTAGAAACTGAGCACGTCCTACAAATATTTGAATGTTGATTTTGCATTTTTTTTTTTTTATAATTGGGTAGATTAGTGTCCATTCGATTGTAATCCGCTGAAAAAAAATCGTAAAAAGATGAGAAAAAAATATGGGGGGGGGGGGTACTGCTCGCACACATGAAGCAAAAAAAAATCATATTTTACATTTTCGTTTTTTTTTTAAATAAAACAGATTAATTCACCGTTAAAAACTAATGCAATGAATAAAAGTGCACGCAATTTACATATTTACAAAGCTTATTTTCTTGTCTTTTCAACCATATAAATATTTTTTAAATTTGACCAAAAATAACGTCGGACTGGTTGGGATTGCTTTAATTATATATTCTGGTAATCGAATTAAGCTAATTATGTTCTGATAACAAAATAGCTCCAACTAAATATGTAAAAACTTGTTTTTTATATTCATATTTCCATTTTTGAAATTTTTCATTCATTCTGGAATAAAAATTTGACAAAAAAACGTTTGCTATTGCTGCTGCAGATAGGTTTTAGATACTTTTTAAAAATAGAATGATTTTTTTTTTGCCAGATATCATGATTTTAAACTGCTCAGTACCACAAGAGAAAGCAGGTTACAAGTTTACTTTTAATGGATAAAAAATAGTAAAAAGATTGATTTAACAGTGGGTGTCTGAAGAAATTTTTTTTCAAAATTTTCAATACTCGTCATGTTGAAGTCTTTTTTAGCACAACAAAAAAATGAATTGTCAAAAGAATTTCAGACACCCGAATCTATTAAAAGTGACAACTCTTCTAGTTAATTTCCAAATTTCATAAAAAAATTTGTAACACAAACACGGTATGACCATTTACAAATCGAGGGACGAGGAGGTATTACAAAATCTTACCGAAAACGCAGTTTTATGATGTTAACATTTTTATCACCTTATCTGCTTAAAACTCTTAAAAATATAAATTTGTAGCAGTTAACAAACTATTTACTATAAGCGGATCAATGCCCGGTGCCAAAGTGATTCGGCCTTAAGGAGTATTTTTAGCCCTTTGGGATCTCAGCTGCGATCACCAGAGAGACGCCAGCAAGCAACCTATACAGACCTCTCTCACTCACCCCTCCCACTGCTACTTGTTGATGACTGCAGTCTGATAGCAGACGATACCTTCAAACAGACATTTACACTTTCTTTCTTTCTCTCCAGTTTGAGATACAATCTCGCCTTTTCTAAATAAACCCTTTATTATTGTTTTGTTAAAAGCAATGTCGTTTGGCCTTGTGTTTATTTAAGTAATTATTAGGCGAGAAATACACAACATTTCACTCCTATACCCCGTCATTTTCTTTGTCTATTTTCTAATTTCTTCAAATTGATTTCATATCGATCAGATCTTAGTAAGTGGTTCCCGACTTTCTAGCTAAAACGCAATGGGACTCCTATTTCCCTCGTATAAATGTACATTATTATTTATTAATTCATTTGAAAGTATATTCATTTCCGAACAAAATAGTGGTATTTTGAGGACTTAAAATAAGGTTTGTAGTTCTTGATATTTGACTTATCTTATTTAATAATTTGTTAATAAGGGGACTTAAAGTGCTTCGGTTTTTATGTATTTTTTTAATAGTTTGTTTGAGATCTGTGTCAGGGATCTTTGTATCGGATCATTCCAACTTCAGGGATTCTTTTGCTGCTGAGTGAACCTTTTCATTATCTTTGATGCCTGCATGGCTTGGGATCCAGCAGAAAATAAGGTTTGTAGTTCTTGATATTTGGGTTATTTAATAATTTGGTAATAAGGGGACTTAAAGTGCTTTGGTTTTTAAAATATGATGATTTTAGCAGAACCCCCTTGAAATCCGTAATTATCCAAAGCGTTTCTATCGTCTGTGTATATTGCTACTTGAAGCAACTTGTATCATATATTGCTATCAACCTTCTTAAACACTCACATATTCTAGACAGATAGAGATAATAATAATGATAGATAGACAGACAGGTAGAGATAGATATTTATATATAGAGAGAGCAAGAGAGGCAGGCTTCTTAAACACATAGATAGATAGATAGATAAATAGATAGACAGACAGGTAGAGATAGATATTTCAAGAGAGGCAGGCTTCTTAAACACATAGATAGATAGATAGATAGACAGACAGACAGGTAGGGATAGATATCTACAGGGTGGTCAAAAAGTCAGGTAACATTTTAAAGGTAGAAAAAACAATATGATCCATTATAATCTCTATTCGTTTAATATTATTTGTTTAAATATTTGAGTGTAATATATAAACTACCCCTCCTGATTTCTGGCTTTGGGGCTATGTAAAGGATAGCGTTTATGGCAAGAAGCCTGATACAATAGCGTCTTTAAAGTTATTTATTGAAGAGGAGATTGCGCGGATATCAGCTGACATGATTACACGTGTTACACAATCAGTGGTTAATCGCTTTCAGCGATTGATAGAGAGAAATGGACGACAATTAACAAAATAAACATATTTCATGTTTGTTTCATTTTATATTTCAATGTATGGTACTTAAATATACGTGTATTGCTAATATCGTTTTTCTTTAAAATGTTACCTGACTTTTTGACCACCCTGTATATATAGAGAGAGCAAGGCTTTGGTTTTTAAAATATGACAATTTTATCAGAACCCCCTTGAAATCTGTGATTACCCAAAGCGTTTTATCGTCCATGTGTATTGCTACTTTTAGCATCCCAGCACATAATTTTTTTTTGTGTCAACACAAGTATTTTTTGCTCTCTGGCTGCAAAATTATAATTTAATTATATTCATTTAGGAATTGGAAATTGAAATTTATATTTTGCATTATTAAAGAGCGTGTCACTTTGGTCCAATGGTAATCATACTTGACTTTAGGTTTGGGTTTCAATCTCAGTTCGAGTTTCCTTTTTTTTTTTTTTTTTTTTTTTTTTTTTTAAAATACTTACAAGAAGTCCAACTGTTTAGAAAAAAACCACAATATTTGTATGTTCATGTCTCAGTTTCTATATTAATTAAAATATAATATTTATGCGTATTTTATGACCGGGCAATGCTGGGTGGCCTGCTAGTATCAATATGAAGTATGTACCTGTGATAGAATAAAAACACAAACCACATAAATTGATTTAGTAGTTTTATCTATATATATAAAAGCCAAACGTCTGTGTGTATGTATGTTTGTTTGTAACGCTAAAACTTTTGAAAGACGGAACCAAACTTGACAAATTTGGTATCATATCGAAGCCCCATCACCCGGATGACAAATATCGAAATTTCACGTCAAACGGACCACTAGAAGTTGGTCAACTGATCAGTTATCTTCGAGGGGGGCCCCCCAAAAAACCTGTCATTATCTATATATATAAAAGACAAATGTTTGTTTGTAACGCTAAAACTTGAGATGAAAGATTCCTCTCCCCTAAGAATAAAACATATGTTCAATATCTGCTTTTGTTTTTTCATTGTTTATACGGTCCCGAGCAACGCCGGGTAGCCCTGCTAGTCTATAATATAAATCTCACCTGTCTGTTTAAATGTATGTATGTCTAAAACTTTCAACAGAGGCAACGGATTTTCACAAGATCAGTATCATCTTGAAGCGCGACCCCTCGGACGGCAAATATCGAAAAATTGACCAAAAACATTAATTCCTTCACCCTCAACTGGGCACTTTTCTACAGGGGAGGGGTCGGTTTTTTCTTGTCTAGTCTTAATTGGAACCTACATCACTTCTGATTTGACGATGGGCGCAGCAGCTAACGAGTCATGTTTTTTTTCTTCTCCTTCGCAGCACAAATGCCTAGAATGCCTGCCTGCCTATTACCACTTTTTTTTTTTTGTTCAACACACACCTACAAACACCCGGGCAATACCAGGTACCCAGGCTAGTTTTTATCTCTCTATATATAAAATGAATTCATTTTTCCTCCTGTGATTTTGACCTTAATAGGATTAAAAATCAAGACATTTCATGCAAATATAATATGCACAAACTGCAGCACAATATCTGAGGTGTGTTATAGGCATATTACCTCTCCACTTCCTTGATAATTGTAGCTTCCTATATTTTTTCTGTTGAGAGTTCACTGCCAAAATCAGTTAAGATCAATGCAAATAGTAAAATCTTTTCTCTTTAATAAATTCTTCCTTCCTCCGCCACCGATTCACACCGTTGTGGATCGTTCACAAGGGACAGTTACGAACGAACACCGGTTTCGGTTTTCTGTACTTCGTAGTTGCTTAAAAAAACTGGAATCAAATTTCACCGTGCCCTTCCATTCGATGTTTCCTATTGGATGAAACGCACCACGCTTACTTTTACCATTTATACACTTAAAAAAAAAACAAAAAAAAACAAGGATTCTTTCCATTTTTTTTTAAAAATAACATTTAATACATCATTTCCGTTTTATTTCGTTTTGTTCGATGTTTTTTTTTCTGTTTTCATTTTTCCAATTTTTTTTTGGAAGTTTAACATGTTTTGTTTTTTTTATTATTGAAACAGGGTTATTACTTCGTTTATTCTTTACTTTACCCCCCCCCTACACACACATACTTACAAACACCCGGCAAACGTCGGGTACCCCCGCTAGTATTTAATAAAGGCAAGAAGCCATAATAGTGACCAGACACTTAACAAATGTTAAGTTAAATTAGCAGTTACTTTGTTAATGTGTCAAAGCTATCTGATGAGTCACTTAGCAATGATGAAATGGTTTAAATTTAATAGGAAAGAGAAAAGTAATTAATTGGCCGATTGCCGATTAATCAGCAAAGAGGCGAGTACCGATAACATGCCGATTAATCGGTACAGCCCTCATAGAAAAAGGCCTTTTCAAGGTAAATGACGAAATTCAAGTTTGTGCACACCCTGGTAACAGGCGTTAAAAATGGGTTTGAGGAAATCATTCACATTTAAAATCCACTCAATGTTATGCATGTAAAATTAGGGAAGACATTAGCTGACCCATGTTTTATTTATTTTTAACTATATATTTCTTGAACATGTTGTAGAAATGTTTCGAAATTATTGAGTACTTTTTCGCATGTCATATGATAAGCTTCTCTATACATGGCCTCGTCGACGTGAGACCATTTCATTTCTTCTTCTGATACTGATCCCGCCATGTGTTTCAGTCGTCTTTTAATCCGAGACCAGTACTCCCCAATGGTGCTGGTGCAAACACTGAAATCGCTGACAATCCTGTGCACGTATCCTAACTTTTCTAAATTATTATAACCCTTCAACTGGACTGTAGAAACAGTCGAACCAGGGGCGACGTATTCCAGAATCACATGTTCTAGTGTTGTGGCCGAGCGGTCCGGTATTTGCTGCAAGAAACCTACGTTTTTGGTTTCATCATAGAACCCTATGATCCATGTTTCTCCAAGGATGCTGCAAATATGGTCTTTACTTTTAAAATGCAGATTTTCATCAACTTGTATTACATGTCCCGGGCCACCCATCATCTTCCGTTCTTTAACCATTTTCGTAGTACACACATCTCTACAAAATTCATACCATTGAATGGCACATTCATGCGTGATACCAGTCAAATTCGCTGAGCATGTCACAGGTAGCTGACAGACAAAATCAAACATTATTTGTAAGATTACCGACAAAGTTAGGTTGGAATTTTCAAAAAAGGTCCCACTCCTTATAGAAGTTTTTTGCTTACATTTGCTGCACTTCCAGCAAACTTTATCCATTTTCATTTTGGAACATTCCTGAACGGACATGGCATGCCCACATGAACACAACTTCTCTTGAGGAATTAATTTTTTCGATTGAGCATATTGTAAAGCTGAATCCGGCATAAAATTTTTTAATAATTCCATTCTTGGGGTTTCTGAAGGAGTAGCCATTATAAGTACTCGAATACCTCCGCTGGAAAAAAAAAAAATATCAATAAGAAAATAAATATATAAATAAATGACAAAAAAACAAACTATATTCCAAATTTCAAGATGCTGTCCATCTTACTGTTTATTTCTTTAAGCATGTTAAGGGTTTGTATTACTGTGCACATAGATTCAAAAAAAGTGGTCAAAAATTAAACTATACCGCAAAACAGTATTAACATTAAACATTAACATAAAAGTTACTTTACAATCTATCTGAATCATTTATTAGTGTTTTAATATTAACATTAAATATTAACATAAAAGTTACTTTACAACCTGAATCATTTATTAGTGTTTTCAAGTAGTTTTAAACACACTTTATTTTATATCAAATATTAACTTTTTGCGAGTCGTAAAAATTCAATTTTTGACCACTTTTTCGAATCTATATGTATACAAACCCAATAAAAATGATGACAAAATAATAAAAATTTATTTTTTTTCTGGTTTTATTTCAATCCTTGTGTCTAATAATAAAAATAAATAGTTTTTACGATTTTTTGTTTGTCAAATTAAATTACGCCGGTAACTATACATTTACCGATTGGGTATTAAAAAAAAAAAAAAAAAAAAAAAATCGAGAAAAGAAAAAAAAGTTCCGTCCTTGTAATGAAAGTCCCCAACACACTCCCCCCCACCTGCTCCCCAAAAAAATTAAAAGAAAAGAAACCCCCTGCAAAAAAAAAAAAGTCGAGTTGTAAGAATTCAAGATGGCCAAAACTTACCACCACCACCCCTTTCCCTTCTTGTTTGCAGAGAAAAGCCTCATTTTCAAATTTTAGTTCGCGCGCATTTTGGTCGGAATAGCGTGCTTTGTTTTCGGCACATGACTCTGCGGACATTTTGGGTATACATTTTTTTTGGTTACATTTTTTAGAAGCTCCGTCTTTGTAATGAAAGTATTTGTGAACATTACATTTAATTTAGATAATTATTGCACACAACTTCTAATTTCTTGGCGCGTGCCCCAACACGCACCTTGGGCCTCTTCGACGAATCCATTTCAATGGAAATGTTTCATCAAGATACTCACGATTTCCTTTGGAATAATTTTCAGAGGCGTCATCTATAATACAAATCTTGTTTGTATGCTTGCCTAAAATTTTCGACAGAGGTGACAGATTTTCACAACATCAGTATCCTTCACTCTGAGCGCTTTTCTGCAAGGAGGGGGGGTCGCTTTTTTTGCTGATATTTTTGAAAGTCACCCCCCTATTTTCGATTGACTAGCCTTAATTTAAACCTTCACCACTTCCGGTTTGGTGATGGATGCAACAGCAAAGACATCACTTTTTTTTTTCACATTATTTTCCTTCTTCGCAGTACGGGTTCGAGCCAGCCTGCCTACTACCACTTTTTTTTTTTTTTTTTTGCTCAACCCACACCTCCGGGCAATACCAGGCAACCAGGATAGTCTTGTTGACAATAAAAGTCATGTAAGTCTTGTTGATGTAATTAGGGGAACAACTTGATTTGTTAGAATTTCAAGATATCTCCTGTGATTGTTCCGTCCAAAAACACCAGAACTTGAAATACCACCCTAAGCATTAACACTGTGGGAATTGAAATTCCCAGCCAACGGACACACAGACAGAAAACAGTACTTTTAAGCTAAACTCGATTACCGCCCTTTAACTCTGGTGACACATGCCTGGCCACCAGAGGGCAAGTCATATGTCACTTCCTGTTCTGTATATTTCTGTCTTTTTCGCTGAGCCCTCAACAAGTCAAGTGTTAGTTCAAATAGGTTCCGGATATACAATACTTCCTCTCACTTACGGTTTTGGTTAAAAATAAAAGTTTACATTACAAAAAAAAATATGTATTTGAATAATTTCTATATATATATATGTGGGAATTGAAATTCCCAGGCTAACTCAATATGCTGGAAACTGGAGAGCGACACAGCCAGGTCACTTCCTATTTCGTAGATCTCTCTCTCTCTCTCTTTTCTGCTGAACCCTCGTCCCGGACACACCGACACAAAACGGTACTTTTAAGCTAAACTCGATTATCGCCCTTTAACTCTGGTGACACATATCTGGTCACCAGAGGGTAAATCATACACCACTTCTTGTTCTGAATATTTCTGTCTTTTTCGCTGAGCCCTCGACAAGTCAACGTGACGAAACAATGCTTCGGTTGGCATGCCCACCCAACCAGCTCTCCTAACTAACCCGTCAGCCTATCATCAAATACCAACCGCAACTGGTACAAATTATCTTAAGTGCGGCATCTGCAGAACAGATACTACACTTTGATCCTAGCCCGAAGGCCAAGAACAACTCGTATTCTTACTATCTGTATATTCATTTCCTCACATATTTATGTAAATAAATCTACCTTCTTTCACTATCCTATATCGGTTTCGTCTTCATTATGCGACTCATCCTGTCCTCCACAACAGGTCCTGGATATGACCTTAAACTATATCCGGTGGTGAGGCCTCAGCTTGCAGGCTTTGAGGAGTGTGGAGCCACCCTTTAATTACCATTGCTCCCAGATCCACTCTGACCCGGGCTGGTAGTAACTGCTAGGGTCCCAACTATGGGTTAAATAGAAACCGACTTAAGAAAACAAAAAAACAAATATACTCTATTAAAAACTTTTTCTTCAAAATCACTGGATTCAGCATTAAATAACCTGAAAAGGGTTGATATGCCGTAAAACAAAAACAACCAACCAAAGTGAATAGCAATACAAAAAAAAAAAAATGAAGAAAAATTGAAGAAAAATATCATAGGGGAATGCATGTTATTGTATAAGGCCAATGTGTTTTTAAAGTCTGTTCCTTTTAGTGTTTGATAACATTTTTATATGGTTATTATTTTTATTATTTGTATTATTATTAATTAATCAAAAATATTTATAATTTTATTTTAATTGCTAAGGTTCGGTTTGAAACCTTAGTGTGCGTTGAATGGAAGTAATATTTTTTATATAAATTCAAATTTGTTGATCCGCTAGTTCCAATTAGAAAATGCATCGTAAATCACGATTTTGTTTTATGTAAAAAAAAAAATCCAGCAGATCTGCAACTAGATCAATTTTCATAATATTTGGAATTCATACTAATTTCGACATGACAAATAATTACATAATACTGTTTTATAAAAGTTACTTATCTACCTAGCTGGATAAGTTTTTTTTTACTTAATGTAAAATGTTTATAGTAGGTAGGTAGAAAACGAACACTTAGGAAAATCAATTTTATCCATTTTAAAACAACAGTAAATAAGTGCAAATATTTTTCTTAAATATTATGGGGCGGGGTAGTCTCTTAAAAACAATATCTCCTTTAAGAACGATCATGAAATGTGTTTTTGAATCGATATTTATTCAATAATGATCCAATTTTCCTACCCAGCAAAATTATAGAGGAAGGAATTTGATCCCCTCTCTCCTCCCCGATTTTATTTTCTAGCTAATAGCATAAATTAAAAAAAGATATTTAAGATATTGTGGTAGTGGTATATTGGGAATGTCCCTTTACATCTTTGAAGTCTTGATAATCACTTCAAAATAAGAAATAAAACAGATTGGTGGATTTCTACCACCATTATGTTTTATTTCTTATTTTGAAGTGATTATCGAGACTTCAAAGACATTGCAGCTAATTTTCCTTGTTCTATTTAAGATATTGTAGCAGTGGTATATTGGGGTAGATTGTTGCTCTTTAACTCTGATAACTGGATAGTGACACAGCCACATCACTTCCTGTTTCTTATATCTCTCTCTCTCTCTCTTTTCTGCTGAACTCTTGATATAGTCAACATGTAACAAAGAGCCCGCTCCTGGTTGGCATGTTACTACTTTCTCATCGAACTCTTATTATCTATACCGTTATTATTTCTCATGTAAATTTATGTAAATAAATCTACATTCTTTCACTAATATGTTTTCGTCATCATTATGCAACCTTTTGTTTTTCAATTTTCACCCCAAACAAGGCACAGTGCCACTTTGAAGTAGGGGGTTACTAACGGGGACATAAGTTGCAGGGGTATTATGAAGAGAGATGAGTAGCAAGATGTCTGTTCACATTACACTTGAACTTCTGCATGTCAGTACAGTTGGGAAAGCAGAATCCCAGAAGGGAGTTCCAAAGTCTAGCAGTTCTGGGGAAGAAACTATTGGAGTAGAAGGCTTTCTTACACTTAAGGATCTCTACTGTGAAGGGGTGGGATTTAGCTGCTTGTCAGAGGCATTCATGTCGAGAGGGTACAAGTGCTTGTAGTTCGTCGGAGCATTCACCGTTAAAGTACTTGTAGAACAGGCAGAGAGATGCAACATTTCAGTGATGGGACAGAGGCTGAAGCTTAGATAACAGTTCAGGACGTATCAGGTTGGCGACTCTCTTTTGAACCATTTCAAGGAGTGAGAGACAAGTAGCAGATGCACCAGCCTAAATGTAACAACATACTCCATACATGGGTACAGCCACCCAACCAACTCTCCTGACTAAACGCAAGTAACGTTACTTCTTTCTCAACGAACTCTTATTCTTACCATCTATACCATTATTATTTATCATGTAAATTTATGTAAATAAATCTGCATTCTTTCACTAAAATATATTGGTTTTTCATCATCATTATGCGGCCTTTTTCTTCTCAATCACTTCATAAAACAACATGGAGAATGGGATCCCAATTACATAAGCAGGCCAGGTCATCCTGTCCCTCTACAGTTCTAATATCAGATACATGTTTTCACTAAACCAGTAGACACAGTTATTTCTACTAATGTGATCGTATAATTTAAAAGAAGCTTCGTCACTCCACACAATGTGATTGAATAATTCCTAGGTTTTTTTCAAATTTGTTAAGCATTATTTCACTAAATTGCAGTCGCCCGTTAAAATGAAGACATCTATCTCGCTCTATCTATCCATCTATCTTTCTTTCCCGCTCTATCTATCCATCTATCTTTCTTTCTTGCTCTATTTATCTATCTTCTTTCTTTCTCGCTCTATCTATCTATCTTTCTTTCTCGCTCTATCTATCTCTATCTCTTTTCTCTCTCTCTCTCTATATATTTTAGTCTCATTTTAATGTTTAATAAACAACTTTATTTGTTATCCTCGTTAGTAGCGTGTACAAGAGAGAAACGGGTTAGTAGTGTTCTTGTGTAAAGATAGATTTAATATTATGCTGGTTTGTTGAGGGAGAGAATAGTTCAGTTTACACGTGTTTATAGCGAGTAGTCATCGGGACGAAGGAGGCCGATTAAAAGTGTTCAGTGTATTTACGTTTTCTAGTGGGTGTGTGTGTTGGTGTATTGACGAGAGCAGTTCTGCAGGATGATAAAGAAAGTTCATGTGGGTACCGCACATGGAAATAAGTAAGAGTTAGAAGAGAGCCATGTTGATTTATTATACTCACTTTGGCCCTGGGGGTGGGGGGCAGAACAGAGAAAAAGAGAAAGACGATTTGTGATTTCACTTTTTATGTACTCGGTCACATAACTGAGAGCTGGCTAGTGATTGGATAAGCCAGAGTTGGTTGTTTGGTTGGTTGTTTTTGTTTTACGGCATATCAAGCATTTTCAGGTTATTTAATGCCGAATCCAAAGATTTTGAACAAAAAATTTTTAATAGAATATAGTTGGGACCCTAACAGGTACTACCACTCCAGGTCAGAGTGGACCTGGGAGCAATGGTAATTAAAGGGTGGCTCCACACTCCCCAAAGCCCACAAGCTGGGGCCTCACCACTGGATATAGTTTAAGGTCATATCCAGGACCCCCATTGAGGGACTTTTACCCTCTGCAGGGAGGCAGTCGGCGTATTCTAATGCCCCACGACAGGGCCAGGATAAGCCAGGGAGAAAATAGATTTCAAATCTCGAGCCGTGAGAATTAGCTCCTGCCTGTGATTGTAGCAAGTTTCGGCTGTTACAGATAATCCCTTGTTGGATTGGTATCAGAAGAAAACAAAAAATAAAAGAAAAGGTGTGTCAGTGTATTTACGTGTTGTAGTGGGTGTGTGTGTCGGTGTATCGAGTTCTGTAACATGATAAAGAAAGTTTGTGTGGGTACCGCACGTGGAAATAAGAAGAGAGACATGTTGACTTATTATACTCACTTTGGTCAGAGGGGCCAAAGCTCACCGGCGATGTGTGCTGCTGGGCAGAACAGGGAGACAGAGAAAGAGGGTTTGTGAGAATTAGCTCCTGCCTGTGATTGTAGCAAGTTTTGGCCGTTATAGATACCCCCTTGTTGGATTGGTATCGGAAGAAAACCAAAAATGTTTATCGAAATAAAAGAAAGGCTCTTTTATGTGTGTCAGTCGTAATATGTCGGTCAGTGTCAGCTGCTTGTAAAATCCATTTTTTGTGTCAACACAAAGCTTGATGCTTGTAACTGTGTTCAAATGTGTTTTGTAGAATTTTATATAATTTTTTTAAATTTGAACTATTCCAGTGGAATTTGAAGTCGTTCAGTTGCTCGTTGCTAAATGTTTCGAGTGTAGCAAATTCTGGTTTCTACACCTATCCAGATCATCCTCCAATAAAATTAGTTTGTAGTTTGTGTTATTCCGTTGGTTATTGACACAGCTGAGCTGGAGCTCCACTGCATCCAGGCTGTCCACTTCATACAGAAGTCCAGTCCACTATATGATTGAGGTTAGAACTAGGGTAGCCTGCTGTTGGTGGCTGGTCAGCTATTTTTTCCAGCCAAATGTCCAGTTATTTTTTTAAAGTGTTGGAGGACACATATTTCTTATTGCATCTGAAATAGAGCTCAATTCCATTCTTTATCATTTGTATTTGTATACTTTGCAACAATGTGTTTTCTAAATTTTACTAGCTGGCAGTCTGGCATTGCACGGTCGTAAACATGATATTTTAATTTTTAAGATTGCGTATGAATTATTATAGAATCAATCCTCTATTCCATCCATAGCCCTTGAGCCCCTGTAGGGGCATAGGCCATCTACAACTTTTGTAGATGTTTTTGTAGCAAGGACTTTTTTTTTTACAGGGTGAGGGTGCTGGCCCCATGCCCAACATTCTCAGAAAGTACATACAGCGCCTAGCCTTCCCAAATGGTCACCCATCTGGTACTAACCAGGCTCAATATTGCTTAAATCCGGTGATCTGGTGAGAACCGGTGTGTCAACATGATTGTGTCGTATGAGCATTTGATTAGCCAATGAAAATTGGAATTTTGAAATGGAAGCAGACGACTTTTTGATTAAATTAGAAGGAGAAGAAGAAAATATTCATTTTATATATTTGTAGAGGCCGATGTTTACACGTACAAAATCAAAAATGCGTAAATACGATTGTGTGCATGGCGTCTGTGCATACACTATCCTGGATAAAAAACAAATAATTATATTTTGGACCAATCAGAAAACTTTCTGAATTTATTTGAAATTCTCTTTCTAGGAGCCACCTAACTCCTTTAAAAAGCCATATTTTTCTTCAATAAACCAGTATAACCCAGTTGACCCCAGTCGGCAGATCGGTGTCGCCCCTCCGTTGGGTGCTAATCTCTGTAACATCTCTCCACTCACTCACGCACAAATGTTAGCACACACACACACACACACTCATCACCTTATTATCGTCTTCCAACCTGTATCAATCCTTTATTGATCATCATATATTAAGAGGAATAATTTGCCCGGTGGACAAATGTACAAAGAGAATTCCGTCTGTGTTTGTTTACAATATCATGTCAGCTGATATTTGGGTTTGACGACGAATGCCCTGGAAAAGTCACTTCTGATTAATGTTTAGCTTTAAAATATGCAAACAAAGAAATAATTTGCGGTGATTTTAAATAGTACATTTTTTTTCCGTAGATTAATAATAATAATAAGAAAAAATTAAAATAAAATGGTGAGGTACACGCCGGCTTGAACAGAGGATCATTCGATCTGTAGTCGAATGCTCTACTACTAAGCTAGGTAAAATTTACCTTTCGCCTTCCTTTGTTTACAAAGCCATTTGGCGGAAGTGACGTCCGACATATTTTTAGCTACGGATGACCAAAACTGTATGGAATGAACCCTTTTTTTTTTGTTTTTTTAGACAGTTTTATTCAAACAGTTTTTATTTGAACTTAATGGACTGTTTTTTTTTCTTTTATAAACTGTTTTTTCCCTATCAATGTTTATGAACGTTTACCTAACTTTTGTAATAAAAGTTAGGTACACGTCGATATCGAAATTTTAAAATTAACGAGTTTGCCAGGCTTAACTGCAAGCCTGCCATCAATTTCGAAAACTTAAGTCACGTTAGAAAAAAAAAAAAATCTTGTTACAAAAATCTCATTTCGAAAAATAAATTTTGTATTTTTTTTATTATTGTAAATTGGTTTATCATTTTATTATTGAATAAAATTTTAAAGTGATAAATGGAGAAAAAAAAATATCTCGAAAAGAAAAAACACCCTGTTTTATTTGTTTATTTATTTTTTTTTTTTTAAATAAAACTAACTTTGATTTTAAAATTTTGATGTTTGGAAAACAGCCCATAATACATATTTCATTATAAAAGTTCTATTTTTGTTTGATAAAAAGAATAAAGCAGTTTATAAATATAAAAAAAAACAAAAAAACAAAAAAAACAGTCCATTAAGTTCAAGACTGTTTGAATAAAACTTCTGAAAAAAAAAGCAAAAAAAGATTAATTCTATACAGTTTTGGTCATCCGTAGCTAAAAAATATGTCGGACGTCACTTCCGCTAAATGGCTTTATAAACAAACGAAGGACGAAAGGTGAATTTTGCCATAAGCTCTATCTCCAGATTATAATACATCTGTTTTTTTTTTTTTTAGAAGAAATGATTTGCTGAGATTTTATTATCTCCCTTGGCTGGTGTAATGGAACATATTCCTGTAAAAATGATTCTTTTTTATCAGTACTTGTACAGTTTGAGACACTAAAAAATGAAAATATTGACAAAAAAAATTATATTCTACATACTCGTTTTGGAATAAAGTTTTCATGCAAAAAAAAAAAAAATTACTTAATTTGATGAAGCAGTTTTTTTTTTTTCACTGAGGAAAATCAAATTTTAATGAGATCGATCGGGTAGCGGACATCTTTTATTTTTTGCTTAGAAGAGAGCGCCAGGAGGAGATAACTCCAATCACTGTTTAAAGTTTGTCAAAATTTGACGGGATTATTTTGAAACATGCAGAAAAAAATACTTAGATAAATATTTTAGTTTTTTTTTAACTTATTTTACAGAGTTTCTGTGTCCTTTTTTAATCCCTTTTTCATTTTGACCTTTATCAATCAATTTTTCATTTAAAGGCACCCACCTCTTCGTGTCTGTAAACAGCCAAATGGCGATGACAGATTGAGCTCACTAAAATTTGATTTTCTTCTGTAAAAAAAACAAAAAAAAAACTACTTGATCAAATTTCGGAGTCGGGATTTCAAAAGTAAAATAAAGGTACATGGGTACCATCAGCTAGAATCGAAACCAAAACTGTAGCATTCAAAGCTGATGACGTTACCACTGTACCAATGTGACACGCATATATGAACTGATTAAAAATTAAAAATAAACTAAGATGAATGTACAAAATGCTTAACAATTTTTTTCAATTTTGAACCATTTTTGACCCCTTAAAAACTATTTTAACCAGCTAAAGACCTGTAAAAGAATGGCCCGTAAAAAATCAATCATTTGAGGCCCATAGTGCTGCTATGCAACTTTCAGTTTCAGAGGAGATAAAGTTTGAAAATATGGAGACAGACAGCCTTTTATACATTATATACATAAGAACAATTAGTTAATAAAACATGTTAAAAAAAAACACTTTGAAAAAGAGTTAAAAAAAACATATTTAATTTTAAAAAGGAAACACTAAATAAGTGGATAGTCCTAAATCCGTGAAGTTTCAAAGAAATACTTTCCTTCTTATCAGAGGGTAGGATTAGCAAAATGCGGGATCGGATTTTGCTTGCAAAAGTATTAAATGAAACTACAAGTAAGTTATAGTTCTTACTTGATAACAAAAAGTGAAGCAGAAGGAATAGGGTGAATAAAAAAGTGATTTCACGTAAAATCCAAGGGAATCGCGTAATTGGAAGATGATCCAAAGTAATCCAAAAGGCAGAAATCCGTGGAATAATTCACAAATAGGTACAAGGAAAAGGGAAAGAATTCCAATATATTATTAAAAGAAAGATAAACCGTGCGCAAAAAAAAGGAATGGAAGAAATATACTGCTCGACTGTCGAGGCAAGACTGAATTAAGGAAAATGAGTGAAGAAGAAGAAAAAGGGAGGAAGAAAAAAAAAGTTGAATGGTGATATATATATAATGAAATAAGAATTAAAGTTAAGTTTACCAAAATGATCCAAGATGGCAAAACTAAAGTAAATTATAAATATTAAAGAATTAATATTTATAAAGTAATCTCAATCAGATGTAAAAGCTCGATAGAACCAAATAGGAAATAGAGTTTATAATAAGAACAAGTAGTTAATATTAAAAAACACTTTGAAAAAGAGTTAAAAACATAATTTTTAAAGGGAGCACAAAATAATATATATATATAAATATTCAATATATACCGGGTGGGATGATAAAATTGACGCTTTTTTTTCAGAAAACATTTGGTCCATGGCTTAAACTGAGCAAAAAGTAAACTACATCCTTTGGTTGGCTGCACTGAAATCTACAGGGAGGAACGATAAAATTGTCGTCCTAAATAAAACAACACTACGGCTTTATTTTAAAACTTTTATTGAAAAATCGATTCAAGTAACTTGATTATGTAGTAGATCTGACATTTATTCAATGTAACCGCCTTCAGCCTCAATCACTGCTTGACACGGGCTTACACTTCAAGTCCTCCTTCAGACATGCATTCACAGTTGTGTGTGAGACACCTAAATCTCTGGCAATCTGGCGAATAGGCCGCTCAGGGGCTTTATCAATGATTACCTGGACTTTTTCGATGGACTCTTTGGTCCGGGTCTTCCTGGAAGTGTCATCAGCCTTAGACTTTTGGTCCACCACCTCCATAGGGTCGTCCGATGCATTGAGCTGTGCCCTCAAGCGTTGAACTGTCCGCATTTGCATTTTGAGGGTGCTGGCAATGGTCTTGTTGTCATAACTTGGATTGGTCGAGAGCATGAGTTGTACAGCGGCGCATCTCTGATCTCGTTCTTTGAATATTGAATCACTTTCAGACATGATAGAAGGCTCCTATCGCTCTTGGGATATGTACACAACTGGCCAACTAGTAGATAGTCTGCAACAAAAAAAAAAAAAAATGGTTTTCATCAAACGGAAATGGAATCCTGTCTTTTCTATGACACTAATTTTCAACACCCATAACAAAAAAATACAGATAAAAACTAGTAAAATTAAATTAATTCATTGTAATTTTTACTCTATATTGAAGATGAAGGATCAGGGTTTATATCGAATAAAACAGACAAAATTCGATTTCCATCCATCCATAGCCTTGAGCCCCTGGAGGGGCAGAGGCCATCTTCAACTTTGTAAATACTTTTTTTTTAAAATTACATTTTCACCCCAATCAAGGCACATTGCCACTTTGATGTAGGGGGCTACTATCAGGGACATAAGCTCCAGGGGTACTATGTAGGGAGTTGGGCAGCAAGATGTCTGTTCACATTACACTTGAACTTCTGCATGTCAGTACAGTTGGGGAAGCAGGGACCTGGAAGGGAGTTCCAAAGTCTAGCAGTTGTGGGGAAGAAACCATTGGAGTAGGAAGCTCTCTTACATGTAGGGATCTCTACTGCGTAGGGGTGGGGTTTAACTGCTTGTTAGGTTTGTCGGGCGTATGTATGTCAAGGGGGTAAAAGTGCTTGTAGTTTGTCAGAGCATTCACCATTGAAATACTTGTAGAACAGGAAGAGAGATGCAACATTTCGTCGATGGGACAGAGGCTGAAGCTTTTATGACAGTTCAGGACCTCCCAGGTTGGCGACTCTCTTTTGAACATTGTCCAGGAGCAAGAGACTAGTAGCAGATGCACCAGCCCAAATGTGGCAACAATACTCCATAGATGGTGAATGGTGGCTTTATAGAGGTACAAGATATGTTCAGGTGTTAGTTTTCTAGCACGGTAGAGAGAGCCTACCTTCTTCGCAGTGAGGAGTTCTTTTTCAGGGTGAAGATACATACAAATAGTCACCAACCTGGTACTAGTTGGGCTCATTATTGCTTAACTTCGGTGATCAAGCAAAAACCGGTGTATCAATGTGATTATGAAAAAAATTAGAATGTAACATAGCGTCACAGATACACGAAGAACAGGTCTTATAAAACATTAAAAATATAGAAAAAAAAAACAAAAAAACTAAGTACAAATATACGTTTTGCAAAATTTTTGTTCAATCTTTATTAAAGTGAAATATAACGGTAAAAGTTTCACCATTAACTTGAAATATTATGAAAAGGATATACATAGATATGCTAGTATAATAATATCCAGAAAAAAAAAAATGAAAATTTTTTTTTTTTCTGGATATTATTATACTAGCATTTTAGCCTGGCGTTACCCGGGTGTTTGGAGATGTATGTTGATCAAAAAAAAAAAAAAAAGCAGTCGATTTTTTTTAACTTTGACCCCTATTATGACCTCTTAATATTTATTGTTTTGGGTTAAAATCAAGTTATTAAGTAAGATTCATGTCCAAGGAACCTATATCTAAAATTTCAAATGTTTAGACCAAAAATTATCGGAGGAGTTTGGTAGAGTTCTCAAAGGTAAAATCGTTGAACTTTGACCCCTTAACAGCCAAATTTCTGGCCAAAAACAGATTAAAGATTTTTCCAAATCTCAGTACCCTGTATATCAAATTTCGAGTCTGTAGACTTAAAATTGACAGAGTTATTGCGTAGGGAAATGTACACAGACACACACACACACACTTTCACTTTTACAGATAGATAGATAGATAGATAGATTTCAGTTTACATATAGTTCAATCTTTTGAGAAAATTTTTTTTAAATTGCATTGTTTTCATGGTTTTTGGGGAATTTAAAAAAAAAGAATTCATCGGTTTTTCAGAGAGTAAAAACAAGTGAGATTTTCTTCTCAAGAATGTTTGGGTTTTGATTCTAGCTGATGGCCCCCAAGTCATATATATATATATATATATATATAATTTTATAAAAATATATATGGCAATTAAGCTACACAGAATATTCTGCGTTTCATTCTCGTGAGAATTCGTCAGGCATAAGCCTGAATGAAGTGCGGAATATTCTGTGTAGCTTAATTGTCATATGTATTTTTATAACTTACTAACTAGCTTTACCTATGTTTTGAGCACTGTTGAAGTAAATACTGAAAATTTATGCATAAAATTATATTTTCATATATTAGTTTAGGTGATTAAATGAAGTAGCTATATATATATATATATATATATATATATATATATGTTGCTTTCATATAAGCTGTATCGCTTGAAGGTCTCTAGTTACTAATAACTAACCGAAACCTGCTCATAACTGTGTAGCAATATATTACTGCTTATGTATAAACAAATTGACAGTGTGTATATGTATATATACATATATACACACACACTAGCGGGGGTTACCCGGCGTTGCCCGGGTGTTTCGAGGTGTATGTGGTTTTGGGTAAATCAAAACTCGGGGGGGGGGGATAAAAAAAAGGTTTTGGTAGGTAAGTACTAGGATCAAACTCGAACCCTTGAGGCAAAGTTGGAAATTAAAGTATAAAAAAGAACATGCGACGTTAACCATTGGGCCACCGCAAAATACTAACGGAAACACGTTTGAATTTATTTATTTAAGTATTAAAAACAGAATTGACACGTGTCCGCAATAAAAGTTACCTCCGTGACTTCTATTTGAACTCATTAATGAGGTCAAATAGAAGTCAGGGAGTTAACTTTTGCTGCAGGGCAGCGTTTGGGTTTGTTTACCGAACTTTGACTGGCTTTTTCCCCAAGATGTTGGGGAGGGGGAAACCAGCTCCCCATTGTCCAGATTGAATAGCAATTGTCTGATATAAGGAGTTTGGCCCCACATTGATCAAAGCTGATTGCTTCTGGACGTTTCCCAGCGCAATGCCGAGAACCGAATGGTTTGAATTTAGTTTCACTTTATTTATACTAAAAAGCAGGACAAACAGGCGACACGGCAAAATAGCGCGAATCTCATAGAAGTCGACGTAAATAAATGTAGAGGCGACCCGCGTTCCCAAATCCTAGATATTATTATCTAGCGGGTATATAAATAGTTCTAAGCGATTGTAACCCCCCCCCCCGGGAGCGTGTGCGAAATAAGCCTTTGCAAGACATGCACGAAATGGTCACACACATTTTGCCTTTTATATATATAGACTAGTGGGGGGTACCCGGCGTTGCCCAGGTGTTTGGAGATGTGTGTGATCTTGAGTAAATTAAAACTCCCGGGGAAGGGGGAGGGAGGGAGGGGGGTGGGTTATCTCGTGGCCGAGATGGCTAGGTCCCAGGGTTTTTTTCCATTTCGTTTCCATCTCCACATCAAAGGTTTGGGGGGGGGGGGTTCAAGCCTACTTTCCTACTAAAACTTTTTTTTTTTCTTTTACACCTCCAAACACCCGGCCAACGTTTTTTTTTTTTTTTTTTAAAACAGGGTTGATTTGATCACCCCTCCCCCCCACAACACACCTGCGGGCCACGTCGGTTACCCCCTGCTAGTACATATATATAAGGAGAAAAGGTCTATATTCCAAATGTTCATTTCTTCTGTGTTATAAAACCAAAATAACATAAATAATATAAAAGCGAAAATGTCTGTGTGTGTGTGCGCGTTTTCGTGTATGTCCAAGAAAGGCTTTTTTCCGAGATCTGATCAGTCGCTTCAAAACTTCTTAAAACTTTTTATGTCGTGCTTAAATGATAATATCTACGAGTTAACAACCGGGGTCGCCTGTCTATTTAATTTGCCCGACTTTTAAAAGATTAATATTCAACAATTTTCGATCGCCGCATGTGCCTTAAGCTTTTTCGTATTAAAAAAAAAAAAAAAAAAAAAAAAAAAAAGAAGCGCAGACTTGCGGTAAATAAAAAAAACTGTCCCGCACTCAAAGTTGACCTGATTAACTTGTCAAAAACGGGCACCTGCCAAGTCACACGTTTTTTTTTTCACACTTTATTATTTTCCAACTGCGCATCAAGGCTTCAGTTGCTCTTTTTTAAAACAACCAACGATTTTTGTTTTCATTTACCCAAAAACACACACACCTACAAACACCCAGGCAACCCAGACTTGGCTTCAGAAGGAGTGCTATTACTGTACCCTTCTCTCACTGACACTCCCTCCTTCCACGATCTGAACCCGCTTGACTACTTCATTTGGTCATACATCGAGAACATCACCAACATGACCTCCCACAATATCAAAGGAAGCCTGAAGAGGGTGGTGATTTCTTGATGCTTCAGGTGGCTTCAGATGGAGTGCTACAATTTTGTACTCTTCTCTCACTAGCCCCCCCTCCCCCTACCCCATCCTCCTCCGACCTGAACCCGCTGGACTACTTTGTTTGGTCATACATTGAGAACATCACCAACATGACCTCCCACAACACTAAAGCTAGTTTGATCGCCAAGCTCCCAGTTTCGGGCTCGTATCGAGGTGATTGAGGCTGAGGGCGGCTACATTGAATAGATGTTAGCTTTACTACATAATCAAGTTACCTAAATTGATTTTTCAATAAAAGCTTTAAAATAAATTTGTAGTCTTGTTTTCTTTAGGGCGACGATTTTATTGTTCTACCGTGTAAAAATATGGATAGAAATCGTACCAATATATCTGGTGGAATTCTGTAAGTTGCATTTTCCAGATTTTGAGAAAGTCTCTGCACTCTACAGGAGAGAGCACCATAGTGGTATATTTTCGCTTGTTTTCATTTAGGGTGCTGTTGTATATTGTCGTCACTGATCTGAGGGAGATAACTATTTTACTAAGACATTAGCATACAGTGAGCACCCACTTTAGCTCACTGTGAAAAAAAAAAAAAAAATTTAATTTATATTTAAACTAGCGGGGGTGCCCGGTATTGCCAGAGTGTTTGGAGGTGTGTGTTGAGCACACACACACAAAAAAAAAGTGATAGTAGTCAAGCAGGCTCGAACCCATGACACGAAGGCGAAAAAGAAGGTGAAACAAAGCATTACATCTTACCGCTTCGAAGACATAGGAAGTGAACAGCGTTCAAATTTAACAATGTCAATCAAAATGTTGACTTGCTAAGTGAATGGGTTCATACAGGTGCAGAAATGAAAGTTGGCTAAAAGCCAGTTCAGCTTTCCGCCGTTACATTTATTTGTTTCCCCACGATGTTGGAGAAACCAAGCTCCCCACAAAAAGGGAGTGTCCAAATGAATAGCAATTGTCTGATATGAGGAGTTTTCCCCAGATTGATCAAAGCTGATTTCTTTCTGGATGACCCGGCATGAAAGGCTGAGAAACTGCCTTCGCTTTCGATTCAGTTTCGCTTTTATAAAAACACTCGAGAGGAAGAAATAGTGTAAATTTTATAAAAGTCAAGGTAAATAAATGTAGAGACAACGTCCGTTCGCAAATCGCAGATATTATGATCTAGGGAGCATATAAAAAGTTCTAAAGAATAGCAACAATGATAGAACAGGCCATGAAAATTCTACTGTGGGCAAGTTGATAGCGTGTTTGACTTTTGTTTTTTATTTTTGTTACATAACGTGGTCTGTAGGTTCAAACCCCGTACATAAATTTCTTAATTTTATTTTTTTGTTAACTGGAAAGAAGGTTAGATAAAATAATTTTATAAAAGAAACAGTAGGTTCTCTAGAGTGCAATGTAAAATAACATTTAGACTAATTTTTTTTTTTTTACATTGGACAATAATAATCATTAGTAATGGAAATTCGGTAAATTGGTTAACTTATATGGAACGGCTCATCAAGAACTTGTTTACGTTGGACTTGAAGACAATCAGATTGTAGTCAGTTGGAAAGCAGGCAAACGGAAGACAGTTCCATAGGCGTGCAGTTATAAGAAAGAAACTTTGTTCATGGAATCTGCGTTTAGGTTTAGGCACAGTTAAAGAGTGGGGGGGGATTATTGATGGTGTTTTCAGTTAGACGAGTGTTTATTGTGAAAGTTTGGCGAAGGGGGACCATAGATTGAAGCTCAGTCGAGCACTTGCCATGAAAATAACGATAAAGCAGAGACAAACTCGCAACATCTCTTCTGTGAGGTTGCAGGAAAGAGAGGACATCTACGAGGCTACCCACTCTTTATTTGTGCCTAAACCTAAACGTAGATTCCATGAACAAAGCTTCTTTCTTAGAACTACTGTGGAACTTTCCAGCCGACTACAATGTAAACAATTACTTGATGAGCAGTCCTCTTAAGTAACCCAGTTAACCAAATTTCCACTACTACCGATTACTATTATATTGTCCCACTGACTACTGTACACTCATTAACCTGTATCCTCGAGTGGCCTCTGGACTTTGATAAGTGGTAACGCAATTGTTAAAAAAAAAAAAAAAAAAAAAAAAAAAAAAAATGTACCTATTGTTTTTATTTCAACTTAGGCACTCAGCACTAGTTTCACACTTAAAAACAAGTTAAAACACTGAAAACTTATCCAGGAAGGTAGAAGAGTAAATCGTCCTGCCTTTGGTAACATTTCTATTCGTTTTTTATTACCACTTTTTCATTGCTATCTATTGTAAAACATACCCGCAAATGCAAACTTTGGGTTCACGTGTACGAGTCCAGACAAAACCTTTGTAGATGTCGGGTGCCGAAACTTGAAAATAACCATAAATATGATTGGCAAAAGGGCAAATTTCAAACAATATTCAAAAAAAAAAAAAAAAAAAAAAAAAAAAAAAAAAACGGTGGGGAGGGGGGGGGTTAAATTCGTGCAATTTGGCTGCAAAATGTCGAGTGGTTCTAAAATGGGTGATCGATTTTACTAGAACGTTGCATTAGAAACTGAGCACCCTTACAAGTATTTAAAATATTGACTTTTTTTTAATCTGGTAGATTTAGTGTCAAGTTGATAAATAGTCCACTGAAAAAAAAAAAAAATGAAAATAAAATAAGAGGGGGGGGGAGTACTGCTCGTACACATGAACAAAACAACTATCAGTTTCATGAACTCGGGTTTTATTTTGTGTGATCGTCTTTTTTAAAATTAATTATAGGACTTTACATAAAAATGTCAAAAATTGACTGCCACAAAAAAAAAAAAAAAAAAAAAAAAAAAAAAAGTCCAAATACGTTAGAATACCAACTAAAAAAAATTAGCTTTAAAAATGTTGAATTTAGTATTCGGATATGTTTTAAACAGATATCACATTTAAAATTGTCGCCAACAAGTAGGTTTTATGATATTAAGACATCTATTATTCAATGTATTCTAATGGTTGTTAGTAGTCGCCATGTTGGTTTTCACTTAAGATATTTGTCAAATAATGTGCAAAAGAAAATCGAAAATAATTTTTTTTTTTTTTTTTTTTTTTTTTTTTTTTGTTTAATAACAAACAAGTAAACTCAAACTTCGGAATAAAATTAATTTTTATTAAAGAAAAAAATTGAAAAACAAAACCGAAAGAGGTTATCTTCCAGTTTAGTCCCCCGTTGTTTACAAAGGATTTCTGCAGAGCTGTTGGCTACAGTGAAGACAAAAAAAAAAAAAAAAAAAAAAAAAAAAAATCCTTTTCTTTGAAAATCTTTTAAAAAATTTTTTCCAATAGCAAAAATGGAGGTTTTCATATAAATATTTTATTTTTAAAAATTTTGTTATCAGTTTTCTATTTTCACAACATCCAATGGCGGATCACTTTGCTCATCACCTTCAAGACTCTCGTCGCCATCACTAAATTTCTTAAACCACCATTGTACTGTGCGTTTAGTAGTGGTTCCTGGGCCAAACGCTAAGTTGATATCGCGAGCCGTTTCAGCAACTCCTCGGCCTAGCTTGAATTGAAATAAGAACATTGTGCGAATTTGCCTTTTTTCCATCTTGTATTCAATGTTCTGAAAAGAAAACAATTGTTTTTAAAACGATTGTAATTTAAATTATTAGATAGAGTGAAGAAAAAAAAAAAAAAACTCTTTAAAATGATATAAAGTTAATCTATAAATATAAAAGCGAAAATGTATGTATGTGTGTTCGCTTTTTCTGTATGTCTACAAAAGGCTTCTTTCGGAGAAGCGGTCGGTCGCTTCACAACTTTTTAAAACTTTTTATATCACATATAAATCGTTATATCTCACAGTTAACAACAAAGCTCGCCTGTCTATTTAATTCGCTCGATTTCAGGAAGATAAATATTCAATATTTGTCGCTCGCCGCATGTGGGTTAGTCTTTTTCCTATAACATCTTGGGGGGGGGGGGGAAGCGTTCAGCAGTAAATGAAATACCACAGTCAAACTTGACCTCATTAACTCATTAAAACGAGCACCTGCCAAATCCAAGTAATTAAATAAATTCAAACGTGTTACCGTAAGCATGTCGCGGTGGGGCAATGGTTAACGTTGCACTTTTTTTTTTTTTCACAACTTTGCCTCAACGGTTCGGGGGTCGATCCTCATACTTCTTTTTTTTTTTTACCACTTTTTCGAGTTGGTTGTAAAAAGCAAAAGGGGTTGTATTACTGTACACAGATTCAAAGAAGTTGTCAGAAAAACAAATAAATGTTATCAAAGACAAGATAAGTTACTTTTCTACCTAACTGTATATGCTTTTAGTGTTTTTATTTAATGTAATATGTTTATTCAGCTCAAAAAACAGTATACCGATGTATTGGAAAATTTAAAATGGCGCCAAACTGTTGAACACTAAGTTTGAGAAAATAAGTTAAAAATAAAAACCATACAAAATACTGTTAGACACTCGTTCAATATGTTACCGTAACATATATATGTCAGCCTATGTCATGGTAACATATTGAGCGAGTGTCTAACAGTATTTTGTATAGTTTTTTTTATTTTTAACTTATTTTCCCAAACTTAGTGTTCAGAGTTCAGTGCCATTTTAAAGTTTCAAATACATCGGTAAACACTTTTTCGAGCTGAATAAACATGTTATATTGAATAAAAACACAAAAAAGTTATCCAGTTAGATATATAACAAATTTTTCTACCTGTTTCTTGAATCTGTTTATATTAAGACAAGCCCAAAACAATACATCCAAAATTACTTTTAAAAATCAGGGCTTTTTTACGGTGCAGCCGAAAATTGCACAGAAATCCTTTGAAAACTATGGGGGACGAAAAACAGCAATTCTTTAAATTGCAGTACATCTTCAACTTTGGCACTTTTGCATTACACTGACGGCGCCATTGTTAGCGGGCAATAACTCCAATTTTTCCTGGTCGAATGACAAAGATTTTTTTTTTCTGAACAAATATGAAAACCAAAACATTTATTGTACAAAAAAAAAAAAAAAAAATATCAAAATATAATAGTAAAAACATTTATTGAAAAGTCTGCGTCAGAAAATATAATTTTAATAAAACAATTTTTTTCCTGAAACATTTTTTTGGGGTTTTTGTCTAAATTTGAGCTTATAAAGAAATTTTTTTCCGGCACTTCTCCAAGACAACATTAGGCGAATGTGTATTTTAGTTTCAAGAACAGCAGACTAAAGTCATGTCCGACAAAAAACAGGGATCGATAACTCATACTGTTAGAAAAGTTTCTGTAAATCTTTCTCCAGGGAAAAAGGAGGGGGGGAATTATATTTTTACTACAGTTGTATACAATCTTTCTTAAAAAAAAAAAAAAAAAAAAAAAAAAAAAAAAAAAAAAACTTTATAATGTACGTATTTGTCACTGTATGAAGATGTCATATTCCAAAAATCACGTGAATCAACCAAGTAGTTTTTTTTTTTTTATTTAAGGGAAATCAAATATGACAAATTCTAGCAAAGAATAGCTTCACGCCATTTTGTTTGCGACTGATACACTACTAACGACACCTGCTTAGGGTTGTCGGAAATATAGGATCAACAAGGGCAGACAATCGACTTGGAAACAAAAATGACAAAACCCTTTTTTTTTCTGAAATGTCAAAAACACTTTTTTTATAATACAAATACAAAATAAATTAACATGCCTTTTCCTAAAAAGGTCTAAAACAGTTTTTAGTTGCATGCAAGTCACTCCGTCGGTTTGTAACACTTTTGTGCCTGGCCTTTTTGGTTAAGATCAAAGGTCTGTTGTTAATAGATGCTGTTCTTAGCTTTTTAAGCTTTTCTTAAAAGTGTAGTATCTGTTCTGGCAGATACTGCAAGCAAATACCATATGTGGGGGCAACCCTCCATACCAATTGTCACTTTCCAGCTCCCCTACTCTCTGGGGAGTTGGTCCCCATTTCCCCTTCACTCCTCACAGTAAAAATCGGCCTTGTGCCTAATTTGCTCAGTGGAGAAGCAAATAAATCCCGCTTTTCTTATCCTTTTCGCAAAGATCAAAGTGTAGTATCTGTTCTTACTACATGTACTTATTGTGATATAAAGTGGGGGATCACTTTTCTGTATTAATTAAATGTAAAATGATCATCCACTTTACAACCAGTCAGTCTCAAAGCTATTCAAGTCATTCTCCAGATCATTCAAGTTGTTTTTGAAGAATTCCAGTTATTTTTTAAGCAGTCAAGTGATTCTTAAGGTCATTCAATTCATCCTTAAGTTCATTAAAGTCATTCTAAGTCATTTACTTTTTATTTATTTAAGTCATTTCAGCCCATTTTTTTCGGTCATTTTAGTTTATTTTTAAGAATTTCATGTCAATCCTACATTCACACATTCATTCATTACACGAGAGCACGCGACTAATGGCTAGTGGCCTTGTTTTTTTGCAAATAGACTTTATTAAGCAAACATGAAAAACAAAGATAATGGTATTTCTTGACATTGGATCCACCTTCGCAATTTACCTGTATTATTCACTGTAAATCATTGGCTGCCATGTTTGTGTACACGTACGATAAACACATAGGTCCACGTCCACAATTTTCTTTAAAAATGTTAACGGCTTTCATAATAAACACCCTATGTAATACCCGGTAACAGGAGAAAAAAAAAAAAACATTTTGGCTCATCTGCAGTATTCGGGCGAGCGTCATTTGAAAACCAAAACATTTTAAGGTGTCAAAAAATAATTGCAAAGACATTGAAATGTCTACGTAAGAAAATATAATTTTAATATAAAAATTTTGCAATTTTTATTACATTTTCACCCCAAACAAGGCAAATTGCCACTTTGGTGTAGGGGGCTACTATCAGGGGCAACAACTACTGGGGTACTATCTAGGGATTTGGGCAGCAAGGTGTCGGTTCACGTTACACTTGAACTTCTGCACGTCAGTACTGTTGGGGAAGCAGGGACCTGGAATGGAATTCCAGAGTCTTGCGGTTCTGGGGAAGAAACTATTGGAGTAAAAAGATCTTTTACATCTAGGGACCTCTACAGTGTGGGGGTGGGATCTAGTAGCCTGTCGAGTTTGTCGAGGGTGCTCGCGTCGTGGGGGTACAAGTGATTGCAGTTCATCAGAGCATTCACCACTAAAATACTTGTAGAACAGGCAGAGGGATGCAACATTTCGTCGATGGGACAGAGGCTGAAGCTTAGATGCCAGTTCAGGGCCTATCAGATTTGCGACTCTCTTTTGAACCTTGTCAAGGAGCGAGAGACTAGTAGCAGATGCACCAGCCCAGATGTGGCAGCAATACTCCATACATGGGCGAATGGTGGCCTTATAGAGGTACAGGATACTTTCGGGTGTTAGTAGTTTTCTAGCACGGTAGAGAGAGCCCACCTTTCTTGCAGCGGCCCTGGCAATGCCTTCAATGTAATTGTTCCAACTCATGTTTCCTGTGAACGTTAGGCCAAGGAGTTTGAAAGATGGACTCTCAGATAAAGAGTCGTTGGCCATTGCTATTGGTGGTAGAGAGGGTTTCTTGTAATTATTGAATGAAACTAGTTTAGTCTTGGCAGCATTGAACGCGACCAATTAAAGCAACATTGGATTTTTATAACAACAAATAAATTTTAATGAAACCTTTTTTAGATTAAAGCAACATTAAAGAGTCAACAAATTAATTTAAATACTGATTTCTCCCTGATTTTGACGACAGGTGAAGAAAAAAAAAAAAAAAAAATGGTGTCTGCATTTTCGGCGATAAACTGTAATAGTACCAAAACTGGTCAGTTGCAGAAAAGTGATTTTGTTTATAGCACACACTTACAAACATGGCAGCTAATGAATTAGAGCGCATAATACAGGTCTCCAAATTACTTATCTCTGAAAAATTTAAATGAAATTTTCTTGTTCACCAAAGTCGAAAACCGGTACTTGTACAGTTTAATCAAGACAATAAAAATGAAAATATCGAGAAAAAAAAAAAATAAATAAATAATTAAAAATAAAATATGGTACGTATCCATTATGGAACTAAGTTCTAAAAAAATTTCACTTAATTTCATCAAGTAGTTTTTTTTTTTAATTTTTTATTACAGCGAAAAACAATTTGTTATGATACCGAGCAAAAGGTTCGATTTTTAGGGAAAAAAAAAGCTAGTAATAAAGATAGGGAGGGAGTCTCAGCGCTTTAACTGGAGTTATCTCCCCATGGCGTGTTAAAAATTTCCATAATGGTTGATTGGCCGACTTCAACGCGCTCTTATAAAAACCGTGTTTTTCCGCTGTAAAAGGAAAAACTTTTTTTTTTTTTTTTTTTTTTTTTTTTTAAATCTTCAGTCCAAAAAAACGGATACGTAAAATATAACTGTTTGACATTTCCATTTTCAATGAATTGATTAAACTGTACAAGTACCCGAAAACCTTTTACCGTCATTTAAAAAACAAATTGTGGAGGTGGAGCTAACGTAAAAATTTACCACAGGTCATTTCTATAAAAATAGAAAACAGTTAAATTAAGCAATTAAAGGGGATACATTTCCGCAATATGGTAAAACAGACTTTGTAGTGGATTTCTGGAAAACTTCTGCCGCCACATGAACTCTGCCAGGTACGACTCGACCACATGTGTACGGGTATCACACTTGTTTTTGTTTCTTTTTTTTTGGCCTCTGCTCACATGCGTTCTACATGGTTTGTAGTGGCACCTGTGCTTGGATCTACAAAATGGTACCTGTGGTTGACGCTTAAGTGGCAGTACCCTTCAGCACCCAGTCTATCATAAGCCCGCCAACAATCTGAAACTATGGTCGTGCCTGGCCGAATATATCTTTTTATTATTGGTATTAGTGTCACCGCATTTCTTGCAGGAACGTTCACCAAAAACCCACGTTTTGTTGAGTGTTTGTATTCGCCGAACACCCACAACTTTCTAGTGAGTCTCCCGGTGTGACTTTTTCTTAGAGAAAAAAGACTTTCATCAGTTTCTACTGAACATAACTCGCCACCAAGTATTTGGGGATGTCTTAAAAAAAAAAAATGTTCAACACAAATGTCCCTGACAAACATTCGCCAGTCACATAGATCGGTTAGTCAAAATTCGGCACTCCAGTTTTGTAGCTTACATTTTCACCCCAAACAAGGCACATTGCCACTTTGTTGTAGGGGGCTACTATCAGGGACATAAGCATCAGAGGTACTGTGCAGGGAGTTGGGCAGCAAGACGTCGGTTCACGTTACACTTGAACTTCTGCATGTCAGTACAGTTGGGGAAGCAGGGACCAAGAAGGGAATTCCAAAGTCTAGCTGCTCTGGGGGAAGAAACTACTGGAGTAGAAGGCTCTCTTACATCTAGGGATCTCTACTGTGAAGGGGTGGGATTTAGCTGCTTGTCAGGTTTGCCAGGGGTATTTATGTCGATGGGGCACAAGTGCTTGAAGTTCGTGATAGCATTCACCGTTCAAGTACTTGTAGAACAGGCAGAGAGATGCAACGTTTCGTCGATAGGACAGAGGCTGAAGTTTAGATGATAATTCAGGACCTATTAGGTTGAATGACTCTTTTGAACCTTGTCTAGGAGCGAGAGACTAGTGAAAAATGCACCAGTCCAAATATGACAACAATACTCCATACATGGGCCAATGGTGGCCTTATAGAGGTATAGGATACTTTCGGTCGTTAGTAGCTTTCTAGCATGGTAGAGAGAGCCTACCTTCTTTGCAGCGGTCCTGGCAATACTCTCAATGTAATTGTTCCAACTCATGTTTCCTGTGAATGTTAGGCTGAGGAGTTTAAAAGATGTACTTTCACATAAAGAGTCATTGGCCATTGCTTTTGGTGGTAGGGAAGGTTTCTTGTAATTATTAAAGGAAACAAGTTTAGTCTTGGCAGCATTGAATGTGACCGTCTATTTTTATCCTCATTCCATTATGAACTGGAGGTCATCCTCTAGTGTTTCTGCTATTTCTTTAGATATGTGTTCATTTGTTTTCCTGTCATGTCTGTTATAGAGCGTGGTGTTGTCAGCATATATATCCATCTCAGACAATTTTATCAGGGAGGTCATTTATGAATATTAGGAATAACAGAGGTCCAAGGATAGACCCCTGAGGCACTCCCGCATTTATATCATATTGTTTAGATGTACGACCGTCAAGAACAACCTGGATTTTTCTGTTATCTAAGGATTTAATTATGTTATGTATTCTTCCAGTGATACCGTAGGATCTGATTTTCTTAAGACCCTCATGCCATACCCTGTCAAAAGCCTTAGATATATCTAGAGCTCTACCGCTCTACCCTCCCCTGCTTTGTCCAGTGAATGGTATATACGTTCTGAGGTTATAGTTAGGATGTCTGCTGTGGAACGGACTTGCCTAAATCCATAGATATAAAAATTTTACGAGCTCCTTCAGCGGTATTTTGGAACCTGGAAAGAAAAAAAAAAAAAAAAAAAAAAAAAAAAAAAGCTACCTTTACGTATACCTGACAACGCTTACATCAACAAAAACCCGACGGTCTATTTCTTGTCTGAAATGTCATGTCCCTTCCACAGAGACAAATTTCGCATGCCGAAATTAAAATTTTGAGCTTGTAGAAAGTCGACAACTTTTGAATTCTTCCTAAGCAAATAGCACAGTTCTTCCATATTAATGGCATTTAGATCCAAAGGGTTATCCCTAATACAAATCTGAAGAAATAAATTAGTGCACTGGTTATGAGCCCCTATTCTGGAGCAATTCGTCAGTGGTTATCTCCCCACAACGAAGAATGCCCGACAAAATCCCTATAAAAAAAAAAAAAATACTTGATTTATCTTGTATATTTTCATCTGAGTTTTTCATGTTCAATTATTAAAGTGTTTTCAAACGAAAAAAAAAAAATCAGTGTTTTCGACATTCTCTTTATTAAAAGTCAACTTATTTAATAAATAAGTAAATTAAATTTATTGTATTATAAAAAAGTGCATAGTTTTGAAAAAAAAAAAAAAAAAAAAAAAAAAAAAAGGGGGTTTGCCAATTGTCTGTCCTTGTTGATCCTATATTTCCAACAACCCTAAGCAGGTGTCGTTAGTAGCATATCGGTCACAAACAAGATGGCGTGAAGCAATTCTTCGCTAGAATGTTATATTTGATTTTCTTAAATAAAAAAATTTAAACTACTTGATCGATTTACGCGAGTTTTGGAATATGACATCTTCATGCAGTGACAAGTACATACATTTATAAAGTTTTTTCGGATTTTTCTTGTAAAATATTTTTTTTTTTTTAGGCCCAATTATAGACAAGCACAAAATTATGTTACATTCTAGACAATATTACTGGAAAAAGTGCTTGACATTCTATTTAAGAAAAATCGTTATATTAATTTATTTTGTATTATAAAAAAAATAATTTGAAATTCTATTTAAGAAAAAAAGGTTTTGCCATTTTCTGTTTCTGAAGTCTATGGTCTCGCCCCCCCCCAATGTAAACAGAATTTTTGTTAGGGGGAGGGTCGACGTATGGTGCTCATTTTATGTTAAATTGTATTCATTGTATGTAAAGTGGTTCTCATTTTACATTTAAAAAAAAAAAAAAGTAAATGTTTCTTCATATCTTGGAAACAACCCGTTTGCCGGAATTTTAGATGTTATTTTCGTTCTCAGCGCCCCTGAAAATCTGTTGAGTTGTAAAAATGAAAGGATTTTTGGAGGATGAAAAGTTGATTGTCTGCTCTTGTTGATCCTACATTCCTGAAAGGTGTCGACAGCCTATCATTTGAAATTAAGATGGCGCATCTAATCCTGCCATAAAATGTGTCAAAATTTGTTAAACTACTTGATTGATTTATGTAATTTTTGGAGTATGACATCTCCGTGCGGTGACAGGTGACATCAAGGGTTAAAAATTTTTTTCATAGGCCCAAAATGTAGACAAGAACCATTTTTTGGAGTTAAAGTAAAATTGGATTTTTTTACCCCTGTACAATTTAATAACTGCAATAAAACATTTTTCAAATTAAAGCAACATTGGATTTTTCTGTCCCGCCCCCTACAAAAAAAAAAAAAAAAAAAAAAAAAAAAGTAAGCTTGTCACTAACAAAATATCCAAAAAGCGCCACCTGGCGACAGTTTAGTGAAAAAAAAACAAAAGAAACGGTAACTTTTCAGATTAGGTCCACCTGCACAATTTTCTTTTAAATGACGGACGACTTTTAGAGGTTTTCGACTATGCTGAATACAAAAATCGCATTGAAATTTTGCAGAAATAATTAGTTATCGAGATATAACAAGTTGTATTATGCATTGTATGCTTTAGCGGCCATCTTTTTTACGCGCGCACGTGCTGTAAACAAATCTACTCATCTATGACTGACATTGCAAGCGCGTAAAAAAGATGGCCGTCAAAGAATACAATGCATAATACAACTTGTTATATCTCGATAACTACTTATTTCTGCAAAATTTCAATGTGATTTTCGTATTCAGCATAGTCGAAAACCCGTAGAAGGTGTTACTTAAATTGTGGAGGTGGACCTAATCTTAAATACCCAAAATACAAATAAATGTTATCAAAGGCAAGTTATTTTTTATTTATTCATTTATTTATTTTTTTTACCTAACTGGATGATTTATGTTTTTATTTAATGTAACATGTTTATGTATTAGAAAATTAAAAATGGCGCCCGAGCTTCTTGAACACGGTAAGTTTGGGAAAATGAGTTAAAAATAAGAAACTATACAAAATACTGTTAAAGACCCACTGAATATATATGTCAGACTATGTCATGATAGCATATATTGAGCGAGTTTCTAACAGTATTTTGTTTAGTATTTTTTTTTATTTTCAACTCATTTTCCCAAACTTATCGTGTTAAAAAAAAAAAAAAAGAAATCGGGCGCCATTTAAAATTTTTCAATACATCGGTAAACACTGTTTTTCGAGCTGAATAAACATGTTACATTAAATAAAAACACTAAAAAAGTATCCAGTTAGGTAGAAAAGTAATTTATTTTGCCATTGATAACATTTATTATATATTTGTTTGTTTTTTTTTGACAACTTTTTCAAATCTGTGTATAGTAAGTAATACAACCCCAGATTCTGATTTAGGAGATAAAATTACACTGGGTTAGGTCATAAAAAAGTTTAATGGCAACACAGATTTTTTTTTTTGTTCTCCCTGAACAACTTCCGCTTTTTTTTCTCGCTTACATACCCCCCCCCCTTTTTTTTTTACATATGTCAAACTGCTATAAATTGCACAATAAAATCAAATATTTTTCTTATTTCAAATTATTTAAGTAAAAATTTTTTTTCTTGATTACATTTAAAAAGCTATTTTTTTTCCATAGTATTTTCAAGTTAAATTCAGTTTTTATGACATTTTTGTTTATTAAATTAGTTAATTTACTAGAATATTTTAATAAATTGATTACTAGATTTTAAAGTCAATCAAGTAATTCCAAATAAAAATGGTTTTCATTTAATTATTTGGTATTTTTTTTTTTTTTTTTTTTTTTTTTACTTGTTTCCACCTTGACACTTTCCTTTAAAATGACGATTTAAGCAGGTTTTCGGGTATGCTGAAAACGAATATCGCATTTAAATTTCCCTGCTATTAAGCAGTGTAATTCCTTAAGTTAAAAGTGATAACCTCTGTTGTACACACACTTGCACCATTTTTAACATAAGGAATTACATTACTTATTAGCTGGAAAACTACTTTTTTGCGGAAAATTGTGATATTCGTTTTCAGCATACCCGAAAACTTCACGGGTAGTCAGTTTAAAGAAAAACGTTGAAACCAAGTAAAAAATTTACTAATTTTTGTGCAATAATTTATATTATATTTATATCAGTTTGAAATATTTTAAACTTAACATTCTTAATGACCGCATTGGTAGAACAAAAAAAGTCCGCAGAGGTTGAAAATCCTGCCACTTTTCAAAAATCGCTATAAAAAAAAAAAAAAAAAAAAAAAAAAAAAAAAAAACATGGCGGACGACCAACATCACGGCAACAACATGCCACTGAAAGTAATTAACGCTCCCTCTGACACGTGACCAGAGGTTAGGGGCGGGGCATATGTGTATTTGTAAGGTGTTGGTACTAGTGCAGTTTTTGGGTTTGTATTACTGTACACAGATTCGAAAAAGTTGTCAAAACAACAAATATATAACAAACAAATGTTATCAAAGGCAAGATAAGTTACTTTTCTACCAAACTGGATATATTTTTTTTGTTTTTATTCAATGTAACATGTTTATTCAGCTCAAAAAACACAGTGTTTACCGATGTATTCGAAAATTCAAAATGGCGCCCGACACTCTTTAACATGGTAAGTTTGGGAAAAGGTGTTATAAATAATAAACTAGACAAGATACTATTAAAAAAACACCGAATATATGTCAACTTATGTCACGGTAACATATAATGAGCGAATTTCTAACAGTATTTTGTCTAGTTTATTATTTATAACATCTTTTCCTGAACTTACCGTGTTAAAGAGAGCGTCGGGCGCCATTTTGAATTTTCCAATACATCGGTAAACACTATATGCTTTTCGAGCTGAATAAACATGTTACATTGAATAAAAACACGAAAAATATATCCAGTTAGGTAGAAAAGTAACTTGACTTTGATAACAATTGTTTGTTATATATTTGTTTTTTTTTGACAACTTTTTCGAATCTATGTGTACAGTAATACAAACCCCAGTTTTTTTTTTTAAAGTTCGTATTTCTCGCGTGGTCGAAACTGCACTAGTACTAACATCTCAAGATCAAAGTGTTGTATCTGTTCTTCAGATAATGGAGGAGAAATCCTTCACGACCGAGACAATTATTTTTTGTTCCTTTTCTCCACATTAAAAAACGACCCTGGTGTCTAACTGTCCCGTGGGGAGGCATCGTAAACAGGAACACCTAACAAAATCAAAACAAATACACATATGCCCCTAACTTCCGGTCACGTGTCAGAGGGAGGATTAATTACTTTCAGTGTCATGCGTGTACGTCGTCCATCATTTTTTTTTTTTTTTTTATCGATTTTTGAAAAGTGGCTGGATTGTCAACCTCAACCTTCACCACAGTATTTTGTTTAATTTTATGTTTAACGCATCAGAACTTTAAAATATTTAGGGTGTCAGTTTTCGCCGCCATTTTCTAGTTCATATCAATCGCTCGACACTTTTTTGAACCAATTAAACACTTTAAAGTTAGTAAAAACAGGTACTGGTCGCGATTAGAGTTCCCTGCCGAACACCCTAAAAAAAAAAAAAAAAAAAAAAAAAAAAAAAAAAGTGACTTCTCCCTTAGTTACCATAGTAACTAAACGATCATGAATTTTTATCGACTTTGTTTTACTGTTTACGAATATTGAAATAAAAGACATTACACATTTATTAATAATATCTCACTTTTAATCACTTATCGACTTTTTTTTTATTATTTATGTGTCACTTTTATCGACTTTTTTCTTTAAATAGCATTTTCTTTTTAAATGACGTTTTTACTGTTTATGAATATTAAAAGAAAAATAATTACTAAACATTTATTAATAAAAAAAATGGGTGCTAGTGCACTTATGATCCGCGCTATATTTTAAATCGTATTTCTAAGCTTAATTAAAGTTTAATGTTTTTTTATTCAATTGTAAGGTTAAAGTAGAGAATAGGTAAAAAACACCCTCCCCATGTTAAGAATGGCTTTTTAAATAACGTTATTTCAACACGGATCAATAAGTGCACTAACTGCACTAGTACAATATAAAAATAAAGTGAGACATAAACAGTAAAACGTAGTCATTTCAAAAAAAAAAGAAAAAGTTGATAAAAGTGACACATAAACAGTAAAACAAAAAGTCGATAAAAGTGAGATATTATTAATAAATGTGTAGTAATGTCTTTTATTTCAATATTCATAAACAGTAAAACAAAGTCGATAAAAATTCATGATCGTTTAGTTACTATGGTAACTAAGGGAGAAGTCAGTGTTTTTTTAGGGTGTTCGGCAGGGAACTCTAATCGCGACCAGTACCGTAATTTATCTTGCCTTTGATAATATACATTTGAATTTTTTTACTTTTTTTTTTCCGTACGGCGAACCTAACCTGTACAAGAGTGTCCACCCCCTAAAAATGTGTGTGTGTTTTTCCACTTAGTTCACTTTGTAGCCATCTCACGTGACCGGTGAATATTCCCGTCTAAAAAAACAAAGGGGGGGGGGATTATACTTTCTTTCCAGCTAGATAGCGATTTTTATGTTTTCAAGTATGCTGAAAACTAATATTACAGTAATGTCCTATTTTAGCGTTGGAAAAAATCCAACGCGTAACTTGTTTTTGAAAGCTGAACATGTCGGCATAGACATGGCATGTCCACAAGAAAATAAGTTTTTTCTGTGCATAAAACATTTTCCATAAAATTTTGCAAAAAATTGATTATTGGTGCTTCTACACTTTATTGCCGAAATTGGAGACGCCATTTTATTTCATGCACCTGAGTGCTGCTGTGCAAATGTAAGGGAGACACCATTATTTTAAACTATGGTCGAAGCATGACAAAAAAAAAAAAAAAAAAAAAAAAAAAAATTAAACTTCTAGAAAGAATTATGGAAAAAATAAATTACTGAAAACGGGAAATGAAAACAAACATTTACTGTATAAAATATTATCAAAATATAATTGTAAAACATTTATTGAAAAGTTTCCGTAAGAAAATATAATATTGTAATGAAAGCAACGTCGGATTTTTATAAAATATTTAAAAAAATTTTTAAAAAAATCCAACGTTGCTTTCATTGCAATATTATATTAAAATTATATTTTCTTATAGAAACTTTTCAATGTTTTTACAATTATATTTTGATAAATTTTTATACAGTAAATGTTTTTGTTTTCATTTCCCCGTTTTCAGTAATTTATCCATTTTTTTTTCATAGTTCTTCCCGGAATTTTGTTATTTATTTCATGCATAGTTTAAAATAAGTGTCTCCCTTACATTTGCACAACAGGTGCGTGAAATAAAATGGAGTCTCTAATTTCGGCAATAAAATGCAGAAGCACCCAATTTTTTTTTTTTTACCAAATTGAAATTATTTTTTTACTTCTAGAGTTTATCGCCGAAAACGGAGACGCCATTTTTTCGGGCACCTATCATTAGAATCAGAGGGAGAAATCAGTCAATTTTTACGACGTGCCCCAGCGACGCTGGGGCACGTCGTAAAAATTGACTGATTTCTCCCTCTGATATAATATATATAATACGCTGGGGCCCAGCGTATTATAAACACCCCAACCTCCCCATGTTAAGAACGCCTTTCGGAATACCCCCCCCCAACCTTCCCATGCTAAGAACGGCTTCCGAGGATTGATTGTGTTTATTCCGAAAGGCGTTCTTAACATGAGGAGGTTGGGGTGTTTATAATACGCTCTGGGGTACGTCGTAAAACTTGACTGAAATCAGTATTTTAAGTAGGAAATAATATCTAGTTTAATTTTTTAATTTACTTCCGGAAAGAACCATGAAAAAAGTAGAATTATTTCCTACTTCAATCATAGTTTAAAATATGAATTTCTCCCTGATTTTAACGATAGCCCCCCCCCCCAGTCCCCATTTTCAGCGATAAACTGTAGAAGTACCATTTTTTTTCAGTTTATGGTTGGGATTCTTTTAAACGAGACGACGTGGTTGAAATAGAGGATTTAAGTTCCTTTTTTTAGACGGGAATATTCACCGGTCACGTGAGTCGCAATATTTTTTTTTTTTTTTTCTCGGTGAGGGTCACAAAATGGGTGTTCAAGTTAATAGCTCGTTATAAATTGAAAACTGATAACCTATTGATTAGTAAATTCTTTATTTACAATCTGAAAGTTTTGTAATCGATGCGATTAACATGGAAAAAGGTGTAAATTGTGGAATTTAGAAGTGGGGGGTAACAATCTCCTAAAAACGCCAGAGTTTTTTTTTTTTTGTTTATTTTCTCGCAATAAATTCACGCAGTGATTGCAAACGGTGGACAGGGGGTTATTGCTGTTGCTTTTCCGACTTAATTCTGTAGAGTAATCCGACTTGATGACAAAACTTGTGCAGTAATTTCGTTTTATCCGTCTCACTTTTAAGGAATAAATACCTGGCCAGATATTGATGCATGTAAGTTGCTCGGACGCCCGGCCTCTTCACCCGCTGTTTTATATCCACCCACAGGCGCTTAATATTCTGGGTGTGGACAGTGGGGTCTTCCAGTTTCACAACGCTCTCAGAGGAATTGAACGTGTAATGCTGGTAGTGTTCCTGGAGATTGCCAAAAGCTTTCCAACAATCACTATAAATAATCGATCCAGGGCGAACAGATTTCTTGATGATCGGGAGTAGAGTTTCTTTGTTTCGTTTGTCGTCCGGGCCGGTCAAGGCGACAACGAAGCTGCGCTTCGAAACCCGTTCGATTCCTCCAAATAATCTGATCGTGGTAAACACCCGTTTACGTTTAATGTTGCGACGGACGATCAGCGTGTCGCCAATCTCGACGGCAACCCCTTCACCTCCGATCGGCTCTTGGTTTTGAAGCCAATGTACGCAAACTTCGGAGCAAAACGACCGCCAGTTTACAGTGGAATGGCCGCACAAATCCAAGTTTTCTCTGACAGTCCGATGATCCCACAAATTACTTAGAAAATGGTTGACAAACAGTAATAATTTCCAGCATGAAATTCGGGTGTTTTCTAGAAAGGTTCCATTTGCGTCAGCGATACTAAAGTTACAGTATTTTCTTTTTTTCGTTTTCGGGATCAAATACGAGTGCGTGCAACGCCAAACAGATTTGTCCCTCCGGAAAGAACATGGTCGGTTACAATTAGAGCAATTGACGTCTTTCGGTAAGACACCATGTGATCTGAAGAATTCCCGGCTGAGTTCTTCCTTTTCATAAAATTTAGCGATCACATTGAAGTACTTGTGCGAACAACCGACGCAGGAATCCGTACTGGTATTCATTTTTTTTCTTTTCTTTTGACATATAATTTTAAAAAGTTACAAATTTGCTGACAGAAGGTAAATTATTTACAAGAAAAAAAAAAAAATACTGAAAAAAAAAAAAAAAAAAAATGTTCGGTAAAATTGGTTGTTTTTGTTCGTCTTAATTGAAAACCATTAATAATTTTGGAGCACTAAAAAGAAAATAATTGTTGGCGACAATTTTAAAACGTGTTATTCGTTCAAAACACGAATTTCCCTAAAAAAAAAATCAAAATTAGAAAGGCAGGTGCTTAGTTGATATACATCAGCAATTTGAAACTTTTTTTTTTGTTTTAAACAAAAAAACTTGACTTACTGAAATTACAAAAACGAAAACCTCAAAAGGAACTGTTCGGCGAACTTTTTCTTTTTGTTTTGTTTTTTTTAAAAAAGAAATATTCAAATAAAATTTTTCGTCCTGTTGATACAGCAAAAGCACCAACTCAACTGAGGAACTACAATTTGGTTTTGTGAGGGAGACTGTTTCACTGTATTCATACGCCACTGCGAGAAATATAGTGCCTTTGAACGAACAAATTTCAAAATATATAACCATGAAATATTCAAATTCGTTATATTAAACAAAAGCTGTGTTAGTAATTTATTTTTTTTTTTTTTTACTTTAGATTTCCTATTTGTTTCGAGTTAAAATAATTGTAAAATTGTTGGTAATCGGTGTTAGTAGAAATTTACGTCCGCGAAAAGAAACAAAATTCGCGCGAAACTAATAACTAAAAAAGGTTGTCATATTGGGTTTATTTTAGGCCAAATTTTGTGAACTCCCCCCCCCTTTTTTTTTAAATTTTATAAGTATTTGTGTTATTTGGAAATTTAACTCATTCTAGTAAAAAAAACAAAAAAAAACATATTGTAGTATTCTGTTATGAAGACCAAAAAAACAAAAAAAAAAACAAAGCGGTGATTGAATTAAAAGCGTCACCGTGCGTAAAAGTACCAACTTGTTTTATTCCATGGGTAAATTTTCAAATTAGGTCCACCTCACCTCCACAATTTTCTTTTAAATAACGACTTTTAAAAGTTTTCGGCCATGCTGAATACGAAAATTGCCTTTAAATTTTGCAGAAATAATAAGTTATCGAGATATAAAAAGTTATATTATGCATTGTATTCTTTGGCGGCCATCTTTGTTACGCGCGTAGATTTGTTTATGGAGAGCGCACGCGCGTAAAAACGATGGCTGCCAAAGAATACAATGCATAATACAACTTTTTATGTCTCGATAACTACTTATTTCTGCAAAATTTAAATGAACTTTCCGTATTCAGCAATTCAGCATAGTAGAAAACTTATAATAGCAAATTGCGGAGGTGGACATAATCTAAAAAAAATACCATTTCATGTAATATTTACGTTTAACTTGGCCTTCGGGACAAGATCAAAGTGTAGTATCTGTTCCGGCAGATACTGCAAGCAAAGACCAGATGTGGGGGAAACCCCACATACCTGACCTTTAACCAGCTCCCATTTCCCACCTCTCGGGAGCTGGTCCCCTTTTTCCCTTCCCCCTCCCTTCACTCCTCACATTAAAAATTGGCCTTGTGCCTAATTTGCTCAGTGGGGGAGCAAATAAATACCATCTGTTCCGGCAGATGCTGCACTTAAGATAATTTGTACCAGACAATGGAGGGGAAACCCTCTATACTGGGACAATTATTATTTTTGGTAACCAGAGTGGCCCCTTTTTGCTTACTTTTAGGGGAGCTGGTTTTAACCTCACATTAAAAACGGTCTTGTGCCTAATTTGCTCAGTGGGGGAGCAAATAAATACCATCTGTTCCGGCAGATACTGCAAGCTATGACTAGCTATGACTAGCAAAGACCAGATGTGGGGGCAACCCCACATGCCTGACCTTTAACCAGCTCCCATTTCCCACCTCTCGGGAGCTGGTCCCCTTTTTCCCTTCCCCCTCCCTTCACTCCTCACATTAAAAATTGGCCTTGTGCCTAATTTGCTCGGTGGGGGAGCAAATAAATACCATCTGTTCCGGCAGATACTGCACTTAAGATAATTTGTACCAGTCAATGGAGGGGAAACCCTCTATACTGGGACAATTATTATTTTTGGTAACCAGAGTGACCCCTTTTAGGGGAGCTGGTTTTTACCTCACATTAAAAACGGCCTTGTGCCTAATTTGCTCAGTGGGGGAGCAAATAAATACCATCTGTTCCGGCAGATACTGCAGCTATGACTAGCAAAGACCAGATGTGGGGGCAACCCCACATGCCTGACCATTAACCAGCTCCCATTTCCCACCTCTCGGGAGCTGGTCCCCTTTTTCCCTTCCCCCTCCCTTCACTCCTCACATTAAAAATCGGCCTTGTGCCTAATTTGCTCGGTGGGGGAGCAAATAAATACCATCTGTTCTTCAGATGCTGCACTTCTATTTCTTGTTCTCTTTGGGTGGAGGAGAAATCCTTCACGACTGAGACAATTTTTATTTTTGTACCTTTTCTCCGCGTTAAAAAACGACCTTGGTGTCTAACTCTGTCCCGTGGGGAGGCATAGTAAATAGGGACATGAAACAAATGTGTGTATTTTAGTTTCAAGAACTGCCGACAGATGTCACTCGTCAGCCAAAGAACAGGGGTCGATAACTCTTCCTTTTCTAAAAAAGCGTGTAAACTAAAATTATATTTTGCTACATTTTTTTACAAGCTTTCTGTACAAAAATATATATATATATATATTTATATTTAATTATTATAGTAAAAAAAATAATTATGACAGCCCCTTTAAGAAATACGTTTCTTATCGTTGAGCACTTTCTGTTGAATAAAAGTCGGTCAATTTAGCTCTTATGCGTAGATCGTCGTATAACGATTTGATCACTGTCTGTCTGACGTAATGAACATTTAAATTAAAATGTTTAAAATTCAACGCTATTTCACACGATTAATGGTAGCCGAATGGATACGGCCTCCGCTAATCGAGCCAGAGATGTCTCGTGTCGCGGGGTTCGAATCGTTCGACTGGTAGTAATTGTGACACCCTGCACTGAAGAATCCCGAAAGGATGAAACACTAGTGTCTGTAGGTATTTAATTATTATAGTAAAAAAAAAATAATTATATATATATATATATATATATATATATATATATATATATATATATATATATGTAGGGGACTAAAAATTAGAGGACACCGGGGGAGGAGTAATCTGCCCCTGCTCTAACGCTTGCTGTTTTTTTTCCTTTGGTCATGGGCAGACGTGTTGCCTTTTTCCCTCTCAAGTAGAGGAGAACCTTTGTTCCACCATGAGGTGAGCTCTGAGAACTTTTTCCACCAGTCGGTGAGTCTTATCGAACTGTCGCTATTGTATTGTGTTTTGTTGTTGTTTAAATGTTTGTCAGTGTATAATAAATGTGTAAACGTAATTGGGCAATTGTGTTTATTCATATATTTTTTGTTTAGTTAAAACTAACAAATTGGTGACTCCGATAAAATATATATGTACACGCTATAGCACATTTTCCAGAGAGTTGTTGGCCTCGTTTTCCGCAATAAGACATTATCGGCAGCTCCTAGAGGGACAGCCATTCTACTTGGTGACTGACCACAAGCCTCTATTAGGCGCTCTGCAGTCCTCCTCAGACAAATACTCTCCCCGAGAGGTTCGTCAGTTGGACTATATCCTACATTTTACGTCGGATGTCAGACACGTGAAGGGAGCTTACAATATACCAGCAGATACACTGTCATGAGGAATAAACTCCTTCACATTGGGACCTTCCGTCGAAGCCAACACCTTAGCTATAGAGCAAGACAAAGACGAGCACCTACAGAAGCTTCTGCAGAATAATGGAACATCACTGCAGCTGGTGAAAATGGCACACCCCAACAGCCCTAGAAAAATAGTGTGTGATATCAGCACTAACAAACTGCGCCCATATGTTCCAGCATCCTGTGTTTGTTCGTGATACAGCTAGGTCGCATACCCTGCAACCACCGTACCGCGGACCTTTTAAAGTCAACAAGAAAAACAAGAAGTATTTCAGCATCCTCATTAAGGACAAAGAACAAAATATCTCAATTGATAGGTTGAAACCCACAACACTCGAGGATGCATATTTAGAAGTAGATCCCTCAGAAAGGATGCCAGTCGAAGTGACATTGGAAAAACGCCCTCATAAAAAAACACGTTCGGGCAGACAGGTAAAATGGCCTGCCCATTTAAGAGACTTTGTCTCTACATAAAAAAAAACAAAACAAAACAATCTTCTCACAACATTCAATTAAAAGTACTCCATATTTTTTTTGGGGGGGGGAGTGTTGTAGGGGACTAAAAATTAGAGGACACCGGGGAGGAGTAATCTGCCCCTGCTCTAACGCTGGTTGGTTTTTCCTATTGGTCATGGGCAGACGTGTTGCCTTTTCCCTCTCAAGAAGAGGAGAACCTTTGTTCCACCACGAGGTGAGCTCTGAGAACTTTTTCCACCAGTCGGTTAGTCTTATCGAACTGTCGCTATTGTATTGTGTTTTGTTGTTGTTTAAATGTTTGTCAGTGTATAATAAATGTGTAAACGTAATTGGGCAATTGTGTTTATTCATATATATTTTGTTTAGTTAAAACTAACATATATATTATATATACATATATATATATATATATATACTTGTTTATTGTTATATAAACATGCTCACATCCCGCTGCTACAAATAGCCACTTGTTTCAATCAAACAACAGATATCATCAGGCAGCGACTTGACTATTCAAAAGTTCAATTTGTAGCAGCGGGATGTGAGCATGTTTATATAACAATAAACAAGTATTATCAGCTCTTTTTATTGAGCACTATATAACAACCTCGTTGAATTCATTAGTCCATTACTTTTGAATATAAAAAAACCCCGAGTATATATATATATATATATATATATATTCTTAAACCTCCATAAATGTCTCATATTTTAAAAATTCTATTTTGCTACATTGACAAGCGAATTATATTTTGATATATTGTTATACAATCTTACTGTGAAAAAAAAAAAAATCTTTCTGTAAAAAAAAAAAAATATTTAAACCTCTTTAAAAGTTTAATGCTTTTAAAAAGTTTTTTTTACTACATTGACAAACTAAAATCATATTTTGATACATTAAATCACCCATTGAAAAGAAATTATATTAATACATTAAATTAATATTTTGATACATTTTTTTATTCAATAAATGTTTTGATTTTTATATATTTTTGTGTTATTTATTTCGTTATATATATTTTGCGTTATTGTAAACACTTGTTTATATTTGAGGTTCAGATAATGGCCGTTAAGTGTCATTTCTCTTTCGAAGAACAGTGGTCGATAACTCGTTTCTGTTGCTAATATGTCACTGTCATGCAGAAGTGTTACAGGGAAAGGCTGTCCCTTTTCCATGTAAATAAGAAGAGTATTAGATAGGTGAAAATGAGATTAAGATAAGCCGAGACTCGAACCTTGTAAGCAAGGTTAAGAATTGTAATGTTAGAATTTAATCTCTATTGTTAAATTCTATTAGAATAGTTAGATATTGTTTTTTTTTGTTTTTTGTTTTTTGTTTTTTTTTACACAGTGATCACCACTTATCAAGGCCCGGAAGCCACTCAGGGATAAGGGTTATTGCAAGTACATTACGTTAGTGTGGAGATTTGATGAAGTGTTTACTTAAGGGGGCGGTTCATTAGGAATCCGTTAACATTGGACTTGAAGACATCCAAGTTGTAGTCCGGTGGGAAGCAGGCAGACGGAACAGAGTTCCACAGGCGTGCAGCTCTAAGAAAAGGTAACAGTTACAACAGAAAAAGGTAACGTGTTTTTCATCATCTTGTAATGAGCATTGTAAACCCTTCCAAGATATGTATCCCATCTCCTCCATCACAAGAATTGTCTCCCCTTCTCCAAGATGCGTTATAAAAACTGATATATAAATGTCTTCTCTCCCTCATCATCACTATCGTTATGTCCGTTATATGCACTGTCCCAATATGACCTCCCCCTGTCATATCTCTTTAATATGAAACCCCACAATACAACAGACGTGCCAAAATAAATGTAACAGGGGTCGATAACTCATCTCTGTTGCTAATATGTCACTGTCATGCAGAAGTGCCAAAATAAATATAATAGATAATTTTGTATTTTCCGACTCGTTTCTTATTAGCGACTTCTTTACTTTATTTTAATTATCTATAATATTTATTTTCGGTGCTTGTTAAGATCGTCAACAGTGAGATCGATTAAAAAAAAAATGTTCAAACAAAAACGATATTATGTTTTGTTATGTTGAAAATAGTAACATATCCAAAAATTACGAAAAATCATTGAGTAAAAAGTTAATATCTACGGAAAATTGAGTAAAATTGCGTTTTTTTTTTTAGACATGAAGTAGACAGTAGGAGTCTACTCAAGGGCATTGGTAGCTGAGGGGGGTGGTGGGTCCGCTTCAGGCAACACGTGCTAAAGCAGGCATTTTGAGAGGGTGAAAATAGAAATAAATAAATAAATAAAAAATAAATAAATAAATAAAAATTAAAAAATAAATAATAAAATAAATGAATAAAGAAAGAAACAAATAAATAAATAAATAAAAAATAAATTAAAAAAATAAATTAAAAAATAAATAAATAAAAATAAAATAAATAAGTAAATAAATTAAAAAAAAAATTTTTTAATTAAAAAAAAATAAATAAAAACTTACAAAAAATCAAAAATTTTATACGAAAATGAGTCTTTAAGGTTGTAAAAAAATCGGAACTTTTGGAGGTACCGGAATCGTTTTCCGATTCCAACACCGATTCTTTGAAATTTTTAACTTAATTTTTAATTATTGGTACTCATGATAAATATTATTTTTAAATTATTGCTAATTTGTTTAAAATTATCACTAAAACTAAAACGATAATAACCCCCAGGAACTGATTACTATATTGTCCAATTTCTACTGCACACTTTTTAACCCTTATCCTCGAGTGGCCTCTTGGCCTTGATAATGTGGTGATGTCTGTGTAAAAAAAAGAAAATAAATAAAAAATATGATGTAAATTTCTTTTACTTTTAAAGCTAAAATATAAAAATAAAAAAAATATTGCATGAATTCTCGAGGTAATTTATTAATTTATTTATTGCGGACTATTATCCTCATTTTTTCTTAGCTGTAATTTCCCGACGTTTTGGCCAACTATTCGTCGGGTGGTAACCGCGATGGGATAGGAACTCCAAATCTCTTAACTGCATTCTCAGCAATTACTGCCATCCATAGTTGTTGTTGTCTCACCACATTTTGGCCAATAATGAAGGTACTTGTACAGTTTAATCAAGACATTAAAAAATGAAAATATCGAAAAAAGTTTAAATTATACGTATCTGTTAAGGAATGAAGTTCTCCGAAAAAAAATTCATTTAATTTCATCAAGTGGTTTTTGTTTTAACAATTTGTTATGATACCGTGCAAAAGGTTCGATTTTTAGGAAGAAAAGCTAGTTATTAAAGATGGGGGGGGGTCGGCGCTTTACATAGAGTTATCTCCCATGTCGTTTCTAAAATTCAAACAAAAATTTAAAACAAATCCAAGATGTCTGCCTTCAACGCGCTCTCATAAAAACGTGTTTTCCCGCTGTAAAAAAAAAAAAACTACTCGATCAAATTAAGTGAAATTTTTTTTTCGGAGATCTTCATGCCAAAACGGATACGTACAATATAATGTTTTTTTTCGATATTTTCATTTTTGAATGTCTTGATTAAACTTTGCAAGTACCTGGATTCCAATTAAACAATATATATTCTCTAGGTAAAGAAAGCAGTTGAGATTTACATGTTCCAAAAAATGTTGAAAAATTAAACAAAATATTTTTGTCAAGAAAAATAGTTTCAAACATCACTGATAATTAAATGATGAAACGGAAAATTGGACACTGGAAAATTAGCAACATAAAATTACGTAATTTTGGAATTGTAGAAACATTTAACAACTCCGGAACAAAAATCGATTGAAAACAGATTTTATGATTGTCCTATCGGGGGGGGGGGTATACTTTTAAATAGGAACTAAGCGCTACATCTCTAATACAGCTACACCATTTTGGGCAAGTGTAGTGTCTGTTCTTCAGATGCTGCACTTCCATCTCTTGTTCCCTTTCGGTGGAGGAGCAGTCCTTCCCCTTCACGACTGAGACATTTTTTTATTTTTTTTTTGTACCTTTTCTCCACGTTAAAAAACGACCCTGGTGTCTTACTCTGTCCCGTGGGGAGGCATTGTAAATAGGTACACCTCTAATACTATTTAAGTGGCTTTCTATTCGATACTTTAATTACTGCCGAATTCCTTTCAAGTTTCGAACAGTTACGACGTAATTGATTTTTTTTTTTGTTTCGAACTATTAACAAACTTTTATAGTCACTGACGAATTTATGAATGAACCGAAATGTATTATGATGAATTAAATCTGGTAATAGAATTGTAGGGTTTGTATTACTGTACACATAGATTCAAAAAAGTTGTAAAAAAACAAATATATAACAAACAAATGTTATCAAAGGCAAGATAAGTTACTTTTCTACCAAACTGGATATATTTTTCGTGTTTTTATTCAATGTACCATGTTTATTCAGCTCGAAAAACGTACATTGTTTACCGATGTATTGGAAAATTCAAAATGGCGCCCGACTCTCTCTTTAACACGGTAAGTTTGAGAAAAGTTGTTATAAATAATAAACTAGACAAAATACTATTAAAAGAACACCGAATATATGTCAAGTTATGTCACGGTAACATATATTGAGCGAATTTCTAACAGTATTTTGTCTAGTTTATTATTTATAACATTTTTTCCCGAACTTACCGTGTTAAAGAGAGAGTCGGGCGCCATTTTGAATTTTCCAATACATCGGTAAACACTATGCTTTTCGAGCTGAATAAACATGTTAAATTGAATAAAAACTCGAAATTATATCCAGTTTGGTAGAAAAGTAACTTATCTTGCCTTTGATAACATTTACTTGTTATATATTTGTTTTTTTTGACAACTTTTTCGAATCTATGTGTACAGTAATAAAAATCTGAATTTTAATAAATTACTTTTTTATTAATATGATAATTGTAAAAGATAATACAAGACGAAACGTGTCCTTAGAACATGCACCAAACTTAGAAAAATCGACTTATTTGCTTTCAAACAAGAGTAAATATTTAAAAGTATGTATATTTCTGTGAGAGGCACTTGAATCCTATTTAAAACTATATCCTCCTCAAGAATGGTCTTAAAATCTATCTTCAATTGACATTTATTCCATAGATGCTTAATTTTTATACCTTGCAAAAATTAGTTCTCTGGTGTCTAATTTTCATAATTCAATTAAAATAAAAATATAAAAAGCGATTTTTAATGTTTTTGCTTCGTTTGGGATTTTATCTGTTTTTTTTTTTGTTTTTTTTTTTTTAATTAGATGGTGGGGTTTTTCCAGTGCCCTTTTGTCCGGTCCCCTAGCTAGCATTGGCAAAGTTTACAAACAGTTATCAAAACATGTGCTTACAAAAACAAACTTTTGATAATTTCAAAGTCTTAGTCTTTGATGGATAGGACAGTAATAAAATTAATGAATTCAAACTTTTCGCATTTATATGCGACAACATGTGTTAGTTCATTTTTTTTCTTTGATTTTGGTTTATACATCTGTATTTGTTCAGATGAATTGGGCATTAACAGAATTAATAGATTCAAAACTTTTCACATCTATACGTGACTAGCGGGGGGGGGTACCCGGCGATGCCCGGGTGTCTTGAGGTAAATCAAAACTCCGGGGGTGGGGGGTTAAATAAAAAAAATGTTTTGGTAGGTAAGTATGAGAATCGAACCCGTACCCTTGAGTTGGAAATTAATGTGTGAAAAAAAAAAAACGGGCGACGTTACCCATTAGGCCACCACAACACACATACAACATACTCAGGTTTGAATTTATTTATGAAACTATAAAAACAGGCGTGCGCAATAAAAGTTAACTCTGCTGCTTCCATTTGACCTAATTAAGAAGGTCAAATAGAAGTCACTGTTTTTGTTTTTTCCCCCCAACATCTGTTGGGGGGAGGGGAACCAGCTCCCAATTGTCCAGATTGAATAACAATTGTCTGATGTACAACATTGATCAAAGCTGATTGCTTCTGGACATTTCCCAGCGCAATGCCGAGAATGTTGTGCGTTGTTAACTTTGAATTAGTTTCGCTTTTTATACGAAAAAGCCTCATCAACATGCGAGAAGCCAAAATAGCAATAATTTTGTAAAAGTCGACGTAAATAAATCTAGATGCGACGCACTTTCCCAAATCGTACATATTATTATTTAGGACCCATATAAACAGTTGTAAGCGATCGTAACGAACCCGGGAGCGTGTACTCGAAAAGCCTTTTGAAGACATAGACGAAATGGTCACACACATTTTGCCTTTTATATATATAGATAACATGTGTTGGCGCATTTCCTCTATGATTTCAGTTTATGTATCTACTAAAACAAAATTTCTGAATAAGAGATAACAGATTTAGATAGCAATATGAAGCAATAAAATCTCAGAATACTATTAAAAATCATTTTTGATTCTGTTTGGTAAATTTAGTTTCCAAGTTGAATCCCCCACCTCCACCCCGTAAATCAAAATTATTTTCAAAATTGAAAACTTCAGTGGCCACAATACAAATTGGACTAGATTTGAAGAAAATATAATAAAAAAGTTTTACCACTCGATTTTTTATCTTCTATCTATCTATCTATCTATATATATAAAAGCGAAAATGTATGTATGTATGTATGTATGTATGTATGTGTGTGTGTTCGCTTTTTCTGTATGTCAACAAAAGGCTTTTTTCAGAGAAGTGGTCGCTCGCTTCACAACTTTTTAAAACTTTTTATATCACATATAAATCGTAATATCTCACAGTTAACAACGAAGCTCGCCTGTCTATTTAATTTGCTTGATTTCGGGAAGATAAATATTCAATATTTGTCGCTCGCCGCATGTGGGTTAGTCTTTTTCCTATAACATCCTGGGGGTGGGGAAAAAAAGCCTTCATGAATACTATCCCGTAGTTGACCTCATTAACTCATTAAAACGAGCACCTGCTAAATCCAACTAATTAAATTAAATTAAAACGTGTTTCCGTTAGCATCTCGCGCGGTGGGGCAATGGTTAACATCGCACATTTTTTTTTTTTTTTTTTGATTATTATTATAACACTTTAATTTACAACTTTGCCTCAACGGTTCGGGTTCGATCCTCATACTTACTTTTTTTTTTTTAAACCCCCTCCCCCCACACACACACCTCCAAACACCCGGGCAACGCCGGGTACCCCTCGCTAGTTCTACATAAACCTCAACTTTTGTGAGGGGTGGGGAACTTTGTCGTAAAAAAAAAAAAAGAAGCATATAAATTTTTTTTTTTTTTTAAATCAATCTTAAGCCATCCATTCCATGGGTAATCTTGACTAAAGTTGTATGCAAGATGACGGCTGCAAATGGATGTAAAAAATGGAACGGAATGCAAATTTTAGTGAAACAAAATTAGCGAGTCAACTGGACAGCCTAGCAAGAAAAAACAATAACAATAACAACTCGACTGTTGATAACAACAATTAATAATAAACGTGTTTTAATGTTTAACTACTCCGCATTTGTTATGAATATGCTAATAATGAAATGAAATAATTAAGGATGAATTCAAGGAAGTAGCATGACTAGAACCAAAAACAAAAGGTGGCATTAGAAAGCTAACAAAAAAATTGTTTCTATCGGGTTTTGCTGCGGAACCGTGAGACAAACATGGATGGTGCATTATTCTTCTTCCAGAGAAGCCTTATTTTGCTTCTGCTTCAGACTGTTTTCAACTGGACTGTCGAGTTTTTCTGCAGATGTGGGTTTTATGAATTTGTGGAAATTAAATCCAAAAGTATATGAACATGAAGCTAGCACATCTCATGCTTAGGTGTTCCTCAACTGGAAGAATCTGGAGATCCAACTTGCTGAAGGAGAGGTAGTTGACAAAGTAGAGCAACATCTTATTGATAAGGAAACTAAGAAGTGGCGGGAAATTCTAGCTAGATTGCTGGGCATCATCAGGTTTCTCCCCAACCAGAACCTAGCACTACAGGGTCACCAGGAAGACCTCCATGTTGATGAAAGAGGTCAAGAAAACAAAGGGAATTTTTTAGAATTGGTAAATTTATTGGCCAAGTGCTCTGTGTTACATTTGGTGAAAGTTAACCTGGGAAAGAAAATCGCTACTTCTTATGTCACCAGAAATTCAAGATGAATTTGTAAGAAATTTGGCAAAGCAGGTGAGAAAGAAATTCTTCGATCAGATCAAGGAAAGCAAGTATTTTTGCATAATTTTTTATAGCACTCCTGATGTATCTCACAAAGACCAGATGAGTGAGGTGTTGCGCTATGTAAAAATTGACGAAATTGAAGTGAAGGTTGAGGAGTCGTTTTTCTGCTTCATCTAAACAAACGGTAAAAGTGTGGAGGAAATTTCTGAACTGATTTTGAGAGAACTGTGGATTCATATTGGTGACTGTATTGGCCAGACATTTGACATTACCGCTGTTATGGCAGGCCACTGATCAGGTATGCAGAAACACATCTCTGAAATCAACCCAAAAGCTCTATTTAATCCATACACAAACCATTCACTAAATCTGTCTTGTGTATATGCAGCTTTTGTAGCGGTTCATTCTGTTACATTTTTTTGGTACACTGTACCAGTTATTCTTGTTCTTTTCTGCATTGCTGGGACATCTTGATTCAGTTGACCGGTCTAAGTATCAAGTGGGCTGTGGAAGTTGTGATAAAAAAATTATTGAAAGTCGTGGTTGCCCTGGAACAGCTCACAAAAAAAGGAGAAACTGCAACCACAAGATCAGATGCATCTTTAATTCTTAACTCGGTACTGTCATTTCCGTTTCCTTTATTTCTGAGACTTTGGAAAACTATTCTCCCAGAAATCTATGATGCCCAGAAGTATCTTCAAACAAAAAGTTCTGTTAGGCTGACAGCGTTGCGAGATTGCCTTCTTCAGAATAGAGAAACGAAACGTACGAGCGTTCATCACATAAAAAACAGTAGTTCAAAATAACATTGTTTACAAACAAAGAATAAAATTCCCATTCAATATAGTAATTTTCCATGATGAGAATTAAGGTACATGTGCATGGCGTGCAAATTCAAGATGGAGGATTTTAACGCCTCCCAGTGGCGGAGTTATTCTGACAGCCACTCTTGTAAAAAACGAGAGAAAAACTGGAATAAACTCATTTGATTTTCGCAGCAAATCTTTATATAGCGATGTTCTTGAAAGTTCCAGCCTGTTTGCTGTACCTCTATGTGCAGAAACGTAACATAGTTCCATTTGTTCCATGTGTGCAGGTGGTCATATCACAACTTTGTGTGCTTGCGCAATCTTCACACGTGTGGGCGTTGAAAAACGGTGATTGCTATTAAAATGGTACATGACTCTCCTCCTAGATGAAAAGTCAATCTAAGAAATATTATTGCAAGCAGTATTGCGTCATTAGGTATGGCGGTGTCGCAGCACGAGGGAGGAGAAAGCTGAGTAATTTGTGTTAAGTGATATACACGCCAGAAATTCTTTTCAAAGTTGAACGAATCAGTTCTTCCGACTTCCGTCTTCTCGCAAACGTCACACTCTTCACAAGCAAATTCTTTTCAACCGTCGACCGACCAAAAAAAAAAGAAACGACTCACAATCTTTGTTCCGGCTTGACTTTTTATCGCCATAGGGCGAACCCAATTGTTGCGGTAATGCGAGTATCGCTCACAAACGTTTTTCTTTGTAATCTAATGGTCCCAGGTTCAATCCCCGACGCAGGCACGCGCAACTCATACTTTTTGTGCGCTTTTGCGCACGCTCGTCACAGCACCCCCAGTTTCCCTGATCTCGAGATCACACATATGACAATGCTGGCCAGGCCGTTTCGTCCAGGTACCTTAATGGTTCAGATTCAAGAACTTCCTCAGTGGTGCCTTCGTTTGCCGGATCATTAAACTCGTCCTGCTCTGGATCATCATCTTCTGAAGAGCTTCCGTCATCCAGCCATTCGTACAGCAGTGGGTCTTCGTCATCTGATGAATTGAGTTCATCATTGATTATAACGTCATGTCGGCATCTCGTGAGGTTTGCGTTTGTACGACAGTGTCGTCGAAAATTGTTTTCTTCAGTCAATCAATGCCGATCAAATCATGTCTGCCATTCTTACCTATCCCGAAATGTTTCGGATACGTTTTAAGCACTTTGTAAGGACCGGAGAAGGATGGCTGCAGGCGTGTAGGTACTCCATCGTTTCTTACGAAGACATATTTGCATGTGTGTATATCGTCAGGAAGTTTTTTGAGACCTCTGCATGAAATAAAACATATGTAAGCATGCTTTACGACCGGCCTATGCCGGATGTCCCTGCTAGTTTAAATAAATAATTTTGCATTTTTATCAAAAGAGATACCAAGGGCGTCTCTATCTACGATGAGCATCCACAAAATGCAAACATCAATATATTACACGTAGGTCCTACTGGTACATTTCGATTTGTTTTATATACACATTTATAAGTCACTACACATTCATGAGCAGTTTTCAGGTTATGGACGGACGATACATTAGTATAATCATCATCTCCTAAAGAAGTGTCTAGTTACTTGTATTGGTTGACCGAAACATGTACATTAATGTGTAGCAACATATAAATGCTTATGTAAATGAAAAATATATACACTCATAAGCAAAAAAAAAAAAAAAATGGGCCAAGCGTAAAAAAAGGAGAAATCGATTTTTCAATATTCTTCTACAAATTTTTGTTAATTTGAACTGAAAATTTCTATTTTGCAGATCATTATTATTATAGCGTGTAATAATAAATGGAAAAATTAATCCTAAAAATGATAAGACCGCATCTTGGCAAGGATGTAAAAAAAACGAATTGCAGGATTAAGGTAGGCGAAAATGACTTACAAGCAAATTTTTGATATTTTAAGAAAATAAAAAGTGAAAACATCTCTTTCTGTAGTGAAGCGAATTGGTCGAAGGTTCAAAGTCAAACACTTGGTAAAAAGGAAATCTGGATCTGGTCGTCCTAGAGCATCCACTTTGAAGGACAACCACAGGCTTAAATTAACTGTTTTGAAGGATAGAAAGAAAACTTATGTTAACCATAGCAAAGAATTCAAAACAGGGGCTGGAAATTCTCTTTCTAGATATACAATATCTAGACGAATGAAAGAAATGGGATTTTCTTCTAAAAGGTGTGCAAAGAAGCCATTTTTATCTAAGAAGAACATCAATGATAGAGATTTTTCTGGTGTTTTGGCAAGAAAGATACAGACTGGTACAGGAATGTTTTCTGGTCAGATGAATCAAGATTTTGTCTTGTTAGTGATGCTCCCGATGCTCCTGAACGGTGCAATCGAAGAACTGGAGACAGATTTTCGCCAAACTTTTACTGCAGCAGGAGTTGGGAAACATAATAGATGTGAGAAGTCAATCAATGTAAAGGAATACATTCGAATATTAGAAACAGGATTGTTACCAAGTATCCAGAAGCTGGGAATATCCCAGAACATTATTTTTCAACATCATAATGCCCCTGCACACACTGCTAAAGTCACAAGAAAATGGTTTTCTGATAATTCAATTAATGTGATATTTTGGCCAGGTCAAAGCCCTGATTTAAACCCAATCGAGAATATTTGGTTCATAATACCTCGTGCATTGGCTGGAAGAACTTTATCGAATAATGACAAACTGTGGGAAGCTGTGCAAAGCGAATGGAATAGCATCTCCTCTTCACAGTGTTCCACTTTGGTTGAGAGCATGTCTAAAAGGATTGATCTTTTAAAGAAATCAAAAGGAAATGCGATTCCATCCTAAGCATTTATTAAAGTAAATGTCTTGTTCTGTGTTATTAGTCTCGTTTAAGTTTCCTTGTTCAATTGTTCTTTGTTCAATATAGCTTTTAGTGCAATAAAATATATAAAATTTGTTTGGCCCATCTTTTTTTGCTCACGAGCGTACATACATATATATATATATATATATATATATTATATATGTAGATAGATATTATTTTATTTGTTGGTCTCAACATGTACTTATTCAAGCGAGATGTTCCTCTCAGCTCGGTTTAACTCCGCATCATTGGGGACACTAACTTCTAAGGTTGCTTCTCTTTTCTTTTTGCCTCATATCAAAATGCCAGTTTTTATAGATACATAGCTGTAGGAATTATATTAGTCATAATGGATGGTGTACGACTTATTTTCAACTGTTCTTTTTGGTATATGTTCCCAGGACTTGCTGCTACATTCAATATTCAACTTTTTACAGATGGTCTAATAGAGATATTTATACATATCATGGTGTCTCTCAGCAGACCATGGTCCTGGATATGACCTTAAACTATATCTAGTGGTGAGACCCCAGCTTGCGGGCTTTGGGGAGTGTGGAGCCACCCTTTAATTGCCATTGCTCCCGGGTCCACTCTGACCCAGAGTGGTAGTACCTGTTAGAGTCCCAACTATGGGTTAACTAGAAACAGACTTGAAAACAACAAATATATTCTATTAAAAAATTCAAGTCAGTGCAATCATTTATCCTGGCAGGGTCAGAAGTGTTTTATACACGATCTTGGCAGCTGTAAGTCCAATGTCCATTTTAATGGTAGATCTGATACCGAGGAGTATGAGAGGAAGAAATTTCAGTTATTAGGATCGGAATCTACTTTAAAAGAAGTTGGTAATGGAAGCATTCAACCCAGCCGTTCAAGACAGATGATAAGGCATGGTGCGTATGTGCTTGCATCCAAAGTAAATGTGAAAGTTCAGTGAAAAGATACGAATCTGTTTACCTCTGTCAGTGGTAATAATAACCCTAACCCTAACCTGTCAGTGGTAATAATTTCCAGCACACCAAATATTGATAACCCTTATCCCTGAGTGGCTTCCAGGCCTTGATAAGTGGTGATCACTGTGTAAAAAAAAAAAAAAAAAAAAATCCTCTGTGAAACGAGCGTTTTGGTGACAGTCTCAACATAAATGTCAGTGATGGTTAAGGCTTCAAGTCATCTAAAGAATCTGTTGACGCAAGTGAGCAGATATGTAAAATTCTTTGAGGAGGTAATGGACTCCCCTCCCCTATGTCAATGTGAACATGTTTAAATTGAGCCTCAGGAATTGGAAACTTCACTAGGAGACTCTTAATATGTCGAGTGATTTTGGATTTCTGGCACCAGTCGCGTACATTCTTGCTAATAACGATCCATATGAAACATGACGAAACTGATTTCTGTGTTGGTCGGACGCCTGTGTGCGATAAATTGTGTAACCTTGAAAAAACTGCTCATCGTTAAGGAGAAAGAGAGGGAGAGGAAGATGATGAGGGACTCCAGATAGCAGTTCCTGGTTTGTGTCCGGTTTATGAGAAAGAGAAAGAGAGAGCGGCTAAAAAAACTATTATTTCTTGGGGAATGGTATTATTTTCGTCCTAATTCTTGGCTTTTAGGGGTGACTCAGCTCAGTCCTACATAGCGTTTGTCGAGGTCTTTTTAAAACTGAGAAAGAGTGCAATTTATGTTTGCTTTATGTAATCCCTTCATTTTCTTTTTTATTCAGAAAAAGATTTTTTTTTTTTACACAAAGGAATCACCACTTATCAAGGTCCAGAGACCACTCGAGCATAAGGGTTAAAGAGTGTACATTGGTCAAAAGGACAATATCATAGTAATCGTTGGAAGTATAAATTTGGTAAATTGGATTATTTAAGGGGGACGACTCATCAAAAACTTGTTTACATTGGACTTGAAGACGGCCATATTGTAGTCAGCTGGAAAGCAGGTAAACAGAAGTGGTGAAGGGCTGTGCTAATTTGGCACAGTGAGGTAAGAATCGTCTGTAAAAGAAATTCCTGTAGCTTACGAAGAGAAATGGGAACAGGGTAATAGATAATAGATCGAAGGGCAGGAGATGAATGCTGTCCTTGTCAATAATATGACCAATAAAAGATAATGACAAAACACTGAACTCACATTTGTTAAGGTTGATAATCACGCCGTATTCTGATAGCCTGTGAAATAATTCGTTGAGGTGTTGAATATGCTCCTCTGTGGATGAGCTTGTCACTAATAAATTGTTGATGTATGCATAAAGAAAAGACAATCTACGTGTAACCGCATCTATGAACTATTGAAAAGCCTGGGTGGCGTTTCTCAGTCCGAAAGGCATTCTGATGAATTCAAAAAGCCAAAATAGAGTAGTGATGGCGATCATGGGGATGTCTTCAGGATCGACAGGGATTTGGTTGTATGCGCGCATGAGGTTGATTTGGGAGAAATTTGATTTTCCGTTGCGAGAATTGGAAAAACAATGCAAGTGGGGGATCAGATAGTTATCTGATACTGTTCGGCTGTTAAATGCCCTATAATCCCCACAAGGGTGACAGTCATCCAATGTCTTCTTGGGAACCACATGGAGCAGTGACGACTAGTTGCAAGTGAGTCTGCACTGCCAAGTACAAGTGGGTCCGTACTGGTGTTATTGATAGCTTGAATGGCATCAATATGTACATTTAAAAATGTACCGGGATTGCTTAAGAATCCAAGGTGCTTATAATGAGCTCGTTCTGAAGGTGTCGAGCATGGTTGACCCGGGGTTAGGAGGAGGGGGGGAGCGTTATTAAATTCTGCACGTGCCAAAAATGTCAGTGTCGCCGGTGTAGTTGATTTGAGAGCACCTGTCTCCATTGTACTGCGAGTTTCATGAGAGATTTGGCGTTAAGCAGACGTTGATAATCACCACTGGCAAAAATGTAGGTAAAGTCCCATTGGTGGATTAACTGACCAATGTGCTGGCTACAGGACTGCTAATCTGTATGAGGACTATGTGTGGCACTATTCTGCTGGAATCAAGGCTGTTAGTTTGTAGGGAGGATCGACGTTTATGTGCCGCCAATTCACTGTAGTCGAAGTTCGATTTGTAGAGAAACCGTGTTTTGTTTAATTTTCGATTTTTGAGCGATTATTGGCATAAATCGCTACTTCATTAAGATCAGCGTTGCCAGTTTGAAAGGAAGGTTCAGAAACAATGAGCTTTGGTAAATGCGGGGAAAAACCTGTCATATCAAACTATTGCTAATCATTTGGACACTCCTCGTTTTTTGGGGAACTGGTTTTCGCAAAAGACAAACAAATACACAGAAAGCGTAAAGCTTAACTGGCTCTGTAGGATTTCATTTCTCTATGGCGTGATGCTTTGACCTAGAAAATCAGACGTTCGTTTTTACGTGTTTAATTTCAGCCATTCTCACTTCTCTGCCTTCTTAGGGTAGCGGTAAGTTGTCAGACTTTCTTTTACACCTTTGCGTCAAGGCTTCGGGTTCGAGCCTACCTGCCTACCAAAACCTTTTTTATTTTCATACCTTCAAACACCCAGGCTCTCCCAGCTAGTAAAAAATAAGACGATCTAGTCATACATATACATGAATAACAACCTGATAGGTCCTGAACTGTCATCTAGGCTTCAACCTCTGTCCCATCGACGAGATGTTGCATCCCTCTGCCTGTTCTACAAATACTTTAATAGTGAATGCTCTGACGAACTGAAAACACTTGTACCTCCTCGATGTAACTACCTCCGACAAGCTAGTAAGTCTCATCCCTTTACAGTAGAGATCCCTAGGTGCAAGAAAGCCTTTTACTCCAATAGTTTCTTCCCCAGAACTGCAGGTCTTTGGAACTCCCTTCCGGGATTCTGCTTTCCCAACTGTACTGATATGCAGAAGTTCAAGTGTAATGTGAACAAATATCTTTCTACTCATCTCCCTTCATAATGCCACTGCAAATTAAGTCCCTGATAGTAGCCCCCTGCTTCAAAGTGGCACTGTGTCTTGTTGGGGGTGAAAATTGAATTAAAAAAAAAAAAAAAAAATTAAAAAAATATAGCTCTCAGAAAAACGCTAAGGTAGTGGAAAAAAAATAAATAACAGCATTTCGAAGTTGTTAATATCGCTCAAAAAATGCCAACAACAAATCTTATATATCTGTTGATTACTGGGTGATTCTATAAAGAAATATTTGCGTCTATTTTTTTTTTTTTTTTTTTTTCTTCCAAAACTTCCGAAGATGAGAAAGGTTATATAATTTGGCATTTAAAAACCAGTTTCAAAGCTTTGAAAAAGAGCATAGAATTCATGAAAGAAATAAAAGATCAAAACAAATTTTAAATTTCAATAATAAATCCTTTTTTATTTAAAGAAAAATTTAAATACAATAAATTTTACCAGAAAAATACAAAATATAAAAAAAATAGTAAAAATGAGAAAAAAAAAAAAACTGACCAAAAAAAGGTCCAAATTCTAGTAAAATTTTTTTTTTACATTTTTATGGAATAAAATATTCACTTTTTTTCCTTTCGATAATCAATTTGTATAAAAGATTAAGATTTAAAAAAGAAAGAAAAAAAAGCAATTTTCCTTGAAATTAAAATTCTCCAGAAATCGACCAGTATCTGTTAAAAAAAATGGCGTCCATATCAAAGTTGTAGAAAAAAGTGCAATTGGTAACAATTATTTCCCTTTCAACCCCCCTGTCATACAACAAAAAAATTATATCTATAATATTAATCTAACTGGTGTGTTTAAATGTATGTATGTTTGACAGGCGACGGATTTTCACGTGATTGGTATCGTTTTGAAGCTCGATCCTTTGGACAACAAATATCGAAAAATTGGCCAAAAATATTAATTCCTTTACCCTCAACTGGACACTTTTCTACAAGGAGGGGGGGATCGCATTTTTCACCAATATTTTCGAAAGTCAGCCCCTCTTTTCGATTGACTAGCCTTAATTTAAACTTCCGGTTTGGTGGTGAACGCAAAAGCAAAGATGTCGCTTTCCTCCTTCATGGCACGGATTTGAGTTTGCCTGCCTACTACCACATTTTTTTTTTTTTGCTAAACACCTCCCAACACCGGGCACCCAGGCTAGTCATTCATAAACTCATTAGGTGCCTGCATTTTTGCTTCAAAATTTTGCTTTCAGTTTCGATTCTGGCTGATAGCACCCAAGTCACTTTTTTTTTTTTTTTAATTTTGAAATCATGACTATATATATATTGGGTACAATATCATAAAGTAATCGATAGAGAATTGACTATTATAATATATATAAGCATATTTTATGACCCCCCCCCATGCTTGTCTAATATTGTGACGTCAGAGCAAAGCGAACATTCAATCTCTCTACTTACTCTCTATCTATATATCGCTATCTCTCTCTCTTCCTAAGACCTAAGCAGCCAAACAACCCTCTCTCTCTGTAAATGATGTGGCGTGGCAGTCACTTGGCTGAGGGAAGTGGGGCAGAGGTTGGGTGTGAATATCGCCGTAACGAGCGGAAATACGTCGTCATGGCAACCAGACAGCGAACATTTGTGGCGGGAAAAGCGGACCACGAGGGATTTGAAAATAAAAAATAAACAGTTGGCGAAAAGAAGCGATACAGCCCGGTGTATAAACATTATCCCCGAGAATCGAACCTCATCGAAGATTGAGATTTGAATCAATTGAATTGCGGATTATTCAAATACGATCGTATTGTCGATTGAACTCAACACTTATTCTGATTGAGATTTGAATTAATTAAATTGCGTATTATTATTCAAATACAATCGTATTGCCAATTGAACTCACATATATTCTTCTTTGGAACTAAGATTCGAGGAAGAGGTAGACTTTCACCATCTCAACTTTTTTCTTGGATATCGTGTTTGTGAACTTATGATCTGTGTTTACCCTAACGGACAAATCAGCTAAGTTTGGCCTATCTCATGCCAATATTTTTTCTTATCCACAAACTTTTATACATATTGTATTGTAATTGCATGTCGCACACATCTGGCAAACATCCAAAATACGTCTATCTCACTCATTCTTTTTATCGGAGCTTTTTCTTCTTCCTTTTTGTATAGAAAAGTCTTTATTGAATTTTAAACGTTGATTGAGTGTTTGTTTCGTCATTCATTGCTCTGTTGTTCCATTCCCCTTAATGATATAATTTCGCTGGTTGATCCGACATCCGATGATTAATCGAAAGTAAGTATGAGACATAGGATATCAAAAAAAATAAATTAATGTGTCTCGATCTGATTGTTTGTATTGTGACGTGCCCTTTCAGAGGTTAGCTTTATTATCCGATCATGATAATTTAAAAAAAAAAAAAAAAAAATTTCCTCAGTTTGCATAGAAAGATGCTAAGATGCTACGTGCCAGTCTGTATTTAATTGACTTCCTCTAAAAAAAAAAAAAAAAAAAAAAAAAAAAAAAAAAGAGCATTTTTAATGGGGATAACAATTATCTGCCCTTCTTGACATAAACGCAGTGTTGTATAAAATAAATATAGGATGAATAGATAGATTTATTTAGCAATTGGCTGTCTGTCGCTGTAAGAAATGGTAGGTCAGAGAAATTTCAGCATATATTTTTAACATGAAAAGATAATGAATTCAACATGTGTGTGTGTGTGTGTGTGTGTATATATATATTCCTTTTATTTTAATGAACAGAATCAAAGAACAAATAGGTAATATATACAAATCTCAAAAGAAAATATTTAAGTTCATAAGTCTTCTTTTTTTCCTTTTTTTGTATATGCCTCGTATACCAAACTCAGTATAAATAAAAAAAAAAAAAAAGAGAAAGGCAAGTTTATAACAGATAATTTACAGCGTTTTCCCTCTTATGATTTCCTTTTGTTTTGCTTTTTATAATAGACCAAGGGAAGCTACTCCGGTTGATTTTCCCGTTTATTTTGTTTTTCTATCAATATTTTTTTTTTTTTTTTTTATCAAACTCTGAGATTTCTGAGTTTTCGTTACTTAATAGTCCTCTTAAAGTGATCCGATATATCTTTATAATTGACAAATGAAAAGAGTAAAAGATAAACCAACCTTTATTTTACACTGATGGACATCGACTGTTTTTCTTTTCATATTTCTTGTGATGTTGATTTTATCAGCGGAGTTGCTTGGTTAGACATGTTCTCTCCTGCAACTCGCGTTTCAAATTCTTAACAGTTAACTTTCTCCAAAAGAAACGCTGAACACATTTTTCTGAATTTTTAATATTTTTCTTTCCTTTTTATTATTTTTCTCTTCGCTGTCGCCATTGTTGTCATGGTAACGGTTCACTTGGTCGTTTTAACTCCTTTGCGTCTTGGAATTTTAACCATTAAATTTATTTTTATTAATATGATATTGATATATCTCAATATCGTCATAGTATACATCTAGAGAGGAATGGGCTGAGTAAAGTAGAAAGATGGGAATTGGAAAGAGATAGAGCAAGAAGTTTTAATAGAGAAAAAAAAAATTATACTTTTTGCAATGCCGGGTAGCTACTACGAAAAAAAAAAAAAAATACTGTTCATAAAAAAAAATAGTCAGACGAACAAGTTACATTTATTAGTGATTTTGTTTAAAAAAGAAATCAACGAATAAAAAGATTTTTGGAAAAAAGTGCTACTCATTTCATCTGCAAAAAAAATGCAACATCTTTGAAAAACATTCAGTATCTGTTCCGGCAGATGCTGCACTTAAGATGGTTTGTACCAGTCAATGGAGGGGAAACCCTCTATACTGGGACAATTATTATTTTTGGTAACCAGAGTGACCCCTTTTAGGGGAGCTGGTTTTTACCTCACATTAAAAACGGCCTTGTGCCTAATTTGCTCAGTGGGGGAGCAAATAAATACCATCTTTGAAAAACATTCAACTTTTGCAATGCAAGAAAAACAAACAAAAAAAAACAAAAAAAACTAAAAAAAAGCAAATAATGCAGGTTGAAAAATAATTTTTATTACCTTTGGTAACATTTACTTTATAAGAGCATTTGTTAACTACATTTAAAACATTATTTTGCAATCGTTTGTTTATAGGAATTTAAAAGTTCCCTTAAAAAGAAAAAAAAAAAAAAAATGTAGAAATAAAGTTCTTTGTTACATGTAAAAAAATTACAATTCATCATTTTGTAATTTACATTTTTGGCATTCCGGCATATTTCTTGTTGCATTACCTCCCCTGTTTTCTAGATGATGATAGATGATTTGACAACTTTTTACAACAGATATCTTAACTTTGATGAATTGCTATTGTTACTAGTGAGGGGGGGGGGCCTGGGGTGTTTGGAGGTGTAAAGGAAAGTGTTAGCAGGCAGCCAGAATACCCGAGAGCTTACCGCTATGTTACGATGACAAAGAAAGTGAAAAGTATTTAAATTTAGCGACATCAATCAAAAGCTGTTGACCCACTGATAATTAGGTCAGGAGTCGGCAAAGAAATTAAATTAATCTCATATTTTCTTCACCACGAGGTCGTGCCCAGCTCCCCACCAGAAGGGAGTGTCCAAATGAATAGAAATTGTCTGATATGAGGGGGGGTTTTCCACACATTGATCAAAGCTAATTGCTTTCTGGACGTCCCCGGCACAAAGCCGGAAAATCGTCTTCCTTTCGTTAGTTTCACTTTTTTTTTTTATACACAAACCACGAATAAACACGCAAGACCACATGATAGCTGGAATTTTATACAATAAAAGTCGCTCAAATAAAAGATAGGTACTGCACAATCACGTTGACACACCAGTTCTCGCCAGATCACCGAAGTTAAGCAACGTTGAGCCTGACCAGTACCAGATGGGTGACCATTTGGGAAGGCTAGATGCTGTATGTACCTTTTGGGAAGGTTGGTGGTGGGGCCAGCACCTTAACCATGTAAAAAGAACTCCTCGCTACAAAACGATCTACAAAAGTTGTAGATGGCCTATGCCCCTCCAGGGGCTCAAGGGCTATTGAAATAAAAGATAGACGACCTCGTTTTGTAAATCGGAGATATTATAATCTAGGCAGTATATAAAATGTTGTAAGAATAAGTGACCCTCCACCCCACAAAAGCCTTTGATGGACATAAAAAAAATGCGCACACACACACACACACAAACACATTTTCGCTTTTATATAATAGATTACCAGTAGTAGTAGTATTTGTTTTATAAAAATTTTCACGCAAGAATGATACTTTCCGGTAATAAAAAATTTATTTACTTTAAAGAAAGTTTCACATAAAGAAAGCTAACAGTTACAAGACATACTACACATTTAAAAAAAACAAAACATAAAAGACTTATTCCCATTAAAATGTTTATAATAAAAAATATTTTAGACGCCATTTTATCACTTCCTATTCTTATTTTTAGACGCCATTTAAGTTACTGTGCTATTTTATCCCAATTCAATTATCTCTAATTTTAAAAAACTCCCTTCGTAATCTCGTTTCATTTTATTTACTTAATCTATCACGCTTATATTTCCGGACGCAATCTTTTAAATTTCTACGATATTTTAGCCCAATTAATTTTCTCGTCGCATTTTATTAATTTATTTATTTTATTACTTTTCATTTTTAGACGTAATCTACTACGCTAGTTTACTCTAATTTATTTTCTCTAATCATAAAATGTATATAGACATCTAATTTACATAAGAAAAACACGCTGCTCTCTCTCTCTCCCATCATTATATATTGCCAAAATCTTCCGACTCTCCGGTCAATGAGCATCCCTCTTGAAAAAGCCCGCATAAATTGGGCGAAACGTTGAGTATTCAGGCCCTTCCACCTCCATTCTATTTCAATAAAAAATATATATTATCTATTATATAAATCTCATCTACCTGTTTAAATGTATGTATGTTTGCCTAAAACTTTCGATAGACGTCGAAACCGGTATCGTTTTAAATCTCGAACTCTTGCACGACAAATATTGACAAATTGGGCAAAAAATTAATTCCTTCACCCTCAACGGGGTAGTTTTCTACAAGGAAGGGTTACTTAATTTGCCAATATTTTCAAAAGTTATCCACTCTTTTCGATTGATTTTAGCCTTAATTTAAACCTTCGCCACTCCGGTTTGGTGATAGGAGCAACGAGAAAGACGTCACATTTTTTTTCACCCTTTGGAGTACGGGTTTGAGCCTGCCTGCCTGCCACCTACCACTTTATTTATTTTTTTCTCAACACACAAATGGGCAACGACGCACCTAGGCAAGTGTATCATAATACATAATATCTGTTGAAAGACGTTTCGTCGGGGACGGCAAATCATCTATCACCATCTAGAAAATAGGAAGGTAATACAAAACTGAACTGTCTCAGGATATATACTGAAATGCCGCAGTTCTATTAAAAAAAAAAAAAATACTGAAGTAATCAAAAAATTTTAAAAAAAAAGAAAAAAATGGATTGATTAGAAGATTAATTGCAATTAAAAATTGCAAATTTATCCCCACAAAATGGCGTCCCTCATTTTTACTTGCTTAAATGAAAGAATGAGTTATCTCCCCTGATTTACGACACTTTCCACTTTTATCAATAGGAGGTGACAATGGTTAACGACACCAACTGACAACCCAGGTGTGTCCCAAGTTTGCATCCAGTTCCTTTCCCTAAGTACCCGATGTCTTTATAAAAAGAATTCTCATAAGAAAAATATCGGGGAAATCAATGCAAACAATAGAATCCCACAATACAATCATGGATGCTGGATCAAGAAAACACTATAAAAAGTTATTGTCGTCATCAAGTTCCGTTTATTTACAATCACGTAAGCTGATATTTGCGCCTGACGATGAATGCCCTGGAAAAGTCACTTTTGATTAATGCTTTAAAATATACAAACAGACTTAGCTGTTTTTCAGAATATTTTAAAAACTGTTAACTATTAATCAGAAGTGACATTTCCAGGGCATTCATTGTTAAACCCATTCACCATCTTCTAATCAATCATTTCTTTCTGATTTTTATTCGTTCTAGCATGATATAAGTACAAAGTGTTTTTTTTATTTTTTTAAATGCAGAGAAGGTATTGTGCTGAAAGAGCGTTTTACAGTAGATATTTTTTGGTAAAGTTCAAGTTCCGTCTGTGGTTGTTTACAAAGGATTTCTGCGAAGCCATTGGTTGTGCAATGAAGATTCCAAAAAAAGTTTCCTTATTTTAAAATGTTTTTTCCCAAATTGTATTTTTCTTTTTTTTTTTTTTTTAAATAAGCAAATGAGCTAAAAAAATTTAAAAAAAAAAAAAAAAAAAAAAGTTATTTTTAAAAATACAATTTGGGGAAAAAAAAAAAAAAAAAATGAAGAAATGAAAAAATGAAAGAGAAATTGAAAAGAAAAATTTTTTTAAATAAAAAATAAATGATTTAAAAAAAAAAATGAAAATGTGAAAAAAGAAATGTAAAAAAAAAAAAAATTTATTTTGCATTTAACAGTTTTACAGAATCCCTTTGTAAACACAGTAAGACTGAACTTCAAGATAACCAAAAATAGTTTACAAAAGTCTTTATTTGACTATAATATATATATATATATATATAATGGTTTTACAAGGATTTTTTCACATACACTAAAAAATATTATCTGCAAAATAGAATAAAAAAATTTCATTTTATTATTGGAAAAAGAAAAAAAAAAAAAAACTTGTAAAAAACTATTAAAAGGGCATTATTAGGGTCTTCGGCATGCGGCTAACTGCTTTGCAGAAATTTATTGTAGACAATCTCGAACAGAAAATGAAGTTCATTTTGATCGAGAGAAAGTTCCATCTGTGTTTGTTCACATTTTATGCCAGTTAACATTTGTGCTTGATAATGAATGCCCTGAAAATGTCACTTCTGATTAATATTTATCAGTTTGAAAATATGCAAACTAACTTGCCTGTTTTTTTTTTTTTTTTTTTTTTTTTTGTTGAGGGGCGCCAGATTTCAATCTTCCAAATTTCACTCCATCATAAAAACAATTTTCTACAGAAAGAGAAAAATTTTTTTTATGACGGAATGAAATTTGGCACACCAAAATGGTAGATTAAAATCTGGTGTAACAAAAGGATTACCCATTTTTTTTTTTTTTTTCCAGAATAGGTACTTGTATAGTTTAAATCAAGACATTAAAAAAAAAAAAATGAAAATATTGAATGTATCAATTTTGCACTGAAGTTTTCAAAAACTTCAGTTTTTTTTGTTTTTTTTACATACCGGAAAAACACATTTTTATGACAGCACATTAAAGGTAGTCATCTTTGAATTTTTTGAAAATGCCATGGGAAGATAACTCAGTTTAAAACGCTGACACTCCCATCTTTAATACTAGCTTTTCTTCCTTAGAATCGAACCTTTTGTTCGATATCATAAATTGTTTTTTTTTCGCTGTAAAAAAAAAAGGGGGGGGGCACGACATTCCAGCATGTCACTAGAGATACTTCATTCTTTCATTACTCCCCCCCCCCATTTTCTAGCCGGTGATTGGCATCCCTGATTAAACATCTTCCAACAAATATAATTTTTATTATTAATATTTTATATGAAAATAAATGGAACAATGTGAATGATTTTAATAATAATATATAGTAATATTTATTTCCTGTTAATGTAAAACAATCTTAAAATAAATTTTTTTTTTCTTTTTTTACAGAAAAGTATTATTCTTATGCCGAACTACTTAAAATAATACTAATAATATATTAACTAGCGGGACCTGTGGAAATTCCACAGTTTACTCATTCATATGTAATATATTGATGTCATCATTCTGTAGATGTTCAGTGTAAACGGAGACGCTCTGATATTAGTGTAGGTTTTTTTTTAAAACTGCAAAAGTGTTTAAGCAAGCACAACCGCTCGGTAAAACCCCGTCATAAAGTACGGTTAAATATGATATTTTTAATTTTTGCAGATTTCGTATATATTATTATAGAGTTCTATTGATTTTTAAATGTTATAAAGTTGCGATTTCAAAAAAAAAAAATAAATAAATAAAAAAAATATATATATATATATATATATCCATATAACTTGGATGCAGTAGCTTGAATTGAAACCAAAATAAAAACTAATATATTTATCTATCTATCTATCTATATATATATATATATATATATACAACTTGAGTTCCTTCAGCTGTAACCAAAACATGAAGAATTGTTGATAAATTTTAAAAAAAAAAAAAAAAAAATGATTTAAGTGCCATTTGGTTTCGACATAGTCGAAATCAAAACTTATGAAGAATTCTTGGTAAAATTATTTATGACAAAAAATAGAAGAACATAAGAATTAAATGACCCGGATGTAAGTGTGACAAACAAAAGAACACACACGCTATCGTATTAATATATAGATAATAATATACTAATAATACTACTACTACTAATAATAATACTAATACTACTACTACTACTAATAATAATAATACTAATACTACTAATAATAATACTAATACTACTAATAATAATAATACTAATGATACTAATAATACTACTACTACTAATGATACTAATAATACTAATACTACTAATGATACTACTACTACTACTAATGATACTAATAATACTAATACTACTACTACTAATAATAATAATACTAATAATAATACGTCTAAGAATTTGTTAAATTCCTTCAGTTAAAATATCTGTTGGAAGATGTTTCGTCGGAGACACCAAATCATCTATCACCATCTAGAAAACAGGGGAAGTAATGCAAGGTCTTGAGAAATATGCCGGAATGCCAGGCGTACTTGTCCAGAATAAGAACGAAAATCAAAAAACTGAATTTCAATCAACAGCAGTGGTTTCTACTTAACTGTCATGCAAAAATTAAGAGATTATAGTTAGCTAACATACTTAACTTCCGGTGTGGCTGTTACTGGAAGCAGTGACAAGGCAAATCAGCACTTCTACACTATCAGAATTAAATTTCGGAAATCGTAAAACTGAATTTCACATGAAAACAATGGTATCTACGCATTCCTCGTATTTTTAAGATGATTATATCTAAGAATTACGAAAATCAATAATGTAGAAAATTATTTATTAAAGAAAATAAAAAATAGAATTTGAAGAAAACTATCATATTTGCTTACGTAAGACACAGGAGAGCTTAAAAGGGAGATAATTTTCCGTTTCGATTTATTTTATAAAAACAAGATGGCCGCAATTTTTCACCTGCTAACATGATTAAAGTTGGTCTTTAATAATTTAGTAATATTCAGGTAATTTTGACTGCATAATGTGGAAGCTACCATTGTAAATTATTAGAATTGACAACAGAAAAAAAAAAAAAAAAAACATCAGTTTCGATTTAAACAAGATGGCTGCAATTTTTCACCTGCTAACATAATTAAAGTTGGTCTTTAATAATTCAGTAATATTCAGGTAATTTTGGCTGCATAATATGGAAGCTACCATTGTAAATTATTAGAATTGACAAAAGAAAAAAAAAACAAAAAAACATCAGTTTCGATTTAAACAAGATGGCTGCAATTTTTCACCTGCTAACATAATTAAAGTTGTTTGTTTAATAATTCAGTAATATTCAGGTAATATCGACTGCATAATTTGGAAGCTTCCATTGTAATTTATTAAAATTAACAAAAATAAATAAAATCAATAGAAACCATCTTGTTTTATTTAATAATCATTGAAAAGGTTTTTGGGGTCTTATTTTTTCTTAAGAAAAATTGAAATTTAAAAAATTTTGTAAATTATATGGAAAATAAATGGAACGCATTGGATACGTTTTTATTGTTTTTTTTTTTCATGAGATTTTAAATTTTGTTATTTTGATTTCAATAATTTTAATTTTGCTTTCATAAACATATTTATTATATAAATGAAAAAAACTTATTTTTAAAATTAAAAAAAAAAGTCTTACAATTTCATAAACATATTTCTCATAAAACTTCAAATTAAAACAAACTTATTTTTTTTAATTTTCTCATTAAAAGTTCAAATAAAAAATAATTGTGTTATTTTATATGTAGAATTAATAATTTGTTAATTTTTATTGTATACTTTTCAATCATGTCCTTTTCTTACATTTTATTTCAACAAATCGCTTCACAATAGAAATACTTAAGAACAATAGAAGCGAAGGAACTTGTCACCGCTTCCGGTAGCAGCCACACCAGAAGTTAGGAAGTATGCAAGTGGACAATAACCAAATTAGAATATCCAAATAGGCAGGGGAGACAACTGTAGTCAGTAATGTTAGATTTCATCTGAAAATAACGACAGTCAGTAGATCATGAAAGTACGTTTTATTTAATACTGTTGCAACAGAAGAGACGTTCCTGTCTCTACTCTTGTTATTTTCATGGCAAGTGCTCGACTGAACTCCAATTTATCGTTCACCCTTACCAAACTCTCACAAAGCACACTCGACTAGCTACAACTACTATAAACGATTTCCTCTACTCTCTAACTGTGCCTAAATCTAAGCATAGATTCCATGGACAAAGCTTCTTTCCCAGAACTGCTTGACTGTGGAACACGGTTCTGCTGGCCTGCTTCCCAGTGGAATACAACATGGTGGTCTTCAAATCCAGTGTAAACAAATTCTTGTTGAGCCGTCGCCATAAATAATCCAAATTCTACCCAATTTACACCATTAACGATTACTTTACTATCACCTTACATTCATTAGCCCTTGTCCTCGAATAGCCTTCGAGCCTTGATAAGTGGCGATTCCCTCACCCACCAAAAAAAGGTTACTGATTACGACATAGATAGCATTGCTTATTCATCGAAAGTCAAGGTGCTTATTAAAATTGGCACTTTTGGCGGCAATTAAAAGTAAAGAAAATACAGAAAAGTCTGTAAAATGTATGTACTCTCGCTACAGAACGAAGATGTAATATTCCAAAAATCACATAATTTGATCAAGTATGTTTTTAATAAAAAATAAAATCAAAATTAACAATTAAGTGAGTCGTAGTGTTTTCGTCGGCCATGATGAGATCCAATGAAATAAGGGGGAGACAATTCAAATCAAAGTGTCAAGATTAAAAGTCAGCCTTATGTATGTTCAATACAGTTTAGTAAAAAAAAAAAAAAAAAACTTGATCCATTTACATGATTTTTGGAATATGACATTTGTTCCATGACCGCTAACGTATATCATAGAGAATTTTAAAAAATAAAAAAAAAATAAAATTTTATTTTTAAATTTCCACCATAAGTGCCAATCCGAATAAGCACTAAATTTTTTACTGAAAATAACAATAATTGCAGAAAAAAAAAAAAGGTTCCCATGTAGCCGAGGTCTCCCTGATTCTACTTTACTTCTCTCAAGGCCCTATTCCAAATTCATAGCAGTGGGCCGACATCATGGGGCCTTTTTTTTTTTTTCCTACCAAAACGGTCATTAAACTGATATAAATTATTGTGCAAAAAAAAAAAAAAAAAAAAAAAAGAATTAAATTAGAACAAAAATCATTTTTCTTATTTCAAATTATTTAATCAAGTAAGAATTCCATTTTTTTAAAATTTTTTTATTCCATTACTGAATTGAAAAACTATTTTTTTTTACTTTTTCTGTATTTTCTTTACTCTTAATTGCTGCCAAATTCCATTTTGTCACTTTTGATTTCCGTTCTTATTTTAAAGAATCCCCAACCCCAAGAAAAGAACTTATTTTAAATTTCCACCATAAGTGCCAATCCGAATAAGCACTAAATATTTTACTAAAAATAATAAATGCAGAAAAAAAAAAAAGGTTCCCATGTAGCTGAGGTCTCCCTGATTCTACTTTACTTCTCTCTCTCTCTCACAAGGCCCTATTCCGAATTCATAGCAGTGGGCCGACATCATGGGCCTTTTTTTTTCCCCTACCCCAAGAAAAGGGCATGTAGTCGAAGAAGGCGATAACTGAGGTAGTTGTTGGCATAGATACAACTGTAATCTTAGCCAAAAAAGAGGTTTGCCCTAAATTTCTCCCTTCATATGAATTACAATTAGTGGAATTGGTTAAAATAAACATGTTGGAACAGATATATTGAGGGTATTGCCAAGGCTGCTGCAAAGAAGGTGGGCTCTCTCTACCATGCTAGAAAGTTACTTATGCCTGAGAGCACCCTGTACATCAACAAGGTCACTCATGTATAACGTATCATTGTCACATTTGCGCTGGTGCATCAGCTACTAGTCTCTCACTCTTAGACAGGGTTCAAAAGAGAGTTGCTAACTTAATACGTCCCGCACTGTCAGTTAGGCTTCAACCACTGTCTCATCGGAGAAATGTTGCATCTCTGCCTGTTTTACAAGTAATGGTAAGTGCTTTGACGAACTACAAGCACTTGTACCCCCTCAACATAAATATGCCCGAAAAACAGCAAAATCCCACCCCTACACGGTAGAAATCCTCAGATGTAAGAAAGCTTTCTACTCTAACAGTTTCTTCCCTAGGACTGCTAGACTTTGGAATTCTCTTCCGGGTTTCTACTTCCATGACTGTACTGACATACAGAAGTAGTACCCCTGCAAATTAATGTCCCGGATAGTAGCCCCCTACATCAAAGTGGCACTGTGTCTTGTTTAGAGTGAAAACGTAACTATATATTAAAAAAAAAAAAAAAAAAAGTTAAATAAATAAATAATGGACATACTTTCATGCAGAATATGGGTTGTGTTGACATAGCGTTATTTAGAAAGCCATTCTTAACATGGAAGAAATGGGAGATCTTTTTCACATCACTATTCTGTACTTTCTACTGAACAATTTAATAAGATACTGTATAAAAAAAACAAAAAAAAAAACAAAAAAAAAACACGGTTGATAAATTGCACAAGTACCAAAATAACAGGTCATAAAGATGAAGATGGTTGAAGAATCTGAGATTGGCATGGATACAAGTCTGAAATCTGTTGCATTATGGCTAAAAAGGGGTCTGCCCTAAACTGCTGCCGCCACATGAATTCCCACAAATAAGTCTCAAGAAGATATTTGCTCGCAGCACATTCTTTCTTATTCTTTTGTGTTGCCTCCTTCCACATCATCTCAACATGATCAAGTTTAGTTTTCTTCATTTTTCCTCCTCCTTCAGTCGAATTCTGCGGTGGTTCAATGAAATCTAACCTATTCTTCAAAGCCAAGTGCCTGTAGCCCTCCCCCAACTTATTAAAAGTCTTCCAACTATCAGAGACTACCGTGCTGCCGGGTAACACATATTTCTTGATAATCGGAAGGAGGGCCTCGGGGCTCAGGTTGGGAACGGGAACAAGAAAACCTTGTTCATCCTGAAGGTCATAACCTCCCAGCACCCACAATGGCCGCACCACCTTATTACTATTATTTCTGTTATATTTGCTGCGGTTGAATAGTATCTCACCGAGTTCAACTGTGTGCCCGGGGCCCCCAATTTGACGACGGTTTTTCTTGAAATATTTTCGACACACTTCTCTCAAGAAGTTCTTCCAGTCTGTTATGGTGCTGGGGGATGATATGCTGCATTCATGTTGAACAGTCAATTCGCTAGCCACTCCGTGTGACCACAAATAAATCAGTTTTAAGATTCGACCAATTTCCAAGTTTGATTGCGCAAATATCGTTCCCGTTTTTAACGAAACCCAAAGTCGACATTTTTTATTTGTGCATCGCCAGGAATATTTATCCTTGATTCTAGTCCGAGTTACAAGGATGCAAATATAATGGCATCTTTTGCACATTTGTTGATTCGCAATTAAATTGTTCGATTGGCAAAATTCGATCACTTTTTCAGGTGATTCAAGACATTTTGATAAAACAGTGAAATTCATTTTTTTTCTTTCTTATCCACCTTTTTTTTTTTTTTTTAAATGATTATTTCATGGATTCAGATTTAAAAAAAAAAAAAAAAAAAAATTGTGAAGGCTTCGTTTGTTTCAGGAAATCAGCTTCGGTAAAAATCAGGTTTTGATTGGTTCGTATTCTGTAGAAGTACCAAAAGAAAAAAAAAAAAAAAAAATTATTTCTCTAGAAAAAAAAGTAATCCCCCACCACCCACCCCTAAAGTTTAATCATACACTATGGTTAAATTAGAAACTGGATTATAAAAAATGTTTAAAAACTGTTACAAAACAGTAATTCTATAGTTTCCCCATTCAAAATATTTTATTTTCATAATAGAATTGTTAAAAAAAAAAATCTGATTTTTTTTTTTTTTACAACTGGATCTGAAATATAATTCTTTAAAATTGAAAATGCCTTAATGACGTCACAGCCGTCCGCCATTTTGGATGAGAAGCTACAAATTTACCCAAAAATACAAAGGTTTTTTTGTAATTACTCTTGTGGTAAAATAGTGGCTGTCCTATCTGAAATTGCAAACCCAGTGCGAAAATGGAAAAGAATCTAATATTTTCAGCCAAATAAAAATTTTAAAAATAAATAAAAAAATTAAAATTTGAATTAAAAAAAGTATTAAATTAAAAAAATAAGAAAAACAAATTTCAAAAAGTTAGAAGGAAAAAAAAAACAAAAAAACGTCTAAGTAAAAAAAAAAAAAACCCGTCTAAATAAGTAATAAAAAAAAAGAAAAAAAAAATTTTTCATTAGAAACCAATGTTCTCAGTTTTATGTCAATTTCAACCCCAAAACAATTTTATCTACTTAACTGTCGCAATTAATTACATAAAACATGTACTTTCACGATTTCACCTCCCAATGGTCGGCCAGATTTGTTTTCAACAACGTAATGTAAATATAAGGGAATTAACTCTGGGTTGCCAAAATATTTAAAGTCAAATTTTTCAGGAAAATTGGCCAAAAAAGGCTGAATGGAAAATTTCCTATATTAATGCTATATAAAATAAAAATGGCTATATTGAAGATGTTAACTCCCAAACATTTGTGTCTTTTGCTAAAACACATGTCATCTACTTAATTATGTTGCAATTAGTAAAATATCACTGCAGAAACATATACTAATCATGATTTTATGACCAGGGCTAGTACAACAGCATATTCTTTTCATTGGTTTTATTCTTGAGTATAATCAACCGAGAATCACATCACTCTACATGAAAACATAAGACATCAATGGGTATATACCAGAGAGTCAAAACAAGGAAAAAATATGCTGTTGTCTTAGTCCTATTTATGACACAATGGTTGGGTATATTTGTTTTGAACATGGAACATCAACACAAGAAAAGTAACTCAGGGTTGCCAGATTAGAAAAATAATGAAAGCCAATTTTTTCTGGGAAAAAGGGGGGAAAAAAAAAAAAAAAAAAAAAATCCAAATGGAAAATGTTCTTTATTAATCTAACCTAAATCTAATTAATCTAAAAGCTGTCTGTCAGTCTGTCTCCATATTTTCAAACTATCTCTTCCGAAACTAAAAATTGCAGATTGGCGTTAGGGGCATCAAATGATTGGATTTTTTTACGGACCGTTCTTTTAAGAGTCTTTTTAGCTGGTTAAAATTGGTTTAAGGGGGTCAAAATTGAAAAAAAAAAAAAAAATCGTTATACATTTTGTATATTCATCTTAGTTTTTTTTTTTTTTTTTTTAATCGGTTTATATGCATGTCACATTGGTACAGTGGTAACGACACAAGCTTTGATTCTAGCTGATGGCATTTAAATATTTCTTTTTTACTTTTGAATTCATGACTATAATAATATATACAAACTCTAGATAAATTAAAATATCATATTTAAGCGTATTTCATAGCTGTGCGAAACTTTATATTTGGGTTTTAGCCAGGGAAAATCTGTACAAAGTGTGAAAAAAAAAAAAAAAAAAAAAAAAAAAAAAATCGAATTTGCCAGGTGATGGCCAAACGACAGCATTACGAATATGCATGCATAATGTAATAGCTATTGGTTCATGTTTTAATTTTTAGCCTTGCAGCAAACATCTTCACAGCTCAAATATTAACATCAAGGAAAAAAGTATAACGTAAGCTAAACCTTTTAGTTTCTTTTTTTTTTTTTTTAAACTTTAAATCATTGGGATCAATCTATATATATAAAAGGCAAAACGGGCGTGCGCGTTTTTATATGCCCAAGAAAGGCTTTGTTTCGGGGGGGGGGTATCGGGGGGGGGGGTTACTATGTCTTAGAAGTGTTTATATATCCCCTAGATCATAATATGTACGATTTGCGAACGTGCATTGTGTCTAGATTTATTTACGTCGATTTTTACAAAATTCTTGCTATTTCAGCCAGTCTTGTGTTCGTTCAGCTTTTTTGTATAAAACCGAAACTAATTCAAAGCTAAGGCACTGTTCCCGGCAATCGCACTGGGGAACGTCCAGAAGCAATCAGCTTTGATCAATGTGAGGTCAAACTCTTTATATCAGACAATTGCTATTCAATCTGGATAATCCCCTTTTTATGGGGAGGTAGTCCCCCACCTCCCCAACATCTTGGGGAAACAACCAGCCAAAGTTGGGTAAACAAACCCAAAAGCTGCCCCGCAGTAAAAGTTAACTCCGCTACTTCTATTTGACCTCATTAAGGAGGTAACGTGTCAATTCTGTTTTTAATACTTAAATAAATTAAAACGTGTTTCAGTTACTCTTTCTTGCTGGCCGAGCGGGTTTTTTGCACACTTTCTTTTCCACCTTCGCCTCAAGGTTTCGGGTTCGATCCTAACGACTTACCAAAACTGTTTTTTTTTGTTTTTTTTTAAAAAAAAGCCCCCCCCCCCAACACAAACACCTGGGCAACGATTTTTTAAAAAGTTTTAACATTGTTTTTATATATATATATATATATATATATATAATATTTAAACAAGGTTGTTACTTTGCTTATTCTTTTGTTTTGATCCACCCCCACCCCCGCCCAACACACACACCTCTAAACACCTGGGCAACGCCGGGTACCCCCGCTAGTATTTTCATAAATCAGAGTCTATTTTCTGTAGGCTGTTTTTGAACCCAGTCAACGACGGGTACTTTTGCTAGTCTATTATATAAATCTCACCTGGCTATTTAAATATGTTTGTATGCATGTACACATGTCTGCCTAAAATTTTTGACAGACGCAACAAACAATGACAAATTTGGTACCATAATGAAGATTGGACTCTCGAGAAAAAAAATATCGAGAAATTAGCTAAAACGATTAATGCTAAGTGGGGGAACTGGCCGGTTTTCTGCAAGGAGGATCATAAAATGTCACGAAATTCTAACCTTATTTCTATGTAATTTTAATCATCTATATATATAAAAGCGAAAATGTATGTATGTATGTAAGCTTTTCCTCGATGTCCACAAAAGGCTTCTTTCAGAGAAGCGCTTGCTCGCTTCACAACTTCTTAAAACTTTTTATATCATCTATAAATTGTAATATCTCAGAGTTACCCACGGAGCTCGCCTGTCTATTTAATTTTATTGACTTTCAAACGTTAATTATTCGACATTTCCCCGCATCGGCACGCGTTACATTCAGTTTTCGGTATAAAAAAAAGCGAAACTCGACCCTAATCACAGGCCGAAAGCCAGTTGTCTCAAGAGAACTAAGTAACGTTTGTTCAATGTTGACTTCGTCATATCAGACTGTAGCTTTCATTTCGCTCCTCCTATATAAACAGGGAGCGGGTTTTTAAAAACAAACAAACCGATTTATTCAAAACTGTTCCGCACAAAATCGTAACTGCTGAATACCTATCGCCGTCACGTCAATCAAAAACGCTTTTCTAACACTTTACTATTTTCCAACTGCGCGTCGTGAAGGCTTCGGTTTTTTTCCACATTTTCGCGTTTTTTTCACATACCCCGAAAAACACCCGTGCAACACCGGGTACCCCTCACTAGTATATAATAAATACGAAATCTGCATAATCAAAATACATCATTTTATAACCGAGCAATGCCAGGCAGCCTGCTAGTTGTTGGTAATTTGTAGGCAAGTATCTTTACCAACCCACACCCCTCCAATTTTTTTTGGGGGGGTGGGGGTGATTACATGTTGAAAAAATAAAAAAAATTTTTTCAAAATTTAGAATGGGAGATTAGTTTTGTATACAAATTTAAACTAAAGACAAATTTTTTAGAAGTGCAAATACAATTTTTGAAAGCCACACTGAAATTTGGCTTCACAAACATCAATTTGGCAACCCTGAAGTAACTCATATAGGATGTTCCAAATGTCTTGGGCACATTTTCACATTGAATATCTCGAGAACTATTAAGTTCTTCAGAAAGTTTGCAATCTCGAGGTTTTCATGGAATGTTCAAAATTGTTCAATGTGAGCACCATTAGTCACATGGCACGCACCAAACTGATTATCCAATTCTTGCCAAACGTGTCCCAGCACTGCATTGTCAATGGTTGCAACAGTTTCTGTTATTTAGGCCTTCAGCTCATTTACGTTTCTTGGAATGCAAAGTACATAGACCAGTTTTTTCACAAATCCCCACACACAAAAAAAAAAAAAAAAGTCGCAGAGCGGGAGATCTGGACATGTGGGAGGCCAGGGTATGAGATTGTGATCATTTTACCCAGATCGTCCGATCCATCTGTCTGGTAGTGTTGTGTTCAGAAACCGTCTAACCCGGAGGCTCCAGCATGGTGGCGCCCCATCCTGTTGGAAAATAAAGTCATTGGACTCTTTCTCACTCAAGCAGATGTTAGGACTTGAAATATACCCAAGACTTTTTGGAACACCCTGTAGTTTAGAAATTTATTTTCATTCATAATCAATTTTCTACTTTATACTTGTTGGATATGTTATAATTTTGACATGGCAATTTTGTTTTAATTGAAATTCAGGGTTTGTATTACTGTACACATAGATTCGAAAAAGTTGTCAAAAAACAAATATAGAACAAATAAATGTTATGAAAGGCAAGATAAGTTACTTTTCTACCTAACTGGATATATTTTTTGTGTTTTTATTCAGTGTAACATGTTTATTCAGCTCGAAAAACATTCAGTGTTTACCGATGTATTGGAAAATTCAAAATGGCACCCGACTCTCTCGGAGAGGGTACGTTTGGGAAAAGGTATTATAAATAATAAACTAGACAAAATACTGTTAGAAATTTGCTCAATATATGTTACCGTGACATAAGTTGACATGTATTCGGTTGTTTTCTAACAGTATTTTGTCTAGTTTATTATTTTTGAATTGAATGACCTTAAGAATGACTTGAATGCTTAAAAAAATAACTGGAATCCTTCAAAAACAACTTGAATGATCTGGAGAATGACTTGAATGGCTTTGAGACTGACTGGTTGTAAAGTGGTTGATCATTTTATATTAATACAGAAAAGTGATCCCCCACTTTATATCACAAAGTTACAAACATAAGTCACAGCATGTAGTAAGAAACGATACTACACTTTGATCTTTATATATAATTTATTTTGTGAAAATGAAAATTACAATCAAAATAATTCAATGTAAAATTAAAATAAATTAAAAGCAAAATTCAAATTTACAAAACAAATTTAGGCACAAGACCCTTTAAGATCTGGGGGGGGGGGAGTGTTGCAGGGTCTTTGTTACTAAAGTGAAATTGGAGTCTTTGGCGACTTTACTCTTGACTGGCAACATTTACCACAATACCTCATTCACTCTGTGGACTCTAAACTAACTAATGAAACCCCCAGCGTTTTTGCAAAAAAGAATATATTTACAATTATTTTGTGTGTGTGTGTGTGTGTGTGTGTGTGTGTAAAAATTTTTTTTTTTTTTTTAATCAAAATGTGTGTGCGTGTGAAAAAAGTTCAATTCATTGGAAAATATACTTTGATCTTGTCTTGGCCAAAAGGCCAAGAAAAGCTTAAAAAGCTAAGAACAGCATCTATTTACAATAGACCTTTGATCTTAACCAAAAAGGCCAAGCACAAAAGTGTTACGGACGGACCGACTTATAGAGTCGCTTGCACGCGACTAAAAATCTACCAAAAATGTAGTAATCATCCAATCAATACGAAATTTTCACCGATTAAATGAAGAATGGTGTAGTTATAATGTTATAAATGTACTTTTTTTTTTTTCATAATCGATACTAATATTTTTTTTGTCTATCCTCCTTCTTTATTTGTGGGTACAAATATGCTTAAAATAATCAGCCGAAACTGAGCAAAATATATTGTAGTGTGGGGAGAGTGAGGATTGTAGACAGGGCTCTACATTGCGAGTGATTTTTCAAAGTGGCGACTAGAAACAATGAAGCGCTTATCTTTTGGCGATTGTGTTTCTTCCGCTGACAATCTTCCAAAACTCACTACTGAGTGAAAAATATCTTTTCAACTTTTTTTTTTTTAAATAAAATGAACAAAGTTAAATTATTTAAACAATAAAAGTTTATTTTTTTTTTTAACGAAGGCTGTTTAAAAAAAAAACATTTCAAGAAAATGTTTATAGCTTCAAATATCAATATAAAATTTGTTGTATATTTAGAATTACACTTATTAGAAAAAAAAAAAAAACCAGAAAAATCTTTATGATGCATATACTTGTCATAGAACGAAAATGTCATATTCTAAAAATCATGTGGGTTTGGCTAGTAACTTTTATATTTGGCTAGTAAACGAAAACATTTTGTCAAAAGGTCAACTAGAGATAAATTTGTCCATATAGACCTGGTAGATAAAAAAAAAAAAAAAATTAAAAAAAACAAAACAAAAAACGCACACATTAGATTTTAAGGTTGAAAATCGGAATTTTGAATGTTTTATTTTCACCTTTTGCATTTTGAAGTGTGAAATTCATTGAATATGTTAATGATTATTATCTTTCAGATTAGCAACAAAAAAAAAAAAAAAAAAAAAACTTTTTCATTATTTTTTGCGAAAAACACTTAAATCTGGAAAATAAATTAATAATTTTCTTTTAGTGAGCACAATATTGCTAAGATACCATTTAATAGGAAATGCTTTGAAGAATATATATATAAAATCAATAAATAATTGTGTATTTTGCTAAAAATATGATAATTTCTTCCAGCAATTTCTTGTTTATTCACCTATGGTGGCCCAACCGTAATAGAAGATGCAAGAGTATTTTTCAACACATGACACCTAGCATTCCCAAAATGGTTACCCATCTGGTACTGGCCAGCCTCATCGTTACTTAACTTCAGGGTTATGTAGGCAACATATATATATATATATATATATATATATATATATATCGCTTATGAAAAAAAAGAATTAAATCCTTCACTTAATCGTCAAATCAAACGTTAAAAATACATGTCTAAATTAAGTTTATTTAGTCCCGTCTAGGCATCCATACTTAATTTTAAACTATAATTAAATTTTGGGGTTTGTATTACTGTACACAAATTCAATAAAGTTGTCAAAAAACAAAAATATAACAAATAAATGTTATCAAAGTCAAGATAAGTTACTTTTCTACCTAACTGGATATATTTTTCGTGTTTTTATTCAACATGTTTATTCAGCTCGAAAAGCATACAATGTTTACCGATGTATTGAAAAATTCAAAATGGCGCTCGACTCTCTTTAACACGGTAAGTTCGGGAAAAGGTGTTATAAATAATAAACTCGACAAAATACTGTTAGAAATTCGCTCAATATATGTAACCGTGACATAAGTTGACATATATTCAATGTTTTTTTAATAGTATTTTGTCTAGTTTATTATTTATAACACCTTTTCCCAAACTTACCATGTTAAAGAGAGTGTCGGGCGCCATTTTGAATTTTCCAATACATCGGTAAACACTGAATGTTTTTCGAGCTGAATAAACATGTTACATTGAATAAAAACAAAAAATATATCCAGTTTGGTAGAAAAGTAACTTATCTTGCCTTTGATAACATTTATTTGTTATATATTTGTTTTTGACAACTTTTTCGAATCTGTGTGTACAGTAATACAAACCCAAATTTTGTTTTTTTATTAATTTCGCTATGCAAATCTATAGTGATATAAAACATTGGAATTATATGAAATTCAGGGACTTAGAATATTTTTTCATATTCGTTTTATCTTCAATTTGTGATATATAAAACGTGCCGAACAAAATTAATTATTAAAATTCTCATAGACATTCCAAAATGGGGGGGTGAATTTATAAAACAACATTTGTCTAAAATATTATATTTAGTTTATCGGAAAGAGCATAAAATTTTACATTCACCCTGAAAAAACGTAACAATTGAACGAATAGGAAAATTTTGATAGATTTTTAAAGTTTAAAAATTGAAAAATATTCATCTCATAAAAATCAATTGATTTCACTACGTAACAAAATGGCTTCCCAGAGCGCACGCACTTTGTAAACAATGTTTTTTAAACAATGAAAAATAATATTTCTATTATTTTTTAAACAACTTAAATAGTTTATTTTGGAAGCATATTCTATAAAGAAAATAAATAACCCACTTTAGAAAGAGAAATTACGAGTTTTCTATATTTTAATCGCAGTTTTCTGTTAGGGGTGTCAAAAATTCCCCCAAAATTCTGATACTGCTAGCAAATAATCCTAAATCTTATTTAGACGAAAAAAAATTATTTGGTTAAAAAACCTTTAAAAAAAACTATTTTAGCGATAGAGGCAAAAATGACAGTGAATGGTGTGGTTTTGGAAAATTTAAAATTCTATTAAAAATAGAAAAAGTTTTTTTTATTATTCTGCTTTTCATATGATAAAATCCAGGCTTTTATTTTTCCGGGGGGGGGGGGAAGTTGCTAAAAAATAATGGATTTTAATAGATTTTAATTCATTTAAAAAAAAAAAAAAATTTTTTTTTAATTGTTTTTTGCTTATAATGGGTGCAATTTAGTATTTAAATTCCTATTACAGAAGTTTTTATTTTCTCAGTTAAAAAAAAAAAAAAAATAAAAGCAATTTATGTGATTTTTGGAATATGACATCTTCGCTCTAGGATAAGTATGCACATCAAAGGTTTTTCTGCATTTTTTTTTTTAATTAATTAAATTCTAAATAAACACCAGGTTTTCTTTTTCCAAACTTGACTTTCAGAATTACAAAACCAAAAAACACAGGAATTTTTCGATATGGGTGCACTGACTAATCGGCCAATTAATTACTTTTCTCTTTCCTATTAAATTTACACCATTTCATCAATGCCAAGTGACTCATCAGATAGCTTTGACACATTAACACAGTAACTGCCAATTCAACTTGACATTTGTTAAGTGTCTGGCTGCTATTATGGCTTTTTGCCTTTTTTTCTTTATTTTTTTCTTTATTAAATGAAATCACAAAATATTTCAATTCTTAAGCAAATTACTATAAGCCGAAGTTCTGGAGGATGCTGCGATGATTACCTCTGCTCTGCACCTGCTGCTGCTCTACTTCTCCTATTCTTGCTGCCTATTCTTAGTATTTAAAATTGAATACTCTCAAGTTGTAATGTAGAAACATTAGAGTTTCTCCATTCTCCGGACACAGCCTGTTCCTTGTAGGTTCATACACATTACCACCTGTACTGAAGAGCCTCTCACTCTGCACGGATGAAGATGGTGCGCTTAAATATTTTGAAGCCAGTTTACTCAGCAGTGGTAAGGTCTCTCGCGTCATTTTCCACCACTGAAATGGATCATCATCTCTAGCGAGTAGTGGTAAAGCCACATAATGGTCAAGTTCTTTTGTGCACTGATGAATAAGAGAGTTGCTCCTTTTGTGTTCAGGTGCCGATTCTTCTATTTCTGTTGTGGTTGCAATCTCTTGCTTTAACTTGGCCTCTATTTGCTCTAAGTTTAGACTTGTTACTGTAGACTTATTCGAAGCTAATTCATCAAACAGGCTTGAAAGAGATACAGTTTTAATTTCACTTTGATCTTCTTGACCCACAGCAGAGCTTGAAAAAGTGTATCCTAATTCCACTTCATTATTATCGCCAGTAGAAAGCAGAACATGCAGAATCCAGTCCTGAATGGTGTTTTCCATATCGTTTGTTTGGATTTTAAATCTTGGATCTAGGAAAGTAGACACGCACAAGTTCTTATCATTTAGATAAGACGAAAATTTTGTTTCCATTGATTCAATGAATTGTTCAACAATGGCAAGAAGGATTCCACTAAAGTCAGAAATATCAAAATTAGATTTGACAGCTTTTGACAGAAATAACCTCAAAGCTAAAATTGTAGGTATTATCATCGATATGGTTGAAGTTCTGTGACTTGCTTCTTTGATGATTTCCTCAAATGGGCTCAGTAACTGGACAATTTTTTGAACAAATCCCCATTGGTAAGTCGTTAACGTAGGAATCTTATTATCAACGGCATACATCACAAGAGCTTTTTGTTGTTCTAAATTCCTTTTCAGCATATAATATGTTGAATCCCATTGTGTGGTCACATCTTCAATGAGCTTATGTTTTGCCATATTAAGTTGATCCTGTATTTTAGTTAATTTGCTAATAGCTAGTGGAGAGCGATTAAAGTGAGAGACTATATTTCTGTTGATTGTAATGATCGTCTTCACAGCTTGTTGGGAAAATAACAAATCATTTATCGACACTTGCAATGTATCTATGAAGCATGATAGTGATTCTAAGCCACATTCTCTGACACCAGCAACCATATTTGCTCGTGAATCTCGCAAGACTAAAAAAACTTTATTGGAGATTTTATACTCATCCAAAACTTTGCGCAATTCTTCACTTATTCTTGCACCTGCATGCGCACCAGGGAATGGAACAACTCTAAGCACAGCTCTGCAGGGTTCAAAGTCATTCGAAAGCCAATGACCTGTCAAACTCAGAAACGGAGTATTATCTGTTGTAGCTGTCCAAATGTTTGTAGTTAAAGAAATGCTGTTAATTTTATCAAGAGATGATTGGATTTTTTTCCTTACTTTTGTAAATATATCTGGAATTATTTTTTCAGTGAAGTATTTTTTTGATGGAATACTGTAATTTGGACAAAGTTTTGCAATAAGCCTATTAAATCCAATGTCAGAGGTTAAAGAATATGGTTGTAGATCAAGAGCAATCATTTCTCCTATCCGATAATGGATCTCTCGTGACCTGTGATCATTAATATCCCAGATTTCCTCGACAGATATTGATTCTGTAGTATTTTGGTGTTTCGCTGGCGGTTCATAGTTGCTGCCACTTGTTCCTGGAATGTCTGTCCCTAAGTATACATTGTGTTTTCTTTTCTTATCAGCAACTTCCGTTTCTATTGAATGAATTTTTCTAAGATGGTTTAACATATTAGTTGTAGTAAAAGACTTGGCCGCTTTGCCTCCCCTTGATAAGACGGCTTGACATAACTTGCAGATAGATGTCGTCTTATTCTCGGGATTGACATCAAAATACTTCCAACAGAAACTGGTCGTCATGGCGGTTAATATTTAATCAATTTTTTTTTTTACGTATTTAAATTGCTTATGCCCGATATCTAATTAGTAATTTGTCTCATTAAAATATCTAAACCAAAAAAAAAAAAAAAATGAAATTATGTACTGGTTGCACACGTCCAAAAATGAGAAACAAGATTATGATTGATGATGCGTTTTTTTTTTTTTTCGGTTCACCCGCAGTTGCAATTGACCATACAGTTCCTCAATGTGAAAACTGAAAGATAGAGTAATAATTTTCTTTGATTTAAATTTGATTTTAAGTAAAATAAATAAAATAAGATTATCTTCAAGATTAGTTTCCCAATTTGTCAATTTAAATACAGTGACTCAGATTGTTCTGACACATTAACACAATAACTGCCAATTTAAGTTGACATTTGTTAAGTGCCTGGCTGGTTAACTTATAGTTATGTACTTTTTTTTTCTTTTTACATAGGCGTCACCACTTATCAAGGCCGAGAGGCCACTCAAGGATAAGGGTTAAAGAGTGTAGAGTAGTCAAAAGGACAATATAGTAATCGATAGTAATGGAAGTTCGGTAAATTTGTTAACTTAAGTGGAACGGCTCATCAGAAACTTGTTCACGTTGGGCTTGAAGACAACCATATTATAGACAGCTGGAAAGCAGGAAAACGGAAGACAATTCCACAGGCGTGCAGTTCTAAGAAAGAAGCTTTGTTCATGGAATCTACGTTTAGGCTTAGGCATAGATAAAGAGTGGGGGGAGGGGAGATTATTGATAGTGTTTTCAGCTAGACGAGTGTTTCTTGTGAAAGTTTGGCGGGGGGGGGGGGCATAGATTGAAGCTCAGTCGAACACTTTCCATGAAAATAACGATAAAATAGAGACAAACTCACTCGCAACATCTCTTCTGCAAGATAGAGGTTGCAGGGAAGAGAAAAGGACATCTCCCACAAGGCCACGAAATCTATTTTGAACTCTAACAAGGCAGGACAAGTCCTTTCTAGCAGCTCCTGTCCAGATGTGGTAACAGTACTCCATCACAGATCAAAGTGTAGTATCTGTTCTTCAGACGCTGCACTCCAATTTCTTGTTCTCTGTAAGTGGAGGAGAAATCCTTCACGACTGAGACAATTTTTATTCCTTTTCTCCACATTAAAAAACGACCCTGGTGTCTAACTGTCCCGTGGAGAGGCATTGTAAATAGGAGCAGTACTCCATCCTTGGACGTACATGGCTCTTATATAGATAGAGAATTGCATCAGCAGTGAGATATCTACTGGATCGATAGAAGGATCCGACCATTTTTCCAGCGGCCTTGGCAACAGATTTGATGTACGTATTCTATTTAAGATCAGATGTACTTCCTAACTTCCGGCATGGCATCTTCTAGAAGCAATGACAAGGCAAATCATTTCTTTTCCTTTTCTCTTTCATACCTCCATCTCTCTTGTACTTTTTGTTATGTTTTCCCAATTTTTTTTTTTTTTTTTTTTTTTTTTTTAAATAATCATTGAAAAGTTTTTTGGTCTATTTTAATTAAGAACTAGCGAGGGGTACCCAGCGTTGCCCGGGTGTTTGGAGGTGTGTGGAAACTCCGGGGGTGGGGTGGGGGGGGCTTAAAAAAAAAATGTTTTGGTAGGTAAGTATGAGGATCGAACCCGAACCCTTGAGGCAAAGTTGTAAATTAAAGTGTGAAAAAAAAAAAAAAAAGTGCGACGTTAACCACTGAGCCACCGCGAGATGCTACCGGAAACACGTTTGAATTTATTTAATTACTTGGATTTGGCAGGTGCCCGTTTTAATGAGTTAATGAGGTCAAGTTTGACTGCGGGATAGTATTTACTGCGGGAACGCTTCCCAAGATGTTATAGGAAAAAGACTAACCCACATGCGGTGAGCGACAAATATTGAATATTTATCTTCCCGAAATTGAGCAAATTAAATAGACAGGCGAGCTTCGTTGTTAACTGTGAGATATTACGATTTATGTGATATAAAAAGTTTCAAAAAGTTGTGAACCGACCGACCGCTTCTCTGAAAGAAGCCTTTTGTAGACACACAGAAAAAGCGAACACACATACATACATTTTCGCTTTTATATTTATAGATTATTGAAATTAACTTTTTTTCCTTTTTAATTATTGAAAACACTTTTTCAAATATTTTTAAACTATTTTGCTAAAATTTATCGGATACATTTTTTTTTTTTTGTTATGTTTGAAATTTTATTCGGTTTTCAATAATTTCATAAAAAAATTTTAATTTTGTTATTAAAAGTGAAAAATTTACTTTTAAGAATTATCGAAAACACTTTTTAAAATACTTTAAAACTATTTGGGGAATATTATGTATTGGATACGTTTTTTTTATGAGGTTTGAAATTTTTATTTTGATTTCAATAATTTTATTTTTTATACTTTCATAAACATTATATAAATTCAAATAAAACAGCTTATTTTTAAAAAATTTTGTTATTAAAACTGCAAATAAAGTCTAATTGTTATTTTTATCTTTATAATTTTGTTAATTTTTATTATACTTCTCAATAATGTCCTTTTATATTTCAATCAATCACTTCACAACAGAAATACTGAAGAACAATAAAAATGAAGGAACGGATTTACCTTGTCACCACTTCCAGTAGCAGCCACGCAGGAGGTTAGGAAGTACGTTAGCTGACTATAACCAGCTGGCTACTATTATGGCTTTTTGCCCCCCCCCTTTTGCTTTATTAAATGAAAATTACAAAATATAATTTCCAATTCTTAAGTGAATAATTATAAGCTACAGTTCTGCTTACACCAGAGCATGCTGCGGGGATTACCTCTGCTTTGCTTCCACATCCATTCTTGTTAGCTGCTCTCATCAGTATTTAAAGTTGAATACTCTTAAGTTGTAATGTAGTTTCGACACATTAACATAATTCAACTTTACATTTGTTAAATGTCTTGCCACTATTATAGCTTTTTGCCTTCACAGCTAGGCAAACTTGGGTCCTTGTACGGGAAAAAATATCCAGTAAATAAAACGTTTAGTAAATCGTTATTTTTTTTGCATTTCCATACATCAAAACATGGATATAAATATCACTAAAACATCCGCTGGGTCATAAGCTTCATCTCGGTACTTTACTTGCCTGGGTGGGTTGCCTCTAGGCTGAGATAAACCGCATCACACACACACACAAACAAGACAGACAGGCACTAGGAAAATTTATAATAAGATTAACCAAAACTTGGCTGGGTGCCTGGCGTTGCCCGGGTGTTTGGAGGTATATAAAATTTTAAAATGTGGTAGTAGGCAGGCAGGCAGGCTCGAACCTGCTACGTGAAAGTGGAAGAGAAAGTGAAAGAAAGCCAGACGTCTTACCGCTACGCCACGACGCGACTGGAAATGTAAAGATGACTTGCGGAAATGGTGTTGCTTTAAACCTCCCACGAAAGTTGTTTTTAATGCGAGGGGAGGGGGGACCAGTTCCTGCAAAAAGGGGACACTCTGGCAGTATCCAAATAAATAGTAATTGTCTCAGTATAAAGGGTGTCCCCCTACGTTGACCAAGGGTCAATTACAGAACAGATACTACCCAGCCGAAGGCCAGGCGCTGCCTGTTACGTTCGATTAGTTTCGCTTTATTTCTATAAAAAAGACAAACAGCCGACACGATGGGATGGCGGGAATAAAAAAAAAAAAGACAATATCCGTTCGCGAATCTGAGATATTATGATTCAGAAGTATGCGCTAACCGACGCGAGAATCCCTGTTTGGTTGTCTGTCTATTTAATTTGCCCGACTTTGAAACGTTAAATATTCCACATTTTTGGACTGCCGCGTGTTGCTGTCATTTTTCGGTATAATGAAAAAAAAAACGCAAAACTCGATTCGATCGGCCAATGTTGGCTTCACCGTTATATCAGACAATTGCTTTATTACTCCTCTCCTAATAATAAACATAAAAAAAAAATCATTAAAAACTATCCCGCACTAAAAAGTCACTGCTGAATAGCCATTGCTTATGTCTTCGTAACGCTCTCGCAATGACCTTATTAAGTGGCCACCTGTGAATCAAACCACTTCGACTTGACTCACTTTTTAATCACTCTTATATTGCCACTGTTGCCGTAGCACAGGTGTTCAGGCTCAGCCTATTGGCCTCAAGGCTCTGGGTTCGAGCCTACTGCCCCTCCCGACATTTTTCCATTTCTAAAATCACTACCGTTAACTTTCTTTGTTCCGATTTACCCCCCCCCCCAACACACACACCTACAACACCGGGTACCTCCACTAGTCTATATATATATATAAAAGCGAAAATGTGTGTGTGTGTGTGTGTGTGTCCGTCCGCCAAAGGCTTTTTTCACCAGGATTCTCGGGGTTGTTACTATTTCTTATAATTTTTTATATGCTATCTAGATATGTAACAATTACGGAACGACGTCGTAAAAGTCTTATTTCAGCAACTTTTATCTTACAAAATTTGCGCTGTGAATTTGTTTCCTTTCTTCTGCTCCTCCTGCTGCTGCTATAGCATGAGATTTGACCTAGAAAACCACCTGGGTTTATAAACACTTATTTTCGACTCATCTAAAGTTACTGCCTTCGCGGTGTCGTGTTATGTCATCAGACTATTAACCTCAAGGCTTTGGGTTCAAGGCTACCTTCGTCCTTAAACTTTTGTCTGTTTTTGTTTTTAATATTTAATGTTTATTACTTTTAGTTTCCATCTATCCACACACATACACTTTTCGCGTCCGCTGTCTTTTTGTTTTCCAGATTTTTTAAAGAACTTAATATCGTTCGTTTTTGGGTCCCCCACCCCACCCATCACGTTCGCATGTTTTTTTTTTTTTATAATATTCAAACAGGGTTATTACTTCGCTTATTCTTTCGTTTTGATTTACCCACCCCCAACACACACCTCTAAACAGCCGGGCAACGCCAGGTACCCCCGCTAGTCTGTACTAAAGAGCGGCTCACTCATCACAGATGAAGGTGGTGTGCTTAAATATTTTGAAGCCAATTTACTCAGCAGTGGTAAGGTCTCCTGTGTCTTCTCCCACCACTTAAATGGATCATCACTCCTTGCGGCATAATAAAAGTAAAACTACATAACGATCAAATTCTTCTGTGTACTTATGAATAAGGAATTAAGTTAAAAATAGTTAAGATCGACAAATGATTGTAAAAGGATTTCTGCGGACCCGTTGGCTGCTGGTGAAGATTTTGAAAAATACATGTTTTTACTTTTTGGGTTTTTCTTTTTATGTTTTTTTTTTTTCAAATATTAAAGTGAAATTAGGCGTTTCAGTAAAGCATAAATTTTTTTTTTTTAAATATATATTTAAAAAAAAAAAAAAAAATCGTTTTGCTTTATTAAAAAAGGCGTTTTAGTAAAACATACCGATTTTTATATATATATATATATATATATTAAAAAAAAAAAAAAATCAATTTGCTTTACTGAGAAGGGTGCCAACAAAGTTTAGCTGCATCATGTATAATATATATTTTTGTCCGTTTATTTATTTTTAAAATATTTAATGATTAAAAATAGAATATATTTTTAATATAGACGGGGGGGGAAAAAAAAAAAAAAAAAAAAAAGGTATGAATTCTCCATAGTCTTCAGAGGATGGACAAATCCACATAAATTTTACAATCGTTTGTCAACGAGACTAAACTTGAAGATAACCCAAAATGGGAATTCGGAAGCTTAACTCGTTCTTAGGGGAGGTAACTTTTTTACCAAGAGATTTGTTCATTATTTTTTTTTTTTTTATATACGAGAATTAGGGATGCTAAACCTAACAAAGGAAGAAAATGATAAATGGAGATCAATTGTAATTTTTATTGAAAAAAAAAAAAACATCCGAGGAAGTTTTTTTTCAACTACTTTATTTAATGCAACAAAGTTTTCTAACATTAACTACAAAAAATATAACCTTGAACATTTTTGTAAATAGGACACGTTTTGGGGTAAATATGCACTTTAGATGCATAAATTCTTTGATCTACATAAAAACATAAAAAGCATTTAGTAAATTTTTGCCTCAACATTTTCTTTAAAAAAAAAAAAAAAGATGACTTCATTATGTTTTCAGGTATGCTGAAAACGAATATTGCACTTAAATTTTCCAAATATTAAACAATGCCATTTCTTATGTTATTGCTGGTAGGCATCTTGATGCACACGCTCTTAAAACTCTGAGAAACTATGTGCGCGCACCAAGATGGCCACCAGCAATGACAGTGCTTAATATCCGGAAAAATACTTGAACCTAAACGAGCTTTCCTTTCTGCTATAAAATTAATTCCTTTTCACGTTTTATTTTTCTGCGGATTATTGTTTCATGTTAGCAGGAAAATTTTTTTAAATGTTTATTTAATGACTTTTAATGTGTGTGTGTGGGGGGGGTCACTTTTCAATTGTAACGTTCTATTAAATCCATACCCCATTTGCGGTCAATCAGCATAACTTTCCTTATTGCGTCACGTATCTGCTGTTGTGTAAAATGAAATGTTAATATGTAAACTTTATAAAGAATAACAACCGCAAAGTGGGGTATCAATTTAATAGAACGTTAAAATTGAAAAGTGATCCCCCACGTTAAGTCATTAAATACACTTTGGGTTTGTTTTTGGCCAAGATCAAAGTGTAGTATCTGTTCTTCAGATGCAGCACTTCCATTTCTCGTTCTCTTTTAGTGGGGGGAAAAATCCTTTACGACTGAGACAATTTTTATTTTTGTTTTTCTCCACGTTAAAAATCGACCCTGGTGTCTAACTGTCCCGTGGGGAGGCATTGTAAATAGGTACACCTCTAATACTATGTAAGTGGCGAAAAAGTTGTCAAAAAATTATATATATATATATATATATATATATATATATATGTGTTATAATGGAATAAATCCATAAATCCAGAGGAAATCCGGGTATGAGAGCTCAATGTGGTAAACAGAGCAATAAGATAAAAAATATAACACGGAAATTACATAATTGTCGATGCAATAATTTATTTCAACCTTATGGTATTTTCAAGCATCTAAATCAGACAATTACATTTTTGATACTGAAAAAAAGAAAAGAAAAGATCGGGCTTCGACCCTCTGGTTTTTTGAGGGTCGAAGCCCGATCTTTTCTTTTCTTTTTTTCAGTATCAAAAATGTAATTGTCTGATTTAGATGCTTGAAAATACCATAAGGTTGAAATAAATTATTGCATCGACAATTATGTAATTTCCGTGTTATATTTTTTATTTTATAATTTATTATATTATATATATATATATATATATATATATATATATATATATAAATAAAAAACAAATAAATGTTATCAAAGGCAAGATAAGTTACTTTTCTACCTAACTGGATGTTTTTAGTGATTTTATTTAATGTAACGTGTTTATTCAGCTTGAAAAAAAAAAAAAAAAAAAAAAATGAAAAATGCAAATGGCGGCATGATGCTCGCTGTTCGATACGGTAAGTTTGGGAAAACGAGTTTAAACAAAAAAAAAAAAATATACAAAATACTGTTAGAAACTCACTCAATATCATATTGAATATAAGTTACCGTGACATAGGCTGACATAATAGGTGGGTTTATAACAATATTTTGTATATATTTTTTGTTTTAACTCATTTTCCCAAACTTACCATGTTCAACAACGAGTATGCCGCCATTTTGCTTTTTAAAATATACCGATAAACATTGTATGATTTTCGAACCGATTACACGTTTTAAAGTGAGTAAAAATACTAAAAACTTTTCCAGATAGGTAGAAGAGTAACTTATCTTGCCTTTGGTAACATTTATTTGTTATATATTTGTTGTTTTTTTTTTTTTGGGGGGGGGGTCCACTTTTTCGGATCTATGTGTATAGTAACACAATCCCTAATTTTTTTTTTCCTGCTAATATGAAAGTTAAGTCTGTCATAGACAACAATCCGCAGAAAAAAATAAGCAAACATAAAATGGAATTAAATTTACAGCGAGGGGGGGGGAAGCTCGTTTAGGTCCGCCAACATTTTATTTGCTAAAAATTTAAGTGCGATATTCGTTTTCAGCATACTCGAAAACCTATCTGAATTGTCTTTTAAGACAAACGTAAAACTGTAAACGTAAAAATTTAGCAAGCATTTGACGGGGGGGGGGGGGGGGATACAACTGGTGGACCACTGGACCTCATGCAAAAATTTACCAAAAAGTTATCCGCGCGTGTAAATTCAAAATGTTTGTAAGTAAATAATTAAAAATGTTATTTCTTGGCAAGTATAAAAAAAAAAAAAAGTTGAAAAAAAAAAAAAAACAATAAAATTAATCAACTTTTAAACAATTTCCATTTTAAATTAAAAAAGAATTCAAAATTTACGTGGATGCAGCAAAGAATTTTGCCAAATTTATTTAATAGTATTTTGTATAATTTTTAATTCATTGTCGAGATTTCAAAGATATAAGACATACCACACGGTTATTTTTTTCTCGTGCTTGTAATAAATCTCGACACTTGTTTTTCGAACCGAATAAACATTTTGCATTAAATACAGATTCGAAAAAGTTGTCAAAAAAAAAATAAAAAAATAAAATAAAATAAATAAATAAATAAAATAAAGGTATTTTTTAGATTAGGTCCACCTCCACCTCCACAATTGTCTTTTAAATGACAACTTTTATAGGTTTTCGACTATGCTGAATACGAAAATCGCATTGAAATTTTGCAGAAATAATTAGTTATCGAGATATATTATGCATTGTATTCTTTGGCGGCCATCTTTTTTCACGCGCGCCAGTGCCAGTCATAGATGAGTAGATTTGTTTATGGCGCGCGTGCACGGGCGTAAAAAAGATGGCCACCAAAGAATACAATGCATAATACAACTTTTTTATATCTCGATAATAACTACTTATTTCTACAAAATTTCAATGCGATTTGCGTATTCAGCATAGTCGAAAACCTATAAAAGTCGTCATTTATAAGAAAATTGCGGAGGTGGAGGTGGAGTGGACCTAATCTGAAAATTTACCAAAATAAATAAATGTTATCAAAGGCAACATAAGTTACTTTTCAACTTAATTGGTTCAGTTTTTAGTTTTTTTTATTTCATGTAAGATGTTTATTCGGTTCGAAAAAAAAAAAAAAAAAAAAAACAGTGCTTATCGATGTATTTGAAAAACAAAAATGGCGGCGAGGTACTGTTTACCACATGAAGTTTGGGAAAAGGAGTTCAAACTAAAAAATTATGCAAAAATACTGTTATATATATATACCGTGACATGGGCCGAAGGTGCTAGTGCACTTACTGATCCGCGCTATTTTTTAAATAGTATTTTCAAGTTTAATTATAGTTTTATATCTGTTTTTATTAAACTGTAAGGTACAGAATAGGTACAAAACACCCTCCTCCCCTGTTAAGAATGGCTTTCTAAATAATAGCATTATTTCAGCAAGGATCAATAAATGCACTCACTGCACTAGTACCAGGCCGACATATATTTGGGGAGTTTCTAACAGTATTTTGTAAAACAATGTATAATGTTTTAGTTTAAACTAATTTTCCCAAATTTAACTTATTCAAAAGAGACCTCGCCGCCATTTGTATTTTTCAAATACATCGATAAACACTGTTTTTCGAACCGAATAAACATTTTACGTGAAATAAAAACACTAAAAACTCATCCAGTTAGGTAGAAAAGTAACGGGTTTGTATTACTGTACACATAGATTCGAAAAAGTTGTCAAAAAAAAAAAAAAAAAAAAAAAAAAAAAACATATAACAAATAAATGTTATCAAAGGCAAGATAAGTTACTTTTCTACCTAACTGGATAATTTTTCGTGTTTTTATTCAATGTAACATATTTATTCAGCTCGAAAAACAGTGTTTACCGATATATTGGAAAATTCAAGATGGCGTCTGATTCTCTCTTTAACACGGTAAGTTTGGGAAAAGGTGTTATAAATACAAAACTATATAAAATACTATTAAAAACCCGCCGAATATATGTCAACCTATGTCACGGTAACATATATTCAGCGAGTTTTTAACAGTATTTTATCCGGTTTTTTATTTATAACACCTTTTCCCAAACTTACCGTGTTAAAGAGAGAATCAGACGCCATCTTGAATTTTCCAATACATCGGTAAACACTATGTTTTTCGAGCTGAATAAATATGTTACATTAAATAAAAACACGAAAAATATATCCAGTTTGGTAGAAAAGTAACTTATCTTGCCTTTGATAACATTTATTTGTTATATATTTGTTTTTTGACAACTTTTTCGAATCTATGTGTACAGTAATACAAACCCAAAGTAACTTATCTTGCCTTTGATAAAATTTGTTATATATTTGTTTTTGTGATTGTATTACCGTACACAGATTCGAAGAAGTAGGTTAGAAACAAATATATAACAAATAAATGGGTACTAGTGCAGACAGAACTGCAGAATCCGCCGTAAATAATAACGTTATTATTTAAAAAGCCATTCTTAACATGGGGATGGTGTTTTGTACTTATTCTATACTTCAACCTTACAATTGAATTAAAAAAAAAGCATAAAACTTTAATTAAACTTGGAAATACGATTTTAAAAAAATAGCGGATCACTATCTGCACTACCACCTTTTTTATTCAGCTCGAAAAACATACAGTGTTTGGTAAAATCCATTGAAAGCGGTCGGTGGGTATATGAGAAAATAAAACTGTGTACGCATTATAAATGTTTCTTTTCTGTGTCTTACGTTATACATTAGTACATTAAGGGTCATTTCGAGTTAAAAGTTTATTTACTGCACTCATCTGGACTAAAGAAAATCATGATTTAAATGTGTATGTGTCGTCTAAATAACTAACGATAATTCTATGATATGGCCGACCAGACGGGTGATCAAAAAGTCAGATCGAGCGTACCGGAAAACGAAATGAGATCAAATTGACAATTGGCCTTGGGGGGGGGGGGCTTGAACTTTGCGCTTTTCATATTAATTTGTTGTTTTATTTTTTTGGTGGATAATTTTTTTTTTGGCCGTGTTTTTTTTAGTCTCATTTCGTTTTCCGGTACGCTCGATCCGACTTTTTGATCACCCGTCTGGTCGGCCATATCAGAGAATTATCGTTAGTTATTTAGACGAGACATACACATTTAAATCATGATTTTCTCTAGTCCAGATGAGTGCAGTAAATAAACTTTTAACTCGAAATGACCCCTAATGTACTAATGTATAACGTAAGACACAGAAAAGAAACATTTCTAATGCGTACACAGCTTTATTTTCTCAACCACCGACCGCTTTCAATGGATTTTACCCAGTGTTTACCGATGTATTCGAAAATTGCAAATGGCGGGGCACCAGGCACCGCTCTCTGCCAGAAAAAATACACAAAATACTGTTAAAAACCCACCGAATATATGTCCGCCTATGTCATATTGAGTGAGTTTCTAACAGTATTTCTTTTAGTTTTAACTCATTTTCCCAAGCTTACCGTGTTTACTCACTCAATATGACATAGGCGGACATATATTCGGTGGGTTTTTAACAGTATTTTGTGTATTTTTTTAGTTTTAACTCGTTTTCCCAAGCTTAGCGTGTTTACCAGAGAGTGCCCCCCCGACTACCCCGATATTTTTCGAGCTGATAAACATGTTACATTAAATAAAAACTTTTTTAAAAAATTATCCAATTAGGTAGAAAAGTAAATTATCTTGCCTTCGATAACATTTATTGGTTATATATTTGTTTTTTGACAACTTTTTTGGATCTAAAAACAACCCCGGTTTCTAAATAATTTACCCAAAAACAGAATTCGTTCGACAAGAAGATGGGTCACCACCTTTAAAAAGTTGGGTTTTATTATAATACCCAACTTCTAAGATGGTCAACCAACGCATCTTACTAGTATTTTTATTTTAAAAAGTCCATCGCTATAGGTCTTATAAATATGTCAGCCATTTATAAGTGTCGAAAAAGGAGATAAGTATGTCCCCTATATTCGCAATCGTCAAGGTGTTCACATCTAGAGAAATACAAATTTTCCCCCATTTTCCGTAATTACTTTTAACTATGAATACTTTCTTGAATTTTCAATTACATCGGTAAACACTATGATTTTCGAGCAGAATAAACATGTTACATTGAATAAAAACACGGAAAATATATCCAGTTTGGTAGAAAAGTAACTTATGTTGCCTTTGATAACATTCATTTGTTATATATTTGTTTTTTTAAAAACTTTTTCGGATCTATGTGTAATACAAACCCTATTTTTTTTCTTCTTCTTTGGTTTTAAGCCTCCGAAACTCTCGTACGGAAAAAAGAATAAATCTCGGTACTCATGCAGAGTGATCCCTGCTGAAATAAATAACGCTATTATTTAAAAAGCCATTCTTAACATGGGGAGGGTGTTTTGTAAATATTCTATACTTTAACCTTACAATTGAATAATAAAAAAAACCCCATAAAACTTTAATTAAACGTGGAAATAAGATTTAAAAAAAAATAGGGCGGGTCAGTGGTCACTCTGCACTCTCTGCATTAGCACCTAAATCTCTTAATAAAATTGAGTTACCTCCCTTAGAATAATGAGTTAAGTTTCCGAATTGCCCCCAAAATAATAATGTTAATTCGACAGGTAGTGAAAGGGTAGAAATTTTCCATATGCTTACCTCTGCATAAAAACTCAGGTCAGTCGCACAAAGATAAAATAAAATACGGTGTAGACGGTGCATGTCTCTTCGGTGAATTTCTTCCAGCAAGCAAAAAAGGGGACTTAACTTTTCTAAATTACTATTAGTCAATCGCCTAATTTGCTTATCGGTGTATATCCCTACTGAATAAAAAAAAAAATCTCTGAATTCTTCATGAAACAAAAAAGGCGCAATTCAAATGTTATTGTTAAATGCTGGAACTACATTTTTCTTGCGTTCAGGACTCTTCACATGTATTCATACGCAACCTCTCCACATATCTATTCTATTATATATATAAAAGTGAACGTGTGTGCGTCTGTGTACGTAATAAGTGTCAATTTTCAGTCTACAGACTCGAAATTTGATATACAGGGACTGAGATTTGGGAAAATCTTTGTAATCTGTTTTTGGCTAGAAATTTGGCTGTTAAGGGGTCAAAGTTCAACGATTTGACCTTTGAGAACTCTACCAAACTCCTCCGACAATTTTGCGTCTAAACACTTGAAATTTTAGATATAGGTTCGTTCCTTGGACATGGATCTAACTTAATAACTTGATTTGAGCCCTAAGCAATAAATGTTTAGGGGTCATAATAGGGGTCAAATTTAAAAAAATTTACCGCTTTTTTTTTTTTTTTGTTCAACTTACACCTCCAAATACCCGGGCAACGCCGAGCTGAAATACTAGTAATCTATATTCCTATAATTTTTTTTTTTTTTTTTTGATATTCATATTAAAAACCCTTTTTTCTATTGGTATTTATTTGCTTCCCCACGGAAACAAAATGTGACACAAGGTCGTTTTTGATGTGGAGGGAAAACTAACTCCCCAAAAGAAGGGCAAAAGGAACCCTCTAATAGGGACCAAAAATAATAATTGTCTCTGTATAGAGAGTTTTCCCTCTATTGATTAAAGACAAATTAACTTAAGTGTAGCATCAGAACAGATACTACACTTTGAGGTCTCAAATCTTTTATTCAGGTTAAACATACAATAAAAATTCAACATGAAAAAAAACTTAGGCACAGGGCCAACTCAAAAATGGGGGTCGTTGGTCATCCTTGTCTAGGACTAAACATAAGGTTCTTTTAACTAGCATCCTATTTCACCATAACACCGCATTCACCCTTTCGCACTCGAGGATCTCCTACTTGGAGCCCAATCGTATAAAAACGAAAAAGATAATGATACGATAATTCATTTGTGCTGAAGGTGGGGGGGAAAATTAAAACGTGGTTAGTAAGACCCTTCCAACCACGTCTAATCGATAGACCGCCCATTTCACTTCGGTTTGTAAAGGAACCTCAGGTCCTGCAGGACAGTCTCTAGGTTAGAATGCCCTCTAGATGGAACGAAAGGGAGAAAAGAAAAATTGGTGGGTGAGTGGGGAATGTTAGTGATTGATTTCTTTCTTTCCAAGATGGGTGAAATTCAGAGGGAGGGGAGTGAAAAGAAAAATTTCAATTTGAAGGGGGTGCGGATGTTGGAGGTTCCCTTCCTAGTCAAGGAGGGAAAGCACTCACTCGGCTAGCTAAGAGGCTAAAAGTTACATGGTCCTATATCCGATGGTGAGGGCCCCAGCTTGCAGGCCTTAGGGAGTGTGGAGCCACCCTTTAATTGCCATTGCTCCCAGGTCCACTCTGACCCGGAGTGGTAGCACCTGTTAGGGTCCCAACTATGGGTTAAATAGAATACGACTTAAAAAACAAATATACTATATTACAAAATTCGTTCTTCAAAATCACCAGATTCGGCATTAAATAACCTGAAAAGGGTTGATATGCCGTAAAACAAAACAAAAAACCAAGTAAAAGTTACATCATACTTGACGGAACTGCACGCTCCACACCTAGGCGGGGAACATGTATTCAAATTTGGCTCCTTTTCGTACACACTGACTTGCTACGTATATCCATCTTCTGTCGAATACTGCGCAATGCAGCCTTTTTCTCTCACATCTGCGCTGCACCTGTAGTTGGTGTTTAAAGAAAGCAATCAGATCCTGATTAGAAAAAGATACCCCCCCCCCCGTGACCACTTTGCAGTTGCAACGTCCAAATCACCACTCTTGTCACAGCCAGGATTGTAATGTAGACCATTCGTCTGTTAAGGTCCCACGGCGGCCTCACGTTGTCAATGACATTGGATACGGTAATTAAGTGAGCATAGCTTCGGATCAATGCGAGCTGTCACTTCGCTGACATACAACCAGTACCGGCAGACTTTACAGCAATCGAAGAATGAGTGATCAGTTGTTTCTACAGCAGTCGTTCCAAAATGAGGATAAGCTGACAACTCCAAAAAATCGGAACTGCATTGCATGTTGTTGAGGGGAAGTGCATTTTGTTCAGATGACTCACACCTGGCGCCCAACTCCACATGGAGCGGATCTCATTCTGCTGTCAACCCAAATGCACACATAGCAATCATCTCCCAAAACACATACTTAAATCATTCGTTGACATCTATGCCGATGGCACGACCATCTATGGCAACATATCAAAGGCTGTAAATGACAAAGTTCTCTCTGATTCTCTCTCCTCTGATCTTGAGCGCGTGGTACAATGGGGGAAGGGGTGGCTGGTCACTTTTAATGCATCCAAAACCAAGCTTCTATCTTTACATCATCAACGCTCTGATCCCCATCTGGCATCAATTGAAATGGATGGCTCTCGTCTTGGGGAGGCTCCATGTTTTGACAAACTTCTGGGTTTGACCTTTACTCCTGATCTAAAATGGAACACGTACATCAAATCTGTTGTCAGGGATGCTGGGAAAATGGTGGGATCCTTCTACCGCTCCAGAAGATATCTCACTACTAATGCAATTCTCTATCTGTATAAAAGCCAAGTACGTCCAAAGATGGAGTACTGCTGCCACATCTGGGCAGGAGCTGCTAAAAACAGCCTATCCAGCCTTGACAGAGTACAAAATAGACTTCGTGGCTTAGTGGTGGATGCCCTTTTCTCTTCCCTGCAACCTCTCTCCCACAGAAGAGATGTTGCGAGCATGTCTTTGTTTTATCATTATTTCCATGGCAAGTGCTCGTCTGAGCTCCAATCTCTCGTCCCCCATCGCCAATCTTTCACAAGAAACACCCGTCTGGCTGAAACTACTGTCAATAATTTTCCCCACTCTTTATCTGTGCCTAAATCAAAACGTAGATTCCATGAGCAAAGCTTCTTTCTTAGAACTGCACGCCAGTGGAACTCTCTGCTGCTTGCCTGTTTCCCACCTGACTACAACTTGGACGTCTTCAAGTCCAACATAAACAAACTCCTGACAAACCGCCCCCTTAAGTAAGACACTCTACCAAAACCCCAATACTAATGATTATAACAATACTATCTCATTGATTACTGTACACGCAATAACCCTTATCCCTGAGTGGCCTTCGGGCCTTGATAAGTGGTAACCCCCCCCCATGTAAAAAAAAAAAGAAGCCCCCTCACTAGATCCCTGGGGAGTTCCCTCTGGGTAGCAGTCTCAAGGCTGCTGGACCTTGGTAGTCATGTTAGCGCAGCTCGGCACTCTTTTCGGAAGGTAGATTCTCCAACAGAGGGATCGAGAATGAAGTCAGGAAAGGCAGCAGCAACCGTGAGGTGCCACAGTTGATCTTCTTGAAGGTAGTGGCTCAGGAAAGTCAGCCTCTTGGCGTCTCAATGACACTTCAAGCCCGGCATTTCCAAACCTACCTCATACGGATGTTGAATACAGACCCATCTGCGCACCCAGTGTTTTTCCTCGTCCCAAAGAAGTGAGGACAAGAGCTTTTAGGTGTTGTGCAGGCAGGAGAAGTACAACCAGTCGGTAAAGGATGAGAGGGAAGATGTACATGGCGTACGCCTCAGCTCAACCTTTAAGGAAAGTTTCCTAGGAAGCCACGAGTTGACCGCAGCCTCCATCTTTGACCGTACCTCTGACCAATTCTTTTTGAGCTGGAGACCCGGTCCGGATCACACACCGAGGATCCAAACTGGGCCATCTGTCCAGATGAAGGGCGCCGGGAGGTTTGCGTTACTACTCCAGGCGCAGTCCAACCGTCTTGCTGTAGTTAATCTTGTCTCCTGTGATTCTTTCGTACTGAGCGAACACCTCTGACATATTTCTTTCCTGAGCATTTTTACAAACTTTGAACGGTTTATTCATTAACTAGCGGGGGTACCCAGCGTTGCCCGAGTGTTTGTTTCCGGGACGGGGGGGGGGAGTTTTAAAAAATGTTATGGTAGGTAAGTAGGAAGGATCAAACCCGGAGTCATGAGTAAAAGTAGGAAAATAAAGTGTGAAAAAAAAACAAAAACATCTGCAACGTTAACAGTTCGGCCACCAAGAAAAGTCCATTCCAGTTGTTTAGGAAAAAAAAACAAAAAAAAAAAACGACTACGGTAGGTCGGCATGAACGTGAAAATATAATGTGAATTGTCCAGCACGCTAACCACTACGCCACAGAGCACTGCAGCTTAGTTTAGTGATTTTAAATAACTTCACATGAAAGAACTACGAAGCCAAACCGGTGTTCTCTTCTCAACTGTTCCTTGTGAACGATCCCCAAACGGTGTTAAGTGGTGGCAGGGGAAGGAGGAATTTATTAGAGAGAAAATATTTTACCACTTCCATTGATCTTAACAGATTTTGGCCGTGACTTCTCAGCAGAAAAAGAAAGATTATCGAGGAATTTGAGAAATAATAAGCCTATAACACACCTCAGATATTGTTCTGCCATTTGTGCATATTATATTTGCATGAAATATCTTGATTTTTAATCCTATTAAGGTCAAAATCAGCGGGAAAAAATGAGTTCATTTTATTTATATAGAGATTACTTTTTGGTACTAGTGCATGAGCTGGCCTGGGCGTGGCTTATCACTCGCTCGGATTTCTCCGTAAAATGACGTCACATGCTGCCATCTGACGGAGAAAATGGACGAGGGGTGGGGGTGGGGTCGTACAGAGAGAGAAAACGCGAAAAAATAAATGGCCGACAGGGGAGGGGGGCTAGCAGCGCCAAATACAAGTTTCCAGAACATTTCAACATGAAACTGCTTGAAAAATTAATTCTAGCATTTTCTTTAATTACTATAAAATTAATATAGTGGTAAAATTATTTAAAAAAAAAAAAAGAAAACAGAAGCCAAATTTGAAGCCAAATTAAAAAAAAAGAAGGCCAAACCATTTCAAAAAAGGTCAAATTCACGAAATTAGCCATTATAAGAATAATAAATGGTAACATTATCAATAAAAGTTATTTTCCAACTTATCTGCATCATTCGTTGGTATTTTTAAGTAGTTTTAAGTGCTTTTTATTTCATATCGAATGTTAGAGCGGTTTCCGCTAACCTTGCCAAGTTCTAAAATGCCGTAAAACATACTCTGTTTTTTGGGTTTTTTTTTTTTAATAATTACTACTTTTTTAAATAGAAAAATGAATGATGCAGGTAAGTTGCAAAGTAATTTTTATTGTCAAATAATAACAGAAAAACTTACCGTAATTATTTTTCACCTGCATGGGAGTCAAATAGAAGAAAACTTGTCGTAATGTTTCCAAGGAAAAAAGCTAAACAAAAAAAATGGACGACTGGGGGGGGGCTAGCAGCAGCGCCGGCGCCAAATACAAGTTTCCAGTGCTTGAAAAATTAATTAACGAATAACACCGACCACTCTAATTTGTTTTTTGTTTTTTTTATAGGTAATTGAGGTCGCTGACAACGAATCTGATAGTCAAACTTGGGGCAAATTTACCGTTTGCATGGTATTTACCCCTGAACCCACGAACTACTTTTGACCATTTTGCAGCTTCCGTTTATGCTACGCGCATACAGGGGGGGGGGATGTGATGTTAGGGGCGCGCATCATTCATTTTTCTATTTAAAAAAGTAGTAATTATTAAAATCATCATTCATTTTTCTATTTAAAAAAGTAGTAATTATTAAAAAAAAAACCCAAAAAAACAGGGTATGTTTTACGGCATTTTAGAACTTGGCAAGGTTAGCGGAAACCGCTCTAACATTCGATATGAAATAAAAAGCACTTAAAACTACTTAAAAATACCAACGAATGATGCAGATAAGTTGGAAAATAACTTTTTTTTTCTTTCTAAAAACAATAGTATTTGTTTTATTGAATGAGTTTTGGTAATTTTTGGATGTATTAATATTTTCGACATGACAATAAAGGGCTGTTTTTGCTTGAACCACATATAAAAATTTAAAAAAAAAAAAGGGTTTTGTATTACTGTACGCATAGATTCGAAAATGTTGTCAAAAAACAAATATATAACAAATAAATGTTATCAACGACAAAATAAGTTACTCTTCTACATAACTGGAAAAGTTTTTAGGGGTTTTACCTACTTTAAAACGTTTATTCGGTTCTAAAATCCGACCAGACGGGTGTTCAAAAAGTCAGATCGAGCGTACCGGAAAACCGACATGAGACCAAATTGACAACTCGGAAATTCTAAAAGAAACAATTTAAACCAATTTTATTTTCTACTTATGTAGAATAAATGCAACAACAACAACAACAACAACAACAACAAAAGAAAACATGGAAAATAATTATATTTAATTAATTAATTCATTCATTCATTAATTTGTTTTCAAATGTTTTTTTTTTAATTATTTTTAATTTTTTTATTCAAGAAAATAAAAGGTAATCATTTTTGTTTATCGCTACATTACAAGTGCTAATCTGGACTTGCACCAATTTTGTTGTTAATAATATAACTATATAATCTATAACTATAATCTCTGCCCCCCCCTAAAAAAAAACACCCGGCCAAAAAAACCGGTACGCTCGATCTGACTTTTTGATCACTCGTCTGGTCGGCCATATTAGATATTCATATTTAGTTATTTATTTACACGAGACGAGACATACACATTTAAATCATGATTTTCTCTAGTTCAAATTGGTACGGTAAATAAACTTTTAACTCGAAATGACCCCTAATGTACTAATGTATAACATAAGAAGCAGAAAAGAAACATTTATAATGCGCACACAGCTTTATTTTCTCATATAACCTCAATACGCTCTCAAGGGATTTTACCAAAGTCGTTTATCTTGGCACGAGGGTCAAATTTTTTTTACCCCCCCCCCTCCCCCCCACACACACACACGAGGTTAGAGTTAGACATGAGGTCGGTTTTTAATGTGGGGTGAGGGGAAACCAGCTCCCCAAAAAGAGGCACTCTGGTTAGCAACAAAAATTTTAAATGTACCAGTCATGAAGGATTTCTCCTCCATTACCCGAGACCAAAGAATGATCTTGGCCCGAAGGCAAAAGAAGTTTATAAATATTTTAAATAAAATGGAGTTATTTCCCTTGATTATAAATGCAATGCTGATTGCAATGACGTCATTCCTTGGTTACGGAATCGTATACAAACACTACGTATATGTCTCCGAGACAAGCACCTGTTTTCTTTGTCAGTTTCCAAAGAACTTCGAAACATAAGAATAATTGAAAGAAAAAATGCCTGCTGGAAGAGATGCTGTTCTTAACAGATCAATATCAGAAAAGATCGAAGAATTAAAGGCTAAAAAGTCTCTATTAGGTAAGAAATTAAAAATGTTTTATTTGTCGTTTTAATAAATATCATTTTTTTTTTTAAGGGTTGATATGTTGTGAAACAAATAAAGGCGTTTGTATAGATTAACGACCTTTTAAACCAACGCATTTCAGGTGAAAACATTATTACGTACTTACGTGTCATGTCGAAATTAGTATAAATTACCAAAATTACAAAAAATTATCCAGAAAAAAAAATAATTACAAGAAAAAAAAAGAAGAATTTATCTAATCCTCGAGTTCAATCGTATGTTTTAATACGGAAGAGTTGTGCGACCAATTATTATTTTTTTTTTTTTTTACAAAGCAGTCACCTCTTATTAAGGCCCAGATGCCATTCAAGGATAAGGGTTAATGAGTGTATGGTAGTTATTGGAACAATAGCGTAATAATTGCTAGTAGTGAAAATTTGGTAAATTTTTTTTTTTACAAAAGAATCACCACTTATCAAGGCCCCGAGGCCACTCGAGGATAAGGATTAAAGCGTGTACAGTGGTCAAAAGGACAATATCATAGTAATCGTTAGAAGTGTAAATTTGGTAAATTGGATTACTTAAGGGGAACGGCTCATCAAGAACTTGTTTACATTGGACTTGAAGACGGCCATATTATAGTCAGCTGGAAAGCAGGTAAGCGGAAGAGAGTTCCACAGGTGTGCATTTCTTAGAAAGAAGCTTTGTTCATGGAATCTACGTTTAGGTTTAGGCACAGATAAAGAGTGTGGGAAAATTATTGATAGTGTTTACAGCCAATCCGTTGTTTCTCGTGAATGTTTGGCAAGGGGGGAACCATAGATTAGAGCTCGAACGGGCACTTGGCATGACAATAACAATAAAACAGAGACAGACTCGCAACGTCTCTTCTGTGAGAAAGAGGTTGCGGGGAAGAGAAAAGAGCATCCTCCACTAGGCTACGAAGTCTATTCTGAACTCTGTCAAGGCAGGATAAGGTTTTCCTAGTAGCTCCTGCCCAAATGTGACAGCAATACTCCATCTTTGGACGTACCTGGCTCTTATATAGGTAGTTCTCTACCTATATAATATATATTGCATCAAACAGGTAGATATCTACTAGATCGATAGAAGGATCCCATCATTTTTCCAGCAGAGTTGACAACAGATTTGATGTACATATTCCATTTTAGATCAGGAGTAAAGGTCAAGTCCAGAAGCTTGTCAAAGTATGGAGCCTTCCCAAGACAAAAGCCATTCATTTCAGTTGATGCGAGATGGGGATCAGAGCGTTGATGATGCAAAGATAGAAACTTGGTTTTAGATTTTTTTTTTTTTTTTTTTTTTTTACACAGTGATCACCGCTTATCAAGGCCCGGAAGCCACTCAGGGATAAGGGTTATTGTAAGTACATCACGTTAGTGGGGAGATTTTATGAAGTGTTTAATTAGGGGGGCGGTTCATTAGGAATTTGTTAACATTAGACTTGAAGACATCCAAGTTGTAGTCCGGAGGGAAGCAGGCAGACGGAACAGAGTTCCACAGGCGTGCAGTTCTAAGAAAGAAGCTTTGCTCATGAAATCCGCGTTTTGATTTAGGCACAGATATAGAGTGGGGGAAATTTTTCACAGTGGATTCAGCTAGACGGGTGTTTTTCGTGAAAGATTGGCGAGGGGGGACCAGGGATTGGAGTTCAGACGAGCACCTGCCATGAAAATAACGATAAAACAAGGATAGGCTCGCAACGTCTCTTCTGTGGGAGAGGGGTTGCAGGGTAGAGAAAAGGGCATCCCCCACTAAACCACGAAGTCTATTTTGTACTCTGTCAAGGCATGATAGGCTGTTTTTGGCAGCTCCTGCCCAGATATGGCAACAGTATTCCATCCTTGGCCGTACTTGGCTTTTATATAGATAGAGAATTGCATCAGTAGTGAGATATCTTCTGGAGCGGTAGAAGGATCCCATCACCAAGATGCATTAAAAGTAACCAACCACCTCTTTCCCCATTGTATCACTGCTCAAGATCAGAGGAGAGATAATCAGAGAGAACTTGGTCATTTACAGCCTTTAATGTGCTGCCATGGATGGTAGTGTCATCAGCAAAAATGATCTAAGAGTGTGATTTGGAAGATCATTAATGTAGATGAGGAAGAGAGTTGGACCCAGGATGGACCCCTGAGGGACTCCAACATTAATACTATGAGCTTCTGATTTCTGCCCATCAACCACTACTCTTATGAACCTATCAGAGAGAAATGATTTAATAATTGAAAAGACATTTCCAGCTATACCATAGCTAGAGATCTTGTGAAGTAGACCTTTATGCCATACCTTATCAAAGGCCTTTGATATGTCAAGAGCAATTGCCCTAGGAAGGAAGCCTCCATAGAGTTTCGCTAATCCCATGAGAAAAAATACTTAGTGAAAAATTGGTGCTCCCAAAGTGAATGTTTTACTGTTTCAGTAAGTGCTGGAAACATAAAATGCTAGCAGGCTGCCCGGGTGTTGCCCGGTCATAAAATGCGCATAAATATTAATTAATTAATTTAATTAATACAGAATTCTTATTTATTATTATTATTATTTTTTTTTAATTTACATTTTCACCCCAAACAAGGCACATTGCCACTTTGGTGTAAGGGTCTACTATCTGGGACGTAAACTACTGGGATGCTATGTAGGGAGTTGGGTAGCAAGATGTCAGTTCACGTTACACTTGAACTTCTGCATGTCAGTACAGTTGGGGAAGCAGGAACCCGGAATGGAATTCCAAAGTCTAGCAGTTTTGAGAAAGAAACTACTGGAGTAGAAAGCTCTCTTACATCTAGGGATCTCTACTGTGAAGGGGTGGGATTTAGCTGCTTGTCGGGTTTGTCGAAGGTATTTACATCATGGGGGCACAAGTGCTTGCAGTTCGTCAGAGCATTCACCATTAAAATACTTGTAGAACAGGCAGAGGGATGCAACATTTCATTGGTGGGACAGAGGCTGAAGCTTAGATGACAGTTAAGGATCTATCAAGTTGGAGACTCTCTTTTGGACCCTGTCTAGGAGCGAGAGACTAGCAGCAGATGCACCAGCCCAAATATGACAACAATACTCCATACATGGTGAATGGTGGCCTTATAGAGGTACAGGATACTTTCGGGCGGTAGTAACTTTCTAGCACGGTAGAGAGAGCATACCTTCCTCGCAGCGGTCCTGGCAATGCTCTCAATGTAATTGTTCCAATTCCTGCGAATGTTAGGCCGAGAAGTTTAAAAGAAGTACTTTCAGATAAACAGAAATACCGGAGGTATTAAATGTAATGCTAAACTCCTTTAAAAAATAAAAACGAAGTAAAAAAAAAAACAGAAAGAAACTGAGACATGTGTTAAGTATGATTACCATTAGGCCAGCTTGACACCATCTTTAAAAGGTGTTTTCAAACCTACTTATTCTTAACATAAAGAATCTGTCATGTGAATCATTCACACATGTGCATTTATAAAACAGTTGATGATGACCCCCCTCCCCAGGTACTAATTTTTTAATTTTGACCCCTTAGCAGCCCTTTTTTTCCGGATAAAAACAGATTAAAAAGTTTTCCACGTGTCTGAATACCCTATATACCAAATTTCATGTCATATTGATCAAAAAAATTTGTTGAGTATATAGGTTGAAAAGTGTCCTCACACGCATACATTCTCACTTTTATAGATATAATAGATAGAAACGTATTCCCGGTTTGTAGGGATCTAAGAATGAAAATAATAAAACTCTCAACCGGATGTTGACTCGTCAGCTATTACATACAAAGTGTACAAAAGCGTCTCTGTGCATCGGATCCACGCACTTTTCCGCCGAGAAGAAGAAAAATAGTAGAAACTAGCATGGGTGCCCGGCGTTGCTCGGGTATTTAGAGGTGTATGTTGAGCAAAAAAAAAAAAAAAAGCAGTCAATTTTAAAAACTTTGACCCCTATTATGACCCCTTAAAATTTATTATTTTGAGCTCAAATCAAGTTATTAAGTTAGATCCATGTCCAAGGAACCTATATCTAAAATTTCAAGTGTGTAGAACCAAAATTGTCGGAGGAGTTTGGTAGAGTTCTCAAAGGTCAAATCCTTGAACTTTGACCCCTTAACAGCCAAATTTCTGGCCGAAAACCGATCACATCGATTTTCCCAAATCTCAGTACCCTGCATATCAAATTTTGAGTCTGTAGACTAAAAATTGACAGAGTTATTGCGTAGGGAAATGTACACACACAGACAGACAGACAGACACTTTCACTTTTATAGATATACTAGCAGGGGTGCCCGGCGTTGCTCGGGTGTTTGGAGGTGTATGCTGTGCAAAAAAAGCAAAAAAACAAAAAAAATGGTCAATTTTTAAAAACTTTGACCCCTATTATGACCCCTTAAAATTTATTGTTTCGGGCTCAAATCACTTTATTAAGTTAGATCCATGTTCAAGGAACCTATATCTAAAATTTCAAGTGTCTTAAAGGTCAAATTGTTGAAATTTGACCCCTTAACAACCAAATGTCTGGCTGACATCCGTCACATCGATTTTCCCAAATCTCAGTACCCGGTTCAAATTTCGAGTCTATAGACTAAAAATTGACAGAGTTATTGCGTAGGGAAATGTACACAGACAGACAGACACACAGACACACAGACAGACAGACAGACAGACAGACACGTTCACTTTTATAGATATATAGATAGATAGATTAATCTGACCAATGGGAAGCATGAACCAGTTAGGAGAACCGAGGGACAGAAGGAAAGAGAATAAAAGAAAACAAGACAGGCAAAGCGTCAAGATCGTGGATTTTATCGTTTTTGTTCCCTGCCCTGCAGAACATGAATGAGTTTTACAATGGGAGAGGGAAAAGGGTTACAGTATTAATGTTTGGTACATTTTGAGTTAGGAAGCCAGACAAGAAATGGAGGAGATAGAAAGACAAAGAGGAAATGGGGGGGGGGGTGCTGTTGTTTTTTTGATTTTTGTTTTTTGATTTTTGTTTTGCAGAACACAATTAAGTTTTGCAAAAGGAAGTAGAAAAACAAAAAGCATCAATGTTAGTTGCTTTTCGTCTCAAGAAGCCAACATTTTTTTTTTTGTATTCAGTCCCCAGCTACGAGTTAACTCATAGCCAATATCTTCAGACAGCCTGGTCTGATATTTTCTATCTTACCTTTCCTTCCTTCTTCCTAAACTTTTTTTTTTTTTCTAGATGGAGATCGGAAAGCCTACGAGGAAACATCCCAAACACTGATCCAGAAAAACAAAGAACGGATAAGAACTTTACGGAAAGACAACAAAGAACTCCGCCAAAAACTCAGAGATTTACATTCGGTATCAAACAAAACTTTCTTTATCCTTTTATATATATATATATATATATATATATATATATATATATATATATATATATATATATATATATATAAAAGAAAGAGTAAATTTTACACACAAACAAAAAAATTCATTAACGTTTCAAAATTCAGTCTAACAATAAATGTAATTGTAAATTTTCCCTATCAGTTTTAATTCCTTTTCTCATATATATATATATGAGTAAATGGTAGTTTGCTTGAAGCATTGCTGGTAAAGGAATATATGGAAGTTTTAAAAGCCAAAAGTAATGCGGACAGGACCGGAATCATGAGAGTAAAGAAAAGAAAAACAAACAAACAAATAGACTTTATATACATCGGACATAACAACAACTTTTTCCGCATTGCTTTTGGCTTTTAAAACTTGCATATATATATATATATATATATATATATATATATATATATATATATGAAATTTATTTATACAAACATTGATGGCTACATATGTGCATACATGTTTCTGTAATTACCCGCGTTGGGGGATTACATCTTCAGGCCAAGAATTATCGTCGAGAACTGATATTTCAAACAAAAACATTTTCTTATTTCGTTTACAAAGTTAGAATGTAACATGGGTGGGGGTTATGAGCGGGGAGAGGACAAGTGAGGTCTTTGAAGATAATAAACATCTTTTTTATTTCCCTTTTTTTTTTTATATTCCCTTTATAAGTTTATCTATCCCATCTTTTGGTTTTTATGGCATAAGGTACTTGAGAATTTAGTATTTTTGTCTTGCGGTTCTGTAAATTAAAAACATTTCTTATGACCATTGAGTACTGACCCGTGTCGTTCAATCCACACACACACACACACACACACACACACACACACACACACACACTAGAAGCAAACATACGCATATACCTATACTCAGGAGCGGATATACACTGTTCGTTGTATTTTACTCACACACACGCACTGAAAACAGGCCATAACTGTAACGACACAAGAATAAAATTAAAATAAATTAAATATATAAATAAATAAAACAAAATAAAATAAAATAAAAATAAAAAAAATAAAAAAAACAACAAACAAACAAATAAATAAAAATAAACATAAAACCCCGAAAGTTATCAAACTCCTCATGCATACATATATATATAAATACACGTATAAACACCCACACCTTGATACACCCGAGCATATATACACATACACACATATACACATACATAGACATATAATGCTCACATACAGTTATAACATGTTTACATCTATACCTACATACGCAGTTATATCAATGCACAGACCCTCAAACACAGACATCCATGTACACACCTGGATACCATACATCATGACTGTTATTATATCAAAACTAATATTAATTCCACTAACAATCCTAATAATAATAATTCTTATAATATTGATAATACTAATGACACCACCAATATCAACAATAATAACAATAATGAGACTGTCGATTGGGAACCCCAAAACCCGTGGACACTAACCGGACACACACCCCAACAAAACACACACATATATATATATATATATATATATATATATATATATATATATATATATATATATATATATATATATATATATGTATTTTGTTGGGGCGTGTGTCCGGTTAGTGTCCACGGGTTTTGGGGTTCCCAATCGACAGTCTCATATATATATGAGACTGTTGATATGATATATGTTTATATATATATATATATATATATATATATATATATATATATATATATATAAACACACACATATATACACATACATACACACATACATGTACACACACACACGCACACGCACACCAGCATACACACACAGTCAGACCATCCGCAGGCGCAGACACATATCCCCAACCACACGTGTCCCCAAATCTCCACAGACATATATGAGACACATATACATATAGACACCAACATATATATATATATATATATATATATATATATATGTATACAAACAGAATTCTAAATCTTTTCGAAAATAAGGGTTGTTGCCTGATGAGGTCTCTAGTAAGTAAATAGTAGTAGACCGAAACATGCTCATGACTGTGTAGCAACAAACTACTGCTTATGTAAAGACAAATGTAACCTGCTCTACTTCTGTATTGAGCACTCTTGTATGAACCTCGTTATATTTCACTGGTTACCCTACCTTTGGAAAATAGCTAAAAAATATATATATATATATATAAAATAAAAATTACAATTGAATTTACAAAATGATCCAAGATTGTAAAACTAAAGTATATTATAAATATTAAAAAATTAATATTTATAAAGTAATCTCAACCAGATGTAAAAGCTCGATAAAACCAAATAGGAGATAGAGCTTATAATAAGATCTTTGATTTACTTGTAGTTTCATCAAATACTTTAGTTGCAAAATCCGATCCCGCATTTTGCTAATTCCTACCCTCTGATGAGAAGGAAAGTATTTCTTTGAAACTCCGCGGATTAAGGACTATCCACTTATCAAGTGTTTCCTTTTCAGATTAAATATGTTTTTAACTCTTTGTTAAATGTTTTTTTAACATGTTTTATTAACTTTTTGTTCTTATATATATATATATATATATATATATATATATATATATATATATATATATATATATATAAATAAGGTGGTGGTCACTAACGATGTGTATTTTTTGACATTATTTTATTATTCCGTGTCTTGGTTTTTCATTGAAAATTATGTTTAGATCATTGTAATAATGTTTTTAAATCATTGAAATTGTTTTTAACGCGTTTCAGACGTTCTGTGAAGCGCCCTCTTCAGAAAGTATTTAAAATGATTAGAATATAATCAAGAGGTGTTAAAAATGAAAATAACATTTTCGTAGTTCATTTGAAATGTTCCAAGAGGTGGAAACATGTGTACACGATTCTACTTTTCATTCGTATGTTCCATATACACACACACACACACACACACACACACACACACACACACACACACACACACACACACACACACACACACACACACACACACACACACATATGCGTATATATATGCATGTATGTATATATGTATGTATCTCTTTATCAAATTTTATGTGGATACATAATATATATATACATATATATATATATGTGTGTGTGTGTGTGTGTGTGTGTACGGACAAAAAAATGTTTCTAAGATAAGACTGGTTTTGTCTGCTTAACAACCATAATAATTTCAATAATAATACTATTATTAATAATCGATAACATTTTTTTCACATATTTTTCAATTTTTCTTTAAATATTTTCTTTCAATTAAAAAAAAAATTTTTTTTCATGTTTTTTTTTTTTTTACAGAAAGACGAAGCTGTGATAAATAAAGCATTAAAAGACAAACCAGTCGAAAGAGCTTCTCTTAAGAACAAAACAGGACAGGTAAGTCTTTTTTATTCCATGGCCCCAAAATAAAAGAGTCTCCAATGTAATAGGTCTCAATCTAATAGGTAACAAAACAATAAATTAACTGACAACTAAATATAATCTTTACTTAGCAAAAAAAACATTCAGCATAAACAAAAAACAAAAAATTATTTTTATTTAACTTGACTAAGGGAAGTGGATGAGGGAGGGGGAGAAATCATTTCTCTCTGATAGGCTCATAAGAGTAGTGGTCGATGGACAAAAATCAGAAGCCTGGAGTCCCTCAAGGGTCAATCCTGGGCTCAACTCTCTTCCTGATCTACATCAATGATCTCCCTAAACACATACTTAAATCATTCGTTGACATCTATGCTGATGACACGACCATCTACGGCAACACTTCAAAGGCTGTAAATGACAAAGTTCTCTCTGATTCTCTCTCCTCTGATCTCGAGCGCGTGGTTCAGTGGGGGAAGACGTGACTGGTTACCTTTAATGCATCTAAAACCAAACTCCTATCTTTACATCATCAACGCTCTGATCCCCATCTGGCATCAATTGAAATGGATTGATCTCGTCTAGGAGAAGCCCCGTGTTTTGACAAGCTTCTAGGTTTGTCCTTTACTTTTGATCTGAAATGGAACATGTACATCAAGTCTGTTGCCAAGGTCGCTGGAAAGATGGTGGGATCCTTCTACCGCTCCAAAAGATATCTAACTACTGATGCAATTCTCTATCTATATAAAAGCCAAGTACGTCCAAGGATGGAATACTGCTGCCATATCTGGGCAGGAGCTGCTAAAAACAGCCTATCTTGCCATGAAAATAATGTGGCCCTCAGTTGAAACCACACCATCCATCCAGCCATCCTGGCCGCAGTCGAAATTGAACTCACTACATAAGTTTGTAGTGCAATTCAAATCTTTTCGGTAGCTGAATATTTGATGGTTTTTATTTTAATGCTTTTGATTCAAAAACTTTATTTTCTCACACAAAAAAGTTTTTTAAAAAATCTATAAATATGAAAGCGAAAATGTATGTATGTGTGTTCGCTTTTTCTGTGTGTCTACAAAAGGCTTCTTTCAGAGAAGCGGTTGCTCGCTTCACAACTTTTTAAAACTTCTTATATCACATATAAATCATAATACCTCACAGTTAACATAGAAGCTCGCCTGTGTATTTAATTTGCTCGATTTCGGGAAGATAAATATTCAATATTTGTCGCTCGCCGCATGTGGGTTAGTCTTTTTCCTATAACATCTTGGGGGGAAAAAAAGCGTTCAGCAGTAAATGAAATCCCGCAGTCAAACTTGACCTCATTAACTCATTAAAACGAGCACCTGCTAAATCCAAGTAATTAAATAAATTCAAACGTGTTTCCGTAAGCATGTTGCGGTGTGTCAATAGTTAACGTCGCCTGTTTTTTTTTCACAACTTTGCCTCAAGGGTTCGGGTTCAATCCTCATACTTACTTTTTTTTTAACACCCCCACACACCTCCAAACACCCGGGCAACGCCGGGTACCCCTCGCTAGTGTATAATAAAACAAAATTACGCATTCTTCTATAAGTGATTGTTTTAAATTTATGAATATTTATTTACTTTTTATTTGTTTCTCATAAGCATTCATATGTTGCTACACATTCATGAGTATGTTTCGGTCTGCTAGTTACAGGTAACTGGAGACCTCTTCAGGCGATATTGCTTATACAAAATGTTGTGGTGTAAATGTTGAAAGGAACGACGAGAAGACTCGGAAACAATGAAATGAATAACTTATTAACAGAAAATACAGACAAGTATGTTAGTTGAGTGGGAACTATCATATTCCAAAAATCACATAAATTGGTCAAGTAGTTTTAATTCTTATAAAGAAAATCATTTTTAAACAATTAGTGGGAATTCGTAGGCATTGCAACATAAATTTCGCAAGTTTGAATTATTGTTGAGTTACCTCCTTTTATAAATTTTTTTTTCACATTGTTATTGAAATAGGCATTCGTTATTCGTTAAATTTGATTTTCTTATTAAAAAAAAAATGTTGCGAAGGGAATAATGAGAAAACTTGGGAAACAGTGAAATGAAAATACAGACCCGTCGGGTTAGTTGAGTGGGAACTCCGCTCAACTGAAGGACAAGTAATTGTACAACTCTCTCCCGCTTAAGATGTGTTTTTACGGTAATCGCGACAAAATAACAATTTTATAATAAAATATTTAGAGATTTATAAAGAATCGGAATCAGTAATTGTACCAGAATCGAGAAGAATATTGGAATCGTCCAATCGAGCCAAAAAGACAATTGAAACCACTTTAAATATTGTAACATTTATTCAAATAATTATTTTTATATTCTATATATAATAATAGGATAGCGTGTGTGTTATTTATTTATTTTGCGTGTCACGATTACATCCGAGTGACTGTCATTTAATTGTTATGGACTTCCATTTCTTGTAATAATTTTACCAAGAATTCTTCATAAATTTTGGTTTCGGTTTGGATTATAGCTTAAGGAACTCCAGTTATATATATTATATATATATATACTAGCAAAACTCATTCATGTTCTGCAGGGCAGAGAACAAAAACAATAAAATCGAGCCAAAAAGACAATTGGAACCGCTTTAAATATTGGAATAGTCCAATCACTATTAAGAGCTAAAAAGACAATTGAAACAACTTTAAATATTGGAATCGTCCAATCGAGCCAAAAAGACAATTGAAACCGCTTTAAATATTGGAATCGTCCAATCACTATTAAGAGCTAAAAAGACAATTGAAACCACTTTAAATATTGGAGTCGTCCAATCACTATTAAGAGCCAAAAAGACAATTGGAACCGCTTTAAATATTGGAATCGTCCAATCACTATTAAGAGCCAAAAAGACAATTGAAACAACTTTAAATAGAAAGCACAATTACATATTCTTTTTCGCCAACTCAATATTGTAACCTTTATTCAAATAATTATTTTTTTACTCTATATATGATAATAGGATAGCACGTGTGTTATTTATTTTGTGTGTCACGCTTACATCCGGGTGACTGTCGTTTAATTATTATGGACTTCAATTTCTTGTAATAATTTTACCAAGAATTCTTCATAAGTTTTGGTTTCAGTTTTGAATATAGCTGACGGCATTCTAGCTTTTTATAAATAACTTTACCAAGAATTCTTCATGAATTTTGGCTTCGGTTTGGATCATAGCTGAAGGAACTCAAGTTATATATATATATATATATATATATATATATATATATATATATATATATATAAAATAAAAATTACAATTAAATTTACCAAAATGATCCAAGATGGTAAAATTAAAGTATATTATAAATATTAAAGAATTAATATTTATAAAGTTATCGCAGCCAGATGTAAAAGCTCGATAAAACCAAATAGGAGATAGAGCTTATAATACGAGCAAACAGTTAATGTTAAAAAACATTTTGAAAAAGAGTTAAAAGCATATTTAATCTGAAAAGGAAAGATAAGTGGATAATTTAATTGCTATGGACTTCCATTTCTTGTAATAAATAATTTTACCAAGAATTCTTCATAAGTTTTGGTTTCGGTTTTGATAAAAGATGAAGGAACTCAAGTCATATATATATATATATATATATATATATATATATATATATATACTAGCATGAATGCCAGGCGTTGCCTGGGTGTTGGTGTATCCTGAGCAAAAAAAAAAAAATGGTAAATTATTTTTACTTTGACCCATATTATGACCCCTTAACATTTATTGTTTTGGGCTCAAATCAAGTTAAATTAGATCCATGTCCAATGAACCTATATCGAAAATTTCAAGTGTTTAGACCCAAAATGTGAATGAGTCCCCTGTGGAATTTCCACAGGTCCCGTTAGTTATTATAATTATATTTTTTATTTTCTATTTCTTTCTTTCCAGGAAGCTATCACTGTCTTGGACCACAAGGTTTCCGATGGAATGAAACAGCTAAATTCCTTAAAGCACCAGGTGGTCCTAAAAACTAAGCAATTGGAAGAATTAAAAACCAAACTCGATCTTCAAGCAAAAAATGCATCACTAGCCCGATCGACTGACAAGGGGGAGTCACCAGAGGCGCAGGTCTAATGAAAAGACATTTTTCAATTATTCATCTTATGTATGGGTCATCGGTTACCCGATTAGGGTATCTTTTTTTTTTAGTTACATTTTCACCCCAAAAAAGGCACAGTGCCACTATGATGTAGGGGACTACTATCTGGGAAATAAATTACAGGGATACTATGTAGGGAGTTGAGCAGCAAGATGTCTGTTTACATTACACTTGAAATTTTGCATGTCAGTACAGTTGGGGAAGCAGGGACCCGGAAGGGAATTCCGAAGTCTAGCAGTTCTGGGGAAGAAACTATTAGAGTAGAAAGCTCTCTATCATCTAGAGATCTGTGCCTTGTTTGGGGGCGAAAATGTAATAAAAAAAATATATACATATTATTTTTTTTTTTTAAATTCTTATGTCATTATTATTCAAAATTTAAGTCTTTTGCTAAAATATTCAGTTTTAAATTTCGTTTTAGTTTCACTCAGTTTCTGTTTTTACATAAAACTAAAAACTTATTTTTATAATTTTATAAACACACTAGCAATGGGTGCCCGGCGTTGCCCGGGTATTTGGAGGTGTATGCTGAGCAAAAAAAAAAACAAAAAAAAAACGGTAATTTTTAAAAACTTTGACCCCTATTATGACCCCGTAACATTTATTGTTTTGGGCTCAAATCAGGTTATTAAGTTAGATCCATGTCCAAGGAACCAATATCTAAAATGTCAAGTGTTTAGACCCAAAATTATCGGAGGAGTTTGGTAGAGTTCTCAAAGGTCAAATCGTTGAACTTTGACCCCTTAACAGCCAAATTTTGGATCGAAACCCGATCACATAGATTTTCCCAAATCTCAGTACCCTGTATATCAAATTTCGAGTTTGTAGACTAAAAATTGATAGAGTTATTGCGTATGGGAAATGTACACACACACACACACACACACACACACACACACACACACACACACAGACACGTTCACTTTTATAGATATATAGATATTTATTATAAAATTTCAAATAAACAAAACTAAAAATTGCAAATAAAAACTAATTGCGTTATTTCATCTGTGCAATTTCATTATTTTTTATTGTATACGTTCCAATAATGACCTTTTCATATTTTATTTCAATAAATCGCATCAAAATACAAATATATTTATATCAAATCCGTTGCTCCTTCCGCTTCTTGTAAAATTGGTTATCTCTATTGCTCTAAACACTTTCTCTCACTCTAGCCTATTCTCTATCTCTACACGTCTACTATCAGATCATGTATGGAGTATTATTGTCATATTTGGACTAATTAATATCTGTCCCATTTGAAGGTTCTTGATAAGTTGTAGAAACTTACCTGCAATTTAATTGGCTCCAACCTATCTTATTCTCTGCAACCTTTCTCTCACAGACGTGATGTTGTTAACCTCAGTCTTTTCTATAAATGTTGTTATAGTGTTTGTTCTTCAGAATTGTCTATTCTCTTAATCCTTTGTTGCAGCTCGTTTGACTTGTTGGTCTAGTGGTCTTCATCAATGCGCTGTTTTTATACCTCATTGTAATTTCTTTATCAGAACAGCAAGATTGTGGAACTCTCTTCCTGCTGACTGTTTTCCCTCTACTTTTAACCTTGGTCTCTTCAGTACTAAGATCAATAGGCATCTGCCATCAGACCATGTTGGGCTGGTGAATCTGTGTCCATTTTGAAGGTTCTTGATAAATTGCATAAACGTATCTGTAATTTGATTGGACCCACCCTTTCTTCTTCACTGCATCTTCACTCTCACAGCCGTGATGTTGCTAGTCTCAGTCTTTTCTACAAATACTATTATGACATGTGTTTCTCAGAATTGTCTGATTTATTCCCTGCTTCCTTTGTTCCAGCTCGTTTGACTCGTTGGTCTAGTGGTCTCCATCAATTCATTGTTTTAATATCTCATTATAATACAGCTTCCTATTCTAGTAGCTTCTTTCCAAGGACTGCAAAAGTTGTGGAACTCTCTTCCTGCTCACTGTTTTCTTTCTGCCTACAGCCTTCGTTAAAAATTACACAGATTAACAGAAGATTAAATTTTCCTCCATTTGGTAACAGTTTTTTGTTGTAATTTTTTTCACCTCGTTTTTTTTTTGGTTTGTCTTGTTAACTATACTGCCCAATTGCCTCAATAACTCTTTTGCAGACAATAAGGTACTTTGAAAATATTTTTCTTTTACTATGGAGGCACCACTTATCAAGGCTAAAAGGCTACTCGAGGATAAGAGTCAATGAATGTCAGGTAGATGGTAAGACAAGGTCGCGGGTTGAAATTGGGCAGAATTTGATTATTTAAAAGAGTGTCTCAACAATAACTTGTTTACATTGGACTTGAAAACAACCATGTCATAGTCAGCCAGGAAGCAATCCTGCAATATTGTGTTTTAATCCTTTTTTAATTTTATGAATTTTTATTATAATAAATACCCACCTCTCCTTTTACAGCGGATCAGGTACCTTGAAAATAGCTGCGACAAAGCTCAATTAAAGATTCACGAAGCAGTTCATTTACGGCAAACGTATGATCAGATCCTCGATAAACTCAAAGAGGTAAGAAGTATCTTTGAATTTAAATCTTGACATCTAAAACTTTAGTAAACTCCACTTGCTGAACACGTGTGTATCGTTAGGGCCCCATCGTTAGTGCCACTCTTCTAAACTAAGAATTTAAATCAAAATCCGATTATGTAATCTTGACTTGTGGAACACATGTGTGTGTCGTTAGGGCCCCATCATTAGTGTCACTTCTAAGCTAAGTCATCCATCAAGATCATTCACCAATGACTGCTTTGGTTCATCGCTTGGTGCAACGTTGTAGGAACAAACAAACAAAAATAAATAAATCCAAACAATAAATGCTCCTTGTTTTTTTTTTTTCTTTTACTGTTCATTTTTTTTTTTTTTTTTTTTTTACACAGTGATCACCACTTATCAAGGCCCGGAAGCCACTCAGGGATAAGGGTTATTGCAAGTACATTAAGTTAGTGAGGAGATTTGCTGATGTGTTTACTTAAGGGGGCGGTTCATTAGGAATTTGTTAACATTGGACTTGAAGACATCCAAATTGTAGTCCAGAGGGAAGCAGGCAGACGGAACAGAGTTCCACAGGCATGCAGTTCTAAGAAAGAAGCTTTGTTCATGGAATCCGCGTTTTGATTTAGGCACAGATATAGAGTGGGGGAAATTTTTCACAGTGGATTCAGCTAGACGGGTGTTTCTCGTGAAAGATTGGCGAGGGGGGACCAGAGATTGGAGTTCAGACGAGCATCTGCCATGGAAATAACGATAAAACAAGGACAGGCTCGCAACGTCTCTTCTGTGGAAGAGAGGTTGCAGGGTAGAGAAAAGAGCATCCCCCACTAAGCCACGAAGTCTATTTTGTACTCTGTCAAGGCAGGATAATCTACTTCTAGCAGCTCCTACCAAGATGTGGCAGTAGTACTCCATCCTTGGATGTACTTGTCTTTTATATAGCTAAAGAATTTTTCATCTGCCATGAGATTAAAAAAAACCCTGTCCTCTCAACACCAGCTTAAAAGTCTCTCACCTTCACAACAGGCAACATGTCCGTCTCATTTGGACGCACTTTTCTTCTCCTTAAACCATGTGCTGTCCTTTTTTCTTTTTCTTGCGTTCAATTAGTTCGGCAACTAACCTGTCATTTAGTTCTAATTAGTTTCCAATTTACGCTTACTTCCTGTTGAAGGTGGTGTTCATTTACGATCCTCGTTTTTACTTTTATCGATTTCCCAGATAACCAGTTTGTTTACAGTCCAATATCTGAACAATAGACAAATGTTCCATTATTTATTTTTAAGAAATAAAGCTTCCTTATAGATGTCTTAGTCCCTTTTAATCCCTCATCCCATCTTACTTCTCTGCATCTCTCTACCTTTCCCACTGGCCTATACTTACCATGACTTACTTGAATATACAAACCAAACAACATAAATATACAAACATTAACAAATCATAATGCTAAAACGGCAGCTGCCATGAGATTAACAAATCCCTGCCCTCTCGACACCAGCTTAAAAGTCTCTCGCCTCCAAAATGGTCCACACGTCCATCTCATTTGGACGCACTTTTCTTCTCCCTAGACCATGTACTGTCCTTTTTTCTTACTAGTCTCTCACTCCTAGACAAGGTTCAAAAGAGAGTCGGCAACCTAATAGATCCTGAACTGTCATCTAAGCTTCAGCCTCTGTCCCATCGACGAAATGTAGCATCCCTCTGCCTGTTCTACAAGAACTTAAACGGTGAATGCTCCGACGAACTGCAAGCACTTGTACCCCCTCGACGTAAATACCCACAACAAACCCAGCAAGCAGCAAAATCCCACCTCTTCACAGTTGAGATCCCTAGATGTAAGAGAGCCTTCTACTCCAGTAGTTTCTTCCCCAGTACCGCTAGACTTTCGAATTCCCTTCCGGGTTCCTGCTTCCCCAACTGTACTGACATGCAGAAGTTCAAGTGTAGCATGAACCGACATCTTGCTGCCCAACTCCCTACATAGTACCCCTGTAGCTTATGTCCCTGATAGTAGCCCCCTACATTAAAGTGGCAATGTGCCTTGTTTGGGGTGAAAATGTAATAAAAAAAATTTCCGGAAGATTACCCAATTCTTGTGCAAGTGGATACCTTCGTGTTATTTAAAATTTCTCGTCTTTATTTCTTCTCTATCTCTCTCCAAGAAATATATGCAAGAGACGTAAGCAATTCAGTTTGGTTGTATTTTTATTTTAGGATTCCTTGACTTGGCCGTTAGTTCTTGAAGGGCTGGAGAAAGGCATCAAGCAGTGTCAATCCGAGCTTGAAGAACTGAGAGGCATGCACAACGATGCACAGTTGTCAAAAGAGAACGCGTTGAGAGACCTCAAGATGCAGGAGGATATAATCGCAGAGGAGCGGAAGAAACGCGAACTTGCGCTGCAGGAAAAAAGAAAAGAAGCCGAAGAGAAGAAGATGCTGCACGATCGAATTGAAAGACGCTATAATGTACGTAAACAAATTACTTAGAAATTTTTTTGCTTTTTTTTTTTTGATATATGCTGATTTTTTAAAACTATTTATTTATTTTAAGTGATCTAAAAAATAAATTTTCTAACCCTAACCTTAATCTAAATCTGTCACACCTACTTACATCAAATTAATTAAATAAGCACATGATTTGGAAAAGATTTTGATAAATGAAGATTTAAATGTCGCTACTTAATTTCACTTAATTTCATCGAGTAGTTTTTGTTTTACAGCAAAAAAACAATTTGTTATGATACCGAGCAAAAGGTTCGATTTTTAGGAAGAAAAACTAGTTATTAAAGATGGGGAGGGAGTGTCGGCGCTTTACATGAAGTTATCTCCCCGTGGCGTTTATAAATACCAAACAAAATTGAAAAAAAAAAATAACAAGATGTTTGCCTTCAACGCGCTCTCATAAAAACGTGTTTTTTCCGCTGTAAAAAAAAAAAATACTCGATCAAATTAAGTGAAAATATTTTTCGGAGATCTTCAGTCCAAAACGGATACGTACAATATAACCTTTTTTTTCTTCGATATTTTCATTTTTTAATGTCTTGATTAAACTGTACAAGTACCTAAATGTCTTTTCTTTTTAGCATTTCTGAGGATCAAACATCATGCAAAAAAAAAAATGTTTTTTAACGTTGATATAAGTAAGTCAGTTCCTTTAACGCATTAAGGTAGGTTTGGTTTTAGTCCGTTCAGGTATTGTCGACAGCGTGGCATCGTTGGGAGGAAATAGGGTGAGATGGCCAGAGGACTCGCTTGACATAAAAGCTTGCACTTCCGGATAGAGACTGATATAACTAGAAACATGACTGAAAATAGAATAAAAAGAGGAAAAAGTATTTAATTTTTTATTTGAAATTATATATACGACATTTAAAATTACATGTTTATATGTGTTAAATACGATAAAGAAAACGGACTTTTTAAATAGCTCAACCTAACAGAATCGTAGTAAATAAATGAAAAAAAAAATGATTAAAAACTAAGTAAATAAACTTAAAAAATGATTTGTTCAAAAATTGATTTGTTCAAAAAATTGATTAGTTAAAAAATTGATTAGTAAAAAAAATGATTTGTTCAAAAATTGATTAGTTAAAAAATTGATTAGTTAAAAATTGATTAGATAAAAAATTTATTAGTTAAAAAAATTGATTAGTTAAAAAATTGATGAGTTAAAAAATTTATTAATTAAAAAATTTATTAGTTAAAAAATTTATTAGTTAAAAATTGATTAGTTAAAAATTGATTAGTTAAAACATTGATTAGTTAAAAAAATGATTAGTTAAAAGATTGATTTGTTCAAAAATTGATTTGTTCAAAAATTGCTTAGTTAAAAAATTGCTTAGTTAAAAAATTGATTAGTTAAAAATTGATTAGTTAAAAAATTGATTAGTTAAAAAATTGATTAGTTAAAAAATTGATTAGTTAAAAAATTGATTAGTTAAAAAATTTATTAGTTAAAAAATTGCTTCTTTAACTTTAATTTTGTTTTTGGAGGGGGAGGGTATCCTTTACCGAATCTGTTCTGGCTTTGTGACCTAGTTGCACTGAGCAACGTCATCCACTAATATATATATATATATATATATATATATATATATATATATATATATATATATATATATATATATTTCTGTAGAAATATATTTTTCTTATTATATATCAATCCTTATATAAGAAGTTCAAAGTGATTACAGAGCAATATAGAGAATAAATGATAAAAATTTATATTCCAAAATTCATGATGTTGGCCATCTTATAATTTATTCCTTTAAATCAGTTGATTTATACAATTCTTGACGGATACTGGTCAACATCATTAATGTTAGAATATAACTTTTTGTCATTTATATGTTAAAGCTCGACTGAACACTGTGAATAAATAACTACAACACAAAATTAAAGTAGAACAGATATTTTGAAAAAGAAATTTTCCAACCCCAACCTTAATCTGAATCTGCCACACCTAGCAACATCAAATTAACTAAATAAGTGTTACCTTTTCGTGTAAGTATAAAAATAGAGAGATTTAGTTAAAATGAAAATAAAATAGCAATAGACGAAATTCGAACCTCGTAATTTAGGTTTAGAAATAGATTACGTGTGAGAATTAGAAAAAGGAATGTAAAGCAAACAATTGTTTAGAATATAGATAAAATATTTCAAGAAAAGAATGTGCACTGTCAATTTTGTTATGAAAATTCAATTGAAAGAATGCAGCTATAAGATAATGTTTTTAACATATTGGAAAAATAGGTTACTGAGTATAGGTTAACATTCCTTTTGTAGAAAAAGGAAAAGTTTTGGACACGCATGTCCAGAACACGTGAAAGAAGGCACATGTTTTAACATGTGTATGACGTCACGGAAAATAGAAAGTTCTAGGGATAGAGAAAAAACTTGAGAGTAAAAGAAGATAGAAACTGGGAGAAACAGAGAGAGTCCGAACGTCTAGAAGCGAGACGATCACTTTTAAACTTAATATGTGAAGCTTTGAATTCTTGATGATGGAAATCACGGCCGGTCGTGTGAAGAATAAACTCATCTGTATTTTTGTAGAACGTCGTCTTGTGTTTGTGATTCCTACAAAAAGGTAAATTGTATTGTTATTATATGTCTGTGTTATAAAATGTTGTGACATCAACATCATCATGTCTACACAATGTCTGAACAGTGAACACTATCTCATCATTCAAAGAGTTTCCCCTTCTCCTTCTCTTCCATTCTACACATAAAAAGTATGAACATTTAATATATAAGAATAATAACATAAACAATCTCTCTTACAACAACATCTCTCTCTCTCTCTCTCTCTCTCTCTCTCTCTCTTTTAATAAAACCCCTATATATAACATAAGAACAGGATCTGGAAAAGATTTAAATACAATTAATTCTTCAATTTACCTGTGTTTAACAACTGTAGTTTAATTTGTTTTGTTTAGGAGGAGGGTATTCTTTACTGGATCTGTTCTGGCTTTGTGACCTAGTTCCACTGGGCAACGCCGGTACATGGGTCCCGTTAGTATATATATATATATATATATATATATATATATATGTATATGTATGTGTATATATATATATATATATATATATATATATATATGTATATGTATGTATATATATATATATATATATATATATATATGTATGTATATGTATGTATATATATATATATATAAAAGCGAAAATGTATGTATGTGTGTTTGCTTTTTCTGTATGTCTACAAAAGGCTTTTTTCAGAGAAGCGGTCGGTCGGTTCACAACTTTTTAAAACTTTTTATATAGCACGCCTGTCTATTTAATTTGCTCGATTTGGGGGAGATAAATATTCAACATTTGTCGCTCGCTACATGTGGGTTAGTCTTTTTCCTATAACATCTTGGGAAAATAAAAATAAAAAAAAAAAGCGTTCCGCAGTAAATGAAATACTATCCTGCAGTCAAACTTGACCTCATTAACCCATTACAACGGGCACCTGCCAAATCCAAGTAATTAAATAAATTTAAACGTGTTTCCGTTAGCATCTCGCGGTAGGGCAATGGTTAACATCGCACGTTTTTTTTTCACACTTTAATTTACAACTTTGCCTCAACGGTTCGGGTTCGATCCTCATACTTACTTTTTTTTTAACCCCCCCCTACCCCTGGAGTTTCCACACACACCTCCAAACACCCGGGCAACACTGGATACCGCTCACTAGTACTTTCATAAATCAAAGTCCATTTTCTGTAGGCTGTTTTTGAAAAAACAATACGTAGTATGCTGCTCTCCATGTGAAGGTACCAAGTTGGTTAACGGAAAAATTATTCCCAACTCGCATTTAGGTAAAAATGCACTTTCATAAATAACTGAATTCATTCAAAATGTATCGGAAAAACAAAAACAAATAACATCTAAATAAATCGCGATACATCCAGACAGTCGAGCAAGATAAAAGGTTTAGGCTCATTACCACATGGTCTCGATTTCGAATCTTGCTATATTCAGCCACTCTGATGAGTCGCAGACGACGAAACATGTGTCAGTGGATAATTATATTTTAAAAACAATATGCATGCCGCTCCTCATGTGGGGGTACCAAGTTGGTTAAAGGGAAAATTATTCCCAACTTGCATTTAGGTAAAAATGCAGTTTCGTAAATAATTGAATTCATTCAAAAAGTATCGCAAAAACAAAAACAAATAACATCTATCTATCTATCTATCTATCTATCTATCTATAGATATAGATATATAGATATATAGATATATAATTTGAGGTTGTTATTTTCCAGAGGTAAAGTAATCAATGAACGAGATTAATACAAGAGTGTTCAATACCAAAGTAGAGCAAGGTTTACTTTTTATTTGTTTTTTTTTTTATTTTTAATTGAATTCATTCACAACGTATCGCAAAAACAAAAACAAATAACATCTCTCACACACACACACACACACACACACTATATATATATATATATATATATATATATATATATATATATATATATATATATATATATATATATGTTGAAGCTCTACTGTCTACTGAACACATAGAATGAATAACTACAACACAAAAGCAAAATCTCTGTTACCCTCCCTTTATATATACTAGTATCATAGTAACATTATAGATCTCCATAAAATCGTTTTCATCCATTTATTTCTTCATATTTTGTTCTTTTAATATGATACAATATACGAAGGGAAAGCAACAAATATTACTAGAAAAGAAAGGATTTAAAGAAATAAATGGATGAAAACGATGTTACTGCAGGGAAGCATGTGAAGCTCCTTCTTTATACACTGTGGGGGTGGTGTTGGCCCCTAACTAGAGCAGGCAATTAATCAATTTGATTAATAAAATGGGGGATTTTGCCGTTTTCGATGATGATAAAAGTATGTCTCCTGGTTAGTATATGTATATATCTATAAAAGTGAAAGTGTGTGTGTGTGTGTGTGTGTACATTTCCCTACACAATATCTCTGTCAATTTTCAGTCTACAGACTCGAAATTTGATATACAGGGTACTGAGATTTGGGAAAATCTATATGATCGGGTTTCGGCCAGAAATTTGGCTGTTAAGGGGTCAAAGTTCAACGATTTGACCTTTGAGAACTCTACCAAACTCCTCCGATAATTTTTGGGTCTAAACACTTGACATTTTAGATATAGGTTCCTTGGACATGGATCTAATTTTATAATTGATTTGAACCCACAATAATAAATGTTAAGGACTCATAATAGGGGTAAAAATTAAAAAAATTGACCGCTTTTTTTCCTTTTTTGCTTAATCTCTAAATAAAAGGGCAACGCTGGTCTTCCAGGCTAGTATATATATATATATATATATATATATATATATGTGTGTGTGTGTGAAATTAAGATTTATTGTTAATGATTTAGGAGAACGGCTGTAGTTAAGAAACGCGTTTGTAATTTACTAATAAGTGGCTAATTAATGCGAGAAATGTGATATATCTGCATTGGCGGATCAAAGAATTGACAGACGTGACATGAAACTCTAATGACACTGATCTCGACGCCATCTTGGTTTCTATCATGAAAGGATGTTTCGACTCGATGATTTTAAAAGTAGAATTGGCATAAAATAATTATTTCTTGTTTTTTATTTATTCATTTATTTTTTTTCTACAAAGAAGTCACAACTTATCAAGGCCCGGAAGCCACTCGAGGATAAGGGGGTTAATGAGTGCACAGTAGTCAGTGGGGCAATATCGACCTAATTGTTAGTAGTGGAAATTTATTAAATTTGTTAGCTTAAGGGGAACGGCTTATCGAGAACTTGTTTACATTCGACTTGAAGACGACCATATTGCAGTCAGCTGGAAAGAAGAGAAATGGAAGAGAGTTCTACAGGCGTGCAGTTCTAAGAAAGAAGCTTTGTTCATGGAATCTGCGTTTAGGTTTAAGCACAGATAAAGAGTGGGGGAAATTTTTTATAGTACTTTCAGATAGTCGAGTGTTTTTCTTGAAAGTTTGGCGAGGAGTTACTTTCACATTATGTTGATGTTATATATATATATATATATATATATATATATATATATATATATATATATATATATATATATATCCAAGGTTAAAGGTATTCAAGAGTGATAATTAATGAATTTAATGAGGTTATTAAGAGTGCTCAATAAAAGAAGAGCAAGACATCTTTTTATTAATAGAAACAAATTTATATGGTTGCGACACTGAGCATGCTAATATTTTGGATAAATGGTCGGTTAAAACCAGAAGTTCTCGACGATTTTCAAGTACGATTTGCATAAAATAACTATTTCTTCTCGGGAATATGTTAATGTTTTAAGATTGAAGATGTAAAAAAAGATGTTTCCCCAATCCAAAGTGCCTCTTTTTGGGGGCTAAAAACCGACCCATGCCATTGTAGGAAATATATTTGTTATCACAGGTGGAAAACGGTATGTTATTAATGTTTGCATCAAAATAAACGCAATAAACTTAAATTTAAAAATTAAATGTTGAAAAAATAAAGTAAAATCATGAATGTTGGCTCTTTGGCAAATAAGTAGAAACAACACAGTAATTTGGTAAAGTGTAGAATAGTTAACATTCGAGAAATTGTAAACAATAATAAAAAATCAACAAATACCTGATACCAAGTCAGCAAGTAATTGTAACAAAGGCAGTAATCCATGCATTTATCTGTAATTAATATTATAAAAGAAAAATTTTTTTAAATAATATGGAAGGCAAAAAAAAAAGTAAATAAACCCAGAAAACACAAAAAAAAACGCACAAAAAAAAAACACAGAAAAAACAAATGAAGGGATTTCTTTACATCTAAGTATTTATGTACCAAATGTACAGAAAAAAGAAAAAAAAACTGTTGGATTATGATAGTTGGCTAAAATGTAATTATATGTCTATATTGTTAATGAAGGACAGTAAGGTGGCAAAGTGTTCGTTAATGAAAGGGAATAGTTTTAATCTATTAATCCATTAATCAGTATCAGCCAATCAAAATGAGAGGAACAAGTATGGGGAGACGTTAGTATTTTTAGTATAGAAGAACGGAAGGTAAATATTAAATCAAAAAGTGAATAGATCAGTTACATAGGAAGGGGTGTAAATTTAAATACCCTGTGAGGTAAAATGTGCAGTGTAAGAGGAGAGCAGTGAGAGTAACCGACGAATAGAGAGTAAAATGGGAATTACTTCCACTGGAGGTTATGACAATGATGATGATGTCGCTCCTAGGATTAAATCTAATGTGTTAATATTACGAATTAATGTGTCTAAGATTTCGTTCTATGGTTAAATAAAGTAATGGCTAATAGTGTAAACATAATAAATTTGTATGTGGCATCTGTATTTTTGTCCACAGGGGGAAAACTGCACCTCTTTTATTATATATATATTTTTGTCCACAGGGGAAAAACTGCACCTCTTTTATTACATATATATATATATATATATATATATATATATATATATATATATATATATATATATATATATATATATATATAGTTGAGCTCCATATTTTCTTTTTCAATTTCTTTCAAATCTTTCCCGTTTTTCTTTTTGGTGTTGAGAGGTTCTGGGTCGCCTGAGGAAGTCTCTGACTGAAACAGATGGCTATTTGTAGTGACCATATATTTTGCTCTTTTTATTGAGCACTATCTAACAACCTCGTTGTCTTCATTAGTTCAGACTTCTGAACACCACAAACACACACACATATATATATATATATATATATATATATATATATATATATATATATATATATATATATATTAAATTAATATTTATTGTTACCATTTCAGTCACAACGAGCATCATTTCAACAGGATGAAATGAGCACCACGGATAAACCCACTTTGTCTGGAGAAGAACAACAGCAGAAGATCACAACATATGAAGAAGCATTCCGACGTATTAAAGAAGCCACAGGAGTCTCAGACACAATGGTAAAGTCATTGTTATATTAATATTTTCTTATAAATATAGACACTAGCAATATATATATATATATATATATATATATATATATATATATATATATATATATATATATATATATATATGTGTGTGTGTGTGTGTGTGTGTGTATATATATATATATATAATATATAATATAAATATATTATATATATATATAATATATATATAGACACTAGCAATATATATATGTATATATATATATATATATATATATAAATATATATATAT
>NC_136525.1:6785154-6787654 GCF_053919585.1 Euprymna scolopes | reverse complement strand
TCTCACATACGTCCACGAGTAATATCAACGCAGTTCAAACATACGTCTACAATTAATTAAGCCCTTTATACTAAATGATATAAGATTAAAGTTTTCGCGTTTTTATTAAATAAGTATATGAATAAAAGAAAAAAATAATAATGATAAAACAATACTAAAATTATTATTAATAATAATAATAATAATAGTAATAATAAAAATAATAGTAATAATAATAATAGTAATAATAAAAAAAAATATATATATATATATTTTTTTTTTTTACATAGGCATCACCACATTATCAAGGCCAAGAGGCCACTCAAGGATAAGGGTTAAAGAGTGTACAGTAGAAATTGGACAATATAGTAATCATTAGTAATGAAAATTTGGAAAATTTGATAACTTATATGGAACGGCTCATCAAGAACTTATTTACGTTAGACTTGAACACAACCATATTGTAGTCAGCCGGAAAGCAGGAAAACGGAAGACAATTCCACAGGCGTGCAGTTCTAAGAAAGAAGCTTTGTTCATGGAATCTACGTTTAGGTTTAGGCACAGATAAAGAGTGGGGGTAATTATTGATAGTGTTTACAGCTAGACGAGTGTTTCTTGTGAAAGTTTGGCGAGGGGGGACCATAGATTGAAGCTCAGTCGAACACTTTCCATGAAAATAACGATATATCAGAGACAAACTCGCAACATCTCTTCTGTGAGATAGAGGTTGCAAGGAAGAGAAAAGGACATCTCCTACATCTTATTTAATTATTATAGTAAAAAGATAATTTTATATATATTTAATTATTATAGTAAAAAAATAATTGTATATATATATATGTATATATTTAATTATTATAGTAAAAAAATAATTGTGTGTATATATATATATATATATATATATATATATATATATATATACTAGCAGGCCGCTCGTCGTTACCTAGTCGTAAAATGTGCACACATATTTTAATTCATACAGATTTAATATTTATTATTGTAGAACTAATATATATGTATATATTAATGAAAACAAAGGGATGTAATGTTTACCAGATATACGCAATGATAACCTTCAAACTACTATAAATAACAGTATTTATATATAGAAAATTTAATCCTAACCGAATTAAAAAAGCTCAATACGCAATAGAGAGTAAAGCTTATTATAAGAGAAAGAAAATTAAAACTGTAAGTTGAACTTTACAATCAAAATTTATTGTTCGACTGAATACTCCAAAAAACGATTTACAAAGTCCTTATTCCGCAGAGTTTCAAAGAATGCTATTCTTGTTATTCTTCTTATCAGAGGACATAAAGAAATCAGCAAATTATATTTGTAGCAATGCTAGAATTTGCTAGTTAAGATATTAAGTGAAACCGCAATTTATTGTAGTTATAAATTGCCAAATAAAAAAATGAAAAAATGTGGATATGTAAAAAAATATATATAAAATCAAACCGCGCATAATATTTCAGTTTGCATGAAAATTCTCTCAAGTTGATCCAAAATGCAAACAGACAGACTTCTCTTTGGGCTACTGCACTGCCCAGAAAAAAACAATTTTCATTATTTCAGCTTTGAAAACTTTTCAATCGGATTATATGCATCGTCACACTGGACTTATTTTGGAATACATTCTCTCTAAAGAACTATTTTGCATTGGATGTCTGTGATTGAAAAAATTATTTTTTGGTACTTGTCCAGAAATCCTCCTATATTAAAAAACAAAAATAAAGAAAAATCTGTATAATTTACGTACCTGTGATGAAACAAAAATATCAAATTCCAAAAATCATGTAAATTGATAAAAGTAGTTTTATTTCTCTAAGGAAAATTATTTTTAAGTGATAAATGGGAATTCTTAGGCATTACAAAGAATTCTTTGCAAGTTTGAATTATATTGAGTTATTCCCCTTTGTTTCTTGAGATTGTTTTCAAAATGGCGTCGTGGGACAGTCGCTCCTCAGTTAGCAATAAAATTTGATTTTCTTATTTAAAAATTAAGCTAATTAATCAATTTACGTGATTTTTGAAATATGTTATTTGCGTTTTGGCAACGTAAATCATACAGACTGTCTTTAGTTTTGTTTTTTAATATAAAGGAATTTTGAACAAGTACTGATTTTTTTTTCTTTAATTGATTTTCCTAATTTGGTAGTGGACAGAAGATGTTGGAAGACTTCCAGGAAGAGCTACGAAAGGAAAATAAGAACCGCGATGAAATTGAAGAGAAACTCGATAAACTATCAAAGATTCTTCTCCAGGTTAAAGCTGGTGTCGATCACCTGGCGGACAAACTCATTCACCTGAAAACTGTAAGTAGTTGTTAGACTTTGTCTTTCAAGTTTTGGCTAAGATCAAAGTGTAGTATCTGCTGAAAGGGTAATGAGGGTAGACATTTTTAAATTATGGCAATCAAGAATGACCAAAAACACCAATTTTTTCCTCACACATTTGAATGGCTTTGTGCCTGATTTGTTTAAAATATTTAGAACAATTGTTTTGGGTTTTGTCTTT
>NC_136525.1:6697654-6780154 GCF_053919585.1 Euprymna scolopes | reverse complement strand
TTTTGAGTTACTTTGAAGAAAGAGGATAATTTTGATAATCTTGCCCCATCTCTTAATTTCCTCAAAATTGAAACCCTTTATTACCTGGTTGAACTAATGTTTTTTTTGTTTTTTTACATAGGAGTCACCACTTATCAAGGCCCAGAGGCCACTCAAGAATCAAAGAGTGTACAGTAGTCAATGGTGCAATATTGTAGCAATTGTTAGAAATCTTGTAAATTGGATTACTTAAGGGGAACGGCTCATCAAGAACTTGTTTACATTGGACTTGAAGACGACCATATTGTAGTCAGCTGAAAAGCAGGGAGACAGAAGAGAGTTTCACAGGCATACAGTTCTAAGAAAAAAAAACTTTGGTCATGAAATCTACGTTTAGGTTTAGGCACAGATAAAGAGTAGAGGAAATTATTGATAGTGTTTTCAGCTAGATGAATGTTTCTCATAAAAATTTGGCAAGGTGGAACCATAGATTGGAGCTCAGCCAAGCACTTACCATGAAAATAACGATAAAGCAGAGACAACCTCGCAACGTCTCTTCTGTGAGAAAGAGGTTGCAGGGAAGAGAAAAGGGCCACAAAATATAGGCAGGATAAGAACTTTCTTACAGGTACCAAAGGGCTTATAAAGAACTTGAAGTCCTACCTAACTAATATTCCTGGTGAACCAAGTGCAAAAGAGATCCATACTATTGAACTTAAGGGAATAGCGAGGATACTAAAAAGAGCTCTCGGTTGGTTTCAATAAAAAACAAGACAATGTTGACAGCTGGTTTGGCTGCCCCATACCCAGCATTACAATCTTCAAAGGAAGAAAATTAAAAAAACAAAAAATTTTTGTTTGATAAAATTAATTTGCCTTCCCGTTTTTTGTTTTTAATTAACACTTTTATTTTTTTTCCTTTAGCTGACAGTGAAAGCAGCCGGGAAGATGACGCCGAAGTCCTGAGTCGCATTGCTATCAAAAAGCAATCGAAGGAATTAATAGACCGACAGACCAAGAAGTGCAACACACGCAGAAGAAAGAAACCCAAATAGTGCCAGATTCTGGTAATAAGTTGGTACTTCAGGCACTGGATTCAACTTTCAACATTTTTAGCGTGTTTCAGCTAGCTTAAGTTTTTAGTAATCTTGCGATATAGTTAACAGCAGAGAAATCAAAAGAAGCGGAGAATTCCTGGCATAAGTGCATTGAGAATGGTGGTGACTATGTAGAAAAATAAATTCTGAAGCAGAAAAGGTACCCTCGTTTTAATAGTACCACTGCCGTCTTCGTAGCTCTTCAACTTTTTGAGTTAAATAAATAGGAAGCTTTACTTTTGGAATGACACCCATAGTTATTTAGTTAACTTCTTAACTGAAATGAATGGCACACACACACACACACACACACACACACACACACACACACACACACACACACACACACACACATCGAAGTAACATTTCGCATTTTGATCATCAAAGTTTTCTACATTATTAACAATGTCACCACCACATGGCTTCCACAGAGAGACTGATTTGAAAAACATTTGTATCTCCCAGTCACCAGAATAGTAATCAATATGCAATTTCACGACTGTGTAGAAGTCCAAAATCATTCACAAATGTATTTTGAGTGTCGCCCCTACTGAGGATTGAACCTTCAACTGTTAGAAGAGTGTGACTTACAACTGAATTTTACTAAGTACTTTATTTACTGACTAGCATGGGTTCCCGGCATTGCCCAGGTGTTTGGAGGTGTGTGTTGAGCTAAAAAAAAAGTGGTAGTAGGCAGGCAGGCTCGAACCTGTACCGCGAAAGAAGAAAAGAACATACACACATTTTCGCTTTTATATATATAGACTAGTGGGGGTACCCGGCGTTGAATGTTAAGTCGCGTGATGTTTGACCAAGTTTTGCGCTGGAAGCCAGTTTCTGTTTTCCCCGCTATGCGTCGATCAAAAAATATCTCAAAAATAGCTTGTAAAAGTTGGGTAAATTAAAGATAGCTGCGACTCGAGTTCCTTAGTCGTAGATATTATTATTTAGACAGCATATAAAAAGTTTTAAGAAGGAGCGAGCCAACCGAGAATCACGGCCAAAAAAGCCTTTTGTAGACAAAACAAAAAGTGAACACACATACATACATACATACACACATTTTCGCTTTTATATATATAGATGTCGCCACAGCACGGCTTCCACAGAGAGACTGATTTGAAAAAAATTTACTTCTCTCAGTTGCCAGTAGTCTGAATAATTCATCTTAATATTGTTATCCAATCCTACTATCTAGTTAACTTTATCTTCCTTCCTGAATCGGGCTCCAGAGCCATGCTCGAACATGTCAAGACAATCCTTTGATCAGGCGCATATTATTATCTCCCAATATAGAAGATTGCCTTCTCTCTCTCTTTCTCTCTTTCTTTCTCTCTCTCTCTCTCTCTCTGTATAAATATTTATATATATATATCTTCTCTTCTTCTCTATATAAATAAAATGAACTCATTTATTCCCGTGTGAGTTTGACCTTAATAGGATTAAAAATCACGACATTACATTCAAATGTAATGTCCGCACACTTCAACACAGGATCTGAGGTGTGCTATAGGCATACTACCCTTACAGTTCCTTGATATTCGTACATTTCTATATTTTTTCCGGTGAGAATTCACTGCCACAATCGGTTAGAATCAATGGAAGTTGTAAAATCTTTTCTCTCTATTCGATTCATACTCTGCCTGCGACCACTTAACACTGCTGTGGATATGTCCACAAGGGAATATACGAGGAACACTGGTTTGAGTTCTTAGTTGCTTAAAAAATATGGATTGGCATTTTTCCGTCGGGTGAAACGCGACTTTACATTCCAGTTATTCTGTGGGTTACTTGTGCCATTTTATAAATTTCTTCTTCTTTTTTTCTCTTTTTTCCTCCCTTTATATTTTTTCTCTTTTTGTAGGGGGTGGGGGTTGCGATTCGAAGGATTAATTAAACGAAACGACCTAACATTGGATTCCAGTTTTTACAAGAAACTTTAGCAGTCAGCCACCAGCGTTCTTCAAATCTTGCACCGATTAGTCGCTTTAATATTTTATTTACTGCTGACTTCCTATTTTCGGATTAGTTACTTATTCATTATTTCTATACATTGCATTTCTGAGAGTTTCATTAGCAAAATTACTACTATGCTATCGATATTGGAATTAGACGACATTGAAATTGGTTAACAGCGACCAACATTTAAAAAAATAAAAAACACGGTCAGTGTTCTGGTTTTATTTATTCATTTTTTAATTCTTTTTCATTGAAACAAAGAAAAATAAATCAATAAAATCTAATAAATATATTTTCATTATACAAGTTTTATTTTTTTTTAATTTTGTTTTTCCGTTTAAAAAAAACAAAAAAATTAGATTTAAATAAACATATTTGCATATTACGTGGTAAATTTTTTGGGGTTTTTCTTTTTTTTTTCATTTGGTATTCTTTCACGTTCGTTTTGTTTTTATTCCTTTTAATTTTACGCGTCATATATTAGCTAAACCAGGGCGGGGGGCATCTATAAATATAAAAGCTAAAATGTGTGTGTGGGTGTGGGTGTTCCTTCACCCTAAGTTCATCCTCCTCCTGCTACTACGACAATGACATCATGTTTGACCTAGAAAACGTTGACGTTAGTTTCAACCACCTGCAAGTGTTTTTAAAGTGTTTTTATCCGTTCTCAATTGTGTGTCTCTTTAGCATAGAGGTAATGTGTCAGGCATTTTTTTTTTCGCCTTAGCCTCGATGCTTTGGGTTCGAGCCTGTCTTCCTACCTAAACCTTTTTTCCTCTTTTACAACTTTTTTTCCTTTTTTTTTTTACATTTGTTCACGGTTTTGCTTTGTTTTGGTTTTTCCATTTTCTTATAACATCGTGTTTTTTTTATAATAGGGCCCCCCCTCTCCTAACACCCGGGCAATGCTGGGTACCCTCGCTAGTATATATATAAATAAGAAACTTGTTTCTTATCGTTAAGCACTTTAAGTTGTAATAAAGTCGGTCGATTTAGCTTATACGCGCAGATCGTCATATAATGATTAGATCACTCTAACTGATGCTAAAAGCATTTAAAAAGAATAAATGTTTAATTTCAACTGTATCTCTCGCGGTTTGCGGTAACCTAGTAGTTTGGATCTTTGCTAATGAAGCCAGACATGACTTCTGTTGCCGGAGTTCGAGTCTCTCAACTGGTTAATCGTGACATCCTGCACTGATGATTCCCAAAAAGGATGAAACACTAGTGTCTGTAGGTATTTAATAATTATTATAGTAAATAATTATAATAATATATATATATATATACATATACATATACATACATAAATATATATATATAAAAATCTATTTGCTCTTATATATATATATATATATATATATATATATATATATATATATATATATACAATATTTATTATGACACTGTATATACATATTTCAAGGTCGTACCATTGGTTTCGATACACCGAAAACAGTAATAATATACTGTGGAAAATCGGTATCATCTCTTCGGCGACAAAGAAAAATCTGGAACTAATGCAAAATGAACGAACATAGAAGAAACACTAGACGAGCGTTTAAGACTCAGAATTTATTATTCTCTCATAATTAAAATATTAATATTTTTAAAAAAATTAAAAATTCTTTTAAAGTTCTTATTTTTTATTCATTTATTAATTTTACCTTATTTATCTTTATCCTTATTTTATTTAATTTAATTAATTTAAATAATTTAAAATTTATAAAATCATATTAATATATTCATGCCTTTCTCATTATTTATTATCGTTAATTGTCCTACTTTTATTTATTGATATGGCTTTAACAGGACTTTTATATTTTTTAGAGAGTTTTCCATAGCACCCCCTTCCCCGCTATGCATGCACACACACACACACACACACACACACACAGACACACTTTCTTCCTTTCTTTTTTCTATAATCATAATCTATTAGCGTCGGTTTTAAAACAATATTTTTTAAATATGAAATTCTGAGTCTTAAACGCTCGTCTAGCTTTTCTTCTATGTTCGTTCATTTTGCATTAGTTCCAGATTTTTCTTTGTCGCCGAAGAGATTATACCGATTTTCCACAGTATATTATTACTGTTTTCGGTGTATCGAAACCAATGGTACGACCTTGAAATATGTATATATAGTGTCATAATAAATATTGTATCTTCAGCTCTCACATCTACGATCGAGCACTTTATTGGATTTTTTTCATCACCCCTGGACACGCTATATATATATATATATATATATAGTCATCCACATACAGTACTGTTTGGCTGTATCACAGCTCATCAGTGCGGCTAGACAGGCAATTACCTCAAGCAAGAATCGAAACCCGACCACCCAAACAACAGTCCTAGCCTCTCACCACTATGCTGTTTGGCTGTTGCTGTGCAGGCAGTGAATTAATGTTTTGACATTGTCCAAATGCCTAAGCTCGATTTGTTTACACAAAGATCATTAGGAAGGAACTCTCTGTCACACACACACACACAACACAGAATGACTTTATATATATATGTGTGTGTGTTTGAGAGAGAGAGAGAGAGTTTCTAATAGGTTTTTCAAATTTCACACAAAGATAATTTTATGTCTGGCAGTATTCTTAGATATGTTTTGTACAGAAATTCATCAGAAAATATCCAATCCTAAAATTAGTCTTTCTTTCTTATAGATAAAAAAGAAAAAAGACTGCCATTCCCAGATAGGGCTCCAGAGGAGATTGCTTATTATCTACTACAAGTTAACTTCATAACTTAATTGAAATGAATAACGCACAGGCAGAGACATCAAAGTAACATTTCATTTTGATCAAAGTTTTCTGCATTGTTTACAATGTCTCTATAACACGGCTTCCACAGAGACTGATTTAAACACCTTTTGTTTAGCGGCATTTAGCTTTGATCTTACAGATGTCAGCTATCCTTGATTCAACTCTGGGAACGATTCTGTTTTACAGATCTGGGTTATCATCATGCACTCATTGTGAGTCTTGTCAAAATTCACACTAGTTAACTTAATCGCCATCGACGTAGGGTTCCCAATATAGAACATAAAGAATGAAGAGAGCAAGAGGCAGGCATTTTAATTCTTGTTTGGTGAAATATAGAGCTTTGACAAAAATCGACTTTTTAAAGTTAAAAAAAATGTTAACAGTTTAAGAATTTTAAAAACATACAGGTCGGTAAAAAAAAAAAATTCATTTTAAAGTTGAAGTTATTTGTTTATTTTTTTTTCTTCTATCTGTTGCCTCTTGCCTTGTTTCCACATCTTTGATTAAACCCTGCACTTTTTTTTTTATTTTCGAGTTTTTGAGTGATTCTCAAGACTCCAAAGATGGCAGACTCATGTCCACCATCTTTGTTGTCATTTTAAGTTATATGCTCGAGACTACTTGTCTCAGACTTAGTAAACACTTTAAAATAAGTTTAAACACCGAAAACTTATCCAGATACGTAGAAGAGTAACTTATCTTGCCTTTGGTAACCTTTATCTATTTTTTTTGACCACCCTTTTGGTTTGTTGTCTCTAGTAAAACATGCCCAGTGTACCAATCTGCATTATTATGCACTCAGTGTGACCCTTGTCAAAATACGTACTAGCTAACTTAATCGCTATTGACGTAAGCATGTAACACTTCAATCCTTCTGTACTCTTTTTCAAAGTGATTAAACTGAATCCTGAATTTGTGTTTTCTATTATTGTATTGCTTCTTTCTTTTTTTTTTTTTTATTTTATTGCTTTTGGTAGAGAGTAACAAAATTTTTAGACCACCCTGTCAATTGGTCAGTTTCGTCTGTCTTTCTTTTTTTTTTTTTTTTTTTTTAATTTAGTGTGTGTTTTACAAATGATATTTTACACTTCTTGATGTAAAAAAAAATAAAAACATTTCTTTTTTCTATTTTGTTTTTATATATTTTTGAGATGATGACTGATTGTTTATACTACTTATTTTCATTAAACTACTATTCTCATCATTTGTGCAACGTTTAGGTTGGTTTGGCCTTCAACCATCCTTGGACATGTTGGTTGTTGTTTGGAAAAGAAAGGAGAAAAGTTACTGGCTCCTCAGTAATTTTCGTATTCTTGGTATTGTTCTCTGTTATTTGGCCATAGTTTCGTATGTGTGAAAAAATTTGGTTGACAAAGGGAGGCAACTCTAATAAAGAACGACAGGGGATTATCAAATTATTGTTCTCATCTCATCAGTTTTATTTGTGCAAAAGTAACTTTAACTTTTAAATAACTTTTTTTACTGTACAAAAACGCTTTAAAAATAATATACGAACCCTAGGGCCCTGTTCACCAACAAACTAATCAGGAGTTAATCGCTCGATATCAAAATATGCAAAAAAAAAAAAAAAAAAAAGAATTCAATGGAAGAAAAAGCAAATGAGAATTTGAATGAAATATATATACAATAATTTATGAGTATGAGAACGATTAAAATATATCTCATGACCTCCCATAACAGCAAAGCCAGCCTGATCGCCATCATCTAACGAGTATTAAAACAGCTCCCACCATTGTTTATGGAAAAGGCATGCTTTTAGTTCTGGACCTGTATCGAAGCGGTAATGGAGGCTGAAGGCAACTACATTGAATAGATGTCAGCTCTATTATATAATCAAGTTACCTGAATTGATTTTTTTTTTTCACTAAAAGTTAAAATAACGCTGTGTTTTCTTTATTGTTCCACCCTATAGTAGATCTTTAGATAAAATTTTTTTTTTTTAGTGATTTTAAGAGTAAATTGTATCCATTACAAAATTGATTTGAGTTGTCAACACCTTAGTCTAATGATTTAACGAATTCTTTCTGTTAAATCATTAAACTTTTCATGCAAAGCTACAGCTTACACGAAAAAATTGAGACTGACTCAAAAATCTTAAAGTTATATTTTATGATCTTGATGTAAAACAAGGCCAATAGCGATTAGTCGCGTGCTCTCGTGTAATGAATGAATGCATGAATGTAGGATTTACATGAAATTCTTAAAGATAAACTAAAATGACCGAAAAATGGGCTGAAATGACTTAAATAAATAAAAAGTAAATGACTTAGAATGACTTTAATGAACTTAAGGATGAATTGAATGACCTTAAGAATAACTTGACTGCTTAAAAAATAACCGGAATCCTTCAAAAACAACTTGAATGATCTGGAGAATGACTTGAATGGCTTTGAGACTGACTGGTTGTAAAGTGGTTGGTCATTTTACATTAAATTGATACATAAAAGTGATCCCCCACTTTATATCACAAAGTTACAAACATAAGTACAGCATGTAGTAAGAACAGATACTACACTTTGAGGTATTTATATGCTGCCCCACTGAGCAAATTAGGCACAAGGCCGATTTTTAAAGTGAGGAGTGAAGGGGAAATGGGGACCAACTCCCCGGAGAGTAGGGAGCTGGATAGTGACAATTGGTATGAAGGGTTGCCCCTACATTGACCAAGGTCTTATATGTGGGAGAAACCCAACATATGGTCTTTGCTTGCAGTATCTGCCGGAACAGATACTACACTTTGATCTTCATATTTAATTTATTCCGTTTAAAGAAAAAATTACAATTAAAAAAATTTCAATATAAGATTAAAAAATTTAAAAAAGTAAAATCTCCAAAAGACAAAACAAATTTAGGCACAAGGCCCTATAAGATCTGGGGAGGGGAGTGTTGCAGGGTCTTTGTAACTAAAGTAAAAATTGGAGTCTTTGGCAACTTTACTCTTAACTGGCAACATTTACCACAATACCTCATTCACTCTGTGGACTCTAAACTAACTAATGAAAACCCCAGCGTTTTTGCAAAAAAAGATATATATACAATTTCTGTATGTGTGTGTGTGTGTGTGTGTGTGTGTGTGTGTGTGTGTGCAAAAGGCCAAGAAAAGCTTAAAAAGCTAAGAACAGCATCTATTAACAACAGACCTTTGATCTTAACCAAAAAGGCCAAGCAAAAAAGTGTTACGGACCGACGGAGTGACTTATAGAGTCGCTTGCATGCGACTAAAAATAAAAATAAAACAATTTTTTAGCTATTTTGTTCTTATATTTTTTTATTACTTATTTAAATCGAACTATTGTTCTCATCTTGAGTGTTATTTGCGCAATGTTTCAGTCGGTGTAACGTTCATTGGTTGTTGTCTTGGAAGAGAAAGTAGAAAAGTTACTGGCTCCGTAGATACCTTTGTATTCTTGGTGTTGTTCTGTTTTTTGGCCGTTGTTTCGTATGTGTGAAAAAATCGATTGACATAGGGAGGCAACTCTGGTAAAGACCAACAGGAGATTATCTCCCTTCCATCGCTAAAATTTTAAGGGTGTACAAGTTTTGTTTATCCAACAATTAGAAGTTCCCAAATGTTATTAATTTCTAAGCTTGGTCTGCTTAATAATTTTTCGTTTTCTAACATGTGCTCTGCTTCTTTTAGATGAGAACAATAGTCTGATCAATACAAGTAATTTAAACATTTGTTTTCGTTTTTATTTCCTCAACCATTAGAGCACGATATGGAGTTAGTGTTCGCACAATAGCAGGAGTAATAAAAAACACAAAAAAAAAAACATAGCCCTCAGAAGGGCATATGCCACCTCCAACTTTTTAGATGCAAGGAGTTCTTTTTTTCAGGTGAGGGTGCTGGATCCACGCCCAACCTTCCCAGAAGGTATATACAATGCCTAGCCTTCCCAAATGGTCACCCATCAGGTACTGGCCAAGCTCAACATTGCAGCCTCTCTCCGACAGAAGAGACATTGTGAGCCTGTCTTTGTTTTATCGTTATTTCCATGGCAAGTGCTCGCCTAGCTCCAATCTCTGGTCCCCCCTCGCCAATCTTTCACAAGAAACACCCGTCTGGCTGAAACTACTGTCAATAATTTTCTCCACTCTTTATCTGTGCCTAAATCCAAACGTAGATTCCATGAGCAGAGCTTCTTTCTCAGAACTGCACGCCTGTGGAACTCTCTTCCGTTTGTCTGCTTCCCAGCTGACTACAACTTTGTTGTCTTCAAGTCCAATATAGACAAATTCTTGATGAACCGCCTCCTTAAGTAATCCAATTTTACCAAATTTCCATTATTAACGATTACTATGATATTGTCCCATTGATTACTCTACACCCAATAACCCTTATCCTCGAGTGGCCTCCGGGCCTTGTAAGTGGTAACTTCTATGTAAAAACAAAAAAAAAAAAAACAACCAAAAAACACTGCTGTGGATCTGATCAATGATTCCCGTAGCGTTTAAAATTTTCCTTTTTTTATAGTTGGGGATCAATTTGTAATGACAGCATTCTACTAAATGGAACACACGCTTATTTGGCCACTTCAGTTATTAATGCTGCCCCTAGTCATTAAATGTTTCCCTATTCTGTTGGTAAGGAGTAGACAAAATTTTTCCAAGGTATTTTGTGAAAGCTAAGCATGTAATCTATTAATAAGCACTATAGAAATTTGTGAAAAATTGAAAAAGGAAAAATCTGCTAGTGGCAGCATTAACAATGTTATAATTCCAAATTTAAGCCCGTAATCGTTGAAAAAAAAAAATTTAAGTAAATGGTGCGGGTCCACCAATTCTTTCTTTTTAATTAAAGAAAAGCTATGCCTGCAATCGATGATAATCGTCGGAAAATAAAGTACAAAAAAAAAGGTGCAATCTAAAGGCTAGGGAAAGTGTTCGACTGAGCTTCAATCTATGGTCCCCCCTCGCCAAACTTTCACAAGAAACACTCGTCTAGCTGTAAACACTATCAATAATTTTCCCCACTCTTTATCTGTGCCTAAACCTAAACGTAGATTCCATGATCAAAGCTTCTTTCTTAGAACTGCACGCCTATGGAATTGTCTTCCGTTTTCCTGCTTTCCGGCTGACTACAAAATGGTTGTGTTCAAGTCTAACGTAAATAAGTTCTTGATGAGCCGTTCCATATAAGTTATCAAATTTACCAAATTTTCATTACTAATGATTACTATATTGTCCAATTTCTACTGTACACTCTTTAACCCTTATCCTTGAGTGGCCTCTTGGCCTTGAAAAGTGGTGATGCCTATGTAAAAAAAAAAAAAAAAAAAAAAGCATTGTTCAGGTCTGCCAAACCATGTGAAGGTGTACCTGAACAATTGGACCCCCCCCCCCACCCACACCATTACAAAAGTTAACCTTGTCGTCTTTTTTCAACTATTTGTGTGGATTATTATTGATTGGGCCCTTATCCTTGAGTGGCCTCCGGGCCTTGATAAGTGGTGACCTCCATATAAAAAAAACAAAAAAAAACAGCAGAAGTAATGGATCTGATCAATGATTCCCGTAGCGTTTAAAATTTTCCTTTTTTTATAGTTGGGGATCAATTTGTAATGACAGCATTCTACTAAATGGAACACACGCTTATTTGGCGACTTCAGTTATTAATGCTGCCCCTAGTCATTAAATGTTTCCCTATTCTGTTGGTAAGGAGTAGACAAAATTTTTCCAAGGTATTTTGTGAAAGCTAAGCATGTAATCTATTAATAAAAATATATATATAAATCATAGAAATCTGTGAAAAATTGAAAAAGGAAAAATCTGCTAGTGGCAGCATTAACAATGTTATAATTCCAAATTTAAGCCTGTAATCGTTGAAAAAAAAAATTTAAGTAAATGGTGCGGGTCCACCAATTCTTTTTTTTTAATTAAAGAAAAGCTATGCCTGCAATCGATGATAATCGTCGGAAAATAAAGTACAAAAAAAAAGGAGCAATCTAAAGGCTAGGGTAAGCATTGTTCAGGTCCGCCAAACCATGTGAAGGTGTACCTGAACAATTGGACCCCCCCCCCGCCCACACCATTACAAAAGTCAACCTTGTCGTCTTTTTTCAACTATTTGTGTGGATTATTATTGATTGGGCCCTTATCCTTGAATGACCTCCGGGCCTTGATAACTGGTGACCTCCATATAAAAAAACAAATAAAAAAAAAACAAAAAAAACAGCAGAAGTAATGGATGAACAAAAGGAGGAGAGATATAAAATCGGGAAGATGAGAGGGAGAAAAAAAAACAGACATTTATTTCTGGTCTAAGTCTCAACAAAGTCCAATGTAAACAAGTTCTTGGTGAGCCGTTCCCCTTATTTTACCAAATTTACACTTCTAATGATTACTATGATATTGCCCTTTTGTTACAGAGAGAGAGAGAGAGAGAGAGAGAGAGAGAGAGAGGAGAGTAAACGTGGAGGTAGACACGTTTACCAGAACCGAAGGTCAGCTGACCAAATTACGTATGTGTGACGTGGTAACGTTGGCTAGATCGGGGAGATTTGATTTGGGCTTTGAAGAAGACGGACGTTTTTTACGTTGTCTCCCCGTCTTAACTGGGGAGGGGGGAGACGAACGCTGACGTGTGTAAAGAAGAACCCACACAAGCCGAGTTCACTTCCACCTTCTGCAGGACCTCTGGGGAAAGTGAAATAAAAACTATAAAACCCATTCATCGTCTTGGAGTGATAAATCTTCGTCAAACAGGTATCAAGTCTCCCTCCAGGATGAGAAATTTCCAGATGGTCCAACATCGAAGAAGCAGAGGTAGGTTCCAAAATTACATGTCACACACACGATTTCCTTTATGATAATCAAACACACAACCATTTATATTAGAGACAATCATACGCACACGGAATCTTTGATGTTATACAGTGTATACACCCAAACGTAAATGGCGCCCCTAAATGAAGAACTCTATATAACATATTCAAATGTAACAAAAGTTCAATTTGGTACCCCTTATGATAACCCTAGTGAGAACTTAAATGATAACCTCAATGATACCAATATATAACACTTTTGACTACTATACACTCTTTAACCCTTATCCTCGAGTGGCCTCCGGGCCTTGATAAGTGGTGACTCCTTTGTAAAAACAAAAAAAAAACCCACGTTATAATTTAAGGAGAGTAGAAAGTGGGTCTCACTTCCCTTATTTTGTCCTTTAGTTCTCACATTCCAGGATCAATGTTTCTGACAAAGAGGGAGAAATTGCTGTTTTCTGTGTCAGAATCTATTCCATCTAATGCTTATCATTGGCAAATTTTTTGACTTTGAAGTACTGCTCCTTTTTTTTTATTTTAGCTCCTTATATTAAATTGCTTCATGTCTTGTCTAGAGTGATTTTCCATTAAAAACCAATTTCAGGAATCTTCTGCCATTACTAACCAGCAGAGAGTTACTGCTATCAACCAAAAAAAAAAAAAAATATCTGGCATGTATGCAGTGTGATGATGTATGGAAGTGAAACTTGGCCAGTGAGGGTTGAGGACATATGTTGAATGGAGAGAAATAATAAGAGAATGATACAATGGATGTGTAATGAGCAAATGGACAAACAAATAAATGACTTACAAACAGACAAACAAATAAAATATAAATAAATCTGACTCAGCTTTCTTTTTTTTTTAACTCCGTTTAATACCGTTTATTAATTTTTATTTATTGCGGACAATTATTCTCATCTTTTCTTAGTTGTTTCACAACGTTTCGGCCAACTGTTCCGGATAAGAACTCTGAATCTCCTGACTGCATTCACTGCAATTACTGCCTTCCGTAGGTGTTGTTGTCTCACCACGTTTTTGGCCAAGTAAGCCTCTGGCCGGCTTTTGGGTAGGATTGAAACCGCTATCTTCAGACAATCATCACCTGGAACCGTAGAGGTTTGATGTCTCTATCAACTGCGCCACGGGTGAGACGACAACAACTATGGAAGGCAGTAATTGCAGTGAAATAACTAATAAAAAATGAGAACAATTTTCCGCAATAAATAAAAATTAATAAATGTTACTCATCTCGATGAATTCCAATTAAATAATACATACCGTTTATTACCATTTTTTTTCTACGCCATTTCGATACCAACTTAAAAAGTCTCTCTCTCTGTCTCTGCCACTGCAGGGCCACATGTCCATCTTCCCTGAGCTGTGTTTTTCTTTCTGCTCCTCTACATGCCATAGACAGTCATTTCTCATCTTCATCACTACACATCCATCTTTTTCAACTGCACTATTTCTTCTCCCACCGACCACATAGTTCCTTTTTTTCTTTTCTTTTTTTATCTCACACATATGCATATGTGCTTTTTTTTTTTTACGGCAAGCCAGCTATCTTACAGCTCCTGCTGATATCTTCCCATGCTCTCATACGTGCTCTGTTATAATTTAAGGAGAGTAGAAAGTGGGTCTCATTTCCCTTATTTTGTCCTTTAGTCCTCACATTCCAGGATCAATGTTTCTGACAAAGAGGGAGAGAAATTGCTGTTTTCTGTGTCAGAATCTATTCTGAAGAAGGTGGGCTCCCTCTACCATGCTAAAAAATTACTCACACCTACCCATATCCTATATCTCTATAAGGCCACCGTTTGACCATGCATAGAGTATTTATTGTGAGTCTAAAAGACAGATTTAGTTATGATGACTTGAGATGAAGATTAAATCTGGACAGTATATGGAGATGTGTGCAGAAGAGGAGACTTTGTTGGTATGGCCAAACCACATTGAAAGAATAGATGAGAGTTTTTAGGTTATTTGATGGCAAAGCTATTGCGATTGTTCAGAAGTTTTGTTACCTTGGTGAAGCCATTGGAATACTGGAAGAAGCTGGTGATAGCTGGAGTGGGGAAGCGTAGATGAAGTACAACATGCCTTCAATAAGTTTCCAGACTTTTTTCATATGGGCACTTTTATTAATAGTACACACATGAAACTCTAGTCCCCTTCGAAGTAATCTCCTCCGGCTGCAATGCACTTGTTGTACCATTCCAACAACTTCTGGAAGGTCCCATGGAAGTCCTCTTGTGTGAGCGCGTCAATGACCCTCATCACAGCCTCTTTCATCTCCTCATTTGTCTCATAACGACAGCCTCTAAGGTTTTCCTTCAGCTTAGGGAATAACCAAAAGTCACAGGGAGCAAGGTCTGGACTATAGGGAGGGTGAGGTTTGTGTGTGTTTGTCTGTGTATGTGCATGTGTGTATGTATGTGTGTATGTCAGGTCATGTCATATGCTACTGGTACCATGTAACCCAGTACTACCTGCCTCATGGTCGGGGCACCGGCGACTAAACTGGTTCCCCCACCAGACTTGTTTGGTGAGGAGGGCGGCTAGTCTCCCTGAAGGATTAAAAACAAGACCTTCCAAAGGGCGAATGAACTCTTTTTCTGGGTCAACGGCCAACTAGCACCGTGTATATTTGTGTGTGTGTATATATGTATTGGGATGGAGAGGGCTCCCGTAAGCCGTGGTGAAGGCAACCTTTCTAGGAGAAGCAAATCTCTGATTTAAAAAACCATAAAGCGGAAGACCAGTGCCCGCATTAAGCTGGTCTGCAGTTTAATTTGTTGCTGGCTATCTTGCTCTTGCTTGTTGCTGGATCTCAACATTTTGAACCGAGAGAGAGACTTAACTGTCGTACAAAGCTAAGACTCTGTAACATCATATTTGTATAGATACTCCCTCAGACATTTGGGCTCATGGATTTTAAATGTCTGAGGGAGTGGCACTCGTCTGACAAGACGTTGCAATCATCATATCATGTGAGTGTATGTGTATGTGTGTTTGTGTGTGTGTGTGTGTGTGTGTGTGTGTATGTTTTTTTTTTTTTTTTTTTCTTCCTTTGAAGATTGTAATGCTGGGTATGGGGCAGCCAAATCAGCTGCCAACATTGCCCCGCTTTTTTATTGAAACCAACCGAGAGCTCTTTTTAGTATCCTCGCTGTTCCCTTAAGTGCAATTGTCTGTGTGTGTGTTTGTGTGTGCTCACTATGGACTCTAAAACGGCTGGGCCGATTTTTTTTTTTTAAATTCACACAGATGTAATTCATGTGTCTGGGAATGTTCTTAGATAGATTTTCTATCGGAATACCTCGATATTATGACTGCATAAGCAGAAAGGCTCAGCATATAAAATCAACAGTAGAGGGGCGCATTTGAAAATGAATGTTTTTGTTTACAGCACAACTGAACCATGATACTTGACTTTTGCATTTTAAACTTTTTTTTTTTTTTACATAGGCATCACCACATTATCAAGGCCAAGAGGCCACTCAAGGATAAGGGTTAAAGAGTGTACAGTAGAAATTGGACAATATAGTAATCATTAGTAATGAAAATTTGGTAAATTTGATAACTTATATGGAACGGCTCATCAAGAACTTATTTACGTTAGACTTGAACACAACCATATTGTAGTCAGCTGGAAAGCAGGAAAACGGAAGACAATTCCACAGGCGTGCAGTTCTAAGAAAGAAGCTTTGTTCATGGAATCTACGTTTAGGTTTAGGCACAGATAAAGAGTGGGGGAGAATTATTGATAGTGTTTACAGCTAGACGAGTGTTTCTTGTGAAAGTTTGGCGGGGTAGGGGGACCATAGATTGAAGCTCAGTCGAACACTTTCCATGAAAATAACGATACATCAGAGACAAACTCGCAACATCTCTTCTGTGAGATAGAGGTTGCAAGGAAGAGAAAAGGACATCTCCTACGAGGCTACAAAGTCTATTTTGAACTCTATCAAGGCAGGCCAAGTCCTTTCTAGTAGCTCCTGCCCAGATGTAGCAACAGTATTCCATCCTTGGACGTACCTGGCTCTTATATAGATAGAGAATAGCATCAGCAGTGAGATATCTTGAATTCAAGCTGTTATATTATAGCCGGGCAACGTCGGATGTCCTGGATAGAGAGGTGAGTGACCGACATTTAAACTGGTGACAACGTTATGGAAATAACAAAGTGTTTTGATAACAAGTTGCATAAAAAGAAGGGAAGATGGCACTTCATAACGCCGTTTTTTTTTTTTGGTCGTTGTTTAATTCGTGAGAGACCCATTTATCAAGATTTTTTTTGTCTTTCCAATCTCTCTCAATTGGTTGAAAATCATTGTATATGTTACGTCTAATTTAGAAGCAAGCTCTTGAATAGTTGTGTAATGGCTTGGTGTGTCAATGTGATTAAATTCCCGAAGTTAAGCAACGTTGAACCTGAGCAGTACTAAATGGGTGACCATTTGGGACTTCCAGGTGCTGTATGTGCTCTCCGCTTATCTCGGAATTGTTTCCAGTCGTCCTGGTCTTCTCCTTGCCACTGGACCCAAACAGTACCGATTCAGGAGAGATGCGGGGTAGGGATTGTGTAACCCTAGCCTCACAATTACACGCACAGCTGCCTCTACAGGGGGTATCCTTTGTCTTTCAAGACTAAACGGAGACTATCTGGGACATAATTTGTAGGGATGCAATGTAGGGAGTTGAGCAGCAAGATTTCTGTTTGCATTACACTTGAACTTCTGCATGTCAGTACAGTCAGAGAAGCAGGGACCCAAGAGGGCATTCCAAGGTCTAGCTGTTCGAGGGAAGAAACTATTAGAGTAGAAGGCTTTCTGGCATCTGGGGATCTCGACTGTGTAGGGGTGGGATTTTGCTGCTTGTGTTTCTCGCCAGATCACCGAAGTTAAGCAACATTGAGCCTGACCAGTAACAGATGGGTGACCATTTGGGAAGGTAAGGTGCTGTATGTACCATGAGGTTAAATACCAGGTTGGGAAACTGGCATGGTCTATTCTTTTTCTTGAGGGTAGATGGGCCTTTCTTAAGTCGTGGCAAGTAACACATTTAGTGATCGCGTCATAATAAAAAATATCCTTGATAGCTCTAGCGAAACATCAAGTATTCAGCTACGGACAAGAATCGAATTACACTACAAAACTCGTGTAGTGAGTTTGATCTCAGCTGTGGCTGCATACGGATGGACAAACTGTGTAGGGGTGGGATTTTGCTACTTGGCGGGAGTATTTACATCGAGGGGGTACAAAGACTTGAAATTCTATGCAGCATTTTGTCGATGGGACAAAGGCTGAAGCCTAGCCGACAGTTAGGTTGGCAACTCTCTTTTGAACTCTGTCCAGGAATGAGAGACTAGAAGCAGCTGCAATGTAAATTAAATAAAGGGTTCCATTCAAAATTTCATGCAGATTCCAGAGTTCAACAAAGCTGCTGTAAAGAAGGTGGGCTCCCTCTACCATGCTAGAAAATTACTCACACCTACCCATATCCTATATCTCTATAAGGCCACCGTTTGACCATGCATAGAGTATTTATTGTTGCCACATCTGGGAAGGGTCCAAAAAAAAGAGTTCAACAAGACATTGTCAAGGCTGCTGCAAAGATGGGCTCCCTGTACCCTGCTGGAACATACTCACACCTTATTGTATCTTATAAGGCCACCGTTTGACCATGCATAGAGTATTTATTGTTGCCACATCTGGGAAGGGTCCAAAAAAAAGAGTTCAACAAGACATTGTCAAGGCTGCTGCAAAGATGGGCTCCCTCTACCCTGCTGGAACATACTCACACCTTATTGTATCTTATAAGGTCACCGTTTCACCATGCATAAAGTATTTATTGTTGCCACATCTGTGAAAGGTTGTTGAAAGGTCCAAAAACAAAGTTTGTAATCTTGCACTATGAATGAAGCTCCCATTGTTTTTCGGTATATAGGAGCCTCAATGGTGAAGGGGGTGATTTTGCTGCTTGTTGGGAGTATTTATGTCGAGGAGGAGCACAAGTGTTTTGAGTTCATCAGAGCACATTCTATTAAAATATTTGCAAAACAGGTACAGGGATGCAACATGGATGATAATCAGGTGTGAATAATTTTCTAGTAGGGTAGAGGGACCCTGTCTTCTTTACTACAGCCTTGGCAATGTCCTCAGTCTGTTTGTTTCAATTCATGTTGTCTGTAAATGTTAAGCTTGAACGATGAGCTTTTTCTGGGTTTTAAAAAAAAATCCGCTTTTTCTGGGTTTAAAAAAAAATCCCCTTTTTCTGGATTTAAAAAAAAAATCCGCTTTTTCTGGATTTTTTTTCTTTTTAAAAAAAGAAAAAAAAAGAAAGGCAGATATCTGAGATATAAATGAAAAAGATAACAAAAAAAATCTGACGGGAAAAAAAATGATATCTGAATTTATTTTTCAATGTTTTTTTTACAAGTTTGAAGCTCAGTGTCCAGTCATTAAAAATTTTTTTTTCTTTTCATTTATTTTTTAAATGTACAACAAAGAAAAATGCACAAAAAATTTGCCTATGAATGAAAATATTTATAAGTAATTAAAAAAATTTTTTTTTTTAATGATAAAATTGTCTGAGCAAAAAAAAATAACAATTAAAAATTTAGTGGAGTATCATAAGAGACTTGTGCAACCAAACTATAATAGCGAAATTCAGAAAATGAAAAACTGATTAAAAAAAACAAAAAAATAATATCTACTGAATTTTTGTGTCAATTTCAACTAAAAGCAACAATACTTCACTGGCATGTCAGAAATACTGAAAAATATTACCGCATTATTTATAAAAACATGAGTTTTCGATCTTTATCGATAAAAAACGCTTGCCATATTTCTTAGGGAATACAGAGAGACAATAACAAGAGAAGTAACTCAGTTATGCTAAAAGCAAAGCATTTATGATTGTTAACGTTTATGATTGTTAACGTTAAGCATTTTATTTTCGCTAATTTAAAAAAAAAAAATGTTTTCTTTAATAACATTTTTCTACCTTATCGTTTTTCATAATTTTTGGATATGTTCAGTAGTGTAACACAAAAATTACGTAGCGACCATTCGTTTGGCTTGAAATTCAATATTAAAAATTTTGAATTTCGCTATTATAGTTTAGTTGCAGACATTGACACCTTGAACAATTTTTAGCTATGGTATTCTCTTAACAAGACTGAATTTACCAAAGGTTGATGAACTTCTGACAAAAAGTTTTCTTGCCTGATAAAGGGAGTTTACCTTATTTGCAGACGCTTAGGTTTTTACTTTTGATTATTTCACAACAAACACAAATGAACAATAATGAATGAACGAAAACAATTATCAGTGACGAAAATTTTTGATTCTTGTCCAGAATTCCCCCTTAATTAAAAAAATAAAATCTGGATGATGCATGTACCTGTAACAAAATGAAATTATCATATTCCAAAAATCACATAAACTGATCAAGTAGTTTTATTTTTAGCTAAAAAAAAAAATCAAACTTTATGAGTAAGCAAAAAATAGATTGCTATCTTAAAGAAACAAGGGTAGATAAGTTCACAGTAATTCAAACTTCCGAGATCGGCTTTGTAATGCCTACGATTTCTCATTAATTGCTTGAAATCGTTTTAAAATAATTTTCTTTATAAAAATAAAACTACTTGATCGAGTTACATGAATTTTAGAATATGATATTTTCGTTCTGTCACAAGTACATAGATCATAAATATTTTTTCTGTATTGCTTTTTAATATGCGGGAATTGTGGACAAACACTGAAGTTGCTTTTTTTTTCAAGAGGTTAGTGTAGTTTGCTTGAAGCATTGTTTACTGTGTATATAAAGGTGAATATAAAGCAGAGGTATAACACGAACTAAAGCAAATCAAGACATAACGTTGGAATAAGTTATGTAGATTCACCCTTTGACATATGTGTATTAATATATATATATAATTTAAAAGAGATTAGAATAATAGTCTAAAGAGCTAAGTGTATTTTAATGTAATAGTGAAATTACTAGTTTAATTAAAATACAGGAAATGCTCGTTGTAATTTAGATATATAATAAGCTCGATAGTTAAATGTCCTAGAGCTAATTCAACAAAATAAAAAGCTATAGCAAACATCTAAATGAATACTTTAAACACAGTTCCTGATTTCAAAAAAAGAAAAACTAAAAGATTCATCTGCCTTACTTTTAATGCTAGGCTTATTTTTGGTGTCTTTTAAATTCAATAGAAATCCTCCTAAATTTGCTGATGAGGAGACCGTGCTTACCAAAAAAACTATGTATAATTGTTCTACGTGACTTCATGTATACCACAAATAAAAAGCACGGATTTCCGAAACGATCGTACAGATAATTGACTTTGTTGTTGTTCCTTCCTATGAAAATGATTTTTCATTTAATTAAAATTTGATTTTTAAATTTTAAAAATCTTTTTTAAATTTTTAAATTATAAATCACATTACTTAATATATATATATATATATATATACTTCAGAATAAATAAAATTATCTAACAATCAACTGGTATGGAAACCTGTGATATTAGGTCTTACAAAATATTATTGACAGTAATAATCTATAAGGACTATCCCATCTAAATAAAAATTGCTCGATATACAAGATAGAGCAAATAAATCAAATTTTAGTCATTCAATTTTTAATTTTTCATATCAGTTCAGTTTCTTTTCATTTCATTTCATTTGCTTAGCCTATCTATAGAAAGCGGTTTTACTTTATTAACAACTTGAAGTTATTTTGGAGTGGAATTTGAAACTCATCTTCTATAATTATATAAAATATTAAATATATAAATTTATGTTTATTAATAAACAGATTCACAAGACCTATATAATAATTTTTTTACTGGACTTATATAAACAAAGAAAATGTCCAGGAAAATGTCTACTTCGGACTGTTACCTTGTGATGTGGATTACTCAAAAAAAGACAGATTGGATCATTTTACTACACTGCTATCAAAGACATTCACTTCGGATTTTACCATGCAATTTGGATGTGAATTTTTATATCGTTTTCATTAACTTCTCTTACTCTATGACATTTAAATACTTAAACAACTTTTAATTGTGATTTTCCATGTTTCACTGACTTTTTAGCAAATAAGGTGTAAACCATTATAATTATTTGCTAATATTTTCTCCTCTGAAGAGATTGTAGACATCGAAATCCTCTAGGATAAGGAGTTGTAATATTTCAAATGTATTCTTTGTCTTACATAGAATAATTAAAATCTTTTGATTTGAAATTTAACCATTTCATGTCATAAATTTTTTAAATTATTGAATGACTAAAATTTTATATATATATATATATATATATATATATATATATATATATATATAGGAAATTTATTACTGTGAGTCCAGAATGAGTTTACATATTGTTTCAGCTTGGCGAAAATCCTCAAAAAGAAGAGGAAATATCTGACTAGCATCGTCAGAATTCATAGATGGACTCCAGCTGAAACAATATGTAAACTCATTCTGGACTCACAGTAATAAATTTCCTATATACTGCTCTGGCTACACATTGAGCACTCTAGTCCGGTTTTTTCACCACTGGTAAATAAATAAATATATATATATATATATATATATATATATATATATATATATATAGTCATCCACATACAGTACTGTTTCGCAGCTCATCATGCGGCTAGACAGGCAACTACCTCAAGCCAGGATTGAAACCCGACCGTCTGTACGACAATCAAGGCTCCTAATCACTACGCTATTGGCGGCTGCTGCGTAAGTCATGAGTTTAAACAATGTTTTGACATCGTGCGAACTACCTCTGCTCGATAAGGTGTAAAGCATTATAACTATTTGCTAATATTTTCTCCTCTGAAGAGATGGTTGACATAGAAATATATCTGAAGAGATGGTTGACATAGAAATATATCTGAAGAGATGGTCGACATAGAAATATATCTGAAGAGATGGTCGGCATATATGTATATATGTGTGTGTGTGTGTGTGTGTTAAGATGTCCACATATGCTTCTAAAATAATTTCAAGGTTATGAGGGGTTTTTTTAAGCATAAAAACGATGTTGCTTTTTTTTTTATATTTAATATTTGTGGGTACGCTTTATTGAGGTTGTAGTTAAAGTATTAGGTTGATGCAAAAATAATGTCATTTTTTGACGTTCAAGTATATACAGGGCTCTACGGACAAATTTATCTTTAATTGACTTTTAACAACTAAATATTTTCGTTTACTAGCCAAATAGAAAAATTACTAGCCAAACCCACATGATTTTTGGAATATGACATCTTCGTTCTATGACGAATATGTACATCATAATTTTTTTTTGTATTTTTTTTAATAAGTGTAATTCTAAATACACACCGAATTTTATGTTGATACTTGAACGTATAAGCATTTGAATTTCCTCAGATGTTTTTTTAAACAGCCTTTGTTAAAAAATGTATATTGTTTTGTTAAACCTTTTAGTGTTTAAATAATTTGACTTTCCTCGTTTTATTAAAATAAAAAGTTGAAAAGATATTTTTTACTCAGTAGTGAGCTTTGCAAGATTGTCAGTGAAAGAAATACAATCGCCAAAAGATAAGCATTTCATTATTTCTAATCGACATTTTGAAAAATCACTCGCAAATGCGACTGTTTCACTCGCAATGTAGAGCCCTGATATATATACATATATATATATATATATATATAAAAAAGAAATAAAAATTACAATAAGTTTACCAAGGTAATCAAACTCCGCGGATTAAGGACTATCCACTTATCTTGTGCTTCCTTTTTAAAATTAAATATGTTTTTAACTCTTTTTCAAGATATTTTTTAACATGTTTTATTAATCATTTGTTCACATATATATATATATATATATATATACATAAAAACATTATTTTTGCACCAACCTAATACTTATTAACATTATTGTCATTAATAATATTGCTAATAATATTATTATTAGCAATATTATTATTATAACTATCAACATTGTTTAATATACTTTAATATACTTATTTACTATTATTTTTGTTTCAGCTATTATAATTATAATAACTATTAATAATATTATAATATTTACCGTTCAACACACTTGTTTCAGTTTCTAAACAATTTTTATACGTACTGAAATCAGTTGCGTCTGGTTTATTGCTGGTTGAAATACACACTAATGCGTTACAAGTTTTAAAAATGAAAAATACAACATTCTTCTTCTACAAATGGTAAAAATAATTCATGTGAACTTTTTCAAACAATGTTGCAAGGAATGAACGCACTCCAAAATACAGATTTCAAGTTTGTTTGTTTTTTTTTTTTTAACATCTTTCATTTTTATTTCGATACGTTTTTGTGATCAAGAGTGAAAAGAGGATTTGAAATATAAAAAATATTAGATATAAAAAAAAAATAGAAACCCATCATAAACTTGAAATTAATATATAGTACATACAGAAGAATGCATAAACTTGAGGAAAAGTGTTTTGAGCAAGCAGTATTGAAGCGTGCCCTTAGAAAGCAGGATGAACCTGCGCTTCCTGCCTAATTGAAACAAGATGTGGCAGATTTCTTCTGTCTAAAGCCGGTTTAGTAAACCATGTGAGGTAACACAATGGTAGGCATGACTAATAATTGTATGACGCTGAGCTGCTTCCCAGACCACACAAGTATTGTAGGAATATCTCTGGTTTCGTCTCTAATAAGCATTTTAACAAGACCCTCAAAGGTGTATAACAAAATTCCATCACAAACAAAACCAAATACTAACAAGTCTCCCTATCACCTCTGTGAATGATTTTGCAAAAATATAGCTGGTTTGAAGAGCCATCTACGTGTACACTGGATACTCCACATCAATCTGAAGAGATGGCAAGCTTCTGTCAAGAAGTAGCAATCATCATATATATATGTGTGCATATGTACTTTAAAAACATATATTCTTCTCTTACTTGCAGTCTGATGAAAGTTGCATGTGGTATGATATTTCGGGAACAATACCCTTCTTTAGATATGTATTCAACTATATTTCAAGCGTGCATTTTTTTTAAATAAAAATCATCTGCAACAGAATCTTACTTAAAAAAATTTTTTATTACTTTCTTCAGCAAACATCTTTGAAGTTTTTTTTAACATCCAGCGTCATTGTTTTTTAATGTCTAGTTAAACTTAACATTGGCTTTCTCAATACTAGCATTATTTCAGCAAACCCACGGTCCATATTCTGCATGAGTACCAACTCTAGAAGTGTAAGCCATTTGGAGTTTAAGAACAGTTTCAGATGGTTCGCTGTTACACACAAGTCCTGGGAGGTGACTTGTTTGTAGTAGACAGTTCCACAGAACAAAATATTCTTACCGTGTCGAAACCCGGGAAAGAACATGTGAAATTGCTCCAGAAAAGGTTTAATATTTATGAAGCCATTCTGGTTTCTGATTGGTTGGTAGCAGAACGTGAATTAATTTGATTCGTCAGTTCTTAGCAGCATCGTTTATAAATAGAATCGTCCGACTGTGTGGGATCATACCCCATTATACACCCAAAATATTGCAACATTATTTTGTTAATAATTAAAGAATTTATTAATTAATGTTAAGAATCTAAAAAAAATTATTTTCACATTTATTATGAATTCATAATTAAATAATTTCTTCAAAACAAATTTGTAAAAAAGAAATACATAAAAAAGAATAATAAAAAAAATATAATACATCATATTTTTGTTACCATAACAACGATTGAAATGGGTGACACATTTAGCTGCGATGACTTAGTTAACGTCTTCAATCACAGAAGTTTTGAAATTCCCTCCTCCCGCCTGCTCTTTTGAAACTGTGAAAAATAATAGGTGCTTCCTTAGGATTACATGAAGTTTTTAAAAAAAAAAAAATTAATACAGAAAAATCTTTACGATGTACGTACTCATCAGAGAACAAAGATATCATATTCTAAAATTTGCGTAAATTGTGGAAAAAATAAGGGAAGGGCCAATGCCAAGAAGGGGGTGGAGGTCCCAGAAAGTCGGTTCTACCCTAAGGTGTCTTCGACTCAGCCATTTTACATTGTTACTGGGAGGTGCTGGCCCTTGGACGTATATTGAACATGCCTTGGGCCAGGTGGCGTTGGTAAAATTTTTTTCGGAGAACTTCGTTCCATAATGGATACGTACAATATAACCCTTTTTCGATATTTTCATTTTTTAATGTCTCGATTAAACTGTACAAGTACCAAAAATATTTATGAACTATTTTTTATTAAACAAAAAACTCAAAGACGGTCAATGTGCACTGCCTGTCCAACCTGGTTGGGGGTGTTTATTCCGAAAGACATTTTCTTATTTTCAACCTCCCCGTAGTCTTCGGGTGGTGCCCCACTGCATTTTCACCATATCTTTTTATAGCAGTTCCATTTTTATGTTTGATGTGAAAAAAAAAAAAATAAAGGGGTTTGTATTACTGTACACATAGATTCGAAAAAGTTGTCAAAAAAAAACAAAAAACCAAAAACAAATATTTAACAAATAAATGTTATCAAAGGCAAGATAAGTTACTTTTCTACCTAACTGGATATGTTTTTAGTGTTTTTATTTTCAGCTCGAAAAACATACAGTGTTTACCGATGTATTGGAAAATTTAAAATGGCGCCCGATTCTCTCTTTGACACGGTAAGTTTGGGAAAAGGAGTTAAAAATTTTAAAAATTATACAAAATACTGTTAAAAACCCACCGAATATATGTCAGCGTATGTCACAGTAACATATATTGAGCAAGTTTCTAACAGTATTTTGTCTAGTTTTTTTTATTTTTAACTCCTTTTCCCAAACTTACCGTGTCAAAGAGAGAGTTTCCACTTGGACGTAAGGCGCCACTATTTCGGACAGTTGGTTGGTTGTTTTATGGTGTATCAACCCTTTTCAGGTTATTTAATGCCGAATCCAGTGATTTTGAAAAACAATTTTTTAATAGAATATATTTGTTTTTCAAGTCGGTTTCTATTTAACCCATAGTTGGGACCCTAACAGGTACTACCACCCCGGGTCAGAGTGGACCTGGGAGCAATGGCAATTAAAGGGTGGCTCCACTCTCCCCAAAGCCTGCAAGCTGGGGCCTCATCATTGGATATAGTTGAAGGTCATATCCAGGACCACGGACAATATGTACAGAGGCAATCTTTGTAGAGAGAGTGGAGAAGCGAAATGTCTGAAAGGTACTTATGCAAAATACAGACTGTGCTGAAATAATGTTCCTATTTACTTGCCTCCCCACGAGGGCAAACTTAGACACAAGGTCGGTTTTTAATGTAGGGAAATCCAGCTCCCCAAAAAGGTACATTCTGGAAAGGAACAAAAATTTAAATTGTCTCAGTCATGAAGGATTTCTTTTTCACTGACAGAGGACAGGAAAGGTGAAGTGTAGCATCAGAACAGATACTACACTGTGATCTTGACCCGAAGGCCAAATATCATTTAGAAAGATATTCTTAACATGGAGGGGGGGGGGATTTTTAAAAACTACTCTGTACTTTCACCTAACAATTTAACAAACAAAAAATGTAAAAATTGAATTAAACTAAAAAAAAAAAAAATAATAATAATAATATTTATAAAAAAAAAAGGAAAAAAGAAAGCAATCACAGAAGCAGGAAACAGGGAAGAAATTCCAAAATCTAGCAGTTCGATGAAACTTATTACAGTTATAATTTACGTTACCGAAAGAAATATGAATTAGCCTAGATGAAGTAGGATGCGATAAAAAGAAAGGAGATTGAAAATAAAAAATTAAAAAAATTAAAAAGTCAATTTATGAAAGTCCCAAAAGGAATCCTCCGGCGAAAACGGACGCAAACAACATGTTATCTTCGAAGAAAGACTGAGAAACCGTGGCCAGTTTAGGGACGGCCGCCTCCGCATCTTTAGCGATGGCTTTCCGGATTTTCTGGGCATTCTCCCCGAGTTTTTTCCAGTTGACATTAACGTATCCTTGGTGGCTGGCGATCTGGAGCAGAAGGAGACTAGTGCCGACTGTCGCAGCTGCCATTTTCCCAACTTTGGCGAAGAGAAGTCCGAAACACCATCCGGATAATCCACCGACTACGGTCTGGTTCGTCACGGACATTTTCGAGGCATCCTTGAATAAATTCTCCAACCATTTCTGGCTGGCCGGCGAGACATATCTGGTAATTTCTGTCACTTCATATTCTTCGCCAGTTGTTCCAGATGTTGTTGTCACGCTGGTAGTAGAAGTTGTATACGTCTGGTAGGATAAAGCTGCCATTTTTGTCTCGAAAATAAACTTTAAAAGTTCGCAAGAGACCTGATTGGGTTGTTTAAAAATGAAATAGATCCAAAACAAAATCGGAAAATATTAGTCGATTAAATAATTCAGAAGTTTGTTTAGATTTTAGATGTAAACAAACAATTAACTTCCTTAATCTACAGGTATCTTTTGCGATGTATTTCTACTTCCTGTTATGACCGGAAGTAAAAAATAACAATAAAACAATTTTTTTCTTTTACACAAATATTAATAACTTCTTCAATCTTAATTTTATAAACTAAAGGCAGCCTTTGATTTTCTTTATCGTAAAAATAAAAAATAAATAAAAATCCTCCAAGTTGTATGAAATGACGTCATTTCCGAACTTTGAACTTCGACATTTCACCTAAGATCACGGCCATGGCCGTGCTAAGACTTAATTAGTTAAACAGGTCAATAATTTTGAGGAAAAAACAAAAATAATAGTCACGAAATATTTAATAAGACTAAAACACAATTAAAAATAAAATATTACACAAAATCTATCTTATAAACTTTCTTTGAAATTAATATATGAAAAAATATAAATATTTATTTTCCTTAAAAAGAACTGTACTATATTTCGCGCTTTAGCGTATGAATACACTAATTAGAAATGGCACAAAGAATTTTATAATCCCTGCTAAATTTATGATTTCACCCTTGTTTATTTTTTTTTGCCCCCCCCCCCTCGACAAAACGAGGGTGGACTGGACCTGTAAATTCATCCATTTGTCCGTCCGTTCGTCTGTCCGCACTTTTCTCAATAACTACACCTTGGAATTTTTTGAAATTTTGCACAAACATTAAACATGATATGAGTAAAAAAGTAACAGAACAGATTTTCCGTGAAAACTCTCGTTGCCCCCTAGGGGTGCCTTTCGGGTTAAACTATTTACTATAAGCAGATCAATGCCCGGTGCCAAAGTGATTCCGGCCACACTAAGCAATCAGTTGGCAGGGCGCATTGATTTGAGCTGTCTCCTTAAGGACTATTTTTAACCCTTTGGGATCTCAGCTGCGATCGCCAGAGAGACGCCAGCAAGCGACCTATACAGATCTCTCTCACTCACCCCTCCCACTGCTACTTGTGTGACGACTGCAGTCAGATGGCAGACGACACCTTCAAACAGACATTTACACTTTCTTTCTTTCTCTCCAGTTTGCGATACAACCTCGCCTTTTTTAAATAAACCCTTTATTATTGTTTTGTTAAAAGCAATGTCGTTTTGGTCTTATGTTTATTTAAGTAATTATTAGGAGAGAAATGCACAACATTTCACTCCTATAAGCTAAAATTTACACTTTTGTGCTTATTTTAGGGCTAATAAAAACACTCCATTTTGGGGACTATTTTACCATATTTGTCCCAAATTTTCTGTGTATGTGTGAGACTAACCGTAGCCCTCGGCGCAAGAGGGTCCGTGTGTGCCTGGTGTGCGGGGTGGTGGCTGATCCTGTGGTCGGGGCAGCGGAAGAAAGAGTTCCAAGATGGCGCCTGCCTGCTTTTATTAGAGACGGAATTTCGCAGGATCGCGCGAGATCTCGCGGGGATGCAAATTAGCTAGGCCATCTTGAGGAATAAAAATCGGTCCATTGGAGGTGCGAGGCAGTCGGGTTCTGACGTTCGTGGCGATCAGTACAGTGACCGTTGGGTTCCGTTAGTGACCGTTGGGTTCCGTTTCTATTCGTGCAGTCAGCTGAGCTTTGTTAATTACCTTCGCGCCGTGGCTGTTATTGTTTGTTGGTTCGCTGTGTGTTGCCGTGGTTCTTCAGTGAAACGCTTCGTCGCCCACGACGAGACTCCCCGTCTCCTACACGTCGGAAACTACACAAGATACTCTTACAGTATGTTTATTTATTAGCAATTTTGCATGGTGCTGAACTCAAATTTAAATATGTTAAGGCTTTGGGGACTTTTGGGACTAAATGGAAGGGGGGGGCAAATGCTGAACTTAGTCATTTTTTTTATGCCTCCTTCACTATGCACTCATTTTTTTTTTTTTCTTTACACTTCGAACAAGGTATATTGTCACTGGAACAACATTTTAACTCCTTATCCTGTAGGATTTCGATGTCGACCATCTCTTCAAGGGAGAAAATATTAGCAAATAGTTAATTTGTAATGATCCGAATTAGGCATTGTTTATATAATGGATCCGATAAAAATTTAATTTTTTAATTTTTAATTTTATTAACAATTTGAAAGTTATTTTAGAGTGGGATTTTAAGCTCATGTTCTATAATTATAAAAAATATTAAATATATCAATTTATATGTTTATTAATAAACAGATCCACCAGACCTATATATATATATATATATATATATATATATATATATATATATATATATAAAACGTTTTTACCGGACCCATTATATAAACAAAGGAAAATTGCTCCAGGAAAATGCCTAATTCGGATCATTACATTGTGATGTGGATTACTCAAAATACAGTTTGGATCATTTTACCACACTGCTTTCAAAGACATTCTCTTTAGATTTTACCATGTAATTTGGATGTTAACTTTTATATCCTTTTCATTAACTTCCCTTTCTCTATGACTTTTAATTACGCAATCATTTTTAGATTGTGATTTTCCATGTCTCACTGACTTTAGCAAATAAGGTGTTAACCATTATAACTATTTGCTATTTTCTCCTCTGAAGAGATGGTAGACATCTAAATCCTATAGAATAGGGAGTTAAAATATTTATATTGTATTCTTTGTCTTACATAGAATAATTAAAATCTTTTGATCTGAAACTCAAACATTTCACGTCATAAAGTTTTAAATTCATTGAATGACTAAAATTTTATATATATATATATATATATATATATATATATATATATATATAAGAACAAGTAGTTAATAAAACATGTTAAAAACACTTTGAAAAAGAGTTAAAAAAAACATATTTAATTTTAAAAAGGAAACACTAAATAAGTGGATAGCCCTTAATCTGTGGAGTTCGAAGAAATACTTTTCTTCTCATCAGAGGGTAGGATTTAGCAAAATGCGGGATCGGATTTTGCTTGCAACAGTATTAAATGAAACTACAAGTAAGTTATAGATCTTACTGTAATTCTTATTTTATATATATATATATATTTTTTTTTTTTTTCTGTGGAAATATATTATGTTCACTTATATTCCCTTTTTATGTATATACCAATCCTTATTTAAGAAGATCAATGTCATTACAAAGCATATAATGATTAGACGTACAAAGATGTTATTGCAGAGTTTTCGCTTTATACAACAGCTAAGTCTCTCTCTCGGTTCAAAATGTTGAGATCCAGCAACAAGCAAGAGCAAGATAGCCAGCAACAAGTCAAACTGCAGACTAGCTTAATGCAGGTACTGGTCTTCCGCTTTATGGTTTTTTTAAATCAGAGATTTGCTTCTCCTAGAGGGGTTGCTTTCACCACGGTTTACGGGAGCCCTCTCCATTCTAATGCTATTCGGTCCATGTATACAGAGGTGGTTTCGTTACTGGGTTTGAATTTTCTTGCACTGATGATTGCTGAAGCATGAAACACTTGTAAGTATAATAAAATAATTATTGTTTATAATTATTAAAAGAAGTATTAAGGTTGGAAAATAAACACTAAAAAATAGTCAACTAGCATCAATGCAAGGTTCACAATTACTTGTTCGAGCCCTCTCGGATATTTAATATATATGCCCGAATTTGTCATTTGTTCCTATTTACAATGCCTCCCCACGGGACAGAGTTAGACACCAGGGTCGTTTTTTAACGTGGAGTAAAGGTACAAAAATAAAAATTGTCTCAGTCGTGAAGGATTTCTCCCCCACTGAAAGAGAACGCGAAATGGAAGTGCCGCATCTGAAGAACAGATACTACACTTTGATCTTGGCCAAAATTGTCATTTGTTAGTTGTTAAAATTCCCTGACAATCGTTAGCAGCCCAGGCTTAGAAAATGGAGTTAGAGGTGGCTTCGTGGCTGTGTTCAAATCTCCTGACTGGTAGAAATTGTCACTTCCTGCACTGATGATTGCGAAAGCGTGAAAAACTATTGTCTGGAGGAATAAAAATAATTATTGTTTACTAGCAGGACCTGTGTACTGTAAGAAAAAAAAACAATTAAACTTTGGTTGTTAGTGGGAGCCACTGCTAGCCCAATAAAATAGCAAGCACTGGCACCCGTGGCCAAAATGATTGTACCGTACCGAAGTAACATCCATTTTATTATGTGATTATTCAGTGCTTTCAACTAATGTATCGAATAAAAGTAAGGTAGGTGTTTTTTTTGTTTTATTCTTTTCTTTTATTCAATTTTCACAGTTCCACTTTGAAGTAGGGGGCTACTATCAGGGACATAATTTGTATGGGGCATTATAAAGGGAGATGAGTAGCAAGATGTCTGTTCACATTACACTTGAACTTCTGCATATCAGTACAGTTGGGAAAGTAGAATTCCGGAAGTGAGTTCCAAATTCTAGCAGTTCTAGGGAAGAAACTATTGGAGTAGAAGGCTTTCTTCTTACACGTAGGGATCTCTACTGTGAAGGGGTGGGATTTAGCTGCTTGTCAGGTTTGTCGGAGGTATTTACGTCGATGGGGTACAAGTGCTTGTATTTCGGCAGAGCATTTGCCGTTAAAATATTTGTAGAACATGCAGAGGGATGCAACATTTCATCGATGGGACAGAGGCTGAAGCTTAGATGATAGTTAAGGACCTATCAGGTTGGCGACTCTCTTTTGAACCCTATCAAGAAGCGAGAGACTAGCAGCAGATGCACCAGCCCAAATGTGACCACAAATACTCCATACATGGGCGAATGGTGGCCTTATAGAGGTACAGGATAATTTCAGGTGTAAGCAACTTTCTAGCACGGTAGAGAGAGCCCACCTTCTTTGCAGCAGCCTTGGCAATGCTCTCAATGTATTGTTCCAACTAATGTTCCGTGTGAACATTAAGCCGAGTAGTTTGAATGAAGTACTTTCAGATTATATATCATTAGCTACGGCTATTGGTGGTAAAGAAGGTTTCTTATAATTATTGAAGAAAACAAGCTTAGTCTTGGTAGCATTGAATGTGACCATCCATTTTTGTTCCCATTCCACTACAGATTGAAGGTCTTCCCCTAGTGTTTCTGCCATTTCCTTAGATCTGTGTTCATTCGTTTTCCTCTCATGTCTGTTATAGAGCGTGGTGTCATCAGCAAATATACCCACCTCAGAGACAATTTTTTTCAGGGAGGTTAGATTTATTAATATTAGGAATAATAAAGCTCCTGTAATCTATAATTAAAATAAAATAATGAACTAAAAAATTCTTCAGCTATATAAAAGACAAGTACATCCAAGGATGGAGTACTGCTGCCACATCTTGGTAGGAGCTGCTAGAAGTAGCTTATCCTGTCTTGACAGAGTTCAAAATAGACTTCGTAGCTTAGTGAGGGATGCCCTTTTCTCTTCCCTGCAACCTCTTTCCCACAGAAGAGACGTTGCGAGCCTGTCTTTGTTTTATCATTACTTCCATAGCAAGTGCTCGTCTGAGCTCCAATCTCTGGTCCCCCCCTCACCAATCTTTCACAAAAAACACCTGTCTAGCTGAATCCACTGTCAATGATTTTCCCCACTCTTTATCTGTGCCTAAAATCAAAACGTAGATTCCATGAAAAAAGTTTCTTTTTTAGAACTGCACGCCTGTGGAACTCTGTTCCGTTTGCCTGTTTCCCTCCCGACTTCAACCTGGATGTCTTCAAGTCCAACATAAACAAATTCTTGATGAACCGCCCCCTTAAGTAATCCAATTTACCAAATTTCCATTATTAACGATTACTACGTTATTATTCCATTGATTACTCTACACTCAATAACCCTTATCCTCGAGTGGCCTCCGGGCCTTGATAAGTGGTGACTCCTATGTAAAAAAAAAACAACCAAAAAACACTGCTGCGGATCTAAACAATGATTCCCGTAGCGCTTAAATTTTTTCTTTTCACTTTGTTAAAATTTTTTCTGATGATTATCATCAAGTACAGCCTTAATTTTCAGATTAAAAAAGAAATTAAAGGTAATAGTTTTTTTTTTTTTTTTTACAAGGTGGTCACCACTTATCAAGGCCCGGAAGCCACTCGGGGATAAGGGTTATTTATTTTGCTGTGAATCTCTTATGTAATTACGAATCCTATTATATTGGCCAACACATTTTTGGGGTGCCTAAGGTTTCTAAGCTGATTAAAACTAATTTTTGAGTGATATTATTTTTCTTTATCAGGTTAAGTTGTTGAAATATTTGCCAGTTTATACCTTTTCTACCTTAAAATATGGTGTTCCGCCTCCCTGTTTTGGACTCATTATTTCCCTTTAAGTTAGTCTTAACTAAAAAGTTACTTCTTAAATTCCTGTTTCAGTTCGTATTTATTTCATTTTTGCGACTACTGCCGACCCAGCTAGACTCTTTTTTTTTTTTTTTTTATGTTTTAAACATTTATTTTTCTGGGCAATGAGTTTGTTTACTTTCAAGTTCCATTTCTTAACGAAATTATTCATTCTTTCGATTTCTTTAGCTCCTTCATTTTCTTGCCCGCGTTTGTTTTTATTGTTTTTACTTTTTCATACCCGTCATTTTTTTCTCTTTCAGTTTTTACTTTTTCTTTTTAAATAAATATACCTTTGGATTATTTACTAGTCTTCAAAGTTGTTATTTTCTTTTAGAATGACTGTGAAGCGTAGATGCGTGCAACGACAATACATGTATATATATATATAATAAAAAAATTTTTTTTGTGCCTTTTAACATCCTTTTTGTCTGGGTCATTTTGACATTTGTTTTTCTATGTTATATTTAATTTTATCACCATTTAATTTTTTTTCTCTTCTTCTTCCCTGATCTTTCTTATTATGTCGCGGCAGTCATATGAAACGCATATCTTATTATCTTATTTTTCTTTTATTGTTGGAATTTTCCCCTTTTCTTTTCTTTGTACATATTTGTGAATTATTCCATGGATTTCGGCCTTTTGGATTATTTTGGACCATCTTCCAATTACGTGATTTCCTTGGATTTTACTTGTGCAAATGGAAACTCAATTAACTTTCTTGGAGTTATATTTTTGGATTTTACCGTCATTGGATTATTTACCTTTCACCAGACTATCCATTCACGTGTAATCATCTTTTTCTTCACCATATACCCTCTGCTCCACTTTTTGTTATCAAGTAAGATCTTTGACTTACTTGTTGTTTCATCAAATACTTTTGTATGCAAAATCCGATCCCGCATTTTGCTAATTCTCTGATGAGAAGGAAAGTATTTCTTCAAAACTCCGCGGATTAAGGACTATCCAGTTATCAAGTGTTTATGGCCTGGGTATTTATGAGAAGGGTTAGGGGGAGGAAAGGATGCCATAGAGGCCACAAGCAAGAATACCTGAAATGAATAACGTTGGAAGTGTGTAGATTCTGATTCCATATAATTAAAGACAGACGAATATTGAAGGTTGAGAACCGATTTTATTTGCTACCAACAATTTGTATTAGGAGAGGCAAAGTGCTCGTAGGATGGAATGTGATTTAACAAAGGAGATGAACGTTCGTAAAATGTTTGTATGTATGTGTGAATTGACAAGGAATGAATGTTCGTAAAATGTAACTTATCTTTTTGAGATGGAGAGGGTTAGGGTAGGCCGGTCATCCTGCTGTCGGTGATGTGTGTCCCGGCTTGTAACTGGAAAGCGAGTGACTTCTTTCATCAGCGCTAGCAGCCCGGCGTCTTCGTCGTCTTTCTCCTCCTTCTCTTCTTTGGTTTGTGTGAATTAGGCATCGTTTAGAATTGAAGGCGTTTGACCCATAACATGAGAGCGTAATCGGCTTCAGTTCACTGGTGCCTTATTTCTTTTTCTTCTTCATCTCTTTAGGTCGGGTGGGAGAATGTCCTTGCGTTCACTGACGCAGCTGGGCGAAAATCTCCTGTTCCCTCTTCTCGGTTCCCTCAAATACCTCGTTTTTATAGTGGCAAACTGGCTTCCAGCGACTGTGATATTTGCGGTGTTTATTTTAGGCGCAGAGCTCTGCCATTGGTTGATAATTATTTTGTGGTTATTTTATTTTTTTCTTCCCAAGCGATGTTTTATTTTGTCTCTCATCCGTTTTTAACTCTTTTCCAAAGTGTTTTTTAACATGTTTTATTAACTGTTTGCTCCTAAATATATATATATATATATATATATATATATATATATATATATATATATATATATATATAGAATGCAATCATGAAAGGAAGACGAATATTTATGATTAGAACGTTAAAATAAAGTCAACGTTTAAAATAAAATTCACGGGGTGAAGAGAATAAAAAGGGGAAAATACACACACGCACATACACACACAGACATTCAGCTTTATATATATATATATATATATATATATATATATATATATATATATATATATATATACAGAGGGGTGCAAAAGTAGGTATACAGTATTGAAATTATTTACATTTTATTGAACTGAAAGCTACATACCTTAAAGTAAAAATGCATATACTTTTAGTCTTTTGTTTTTATTAATTAAATTTCCTTTCGATTAAAGTGCATGTACTTTGAATCATTTCTTTTTATTTTTTCAGTTAAATTGGCAATTTAACCATGGCTGGTAATTTGACTGACGAACAACGAAAATGGATATTAAAACAATACTGGAAGACAGAAAATAGTGAACGCGTAAGAGAACAGTGGGTTCAAACCTTTGCAACACCTCCCCCAACAAGGCTCACGGTTTATCGACTGCGTGACAAATTTGAACAGACAGGGAGTATCCACAATGCATCGAGAAGTGGTCGACCAATTACTGTGACCACACAAGAAAATGAATTCAAAGTTGCTCAGGCATTCACTCAGAGCCCACAGAAATCGAAATACAGAGCCTCATCTGAACTTGGTATTGAGCGTAGATCATTGGGGCGCCTGATGAATCGTTCCGGTCTAAAGATGTACACGCCTTGATTGATACATGGTTTATTGGAAGATGACTCGGATCGACGTTTACAATTTTCTGAAAACATCCTGAGCGAGGAACTTGAAGGTAACAGTATTCTAAATAAAATTGTATGGTCTGACAAAGCAAACTTTAAATTATCAGGTGCCGTTAATCGACACAATTGCGTTTATTATGCAACCGAAAACCCTCACATCACTATTGAAAAACAACTCAACCAACCCAAGTAACAGTATGGCCCGGGCTTTCTTGCAAAGGTGTTGTTGGCCCCATTAATCTTCACACAAACATTGATCAAACTGTGTACTTAAACATGTTGCAGGATACAATAATACCCCAAGTATATGAACAATACCAAAATGATGACTTTTATTTTCAACAAGACGGGGCCCCACCTCATTTTGCATTCACTGTGCGAGCACTACTTGACTTAAAATTTCCCAACAGATGGATTGGACGCCGTGGCGCCATCGACTGGCTACCACGCTCGCCAGATTTAACTTCTATGGATTTCTTTTTTTGGGGCACAGTAAAAGATAAGGTTTTTGCATGCAAGCCTCGCACTGTCGAAACATGATTCAGTTCATTTTAGAAGCTTGTCAGGAAATTGATGCTGATAAAGATCTTTGTTCTAGAGTGTGCATGAGTGTTCGTTCTCGATTAGAGGAATGTGTTAACGCTGACGGCAAGCAATTTGAATACCTGCGGAAATAGGGCTTCCTATTACATGTGTTTCTTATTATACGTGCTAATTATTACTTGTTTATGCAACATTTGTTTGTCTGTATAATAAATGCCTTAAACTTTATACGTTTTTTCTTTTTTGACCACTGTGTACCTACTTTTGCATCCCCCTGTATATATATATATATATAAAAGAATTTCTGCTCAATCTGCTGATAAAAAACTTTTAATCAAAATGATACTTTTTTTAATAATACCTTAAGGAACTCAGGAAACAAACGAAAAGATTAAATACAACCATTATGCTCCTGCTGCTGAGTGCCTTAAATCTGTAATCACACACAATATGACTCGCAAGTTCAAATAACAAGATCTGCCACTATCAATAACAATGAACCAGTCTACATCTATAATCCAAACCAAAATACTAATCGCAATACATCTAACCCACCCAGTCGCATCAGGAGAAAGAAAAATATTTGGTTTAATCCTCCATTTAGCGTAAATGTCAAAACTAATATACCTAAGGAATTCTTCAACATTGTACAAAACTCTTTCAAATACCCACACAGATATAGTTCTATTTTCAATAAAAACTCAATAAGAATTTCTTATTCAACAATGTCTAATTTAGCACAAAGAATCTTAATATCTAATAACAAAAAAATTAAATCAGCCCCAAAAATTCCTTTCCCAATTAAACCCAAAACTAGCTGTAATCGTAATAACAAACATCTTTGCCCACTCAATAATGATTGCATCCATAAAGATGTTATATATTCATGCACAATTACTGAGCTCCCACGCAATCCTCCTATAACAGACACTAATATTTTCTCTTCAAGTTATCCTTCTTCCAATCCTCCATCTGATATAGTTACTAATCCAATATACCACTCGAGCAGCCCCTCCATCTACAATCATACAACTAGCAATAATAATAATAATAATAATATTAATGAGAATAATAATATTTCTCCTAACAGCCATCCTAACACTAACAACACTCATTATCCCTTCCAAAATAGTCCTCGTACAATCATTGTCCCACCCTTTGTTGAACACAATGAACAAAATTCAAACTATTTAACTAATACAAATCAGCAAATTAATATTAATATCAGACCTCAAGCTTTTAATAAAGTATATACATATATCGGCGCTACGTCAACATTAATTAAGAAAAGAATATCAAACCACATTCTTCTTTTAACAACCATAATTCTAATAATAACCAAGGAACTTCTCTAACCACTTTAATTAAAAAACTTAATTCTAATAATACTCCCTTCTCAATCAAATGGGCTATAATAAAAAAAAATTTAAGTCTTATACTCTACGCTCTAAATCATGTCGCCTCTGCACAACCGAAGCTATAACTATAATTACTTCCCCTCAAAGTAACAATATAATAAATTCTAAAAACGAACTGATCTCTTTCTGTAAACATAAGTCCAAATTTAAGCATGGTAATTTTGAAATAACATAGCTATTACTTTAACCTTTCAGATATATAATTTTTCTTTAACATTATCGTTTTTTCTACATACTTTCTTAATACTTTATAACTTAATAATCCTTTATTTTCATTCTTTTGTTTGGCTGAGCTGCTAGAAAGGACTTGTCCTGCCTTGATAGAGTTAAAAATAGACTTCGTAGCCTCGTAGGAGATGTCCTTTTCTCTTCCTTGCAACCTCTATCTCACAGAAGAGATGTTGCGAGTTTGTCTCTGATGTATCGTTATTTTCATGGAAAGTGTTCAACTGAGCTTCAATCTATGGTCCCCCCTCGCCAAACTTTCACAAGAAACACTCGTCTAGCTGTAAACACTATCAATAATTCCTCCCACTCTTTATCTGTGCCTAAACCTAAACATAGATTCCATGAACAAAGCTTCTTTCTTAGAACTGCACGCCTGTGGAATTGTCTTCCGTTTTCCTTCTTTCCAGCTGACTACAATATGGTTGTGTTCAAGTCTAACGTAAATAAGTTCTTGATGAGCCGTTCCATATAAGTTATCAAATTTACCAAATTTTCATTACTAATGATTACTATATTGTCCAATGTCTACTGTACACTCTTTAACCCTTATCCTTGAGTGGCCTCTTGGCCTTGATAAGTGGTGATGCCTATGTAAAAAAAAGGAATAAAACAAATAAGTAAAAATAAAAAGCACAAAAGAATATAGATTGATTGTGATAGAGGAGAGAGAGAAATAGACCAGATCAAATTAGCAAGTAACAAACACTGAAAAAAAATAATAAAAACACGGAAAATCAAGTAAATAAACATACATAAACTGAGAAGTAATATTATAACCACTAAGGACATATATATATATATATATATATATATATATATATATATATATATATATATATATACAAACCAGGAAAATAAAATATATTTATAGCAAGTCAATAAAACTTTCTAAAGAAGGAAAAAAAAAGAAAAAATAGAAATTAAGTTTGACAGAGTTATCTCCCTTATACTATAATTTACTGAATATATATATATATATATATATATATATATATATATATATATATATATATATATATATATGTGTATGGTGTGTATGTGTGGTATATATGTATCTATGTGTATATATGTATTTATGTGTGCGTTCGTTTGTGCATATGTAGTAGGTATATATAATATATACATATTTACAAAATTTTAGAAAGAAAAAAAAGAAAAGAAAAGACACAAGTAATAAAGTTAAGCAGAATTATCTCCCATATTTACCCGGTACTACATATTTAAGGAAAAAAATATATAAATAAATGCCTATATACTTAAACAAAGATGGAGTATTATAACTGCAAAATAAAACAAATAAAAAAAATACAATAAAATAGGCCCGTATTACCCACCTTACACACGAATACAAATACATAAAAAAAACTAAAAACGAAAGAACACAAAATAAAAAGATCAACAACAACAACAAAAATAATAAGAAGAATATAATAAAAAGAGATAAAACAAAAACATCTTCTCACACAATAGGCCAAGTGAATTTTCACTTGTCCGCATAATAATAACAATAATAATAATAATAATAATAATAATAATAACAATAATAACAATAATAATAATAATAATAATAATAATAATAATAAAGTATATAATATTAGATTAAAAAAAATATATACATGCTTATAACAGAAATATAAAAAAAAAATAATATAATAAGTAAAATGAAATTACCCCCAGTTCCTTATGACTAAACTAATCACACCTTCCTGTGATCCTGACGTTTTTCTGCAGTTCTGTCCCATTCTCTTCCGCCATCTTGAATATACTTTTGTTTTCTATTTTGAAAAGGGGAGGTCCCTTCTCTCCCAACATTAATCAAGGTTCCATACCACCAACGGACTTTATATACACAGGACCTACCAGCAACTTGGTTATAAAATAATTATACATTGAAGTGAGGAATGATAGACGAATAAGCAGTTAGACATGTCTCTACTCAAACATACCCGTCTATTTGTTTGTTTGTTTTTCTTTTCTTTACTTTCATGATTCCGGTCTTTCTTTGCATTGTTTTTGGCTTTTAAAACTTCAATATATTCCTTTACCAACAATGCTTCAAGCAAACTACTACCTACTCTCATATATATATATATATATATATATATATATATATATATATATATATATATATATATATATATATATATATATATTAAAAAGGAATCACCACTTATCAAGGCCCAGAGGCCACTCGCGGGTAAAGGTTAAAGAGTGTGCAGTGAGTGTTTCGCATACACACATATATATACACACATATATACACACACACACATATATATACACACATATATACACACACACATATATATACACACACATATATATACACACATATATATATATATATATATATATATATATATATATATACACATATATATATACACACACAGCAATGACAGCAAGTGTAGGTTTTGCCACACAGACGTAGAGAGTATGAACCACCTGACATATAACTGTATGGGTCTGCTGGGGGATGGCTACTATACAACCCGACACAATAGGGAACATAAATATCTCCACTGTGTAGAGAATAGGAACGACCATTAAGACGAGACACACAAAAGAGTGACACCGTCGTCTGATGAGTAGTATAAATAGAGCACGCACGCACGCACCGGTAGAAGAACGACGACTACGACGATAGTCGACTCGGAAACCTTACATGGCGCTACAAACAGGATTTATTTTTCAACATAATTTCTTTTGCACGATTTTTGGAGTATAATGGCGTCAGGACAACACGAGGACGGCCAATACATGCAGTTGATTCAACAACTAATAAATCTGCAAAGAGAAAACAATGAGCTTCGCGGAGGGAGTGCCTCGAGTCGGTCTAACACCAAGAAACCAGACCGGCCACGTATCGAACATGGATTCACCGACGCGGACTGGGCGCTTTTCATCGACTCGTGGGCCCGATACAAACAAATGTGCGGCCTTACCGACCCCGTGGAAATCCGCAATGAACTAAGGACAGCCTGCTCAAATGAGGTAAATAAACTTTTATTTGACTTAGTTGGGCCTGAAACCCTCAATTCTGTCACAGAGGAACAACTCTTAAGGCATATACAGTTCATTGCGGTGAAAGGTCTACACCCGGAGGTGCATAGACATAAATTTCATAACATCAGACAACAGACGGGGGAGGGACCCACACAGTTCTTGGCAAAGCTTCGGTCCCAGGCACGGTTTTGCAATTTCACGGTTCTGTGCCCCAACGAGAACTGCCGGCAAGCCGTAAACTATTCGGAGGACATCGTAGCTGGCCAACTCGTAGCTGGTTTGGCAAATGCGGAGTACCAGTGTAAATTGCTGGCCGAAGCAAATATTCTAACCACTGTGGAGCAGAAGCTTCACAGGCTGGTTAGTTTAAAAACTACAGAGACGTCTGCTCCTCAGTTGCAACGAGGCTCAGAGGGACACTCAACTTTTGGCCTACTAACAACCGAAAAAAAACCAGCTCGGAAGGAGCAGCCGCTCAAAAACCCTCAGAATAGTCCTTGTGAAGGGTGTGGGAGGACCTCACACCCCAGTGGGTTAAAAGGGCGGAAGAACTGCCCGGCGAGGGGGCTGAAATGTTTTAATTGTGGCGTCACAGGCCACTTACAAAGAGTGTGCCGGAAACAGGAGAGGTCGACGGCGGAGTCAAAAAACGATGCCACACGTCAATCGAGTATTTTCGGCAGCAGAATGGAGGGGGCACCGGCATGTTACAATCAAAAAGGTAGAATAGCAGCAGTGCCACACCTTGCATGGAGCAGTGGTGGGTTCAGGAGAAGTCCCCCTGAGCCACTACCCTCATTAATGGTCGATGTGTCCCTGATACCAGAGTCCCAGGCTAAATTCGGGTGCGCTTTGGATAAGGGAGTAAGCCATCGAAAACACCGCATCCAGGCCATTGCAGATACCGGTGCCCAGACGTGTTCGAGTGGCCCAGAAATATTGAAAATATTAGGGTGCACCAGCAGGATCTTGATACCTACCACCCACAGGATACGAGGAATCACAGACGAACCCCTAAATATCAAGGGGGTGGTCCTGACTCAGATTAAGCTCGGTCAGAAGGAAACGCGACAAGTGGTCTACGTTTCAGAAAACACGTCAGGATTCTACTTGTCAGAATCGGCCCTCAAAGACCTAGGAGTAATCAATCGCGACTTCCCGCATCGAGTATCAAAGGCCGATTTATTGGCTTCAGAAAGTGGGACAGCACCGTGTGGATGTCCGAAAAGAGAATCCGTCCCGGATAAGCCAGCGAGGATCCCGTTTACCCCCACTGAAGATAATAGGGAACGGTTAGAGAAGTGGTTACGTGAACACTTTAAGTCCAGCGCATTCAACACCTGCCCCCATCAACCGTTACAAGTCATGGTAGGGAGGCCGCTGGATATAACTTTTACCCCGGGGGCGAAACCATCGGCCATACACACACCCATTCCAGTCCCTCATCACTGGAAGAAAAGGGTAAAGGATGATTTGGATCGAGATGTTGCGTTGGGTATTATTGAACCGGTACCAGCAGGCACACCTACGATCTGGTGTTCGAGGATGGTAGTCGCTCCAAAGAAAGACGGGTCACCAAGAAGGATGGTAGACCTACAAAAATTGAATGCAGCAACGATGAGAGAGACTCATCACACACCGTCCCCTTTTAATCAGGTGTCCGTGGTGCCTGCCCAAACCAAAAAGACTGTCTTGGACGCATGGAATGGGTACCATAGTCTGCCACTCTCCCCAAAAGCCCGGGACGCGACCACGTTCATAACGGAATGGGGCCGTTATCGGTATCTCAGGGCTCCCCAGGGTTTTCACGCATCCGGGGACGGGTACACGCGCCGGTTCGATGACATCACAGTTGACATGCCTCGAAAGACCCGGTGCATAGACGACACACTCCTATGGGACAGGTCCTTAGAATTGGCTTTCTGGCATACTGTGGACTATATTACCCATTGTGGTAAAAGTGGGATAGTCTTTAACCCTGACAAATTTCAATTTGCTGACGATGAAGTTGAATTTGCCGGCTTTGTGATAACCTCGGACGGCGTGAAGCCAACTAAAACAATGACGGAGGCTATTCTCAATTTCCCGACCCCAACGAGCATTACTGGTATCAGGTCCTGGTTTGGTTTAGTTAACCAGGTGTCGTATACATTTGCACAGGCCGATATAATGGCCCCTTTTCGAGAGTTGCTGCGGACAAAGAACCGTAAATTTTACTGGGACGACACATTGAATAGACTTTTCGAAGAGTCGAAGAGGAATATCGTTCAGAAAATCGAAGAAGGGGTGAAAACCTTCGATATGAACAGAGCGACCTGCCTTTCAACCGACTTCAGTAAGGTTGGCATTGGGTATTTTCTGTTCCAGAAGCATTGCCAATGCCCAACGGAATTAGGTCCCAACTGTGGTAAGGACCACTGGAAGATGATTTTGGCCGGGTCTCGCTTCACGAAAGATGCAGAATCTCGTTATTCCCCTATAGAGGGGGAGGCTCTAGCGCTGATTTATGGCTTGGAGTCTTGTAGAATGTTCATCCTGGGATCCACAGACCTATTGGTCACCGTGGACCACCAGCCCCTAGTGAAAATTTTCTCGGATCAGATCCTGGAGAATATAAAAAATCCCCGCCTGTTCTCATTCAAGGAGCGGTCGTTGATGTACAGGTTCCAGATTAAGCATGTTCCCGGGAAACTCAACGCAGCACCGGACTGCACATCCCGATACCCGGCGCCGTCAAGACACAGCAGACTAAAGGGCACTGACACTTCCCAGCAAATCGAGGGGAGTATACAAGCATCCATCATAGCTGCATACGCACATGACCCCAAGTTCCGAGCGATCACCTGGGATAGGATAGTCGCAGCTGTAGCCACCGATGAGGAGTGCCGAACGTTAGCGTCATACATTCAAGACGGGTTCCCAAGGTCACGCCACGAACTACCACCAGAAATCCGGCAATTCTGGCCGATGGCAGACCAACTATATTGTCTGGAAGGGGTACCCATAAAAGGGGACAAAATTTTGATACCAAAACGGCTTAGAGCCGAGGTGTTAGAGGCATTACACTCCGCCCATCAAGGGGTGAATGGTATGTTGGCTAATGCCAGACAACGGTTATTTTGGCCTGGTTTAGACGCCAGCATCCGACAAACAAGGGCGCAATGTCGGAGTTGCAATTCGATCGCCCCATCCCAGCCTAGGGAACCATTAATGCCACCCATAAACCCGGAATTCCCATTTCAAAAGACAGTCAATGACTTGCTAGATATGCACGGGAAAAGTTACATGGTATACGCGGACCGATATACCGGTTGGATTGAGGTCACACCACTACCATCAGGAAGGGCTGCAGCGGTGTGTAACGCCCTGAGGGTTTGGTTTTGCACGTATGGTGCGCCGGAGGAAATATCATCCAATGGAGGGCCACCATTCGATTCACTAGAATACAAATCGTTCCTAGAAGACTGGGGCGTAAAAAGGCGCATATCATCTGCACATTACCCCCAGAGTAATGGCCGAGCTGAACTGGCCGTAAAAACGGCCAAAAGAATGCTGATGGACTGCGTTGATGGCTACGGACACCTACATCATGATCGGGCAGCACGGGCGATGATGACTCATAGGAATACGCCCAGTCAGGACCTTGGATTGTCGCCGGCGGAAATGCTATATGGTCGAACAGTAAGGGGCCATCTCCCCGCACTTCGCAAAAAATACTGCATCCACAAGCGTTGGACAGAGACCAGAGATTTGAGAGAGAGGGCGATGGCGAAAAGGCACGTACTTAACAAAGAACAGTACGACATACACAGCCGCCCCCTCCAACAGCTCCGAGTCGGCGAGTCTGTGCAGGTGCAGAATCAGGAGGGACCAAATCCACGACGATGGGCAAAAACTGGGAGAGTCGTCGAGACAATGGGTAACAGGCAGTACAGGATACGGTTGGATGGTAGCGGCAGGATCACATTATGCAATCGCCGTTTCCTCAGGAAAATCAAACCGGTCATGGATACGCCGGAGTATCCACCCACTCAACAACCCCATCAACCACCTCCCCAAACACCAAGAAGGGAGGACAGCAAACCACCGTGCAACATGCATGAGATGATGGAGGTGGAAGAAGCTGATTGTGACACATCAGAAACAGATATGGAGGTGGACCAAGATCCGATCAACCACAAGCCAATGCAGACGAGTCCGGTCCCACGACGCAGCATGAGGGTAACACGAGCACCAAGGCCACTTTCCCCTCAAATGCAAGGACCAACTCACTACTACACGGAATTCTCCAGTCACATGACCACAAAACGACGGTAGTGTGGTCACATGGTGGGGGGAGGGCATGTAGAGAATAGGAACGACCATTAAGACGGGACACACAAAAGAGTGACACCGTCGTCTGATGAGTAGTATAAATAGAGTACGCACGCACCGGTAGAAGAACGACGACTACGACGATAGACGACTCGGAAACTTTACACACTGGACGATCGGCAAAAAGTTGAATATCAAATGCAGCAGCAAATCTTGCGAACAAATGCCAATAGGAGCATTTTTTTATTCTTTTTTACAAAGGAATAACCACTTATCAAGGCCCAGAGGCCACTCGAGGATAAGAATTAAATAGTGTACAGTGGTCAAAAGGACAATGTCACAGTAATCATTAGAAGTGTAAATTTGGTAAATTGGATTACTTGAGGGGAACGGCTCATCAAGAATATGTTTACATTGGATTTATATATATATATATATATATAAATGACAAAAGTCTATATTCCAAATTTCAAGATGTTGACCGTCTTGCCATCTATTCTTTTTAGTAAGTTGACATGCACAATTCTTGACAGTACCTGTTTTATTGCAAAAATCATCCACTGAATTATTATATCAATCAATGAATTTATTTTGCTGTCAAAAATTGTGCATGTCACTAACTTAAAGAAATAAACGGTAAGATGGTCAACGTCATTTATTTGTTATATGCTCTGTAGTTACATTGAGCTTCATAAATTAAAGGATTGGTATAAATAAAAGGTGAAATATAATTAAGGAAACATATTCCCCCCCCCCTGCATATATTAATACATATAATCTCAATCAATAAATTACATAACAAAAAACACACTCATTTCTGTTAGACACTTATATTTGAATTTTGACAGGCATATTTTTTCCAGAAAGAATATTAACTGCGTTCATATATTTTAAAAACATATTAACGACTATATGATGTTATTAAATATCTCCCTCTCTTTAACAACGCACTCCCTCCCCTCCGTTTTTAAATTTCTGACGTCTTTTCCGTTTCTGAAATAGAACAGTATTCATATATTTGTACTGGTGTTTTTGTTTTCTTAATCTCATTCATCCAGAGGAAGTCTTGAAATAAAGATGAAACGTTGATGAACACATAACACGATTTGTTCCTTTTTATTTCTCTCTCTCTCTCTCTCTCTCTCTCTCTCTCTCTATATATATATATATATATATATATATATATATATATATATATATATATATATAAGGGGGGTGGGCAGAAATTGACAATAATTAAGTTTTGAAGTTTAAAATACATTAGATTGTAGTGTGTGTGGGGAGGGGTTAGTAACTGCAGCTAGTGATATAGGGAGGGGGAGGGGGGAGACAAAAGAGAGGGGTAAGGGGAGGAGGGGGGGGAAGAATTACAATTTTGGGTTTTAAGATTTGACTGTTTTTAGTAAAATTGTTTAGCTATAAACTGGAGTATATGAATTGATGTGAGGGAGAGAGGGAGAGAGAGGGAGAGAGAAAGGGTTAGTGAACGTGTCACATACGTTTGGCAAGGGTTTCATTTAAGAACGCTCGCAGTGGCCACGGCAAGTCCAAACGTACATTCGACAATGAATTGTTTTAGGCAGTTAAGAGTGAATACATATGCCAATACACGTGCACATACGCACACATACATACTCATATAAATACGTACATATATATATATGTATACACAAATACACACGCATATATAAAAGTATATCAACATATATACACACAACCACATACGCACATACAAATATATACAGAAAGTATGCAGAAAGATACATGCCAATAAATGCACACACATGCACACACCCATATATACGTATACACACAGACACACGTATAAACATATATATATATACACACACATATATATATATACACACACGTACCTATATACATATGCACACACATACACATACTCACATACATATATGTATAGACATATATCTCCAGTAGGATATTGATATATACGTACATACATACATGATGATTGCAACGTCTTGTCAGACGAGTGCCACTCCCTCAGACATTTAAAATCCATGAGCCCAAATGCCTGAGGCAGTATCTATACAAAGATGATGTTACAGAGTCTTAGCTTTGTACGACAGCTAAGTCTCTCTCTCGGTTCAAAATGTTGAGATCTAGCAACAAGCAAGAGCAAGATAGCCAGCAACAAATTAAACTGCAGACCAGCTTGATGCAGGTACTGGTCTCCCACTTGGTTTTTTAAATCAGAGATTTGCTTCTCCTAGAAAGGTTGACTTCACCACCGCTTACCCCAATACACATATACACACACAAATATACACGGTGCTAGTTGGCCGTTGACCCAGAATAAGAGTTCATTCGCCCTTTGGAAGGTCTTGTTTTTAATCCTTCAGGGAGACTAGCCGCCCTCCTCACCAAACAAGCCTTATGGTCGGGTCACCGGCGACTAACCATACATACATACATACATACATACACATGTACACAAACATTCATACACTTATATATTAACATACATATTCATAAATATGTAAATACAGGTACAGACATACACATATACATAGATATGTGTTTGTTTATACTTAGTAAATAAAGTAAAGTTAGGATAAAAAATAAAAAATAAAAGGGTGTAGTTAATAAAGGGAGTTTAGGTAGACGCATGATAAAATATGTTCCAATACATGTTACTGGTTTAATATTTAGGGGTCTGTATGGATTTGCTTTGCTGATTTATCGGGGGGAGGGGGGTTTAAGCTATATTTGCTTGTAAAAAAAAATTTTAGATTTCTAAATAAAATATAAAAAATAAAGATAAAAATAAAAATAAATAAAATAAAAAATAATAAATAAATGAAAATAATAATAAAATAATAAATAAATAAAATAAAAATAAAGATAAGAATAAAAATAAAAAATAAAATATTAAATAAATGAAAATAAAAATAAAAAATTAAAAATAAAAATAAAATGATAAATAAATAAAAATAAAAATAAATAAAATAAAAGTAAAATAATAAATAAAAATAAAAATAAAAAATAAAATAATAAATAAATAAAATAAATATAAAAATGAAAATTAAAATAAAAATAAATAAAATAAAAAATAAAATAATAAATGAATAAAAATAAAAATAAAATAATAAATAAATAAAATAAAAATAAAAATAAATAAAATAAAAAATAATAAAATAATAAATAAATAAAAATAAAAATAAAATAATAAATAAAATAAAAATAAAGAGAAGAATAAAAATAAAAAATAAAATATTAAATAAATGAAAATACAAATAAAAATAAATAGAATAAAAATGAAGAATAAAATAATTAATAAATGAAAATAAAAAATAAAAATTAAAAATAAAAATAAAATGATAAATAAATAAAAATAAAAATAAATAAAATAAAAGTAAAATAATAAATAAATAAAAATAAAATAAAAAATAAAATAATAAATAAATAAAATAAAGATAAAAATAAATATTAAAATAAAAATAAAAATAAAAATAAATAAAATAAAAATAAAAAATAAATAAATAAATGAAAAAAAATAAAAATAAAAACAATAAAATAATAAATGAATAAAAATAAAAATAAAATAATTAATAAATAAAAATAAAAATAATGATAACGAAAAAAGGGTTTTAAGCTATATTGTAAAAAAAAAATTTAGATTTCTAAATAAAAAATAAAAAATAAAGATAAAAATAAAAATAAATAAAATATAAAATAATGAAATAATAAATAAATGAAAAATAATTATAAAATAATAAATAAATAAAATAAAAATAAAGATAAGAATAAAAATAACAAATAAAATATTAAATAAATAAAAATAAAAATAAAATAATAAATAAATAAAAATAAAAATAATGATAACGAAAAAAGGGGGTTTAAGCTATATTAAATAAAATAAATAAATAAATAAAAATAAAAATAAATAAAATAAAAGTAAAATAATAAATAAATAAAAATAAAAAAATAAAATAAAATAACAAATAAATAAATAAAATAAAGATAAAAATGAAAATTAAAATAAAAATAAATGAAATAAAAATAAAAAATAAAATAAGAAATGAATAAAAATAAAAAAAAATTAAATAAAATAATAAATAAAAAAAAATAAAAATAAAAAATAAAATAATACATGAATAAAATTAAAAATAGAAAAAATAAAATAATAAATGAATAAAAATAAAAATAAAAAATAAAATAATAAATGAATAAAAATAAAAATAAAATAATAAAATAATAAATAAATAAAAATAAAAATAAAATAATAAAATAATAAATGAATAAAAATAAACATAAAAAATAAAATAATAAATGAATAAAAATAAAAATAAAAAAAATAAAATAATAAATAAATACAAATAAAAATAAAAAATAAAATAATAAATGAATAAAAATAAAAATAAAAAATAAAATAATAAATGAATAAAAATAAAAATAAAAAATAAAATAATAAATGAATAAAAGTAAAAATAAAATAATAAAATAATAAATGAATAAAAATAAAAATAAAATAATAAAATAATAAATGAATAAAAATAAAAATAAAAAATAAAATAATAAATGAATAAAAAAAAATAAAAAAAAAATAATAAATGAATAAAAATAAAAATAAAAAAAATAAAATAATAAATGAATAAAAATAAAAATAGAAAAAATAAAATAAAATAATAAATGAATAAAAAAAGAAATAAAAAAAATAAATTAATAAATGAATAAAAATAGAAATAGAAAAAATAAAATAATAAATGAATAAAAAAAAAATAAAAAATAAATTAATAAATGAATAAAAATAAAAATAGAAAAAATAAAATAATAAATGAATAAAAATAAAAAAATAAAATAATAAATGAATAAAAATAAAAATAGAAAAAATAAAATAATAAATAAATAAAAATAAAAATAGAAAAAATAAAATAATAAATGAATAAAAATAAAAATAGAAAAAATAAAATAATAAATGAATAAAAATAAAAATAGGAAAAATAAAATAATAAATGAATAAAAATAAAAATAGAAAAAATAAAATAATAAATGAATAAAAATAAAAAATAAAATAATAAATGAATAAAAATAAAAATAGAAAAAATAAAATAATAAATGAATAAAAATAAAAAATAAAATAATAAATGAATAAAAATAAAAATAAAAATAAAATAATAAATGAATAAAAATAAAAATAAAAAATAAAATAATAAATGAATAAAAATAAAAATAGAAAAAATAAAATAATAAATGAATAAAAATAAAAATAAAAAATAAAATAATAAATGAATAAAAATAAAAATAGAAAAAATAAAATAATAAATGAATAAAAATAAAAATAGAAAAAATAAAATAATAAATGAATAAAAATAAAAATAAAAAATTAAATAATAAATGAATAAAAATAAAAATAAAATAATAAATAAATAAATGAATAAAAATAAAAATAGAAAAAATAAAATAATAAATGAATAAAAATAAAAATAGAAAAAATAAAATAATAAATGAATAAAAATAAAAATATAAAAAATAAAATAATAAATGAATAAAAATAAAAATAAAAAATAAAATAATAAATGAATAAAAATAAAAATAAAAAATAAAATAATAAATGAATAAAAATAAAAATAAAAAATAAAATAAAAATAATAAATAAAATAATAAATGAATAAAAATAAAAATAAAATAATAAATAAATAAATGAATAAAAATAAAAATAAAAAAAATAAAATAATAAATGAATAAAAATAAAAATAAAAAATAAAATAATAAATGAATAAAAATAAAAATAAAAAAATAAAATAATAAATGAATAAAAATAAAAATAAAATAATAAATAAATAAAAATAAAAATAATGATAACGAAAAAATATAAATAGAATAAGTTAAAAAAAATTAAAGATGAGGAAGGAGGGAAAGAATAATGATTATAAATTAAATGTGGTGAATATGTTGAGGGATCAACTTTTATTTCCTTAAATGTTTTTTTTATATATATTGGTTAAATTTATATGTACTGGGGATATAAATAAGTAGTAAGAGTTATTAGTATGTAGGATATTCAGAGTTAGGTTGTGCTATATTTATAGTTATATGATTAGTAGGATGTCTAAGAGTTTAAATGTTGTTTGACCGATATAGAAGGCCTGAAAGTTTAAAGGTTAAAGATTATGAATGTGGTGGTTAAGTTTTAGTCTTGTGGCTTCGTTAAGTTCATATATACAGGGGGTGGGCGCTTAATTTTGTGTTTTGGGCAATGGTTATATCTAACCTTATTTTCAGTGTCAGGTGTACTGCAAATATAGATAGATATGTACATACAAATACATACATGCATACGCATCCAGATATAGATATACCTGCATATGTACATTCACCTATGTATATACATACATACACACATACATATACACACCAACACCCAGAAGTACACATACGTCTGTATGTGCACATAGGCATAGATACACAAAAATATATCTATGCATATATGCTTGACCCATGAGCACACACGTTAAAGAATACACGTAGATATACAAACGTATACAGATACACATAAACACATACACAATCATGCCCGCACATCTACCCACACAGACACACAAAACACGTGTACTTGCACATAGAGTAAGTAGGTGCGTTAAAGAATATAATATTTCTGGCACACCTACACAAATGGACACATATATACATACAGATGTCAATATAGACTCTAATAGATGTACACCCATATATTAGTGGGGGATAGTTTGATTCATGCATGGATGAATGTGCAAATGTTGGGGGGGGTAAGTGGAGGAATGAAAAGAGAGTGTAAGGTGGGTAGTTGGACATATATAGAAGGGAGAGAGAGTATGGTGTAGGGGTATGGGGGAGGACAGTATATCTGGGAATATATAGAAATATGGGATAAGTGGAATACTTAAAGAGACAGAGTATTTGGAGGAACGGAGTATGTCTAATGATTAAAGAGGTGAGTTGGTTGGATAAAAATTATTAAATTATTTAGAAGAATATTGGACTATATTTCTAACAAGTAGAAAAGGGGCATGTCGGTTCAAGACCATAATGGTTTATGGAGTCTGGTTAATGTTCGGGTGGGATAATGGTTCTAGGTGGGTATAATTATAGAGTTTGGGGAGGAGTCTAGGGTAATTTTGTAGGAATTAAATACTTTAATTATTTTAATTGTTGTTCTAAAGTTGGGGCATTTTGTTTAGAAGATCTTATAAATCAATTTATGTTCATAGTTATATTGGGACATCTCTGTATTACAGGTGTAGACCCATATATTTGCAGACACGATAGTTTCCTACATGATATTGTGTGATCTGTGTGTGAGATGGGCAGGTAAATCTAGCTAGAAAGGGTAATAGACGTAGATTGCGAAGTAGTTTTGTGTGGCAGATGAGATCCTGTGGTATATAAAATGGTAATGTTGGAGATATAGGTTATTTTGTTGGATTTAGGGGTGATTTTGTGGTGAGATGTAAGGCAATGTAGGGTATGGGGTGGATGGGGTAAGAGGATCTGATTGTGTGGATGTTACAGTAATTGGGTGCGTGTGGTAAATGGTTGTGGTGTGTGCATATGATCCAGCGGATCCAAAACGATGTTGTCTGAAAGATGTTTCAGAAAGGTGTGCAATTGCTAAGGAGATGGGATTTATAATGTCGGCAGTTTATGGTGTTTTCATTTTTTCTATTTAATAATTTGTCTCTATCTTTAAAATTCAATATAAAAAGTTTTTCATTTAGGCAGAGGAGACATGGGGAGTTTAAAGATTTACACACGTTAGATTTTTTAAGGATTTCCCACATAATTGTTGGTGTAAGGTTATTTTGGATTACATGTAAATATTAGGAAGTTAGTGAGGTTTTGTTGGGGTGGTTGGGGTTTGTGAAGGAGCATTTATGTACTCTAAATATATCTTTAAAAGAGGTGCCTGCTAAGCCGATATAGTATTTTTTGTCGTTTGGGTTTTCTGTAGGTACAATTGCAGCTTTATACACTACTTCAGTTTGTAGGCATTGTTGATTAGTTGATTAAACATAATATTATAAATGCCCATCTGACTAAGATTAAAACGAAATCACAATAGAAAGAAACTAAAATCTAAAAATCCAAAAAATCAAAATCACAATTAAATGAAAACATCTCTACCGATTACCCCTGTTTCAGAGAAACTGCCCCCACCACACACACATTACAAACGAACTTGTATCACATTTGCTTTCTTATAATGGTTTAAAACTATTAGAGGTATACATTCTACAAGCCAATACAAGGAAACACACACACACACACACCCTCCCCTACACACCCACCTGACCAAGTACCAACGCAGCCCTCACCTCCACCCAAGTAATAATAAAAAATTAAAAATAAAAACATAAAAAATAAAAAATAAATAAAAAGTAGGAAAAGGAGAAGAGAGAGTGGACAGCAAAAGAAGGAATGACCATAGTCTGACCCCAATAAGAAGGGTAGGAGTGGAACACGCCCATGAAGATATTTGGTGTTATTTACAGACATTTCATCCGCTCGGGGAAACATGGAACCAAAATGGACTGTGAAAATACATTTTGAACACATTTTAAATATATTTTAATTATTTTACACTTTGAATAATTTCTGAAGAGGACGCTACACAGAACGTCTGAAATGCGTAAAAAACTGATTTCAATGATTTCAAAACATTATTACAATGATCTAAATATGATACCTTTTTATATGAAAAATCAAAAGACAGAATAATAAAATAATGTTAAAAAATACATAGCAATTGTTGGTGACCTTTCTTATTTAAATATACATTTTTCTCTCGTTGGAATCTCTCAACCAATTTTATATATATATATATATATATATATATATATATATATATATATATATATATGATGAAAATAATGGAAATAGTATTCCGACAAAATAGAGAAAATAAAAAAGGAACAAACCGTATTATGTGTTCACCAACGTTTCGTCTTTATTTCGAGACTTCCTCTGGGTGAATGAGATTAAGAAACCAAAAAATATACCAGTACAAAATATTTGAAAATGTTTCACGTGCACAGTGTGACGCAGTTCTATTTAAGAGAAACGGAAAATTGATGTTGGAAATTCAAAAAGGAAGGGGGGGGGCTGGCGCTGTTAAAGAGAAGGAAATTTTAGTGACGTCATATAGTCGTTAATTTAATTTTAAAACTATGAACGCAAGTTTATATTCTTATTGGGAAAAAGATATATCTGTTGAAATTTAAATATAAGTTTGTAACAGAAATGAAATGAGTGTTTTTTATGTAATTTATTGATTGAGATTATGTGTTAATTATTACAGGGGGTGTTTGAATGGTGTGAGAAAGTTAACCTGTGTCCACAGTTAAATAATGTTCTTTTAATAACAGTTTACTTATTAATGGCGCTATGTTATAGAAACCTCCACGTTGTTTAATAGTGCTTGAAATTGCGATAAGTGCAGATTCAAGAAGTCTCCGGCGCGGTTTATTTGAAATAAATTTAACTACTTTTGCTTGTTTAAAATCAAAGGTGTGGTTATGTTGCAATGAATGAGAGAATAATGCACTTAGAGAATTGCTATTTTTTATATCTCTTTTGTGTTCATTGAGCCTTTTTTCCAATTTACGCTGAGTTTCACCAACGTATTTATGATGGCAATTATGGCAAGGAATAGTATATATACCTCCATCGGAAACTGGTTTGTTATAGAGATGTTTCGTGGTTTTTAATATATGTCTTATGGTTAGTGATGTGGTTTGTACGATAGGAATTTTTAGTTTGTTTAGTGTGTTATAGATTATTGTATTATTGGTGTAGGTAAAAGAAGATGTCTGTTTATGAGAGAAAGGTCTGGTGTGTATGATTTTTTATTATTATTTATTCTGGAAAATATTTGTGTGGCTTTTCTCTTAGCATTCAATATGAAATATGTCGGATATTGCAAGGTTTTCAAAATGTTTGTAAGGTATTTGAGTTCTTCGTCCAGATATTCAGGACTGCAAATTCTGAAAGCGCGTAAGAAGAAACCAATTATCATCCCTGTTTTTATATAAAAATTCAACAGATTTTATATATATATATATATATATATATATATATATATATATATATATATATATATATAGTAGGAATATTAATTGCCTTAATGACGGATCTGGGGGTGATTGGAAAATTTTTGTGGACATAGTGCAGTGACAAATTTGGTTTATGGTAGGGGTAGTATGTTTCTTCCTTTAGGTTTAATGTTACGTCTAAGAAGTTTGAGGTGCTTTTTTCATTCTCTAATGTTATACTAAGGCCGAAACTTTAAAAAAATTCTCTTAGTTTGATTATGGTCCTATTGTACATTCTGGGCCTAGCCCCAGTTACTAATAGAGCATCGTCCCTATACAGGCCTCCTTGCAGGTCGCTATTGCTGAATCTATGTTTAAGCTCATTTAATAGGTAGATTCCTACCAGGTCCGTTACTTGTGCAGAGTCTACCGCGCCCATCACTATGTCGAATTGATCAGGGGTGTCTTTTCTAGTCCACAATTTATTATCAAATTGTATTAAAGTCTTTCTTGCTAGTAGGATTAGACTAATTTCTGAGTTGGAAAGGTCTGAGTTATTTTTAGCTAAGATGAGCGCTTTGTTTAAAAGGTTAGGGGATATAGATTGGTAATAGTTGTCAATGTCAAATGTTATGAAGTTTAGTCTTGATTTGTCTTTGAGGTTAATGAACCAATCTATAACATTGTTCGATGATTGCCAAAGGAGAAGCTTATCTTCTTTTTTTATACTTGGTATTATTCTATCTATAGGAAGAATTAAGTAAAGCTATATATATACATATATATATATATATATATATATATATATATATATATATATATATATATATATATAGGATGAAACACTAGTGTCTGTAGGTATTTAATTATTATAGTAAAAAAAATAATTATGACAGCCCCTTTAAGAAATTCGTTTCTTATCGTTGAGCACTTTCCGTTGAATTAAAAAAGTCGGTCAATTTAGCTCTTATGCGTAGATCATCGTATAACGATTTGATCACTGTCTGTCTGATGTAATGAACATTTAAATTAAAATGTTTAAAATTCAACGCTATTTCACACGGTTAATAGTAGCCGAATGGATGCGGCCTCCGCTAATCGAGCCAGAGATGTCTCGTGTCGCGGGGTTCGAATCGTTCGACTGGTAGTAATCGTGACACCCTGCACTGAAGAATCCCGAAAGGATGAAACACTAGTGTCTGTAGGTATTTAATTATTATAGTAAAAAAAATAATTATATATATATATATATATATATATATATATATATATATATAATTTTATTATTTCGCTATAACATAACATCTATACTCAATTCATATTAAATGTTAGTGTGGTTGTTGTGGGACTGCAGGTGTCAATGTTAGTCCCACAAACACCAAAAAATAAAAATGAAAAAAGTGTAAAATGGAGTTGAACAATCAAACAAAGATGATTGAGGCGGATGAATAAATTTAATACAAAATTTATTTTCTCAAAATCAATATTAAGTGAAAAGAGAAGACAAGAAAGTTTTTTCTTAAATGTGTCTCTTCCTGCGACTGAGGTAATAAAATGAAATGAAGTGGAAATAGTTTTTTTAGTTTTTTTTATTACATTTTCACCCCAAACAAGGCAAATTGCCACTTTGGTGTAGGGGGCTACTATCAGGGGCAACAACTACTGGGGTACTATGTAGGGATTTGGGCAGCAAGATGTCGGTTCACGTTACACTTGAACTTCTGCTCGTCAGTACTGTTGAGGAAGCAGGGACCTGGAATGGAATTCCAAAGTCTAGCGGTTCTGGGGAAGAAACTATTGGAGTAGAAAGATCTTTTCCTGCGACTGAGGTAATAAAATGAAATGAAATGGAAATAGTTCCTGCGACTGAGGTAATAAAATGAAATGAAGTAGAAAAAAGTAAAAGTTAAAAAAGTTAAAGTATATAGTTTATTGCTGGTAATATTACAATTTTTACAATAATAAAATTATAAAAACAATAAAAATCACTCACAACAAAATTAGGCAGAAGACCCTCTAAGAAGGTGGGTACAGGGTCTTTGTGACTATCTAACAAATGAGACAATGATGACTTTGACTGACAACATTTACCATAATCCCTCATTCACTCAGTGGAGAAAACCCTATTTTATTCCCTTGTGTTTTTGTAAAGCTATATACATTTGTAAAAAGTTCATTTCCGTGGAAAATTAATTATCGGGTGCATGCGCTTAACATCCCATGGACGGAATTGATGATGATGTTTACAGCATGCTGGCTGAGGTCAACTGATTGGTTTTGGCGCAAAAAACCCTTTTTATAGATTTCAACCAGTTCCACGAACGTTGCCTGAAAAAAATATTTCTGAAATTTGTTTTCTTTGTAATCCGATTGGATGAAAAAAAATAACATCTTTATGACATAAGGTGTTTTGAAAGACGTTTTTGTGGAAAGGCAAAGTTTAGTTTATACGCCCACAGAATTTGCGTGGGTGTAGAAAGGAAATGTGCATGTAGCTGAAATGATCTTTACACAGTTGCGTGCGCAATTGGGTTTACAGTTGGGGCTGCGTGTCATTATTCTGTTTGAGTAGATATTGCTGTGGCTACAGTGAGGCTACGATATAGTTCTTGGCTATATACAAAGATACTATCATGATCTAAAATGATCCTACAATGCCACAATACAGGGTGGAATTATAAAATTGTCGCCCTAAAAAGACAACATGATTCCATTTCCGTTTGATGAAAACCAGTTTTCTTTTTCTGCTGCAGACCATCTACTAGTTGGCCAGTTGTGTACAAATCTTAAGAGTGATAGGAGCCTTCTATCATGTCTGAAATTCATGCAATGTTCAACGAGCAATATTGAAGATGTGCCACTGTACAACTCATGCTCTCTGCCGATTCAAGTTATGACAACAGGACCATTGCCAGCACCCTCAAAATGCAAATCCGGACCATCCAACGCTTGAGGGCAAAGCTCAAAAAAGTTTCCGGTCAAGGTTATGGTGTTTAGTGTGGTTTCAAGTGAGGGCCACATCATGCCACCTCACATCTTCAAAGTAAACTTGAAAGTCAACACCAAACTGTACTTGAATATGCTGAAGAGTGTGGTGATCTCCTACTGCAATTGGGACGCGCTGGCTTACTTTGGGCGCTGAGTCCTACTGCTACACTGTAGCAGCAGGACTCAGTGCCGGTCCACAAGTCGAAAGAGACCCAGGCTTGGCTTCAGAAGAGTGCTACGACTTTGTACCCTTCTCTCACTGCCCCCCTCCTTCCTTGGTCATACGTCGAGAACATCACCAACATGACCTCACACAACACCAAAGCCAGCCTGATCATCGCCAACCGCCGAGTTTTTGCCGAGCTCCTGCTAGCACTTGTGGAAAAGACATGCTCTCAGTTCCGGATCCATACCGAGGTGGTAATTGAGGCTGAAAACGGCTACATTGAATAGATGTCAGCTCTACTACATAATCTAGTTTCCTGAATTGATTTCTTTCAATAAAAGTTTTAAAATGAAGCTGTAGTGTTGTTTTCTTTAGGGCGACAAATTTATCGTCCCACCCTGTTTAAATAAAATCCAAAGTTCCAGGGGCGGAACAGAATTAAGTAAGGGACGATTTCAACGTCTTCACCGGTCGCTTAAACTGTGTGTTCGTGTCTGTTGTGTACCAGTTCCGGCCTTGCGCAGCGCCGAGCCACGTCACAGAGGTGGGAGGAGTAGCAGGAGGAGACAAAAACACCGGAGTGGGAGGTTGTCCGTTTCATCAGTTCTAAAATTCGTCGTCGGCTCCAGTTTCTGTTTTCAAAAAAAAAAACAAATTCTTGTTTTTTTTTTTTTTTTCACCCCCCAGAAATATTAGAAACTGGTTTATATTCTCTTCTGGTTGCCTCTCTGTGAACACAGGATAAAACATAGTCTACGTCAGACGTTTGGACTAAAAAAAATAAAAAAGAAGACATTAACTATTTTCTTTTTTGGTTGAGACAGCAGAAAAAAAAAAAAAAACAGGTTCAGAAAGTAAATTTGAAAACCCTTAAAAAAAAAATAAGTAAAAATGGTTTTGATGACGATGATAGCTCGGGTTGCCGATGGGTTACCGTTAGCAGCATCCGTGCAAGAAGATGAACAGGTTGGTTTGTTTTTCAATTATAATAACAACAACCATATAATCGTATTTTTCATGTTTAAAGCATTTTCCAGACAACACAACGAAAAAGTTGTCAAAAAAAAGTCTTGGGGCGCTGGTAAATGTTCTCCTAGTATTTTGTTTAATTTTCGATTTTTGTGCAACTATCGAGACTACCCAGATGACCGTTTTCTTGTCTATACTGCAAAGTGCCGGCGCTCCCGCAAAGAAGGCACCGTGCTGAAGAAACGCATTCTTAACACGGGGAGGGTGTCTTATAACTATTCTGTACTTTCACCTAACAATTTAATAAATAAAATATACTGCAGAAGTTGAATTCAACTTGCGCATTTATGAATCCGCGATTTCCACGAAGTTACTCGCACCAAAAAAAACGAAAAGGTGGTAAAAAAACAAACAAAAAAAAGTAGGGTTTGTATTACTGTACACATAGATTCGAAAAAGTTGTCAAATAACAAATATATAACAAATAAATGTTATCAAAGGCAAGATAAGTTACTTTTCTAACTAACTGGGTATGTTTTTAGTGTTTTTATTTAATGTAACATGTTTATTCAGCTCGAAAAACATACTGTGTTTACCGATGTATTGGAAAATTCAAAATGGCGCCCGACTCTCTCTTTAACACGGTAAGTTTGGGAAAAGGTGCTATAAATATAAAACTAGACAAAATACTGTTAGAAACTCGCTCAATATATGTTACCGTGACATATTTTGACATATATTCGGCGGGTTTTTATAGTTTCTTTTTTTAATTATAACACCTTTTCCAAACTTACGGTGTTAAAGAGAGTGTGAGAGACGCCATTTTGAATTTTCTAATACATCGGTAAACACTATGTTCTTCGAGCTGAATAAATATATTACATTGAATAAAAACACAAAAAATATATCCAGTTTGGCAGAAAAGTAACTTATCTTGCCTTTGATAACATTTATTTGTTATATATTTGTTTTTTGACAACTTTTTCGAATCTGTGTGTACAGTAATACAAACCCAACAAAACATATTACAAATAATTGTTACCAAAGGCAAGATAAGTTACTGTAGAATCTTGATAAATTCTTTTTTCTTTTTTTTTTTCGCTTGAACTTATTTTAAAGCGTTTATTTAATTTGAAACACGAGTAGTGGAGTGCCGAGTGGGGAGTTTTAAGTTAGAATAAGAAAAAAAATGGTTGACATTAGACGGTCATCTGGGGAGTCTCGAAAGTCGCAAAAAAAAAATAAAATAAAATACTAGTAGAACATAACGTAATAGGCGATTAAGAAGCATAGGGGACCCTAAGCGCGACCATACCGGTGTAAGGTGGAAATTTAGGCTCGATGTGAAAATGTTCCGATTACCCAACCGGACTTCCTTAGTTTAAAATAAATAAGCAAATTGACATGAAAGAAAAAAATGTGATACTTTTGAGCACTTTACTTATTGATTTTTTTTTTAAATATATTTATAGATTTATTTTAAACTAAAACAGGAGGTCCGGTTTGCCAATGGGAACATTTTCACATCTTCAAGTCCAACGTAAACAAATTCCTGATGAACCGCCCCCATAAGTAGACACTCTAAAATATCCACACTAACGCACTGTACTTACAATAACCCTTATCCCTGAGTGGCTTCCGGGCCTTGATAAGTGGTGACCACCTTGTTTAAAAAAAAAAATTAAAAAAAAAAAAGGCTAGGTTTTCACCTGACACCGGTCACCTATACTTCTGACTCGCCCATTACGTTATCGCGTGATTGGTGACATTCATTGGGTTGGGTGGTTTTCTGTTTAATTTTCGATTTTTGAGCGATTATCTCTACAGATGATTATGTAATGTCGGTCGTGCTTTTCTTTCTAACTTACGACTCGGCACTACTTATTGTTCAACCCAAGCAAAATTTATTCGTTGTATATATATATTTTTTGTTTTGTTTTTGTTTTACTGCAAAATGCCTCGTGTTTTTATTTTTCGATCTATTTTAACCATAAAGACATATCAGTGTATCAAAAGTTTGTGTACCTGATCTCCTCTCACCCTGCCCCTGCTCTGTGTTGTTGTTGTACTATTAAAAAAATGCTCTGCGGGTTTGAATTACTGTACACATAGATTCGAAGAAGTTGTCAAAAAACATTTATTTGTTATCAAAGGCAAGATAAGTTACTTTTCTACCTTACTGGATAATTTTCTAGTGTTTTTATTCAATGTAACATGTTTATTCGGCTCGAAAAACATACAATGTTTACCGATGTATTGGAAAATTAAAAATGGCGCCCGACTCTGACACGGTAAGTTTGGGAAAGGAGTTATAAAAAAAAAAACTAGACAAAATAATGTTAGAAACTCGCTCAATATATGTTATCCTGACATAGGCTGACATATTCGGTAGTATTTTGTCTCGTCTTTTTTTTTTTTTTTTTAACTCCTTTTCCCAAACTTACCGTGTCAAAGAGAGAGTCGGGCGCCATTTTTAATTTTTTAATACATCGGTAAACACTGTTTTTCGAGCTGAATAAACATGTTACATTAAATAAAAACATTAGAAAATTATCCAGTTAGGCGGAAAAATAACTTATCTTGCCTTTGATAACATTTATTTGTTATATATTTGTTTTTTTTTTGTTTTTTTTTGACAACTTTTTCGAATCTGTGTACAGTAAGTAATACACACCCGCATGATGGTCTTCTCATGAAACTCAAATGTTATGGTATTACTGGACGAGTACTTAACATAATTTAATCCTTCTTAAATAAAAGAATCCAGGTTGTCCTTGATGGCCGTACATGAAAACAATATGATATAAATGCAGGTGTACCTCAGGGGTCGATCCTTGGACCTTTATTATTCCTGATATTCATAAATCACCCTGATAAAATTACCTCAGAGATAGGTATATTTGCTGACGACATCACGCTCTTTGATGGACATGAGGTTAAAACGAACAAGTACATATCCAAGGCAATGGTGAAACCCTAGAGGAAGACCTCCAGTCTGTAGTGGAATGGGGACAAAAATGGATGGTAACATTCAATGCTGCTAAGACTAAACTCCTTTCCTTTGATATTTACAAGAAACCTTCTCAACCACAAATAGCTATGGCTAATAATAGATTACCTGAAAGTCCTTCATTCAAACTCCTCGGCTTAACATTCTCAGGGAACATGAGTTGAACAGATATATTGAGGGCATTGCCAAGGCTGCTGCAAAGAAGACCATGCTAGAAAGTTACTTACGCCTGAGAGTATCCTGTACCTCTACAAGGCCACCATTCGCCCATGTATGGAGTATTGTTACCACATTTGGGCTGGTGCATCTGCTACTAATCTCTCCCTCTTAGACAGGATTCAAAAGAGTCGCCAACCTAATAGGTCCCGCATTGTCAGTTAGGCTTCAACCACTGTCTCATCGGCGAAATGTTGCATCCCTCTGCCTGTTTTACAAGTATTTTAATGGTAGGTGCTCCGACAAACTACAAGCACTTGTACCCTCTCAACGTAACTACCCCTGACAACCAGCAAAATCCCGCCCCTACATAGTAGAAATCCCCAGATGTAAGAAAGTCTTCTACTCTAATAGTACCTTCCCTGGGATTACTAGACTTTGAAATTCCTTTTCTGGGTTCCTGCTTCCTTAACTGTACTGACTTGCAGAAGTTCAAGTGTCATGTAAACAGACATCTTGCTGTTCAACTCCCTCCTAGTACCCTTGCAAATTATGTCCCAGATAGTAGCCTCCTATATCAAAATGGCATTGTGCCTTGTTTGGGGTGAAAATACAATAATATAAAAAAAAAAAATGTGCATAGCATCCCTCCCCCATGGGCGCCAGTATTGGCTTCATCAAATCTAAGGTAAACGTTACTATTGGCGACATAGATGATTTCTTTAAACTAATTTATCTTGTTAAGATAGTCAACAGATCAATGTTTTTTTACTATGTAGTTTTAAACAAAAACATTAGTGGGTTTGTATTACTGTACACATAGATTCGAAAAAGTTGTCAAAAAACAAATATATAACAAATAAATGTTATCAAAGGCAAGATAAGTTACTTTTCTGCCAAACTGGATATATTTTTTTTGTTTTTATTCAATGTAACATATTTATTCAGCTCGAAAAACATACAGTGTTTACCGATGTATTCGAAAATTCAAGATGGCGTCTCACACCCTCTTTAACACCGTAAGTATGGAAAAAGGTGTTATAAATAAAAAACTATACAAAATACTATTAAAAACCTGCCGAATATATGTCAACATATGTCACGGTAACATATATTGAGCGAGTTTTTAACAGTATTTTATCCGTTTTTTTATTTATAACATCTTTTCCCAGACTTACCGTGTTAAAGAGAGAATAAGACGCCATCTTGAATGTTCCAATACATCGGTAAACACTGTATAGTTTTCAAGCTAAATAAACATGTTACATTGAATAAAAACACAAAAAATATATCCAGTTTGGTAGAAAAGTAACTTATCTTGCCTTTGATAACATTTATTTGTTATATATTTGTTTTTTGACAACTTTTTCGAATCTATGTGTACAGTAATACAAACCCACATTAGTACTTACTTAATTGTTGTGTTGAAGATGGTAATATATGAAAATATTCGGCTTTGCCAGGTCGTAAAATATGCCTAAATATGATATTTTAATTTGTCCAGATTTTCGTATATATTATTATAGAGTCGTTATTTAAAAAGTAAAAAAAAAAAAATAATAATTTGGGTGCCATCAGCTAGAATCGAAACTGAAATCAAAACTGTAGCATTCAAAGCTGGTGACGTTACCACTGTACGAACATGACCCACACATGAACTGATTAAAAATAAACTAAGATGAATGTACAAAATGTATAACGTTTTTTTTGTTTTATTTTTGTTTTTTTTTTTCAATTTAGACCCGTTTTTTTACCCTTTAAAAACAATTTTAACCTGCTAAAGACCCATAAAACAACGTTCCTTAAAAAAATCCAATCATTTGAGGCCTCTAGCGCTGGTCTGTGACTTTTAGTTTCGGAGGAGATAGAGTTTGAAAATATGTAGAACAGACAAACATATAGCCTTTTATATATTAGTTTGGGTGCCTGGGTGTTTGGAGGCGTGTTGAGCAAAATAAAAAAAAAAATTAGTAGGCAGACAGGCTCAAACCCGTACCACGACGGAGGAAAAGAACGTGAAAAAAAAAAGTGACGTCTTTGCTGCAGTTGCGTTCATCGCCAAACCAGAAGTGACAAATGTTTAAATTAAGGCTAGTCAATCGAAAAGAGGGGATAACTTTCGAAAATATCATCGAAAAAAAAAGCGACCCTTCCCTGTAGAAAAATGCCCAGTTGAGGGTGAAGAAATTAATGTTTTTAGCCACTTTTTCGATATTTGTCGTCCGAAGTCACAAGCTTTAAAACGATAGCAATCTCGTGAAAATTCGTCGCCTCTGTCGAAAGTTGAATACAACATGGCAACCTTCAAATCTAATGTAAACAAGTTCTTGTTGAACCGTCCCCATAAATAATCAAATTCTCCTCAATTTACACCATTAACGATTACGACAGTACCACCTAACTTTCATTAATCTTTATCCTCGAATGGCCCTTAGGTCTTGTTAAGTTAAAAAAATATGTATATTTTAATTTTGGCTGATTTCGTATTTATTATTATTAAGCCTATACTTTATTGATTATTATATTGTACCCAATATATAGTAGTGATTTCAAAAATAAGAAAAAAAAAATGGCTTGGATGCCATCAGCTAGAATCGAAACCAAAATATTTAGCGTTACCATCAGAGCATCTTTTTTTTATTTTTTTTTAATTCAATTTTCACCCCAAACAAGGCACAGTGCCACTTTGAAGCAGGGAGCTACTATCAGGGACTTAATTAGCAGGGTCATTATGAAGGGAGATGAGTAGAAAGATGTTTGTCAACATTACACTTGAACTTCTGCATACCAGTGCAGTTGGGAAAGCAGAATCCCGGAAGGGAGTTCCAAAGACCCGCAATTCTGGGGAAGAAACTATTGGAGTAAAAGGCTTTCTTGCACCTAAGGATCTCTACTGTAAAGGGATGAGACTTAGTAGCTTGTCAGGTTTGTCAGGGATAGTTACGGCGGGAAGGTACAAGTGTTTGCAATTCGTCAGAGCATTCACCATTAAAGTATTTGTAGAACAGGCAGAGGCATGCAACATCTCGTCGATGGGACAGAGGCTGAAGCCTAAATGACAGTTCAGGACGTATTAGGTTGGCGACTCTCTTTTGAACCCTGTCCAGGAACGAGAGACAAGCAGCAGATGCACCAGCCCAGATGTGACAACAGTACTCCATACATGGGCGAATGGTTGCCTTATAGAGGTACAGGATACTGTCAAGCGTAAGTAGTTTTCTAGCACGGTAGAGGGAGCCAACCTTCCTTGCAGCAGCCTTGGCAATGCTCTCAATGTATCTATTCCAGTTCATATTCCCTATAAACATTAGGCCGAGGAGTTTAAAAGAAGTACTTTCAGGCAATGTGTTCTTGGCCATTGCTATTGGTGGTAGAGAAGGTTTCTTGTAGTTATTGAAGGAAACAAGCTTAGTGTTGGCAGCATTGAATGTGACCATCCATTTTTGTCCCCATTCCACTACAGATTGGAGGTCATCCTCTAATGTTTCTGCCATTTCCTTGGATATGTGTTCATTTGTTTTCCCCTCATATCTGTTATAGAGAGTGGTGTCATCGGCAAATATACCCATCTCTGAAACAATTTTATCAGGGAGGTCATTTATGAATATCAGGAATAATAGAGGTCCAAGGATAGACCCCTGAGGTACTTCCGCATTTATGTCATATTGTTTAGATGTACGACCGCCAAGGACAACTTTGATTTTTCTCTTACTTAAGAAGGATTTAATTACATTATGAATTCTTCCAGTGATACCATATGATCTAATTTTCCTTAGAAGACCATCGTGCCATACCCTGTCAAAAGCCTTAGATATAGCAAGGGCTACCGCTCTACCCTCCCCTGTTTTGTCCAATGAACGGTATATACGTTCAGAAACTACAGTTAAGATATCTGCTGTTGAACGGGCTTGCCTGAATCCATATTGTTTGTCAGTCAGGAGTTTAGCAGCTGTTAGGTGCTGGACTAGGGCTTGATTAACTAAGGACTCAAATATTTTGGCGAAAAGCGGGAGGAGGCTAATGGGGTGATAATTTAGTGGGTCAGTTCTTTCACCAGAATACGTGAAGACTGGTACCACAGAAGCTATCTAATATTTAGCGTTACCATCAGAGCATCTGTCCATATAAAAACAAAATAATCAAATTCTGCTCAATTCACACCATTAACGATTACTAAACTACCGCCTTACATCCATTAACCCGTATCCTCAAACGGACATTGATAAGTACTGATTCCTAAGTTTAAAAAAAAAAAAAAAAGTCGAGTTTTGCCTTTCACAAACCTCCCATAATCTGTGCCTTAATCTAAATGCAGCTTTGTCCCCAAACTGCCTGCCTATGGAACACTGTTCCACTGGCCTGCTTCCCAGTTGAATACAGCATAGTATCCTTCAAATCCAATGTAAACAAGTTCTTGTTTGGACGTCCCCATAAATAATCAAATTCTACCCCATTTTACACCATTAACGATTACTACACCACTATCTTACATTCATTAATTCTTATCCTCGAGTGGCCTTCAGGTCTTGATAAGTGGTGACTCCCAAGGGAAGAAAGAATCCAGATGGCGGCACCCACAACTTTTATAATTAAGCATTCTCGCAATGTAACGGAAAATCTTGCCGCTCATGTGCAAAATCTCACCACTCAACAGCATAAAAGGAGAGAATGCGGACGAATAGTGACGAGAATCTTTGGAGACTTTTGTTGCGTGTTACGGAGTCACTTTGTTGTCTTACCTTTTCTTTAATTATTTTTTTCTCTTCCTTTTTTTTTTTTTTGTGTTACAAGCTATTTGGGCTTTTCAAAATATTCAACGATAGATAGGCCAGTGGGGAAGCCATAGAATTCAGGGATCAGCTTTAGGTTGAATTTGTCCATAACGCTGAAACCATTTTTTTTTTCCCATTCCTTCCTGTGTTACAGTTTGACTTTGGATTTATTCCATTGAAATTTCTTCCATGAACACAAATCTTGCCTTGTGAATCGGATCAGTTGGTGGATGATGAAGGGCGTGTCCCAACGATCGTGCGTGGATTGTGGCATTGTGTTGTGTAATGGGGTACCAACATGCATACGGAGGTATGTACTTGTGACGAAGAGTTCACCAAAATGTGTGTACGTGTCAGTAAATGTCTATGGTGGTTCTTCGCTATCTGAACCCAAAGGTACGTCATTGCGATCTATTTGTGTTCTAATGCTGTGATCATCTAAATGTTCATGTGTGTGTGTGTCATGCATGTATTTTGGACATACCTTATTTTCATGCGTGTTTGATCTTGGTCCATCTGGAATTCATCTTGTTCTCGGAGAGGGAGGCTTTGAACGAATATGCATTCACTTCTAAGAACACTGATTGTATTTTATACAGTTTTGATTCACTTTCCAGGTGTTGATCGCAGAAGAATGGAAAGTGAATATCTTTGAGCGGTTAATTGTAGATCTTCATTCTGAGACACATCTCCCTCATCCCCCGTTGAACCATCCGCTCTGCTCAACGTCCAAATTCCAACTCTAATTATTCTTCTCAGCTAACTAGAACCATGTAACATAAATGTACTTCTGTCAGCTGATAAGATATTTCTGGTAAACTTGTCTATGATATGGTTTTATCATATTTTGACAGTTTTTTATCAACATTCTTCATATTTATCTCTTGATTATCTCTCCAGTTAGATAGATCAAGATGGATAGATACAGAAATAGATAACTCAATCGATAGATATATCAATGATACACATAGATAAAGAGATAGATCAACAGATAAATAACTTAAAAATACTTTCTTGTGTTCGACCTACTCCATAACACACTGATATTTATCTAAAACAATGGTGTTTTATTTACTAAGAATCGAAATGATAAATTTATAGGTAATGGAGATTGTATATTCAAGATCCGAATGCGATGGGATTAGTTGCTAAAAACTGGTAGCTGAACGTCAACAAGCACTGGAACGGGTATCCGGATGGCAGTCGACAGTGGAACGGGTATCCGGATGGCAGTGAGCTCTGGAACGGATAGCCGGATGGCAGTCGACACTGGAACGGATAGCCGGATGCCAGTGACCCTCATGTACTTCCGTCAGCTGATCAGATGCTTCCGGCGACACTTGTCTATGATATGGTTTTATCATATTTTGACAGTTTTTATCAACATTCTTCATATTTATCTCTTGTTTATCTCTCCAGTTAATTAGATAGATAGGTCGAGATGGATATCTACATATATAACTCAATCGATAGATATATCGATAATACACATAGATAAATAGATAGATAAATAACTAACAAATACTTTATGTTCGATCTACTACGTAACAATTACTTTACCTCATTCCTCCATTTATTCTCTTCCTCCTTCGAGATGATGATGTCTGAAGATATTCACTTTCTGACCTAAAATGCACCAAACATTGATGTTAGTGTTTTTCTCTTTCCCTTTGCAAAACTCAATCATGTCCTGCAAAGCCAAAAGAATTTTTTTCTACAAATGTTCAGAAACATAAAGTAAGAAGGTTCGGTTGGCTGCCATATATCTTCAAGTTAAGATAGCTTTACTCAGCCTCTAGGTGACAAAAGCAGGAGAGAGAGAGGACTCTTTCTTCATGGGTGTCAGGAAGTTCTCTATCTGACCTGCAAATCCCAAAGCGTCTGGAAATATTTCTTTTAATAGTTCAGTTGAAATTAGTACATTTTGAAAAATGATTAGTGCTCGGGTGACAAAACCACCTAACAGGGCATGTTCTAAGTGAGATGAAAGAAATTGATTGCTAGATCAGATTTTTTTTTCTCTCTGCACCAAACAGCCGTTTTAGAATGACCTCTTTTCTGTTGACTGGGGTATATTGCAGTTCTAGGAAGTCCATCTTCCCAGGCTTTGCCTTCTCTCTTTGAGAAGGAGTTTTTTGGAAGCGGGATTTGTTTTCTTCCTTAGTATAATGAACTGTTAAATATATTTGCTTACACATGTCTCAGTTTCTTTTTTTTTTTCTTTTACTTTTAAAAAAAATTTTTTTTTTTAAGGAATTTAACATTGTTTACTATCTACGGTATTTCAGTTTATAATAAACTAGCAGGAGTGCCCGGCATTGCCTAGGTGTTTGTTGGTATGTGTGTGTGTGTGTGTGTGTGTGTGTGCAGGAAAAAAAAGTGTTAGTAGGTATATAGGGTATTCAGACGTGGAAAATATTTTAATCAGTTTTCATGCAGAAAAAAAGACTACTTGGGTCAAAATTGAAAAATTTGTAGGTGGGAGTCATCAAGTTTTGTCAACTGTTTCACAAATGAGCATGCGTGAATCATTCACATGACAGATTACTTATGTTAAGAATAAGTAGGTTTGAAAACACTTCTTAAAGATTGTGTCATGCTGATTTAATGGTTATTGTACTTGAGTATTTTTTTATCAATGTTGCATGCCCGGGTATCACCAATTCACCTTGCTTCCTGGCTAAGAGTTGGGTTGAGTGTTTGACATGGGGTTTAAGAAAGTTATCTTTTTCTCCAAGGTCAGAAATATGTTTTTATTGCCGATATGATAAACAGAAAATAACAGTGAAGTTGACCTGGCAACAGAAAGTCTGCTTTGGTATCTAGGAAATATTGTTATTTTGGTTTACCTGTTATATTTAAGTGCCAACCCCTCCCGTGTAAATGATAGGTATTTAACCCGAAAGATGATAGAGAAAAATAATTTGAGTTGAAGAGAAAGAAAGAACGAAAAAAGGGAGAAAGAGAAAGAAGAAATTCACAAGAAAAGAAAAAGAATATAATGGGAAAGAGAAAGGAAAGAGTAATCTCTAGAGAGAAGGGCAGAGTGATCTGAAAAGGTAGGTGACTCAAAATTACATTTGATGAAAACCATTGTGTTTTTAGAAATAAGAGAAATTTGGCTGGCTGGCATTGAAGAGAACGCATTGCTCCTAGGCTCTTGCCCAAAGGGCAGGAAATCGCCATAAGAGATAAGGTTCTTGTTCTTACCTGGTAAATTGTCTAAATGAACTCAAGTTGTACAACCTGCATCACGAAGCCATTGAGAACCCAAAGAACTTAGCTTTCCTTGTACAGAGTTTACTGTGAAGATCTTTTGAAATAATTATTTTTATTCATAATAAATGATCTTAGTTATTTTCGAATTGTTGACTTGAAACATGGTTTATTACAGCACCGAAGTCAAGTTGTGGCTGAGAAGAGCAGCATACAAGCCATACACCCACGAAGGATGAACTCAATCGCAGCATCGTATGACGAAGACAAGAGTTGTCACATGGACTTAGGGTTGCACATGTTTGGCATGCCCAGAATATCAGAACAGTATTTTCCAGTGACCAGTAGAGTCTGGTCACCCTTGAAGGATCCACCACTAGACGCTGGGTTGCATCTATGGTCCTGTGAGCTAGGATCGACGAACACAGCCAGGGATATGTCACAAATATGATCCCGTGAACCAGGATCATGACAAATGCAGCCCAGAGGACATAGGATTATAATATGGTGCTGTGACCAGGATTGTGACAGATGCAGCCCAGAGGGACCTGTAGGGTTACATTTTTTTCCTTTTTTTTTTTACTTATAAGAAATTAACGGTTTAGAAAAAACCTAAACCAATGAGGATTGAGGATATGCGTTGCATGAAGTGAAATGGATGAATAATATGATTCTGAAAGACAGCCTTAGATCTGATGACCTCAATTCTATGATATTCTAATATCAACTAAAGTGACCTACTTGGGGACGGAGGGAAGGGGGGCACGTTAAACCTAGAGCCTATCCAGCCATGATTTCCATGGTTTTTTGGTCCTCCCTCAAAAAAGTCAACTGAAATTATTTCCCTAATTAAAAGCTTGAGTAGGGCAGCCAGTGATAGGCAGGCGTTCGCCTTGTTGTAAATAATTTGGTTGCTGATGGGGGTGGAGGGTATTCACTGCTTGCAAATTGATTTTTGCCTGCCATTTCACAATAACGTCTCAAAGTTTTACCTACATGCGGGATTGGATTTGTTTCGTTCCATATCATTCAAAATATTTACTAATTTTAATGTTTTTTTGTATGAAAATGAAACGAAACTTTTTATTTTGTTTTGTTCATTTGTCATTTTGCTTTGTACATCTAAAAACATTTAATTACAACCAGAATGTGGCAAACGGTACCAAGGCTTAACAAAACACAAACGCTGAAACATAAAAAGTTATAATTAGGGCAACCCAAAAATTGCATTTATTAATCAAGTTGAATAATTAAACAAAGAAATTATATAAATAAATTTCATAAAGTTTTCTTTCCTTGATGATTGGAGCACAGGGAGCTGCAGATGCTAGTATCATTGCAAACAAAAAGTAAGTCCAGGGAACTTCTGCCATTACTGATCAAGGGAAGTGTTTATCAGGCGTGTGTATATATCTTGTTTGTTTTCAGTACGATTCATACTGGAGGGGGATGGGCACCGCCAGGCTATTCTTGCCAAAGACCTGCTGCATGAAATAATTCAGCATTCCCCCCCCCCCGACCCCGGAGGGTTAAGGGGCACGTCCTTGTCCACACTAGAAGTCCAGCTAACGTCAAAAAAATAAATAATTTTTTTTTTTTTACATGATCACCACTTATCAAGGCCCGGAAGCCACTCGAGGTATAAGGGTTAAATTAACACATAATCATGCTTTTCATTTTACACATAGACAAAACCAAGCTTCTCTCTTCACATCATCAACATTCTGATCCACATCTGGCATCAATTGAAATGAATGGCTCTCGTCTTCAGGAGGCCTCAAGTTTTTACAAGCTTCTTGGCTTGACCTTACTCCTGATCTTAAATGGAACACGTACATCAAATCTGTTGCCAAGGCTGCTGGAAAAATGGTGGGATCTTTCTATCGATCCGGTAGATATCTCACTGCTGATGCTATTCTCTATCTATATAAGAGCCAGGTACGTCCAAGGATGGAATACTGTTGCCACATCTGGGCAGGAGCTGCTAGAAAGGACTTGTCCTGCCTTGATAGAGTTAAAAATAGACTTTGTAGCCTCGTAGGAGATGTCCTTTTCTCTTCCTTGCAACCTCTATCTCACAGAAGAGATGTTGCGAGTTTGTCTCTGATGTATCGTTATTTTCATGGAAAGTGTTCGACTGAGCTTCAATCTATGGTCTCCCCTCGCCAAACTTTCACAAGAAACACTCGTCTAGCTGAAAACACTATCAATAATTCCCCCCACTCTTTATCTGTGCCTAAACCTAAACGTAGATCCCATGATCAAAGCTTCTTTCTTAGAACTGCACGCCTGTGGAATTGTCTTCCATTTTCCTGCTTTCCGGCTGACTACAATATGGTTGTCTTCAAGTCTAACGTAAATAAGTTCTTGATGAACCGTTCCATATAAGTTATCAAATTTACCAAATTTTCATTACTAATGATTACTATATTGTCCAATTTCTACTGTACACTCTTTAACCCTTATCCTTGAGTGGCCTCCTGGCCTTGATAATGTGGTGATGCCTTTGTAAAAAAAAAAAAAAAAGCTTTTATTTACGTCTTGACACAAAGAGAAGGAAAAATGCGTTTGCATTTTTTTATGCACAAATTAAAAAGGAGGAAACTCCAAGTTACTGAAACTGTCCGTGTTAATGAAATAGAAACGTGTCGTCGGAGCATAGAACAACTGGGACTAACTATTCGCACAGTCCAAGGGAGACAACTCCAACAGATTGCTAATTTCCTTAAAACTTAGGCAGTGACTCTTGAGGACATGCGTTGTATGGAGAAAAATAATATGAGAATGATACAACGGGTGGGTAATGTTAGTCTTGAAGACAGTATTATGACCTTAGAGGATGATTGCATATGGAGACTTTGATGGTATGGCCACATTGAAAGATTGGATGAGAGTTGTTGTAGAACAGTTGAGGTTCACAGGAAAAGGCCAAAGAAAACATGGGAAGAAGTGATAAAATTGGACTTTAAAAAAAGAGGGATAAATAAAGACCTGGCCCAAGATATGTTTTTAATTTCTTAAAACCGTCCAACACATGCCATCATGTAAAATTGATAAATCTCAATTGTCAGTTTGTGTGTTTGTATGTCTGTCAAAAACTTTCGACAGATGTGATGGATCCTGATGAGATCGGTATTGTTTTGAAGCTCGACGTCTCTGACGACAAATATCGAAAAATTGGCCAAAAGCATTCATTCCTTCACCCTCAACTCGCCAGTTTTCTACAAGGAGGGGTCCGGTTTTTTGCGTCAACATTTTCGCAAAGTCATTGTCTCAGTTGGATTGACTACGCTTAATTTCAACGCTCGTGACGTTTGGTCGTGCGATGGAGACATTGGCTAGGACGTCACATTTGTTTTAACCTTTTTTTTTCTCCTTTGCCTTACTACTATCACTTTTTTTTTTTTTTTTTGCACCTCTCTCCACCCAAACTGCCTACTGTTGGTTCCATTTCCCCCCTATATTACCGCTCTCCACCCACCGGGGTTCCTTACTACTAACTCCACACACCCGGGCAACAACGGGCACCTCAGCTAGTGTAAAATAGATGTTAAACCGAATACTATGTCACCCATATGGTACTAATGAGACTTAACATTGCTTAACTTTGGTGATCATGCCATGTATTAATTTGATTACTATTCTTGGCCTGGTTATTATTTTCATAATATTTCAACCAATGAAATCGCTGTCTTTAGGTTCATTTTTCTGTTCATGACTAGCTGGTTGCCCAGCGTTGCCCAATCGTACAATACGCTTAAACATGATATTTTAATTTATTATATACTAGCAGGACCTGTTAACCGGCGTTGCCCAATCGTACAATACGCTTAAACATGATGTTTTAATTTATTATATACTAGCAGGACCTGTTAACCGGCGTTGCCCAATCGTACAATACGCTTAAACATGATGTTTTAATTTATTATATACTAGCAGGACCTGTTAACCGGCGTTGCCCAATCGTACAATACGCTTAAACATGATATTTTAATTTATGCAGATTGTATACGTATTATTATAGAATCAATCCTCTATTGAATATTATATATTATGAGGAATAATTTGCCCGATGGACTAATTCACAAAAAAAATGATAATGTCATTCATCAAATTCCGTCTGTGTTTGTTTACAATATCATGTCAGCTGATATTTGAGCTCAACCATGAATGCCCTGGAAAAGTCACTTCTGTTTAGTTTTTAAATATGCAAATGAAGAAATGATTTGCAACGATTTTAAATGGTACCTCATCTTTTATTGTAAATTGAACTCATTAATAAGAAAAAATTAAAATAAAATGGTGAGGTACTAGCAGTATCAGAATTTTGGGGGAATTTTTGACACCCCTAACAGAAAACTGTGATTAAAATATAGAAAAATCGTAATTTCTCTTTCTAAAGTGGGTTATTTATTTTCTTTATAGAATATGCTTCCAAAATAAACTATTTAAGTTGTTTAAAAAATAATAGAAATATTATTTTTCATTGTTTAAAAAACATTGTTTACAAAGTGCGTGCGCTCTAGGGAGCCATTTTGTTACGTAATGAAATCAATTGATTTTTATGAGATGAATATTTTTCAATTTTTAAACTTTAAAAATCTATCAAAATTTTCCTATTCGTTCAATTGTTACGTTTTTTTCAGGGTGAATGTAAAATTTTATGCTCTTTCCGATAAACTAAATATAATATTTTAGACAAACGTTGTTTTATAAATTCACCCCCCCATTTTGGAATGTCTATGAGAAATTTAATAATTAATTTTGCTTGAAACGTTTTATATATCACAAATTGAAGATAAAACATGAATAAATAAAATACTCAAATTTAAAACAACAAAAAATATCACTTATCTGGTAATTTACCGGTAAAGTCCAAAATTTAAATCCTTCTTTTTTCGATAACCACGTGTTTTTTTTTTTTTTTTTTTTTTTTTTACGTGGAAGCTTAATTTTTGTTTAGAATGTTCCAGTAATTAATAGTCGATCAGTTTATATAATCATATTTAATTCCTGGTTTCCTTTTTTTCGATATATAAAAAAAAAAGACGAATTCGGATAATGCAGATTTATAGTATAATAAAAAAAATATTCAGGTATTTCTTTAAGATATTAAAAAAAGAAAAATACCATTGAACATCTGCGTCATATAGTAATTCGTGTTAATGAAAAAATGAAAACTATCAGATTTTGTCTACGATAGCGTCAAGGCACAAAAAATAAAAAAAAAACCGGACAAGTTATCTCCCTTAAGTCAGGCAAAAACGTACTGCTACCGTCAATCTGTTCATTGCAATGTGGCCATAAAGTGGGTGCCCATTTTACGTCACATCATTATAGAAAAGTGACCCCCCACTTTGTGACCATTTGTAAAATTTTTTATCTTGGAAACTACTAGTTTCGTTTGCCGTATATATAAATGGTTATTTATGTTTTCAGCGCCTCCAAAAACCTTTAAAAGTGGAAAATTTGAAGGAATATAATCCAATATCGAGATTATTAAGGTTTCTGAATTAGTGGGTTTTTTTTTACACTTATAGGCCTCCGTACATAAGTAAGAGATAATTTTTCACTTCCGGTGTCGTTACAACTTGCTTTAAAGACACGCCGTCGTCGCCGTGTGTTGGAAAAATCCTTCCATTTAAAAATACATGGATTATAATACATAAATATGAATAAATTCTCATACAGGAAGATTAAAAGAAAGCATATCTTACTCATTAACCAGGTAAGTTCTTTATTTTGCCGTTAAAATAATTATCGTAAGATTCAAGTAATGTTATTGTTCGAATGTTAAGTGAAGAAATCGACGGAAAAATAAATAAAATTGTTTATGTCTCTATTAAAGCTTTTATGATATTAAAATTTGGTCTTTGCTCGTTTTATTGAAATAAAATTTACGGGTTTAAATTACGTTTTACTATTATTAAAATCTGATAGAAAGATAGGTGTATATTCAAAATGGCGACTTCGCCTGCGAATGTCCCCAAAATTCTGATACTGCTAGTGAGGTACACCCGGGTTTGACCAGGATATCATTTGATTTACAGTTGAATACTCTACCATTAAGCTATACCTCCACATTATAATAAATCTGTTTTTCTTGTTTCTTCTTTTTTTTTTTTTTTAAGAAGAAATGATTTGCTAAAATTTTATTATCTCCCTTTGCTGGTGTAACGTAAAATATTCCCCTGTAAAAATTATTCTTTATCTCTATAAAAGAGAAAAGCTGTTTTTAAATGGGATTTTTGTTTGATTTTTGATACTTATCGGATGAATTTCTGTACCAAACATATCTAAGAACACTACCAGACATATAAATTAGCTTTGTGTGAATTTTGCAAAGGATAGGCTCAGCCGTTTGGGAACCTGATCCCCATCTGGCATCAGTTGAAATGGATGGCTCTCATCTTGGGGAAGCTTCATGTTTTGACAAGCTTCTGTAAAAAAAAAAACAAAAAAACCTATAACGAAGGAACTCGCACACACAAAGTGACTTTTAGAAAATAGGAGAGCGTCGGGTGCTGTTCTTCCTGATTTTTTTTTTTTTGGACTGATGAGTCTCTTGCTTCTGTAATTATCATTTTAAAGATAGTTGCTAGGATTCTTTCTTTTCTTGAAAACCTTTTGCTGTTTTTCTTTTCAAACATTGCGCTCCTGAACTTGCCGTCCAACCCAATCCTGTATTTACGAACAAAGGCATTTCCGGGAAAAAACATTATTACGTGCTTACGTGTCATGAACCGTCCCTCCAAGTAATCCAATTTACAAAATCTCCACTACTTATGATTACGGCACTATAATCCCATAACTAATATATACCCGTTATCCTCTGTGCCTTGATAAGTGGTGACTCTTTTGTGAAAAAAAAAATTAATGTCGAAATTAATATAAATTCCAAAAGTAACGAAAAATCATCCAGTAGAAGATATGTAAGAGCTGATTCTCGGGGGGAAAAAAAAAACCTGTATAGTATTATCGAGAATAAGCAAGATGGCCAACTTGAGAGCAGTTATCTCCCCCTGATTTCAAGCATCTAAAGGGTTACAGAAACATTGCAACTTTTTAAAAATTCTGTTTTTACTTATAATTATTTTTCTACGGAACCGTTTTTCATAATGTTTGGAATTTATACTAATTTCGGCATGGCACATAAGTATGTAATAGTGTTTTTTGCTGAAATGCATTTTTTTTTTTTTTTTTTTTTTTAAGATGCACTACAGTAAAGTTACAAAGAACTTTCTTCTATCCTCTTGAAATTATTTAATCTCTGTTTCCCTCCTTCCAGAAGATTGCTAGTTTTTTGGGGTTTTTTTTTCTGATCTGGACCAGTTTAAGATTTCTAATCTTTATTAAATTCCTACTGTTGTCCTCTTGAAATGATACAATCTCTGTTTGTCTGGATCCCTTTTCCCTTGTTAGAGTTCTCTATTGTCCCTATCTTTAACTGGTGATCGGTCAGCCTAGATGATGCTGAATACCGCTACAACACTGTTTTGATTCAAACATCATGCCATATGGGGAAACTTAGCTTTGGCTGCAAGCCAGTGCCTGCATTTCCCCCCAAGACGTTGTGGAAAACCTCCCCATAAATATGGAAGTGTCAAAATGAATAGCAATTGTCTGATATGACGGGTTTTGGACGCATTGATCAAACCTCGTTGCTTTCTGTACATCCCAAGTACAAGTGCCAGGAAGGCTCATTTTGCTACAGGTTCAGTTTCGCTTATATACGGAAAAGCCAAATAAACACGTGAAGATTAAGAAATACTGCGAAAATAGCGTGTAAAAGTCGCCCACATAAAAGATACATGCCACCCCCTTTTGTAAATCGTAGATATTATAATCTAGGTACCATATATCAGGTTCTAAAAAAAGAGTAATCACCCGGACCACCCCCACCCCTATCCAAAAGCCTTTGCCAGACATGCACAAAAAATGCACACACATTTTCGTTTTTATATTACATATATACTAGCATGTGTGTCCGGCTTTGCTCGAGTGTTTGGAGGTGTGTGTTGAGCAAAAAAAAAAAAAAGTAGTAGGAAGGCAGGCTCAAACCCGTACCGCGAAGGAGAAGAAAAACGTGAAAAAAACGTGACGTCTTTGCTGTTACGATCACTGCCAAACCAGAAATGAAGTAGGTTTAAATTAACGCTAGACAATCGAAAAGAAGGGATGACTTTCGAAAATATCGGCAAAAAAAAAAGCAACCCCTCCCTGTAGAAAAGTGCCCAGTTGAGGGCAAAGAAATTTATGTTTTTTTTTTTTTTTGGTATTTGTCGTCTAAAGGGTCAAGTTACAAAACGATACTGATCTTGTTCAAATATGTCGCCTCTGTCGAAAGTTTTAAGCAGACATGCAAACATACATAGATTTATATATTGGCAGCTTAAATTTTCAACCCACACCGATTAAAAAGCTTGCCCTATCTCTGAATACCCCTTATGTAAAATTTCAAATGTTTAGACCAGAAATTGTCTGAGTAATTTGGTAGAGACTGCAGAGGTAAAATTTTTTTAAACTTTGACCTCTATTATGACCCCTTAACATTTATTGTTTTAGGCTCAAATCAAGTTATTAAGTTAGATCCATGTCCAAGGAACCTATATCTAAAATTTCAAGTGTTTAAACCAAAATTGGCGAAGGAGTTTGCTAGAGTTCTCAAAGGTCAAATCGTTGAACTTAGACCCCTTAACAGCCAAATTTCTGGCTGAAAACTGATTACAAAGATTTTCCCAAATATCAGTACCCTGTGTATCAAATTTCGAGTCTGTAGACTAAAAGTTGACAAATCTATTGTGTAGGGAAATGTAGACAGACAGACAGACAGACAGACACTTTCACTTTTATAGATATACTAGCATTTCAGCCTGGCGTTGCCCAGGTGTTTGGAAGTATATGTTGAGCAAAAAAAAAAAAAGCGGTCGATTTTTCTAACTTTGACCCCTATTATGACCCCTTTAAATGTAGTGTTTTGGGCTCAAATCAAGTTATTAAGTTAGCTCCATGTTTAAGGAACCTATATCTAAAATTTCAAGTGTTTAGACCCAAAATTGTCGTAGGAGTTTTGTAGAGTTCTCAAAGGTCAAATCGTCGAACTTTGACCCTTTAACAGCCAAATTTCTGGCCGAAAACCAATCACAAAGATTTCCTCAAATCTCAGTACCCTGTGTATCAAATTTCGAGTCTGTAGACTAAAAATTGACGGAGTTATTGTGTAGGGAAATGTAGACAGACAGACACTTTTATATAGATATAGATATATATATAATCTGATAGATAAGTATCCAATCGATAATAATCTGCTGCAAAAATTGAAAAAAAGACAAAAAATAAATAAATAATACAAGGTGGGGGTTGGGGATGCATTGTACAGGTCCACCATTTTTTTTTTTTTTTTTTTTTTTTTTTGTCATGATATTGCAAGGAAAGCTAGAAATTGATTACTAAATGTTTTCTATACAACAGCTGACCTTAGGTTAAATCACATGTCCTGAAACTAAAACTAAACATCTATGCTAAAACGTTTTTTATTAAAGTTCATTTACTTTGGTACTAGCCTGGGTGCCCGGCGTTGCCCGGGTGTTTGGAGGTGTGTGTTGTGCAAAAAAAAGTTGTAGTAAGCAGACAGGCAAGCTCGAATCCATACCGCGAAGGAGGAAATAAAAAAACAATGTGACGTCTTTGCTGTTGAGCCCGTCACCAAACCGGAAGTGACGTAGATTTAAATTAAGGCTAGACAATCGAAAGAGGCGATTTTGAAAATATCGGCAAAAAAAAGCAACCCCTTCCTGTAGAGAAGTGGCTAGTTAAGGGTGAAGGAATTAATGTTTTTAGCCAATTTTTCGGTATTTGTCGTCCGAAGGGTTGAACTTCAAAACGATACCGATCTTGTGAAAATCCGTCGCCTCTTTCGAAAGTTTTAAGCAGACATACAAACGTACATACATGTAAACAGACAGATGAGATTTATATTATTTTACTAGCAGGAGGTACCCGGCGTTGCCCGGATATTTGTAGATGTGTGTGTGTGTGTGTGTGTTTGGGGGGAGGAGGGGCAAATCAACAGAAAGGAAACTTAACGATAGCAATTAAAAAAAAAAAAAAAAAGATGGGGGATTGGTGGCATGTGGGCTCGAACCTGTAACCTTGAGGCCTATGGACTGAGCCTGAACACCTGCATTACAGTGACAATATTAATGTAAGAGCAATTAAAGTAAGTCAAGGAGGTTTTATTGACAGGTGGCCATTTAATGAGGTCATCACGGGAGCGTTACGATGACGGGGCAGGTTTTTGGCGTTTGTTTACTTTGTTTCACTGCGGGATCATTTTTTCATTTACTGCTGGGCAGTTTGGGCTTCTCCAAGAGGATAGGGGGGGGGACCAGCTCCCCATTGAAAGGGGATTGTCCAAATTGAATAGCAATTTTCTGATATAAGGAAAAACCCGCATTGATCAAAGCTGATTGCTTTTGCACGCTGGGAACGATGCAACAACCTTCGTATTAGTTTCACTTTTATTATACGAAAAAAAAAAAGGCGAATCTACACGCGCCGATCGAAAAATGTTGAATATTTAGCTTTCGAAAGTCGGGCAAATTAAATACACACACGACCCCAATTTGTAACTCGTAGATATTATGATTTCGATATGATATAAAAAGTTTTAAAAATGAGCGACGACCTCAAGAAGCCGCCAGGAGAAATTCTTTTGCGGACATACACAAAAAGCGAACATACATACATACACACATGATACCGATCTG
>NC_136525.1:6388274-6697554 GCF_053919585.1 Euprymna scolopes | reverse complement strand
GTTTTTATTGACAAACGTCTTTGAGGATGAGAATAAATACATTAGTATTATTTGGATTCTTCAGACTACTTTTCTCATCTTGGGTGTTATTTTGACAACGTTTCAATCAATGTTACCTCCGACCTTCTTCAGGTGTATCATGTCGAACTACGGAACCTTTCTGTCGAACTCGGGAATCTGCACGTTGTTCAAAGAATGCAAATTATCAGTCCTAATCTCAAAAACTCAGAAACATGAAAAATAATTTTTTTGATTCGATTCATAACGGCTTTGATGTGTTGTGTCATCCTGATGCGAAGATCAGGTCAGTGTGCTTGTTCGTATCAGACTTTGTTTTATAATGGCTGCCCTAACAGGGCTCTACATTGCGAGTGAAACAGTCACATTTGCGAGTGATTTTTCAAAATGGCGACTAGAAATCATGAAATGCTTATCTTTTGGCGATTGTATTTCTTTCACTGACAGTCTTCCAAAACTCACTACTGAGTGAAAAATATTTTAAAAGTTGAAAACATAAAATGAACAAAGTTAAAATATTTAAACAATAAAAGTTTAATAGAACAATATACTTTCTTTTCTTTTTTCTTTTTTTTTTTAACAAAGTTTGTTTTAAAAAAAACATCTGAAGAAATCAGAATGTTTATAGCTTCAAGTAGCAACATAAGATTTGTTGTATATTTAGAATTACAGTTGTTTAAAAATATAAAAAAAAAAAATCTTTATTATGTACATACACGTCACTAAACGAAAATGTCATATTCTAAAAATCATGTGGGTTTGGCTAGTAACTTTTCTATTTGACTAGTAAACGAAAATATTTAGTTGTCAAAGGTCAAGATGAATTTGTCCGTAGAGCCCTGGTATAGAAGAATGGCCCGGACGCAGGCTCTCTTAAAATGTATCTTTGTTTGGAGGCTTATCTTACTGTTAGTAAAAATGCCTTTCATTCTGTTAAAAGTTGTCTTAGATTGTCCAGTTCTCTTCTTGATTTCTGTGTCACACTTCCCATCTGGGTTGATAGTACAACCAAGGTATTTAAAAGTGTTTACTTGTCTGATTCTGTTCTTTTTGTCCATGAAACTTTCGTGATTCTCCGGATGAACTACATCTCTTCTGTTTCTAATCGCTGTTCTGTGTCCTTGGTTAGGGTTCAGCATTCGCAGTCATATATGAAAATAAACATCTGAAGAAATCAGAAGTTTATAGCTTCAAGTAGCAAAATAAAATTTGTTTTATATTTAGAACTAGCGGGGGTACCCGGCGTTGCCCGAGTGTTTGTTTCCGAGACGGAAGGGGGGGGAAGTTTTAAAAAATGTTATGGTAGGTAAGTAGGAAGGATCAAACCCGGAGTCATGAGTAAAAGTAGGAAAATAAAGTGTGAAAAAAAACCAAAAAACATCTGCAACGTTAACAGTTCGGCCACCAAGAAAAGTCCATTCCAGTTGTTTAGGAAAAAAAAAAAAAAAAAAAAACGACTATGGTAGGTCGGCGCGAACGTGAAAATATAATGTGAATTGTCCAGCACGCTAACCACTACGCCACAGAGCACTGCAGCTTAGTTTAGTGATTTTAAATAACTTCACATGAAAGAACTACGAAGCCAAACCGGTGTTCTCTTCTCAACTGTTCCTTGTGAACGATCCCCAAACGGTGTTAAGTGGTGGCAGGGGGAGGAGGAATTTATTAGAGAGAAAATATTTTACCACTTCCATTGATCTTAACCGATTTTGGCCGTGACTTCTCAGCAGAAAAAGTATAGAAATCTAAGATTATCGAGGAATTTGAGAAATAATAAGCCTATAACACACCTCAGATATTGTTCTGCCGTTTGTGCATATTATATTTGCATGAAATATCTTGATTTTTAATCCTGTTAATGTCAAAATCAGACGGGGAAAAAATGAGTTCATTTTATTTATATAGAGATTACAGTTGTTTAAAAATATACAAAAAAATCTTTATTATGTACATACACGTCACTAAACGAAAATGTCATATTCTAAAAATCATGTGGGTTTGGCTAGTAACTTTTCTATTTGGCTAGTAAACGAAAATATTTAGTTGTCAAGTGCCAGCTAAACATAAATTTGTCCATAGAGCCCTGCCTAAGATCAAGGCTTGATGACCGGTGTTTTTAAGAAGTGATCTCGGCAATGACAAGTGCAGGCTCCGCTACACAAGTAGAGAGTGTGAGCCACTCGACGTCAAGCTGGAGGATGGCAATTATGTAATGTGGCCGTTATGCTCGAACTGTGTCCATGGCACTTCAAACTTCTCTTGGACCCCCCACGCTGTCTGGCACTGTCTAAAAAGGAACAACCAAACAAAAATAAATAAATCCGACTCAGATTTTCTTTCCGTTTTAGCAAACGGCATTTATTACCATTATTTTCCAAACCATGCACGATTCTTGTTTTCGAATATCTTAAGTGGATGCTGTGGCGTAGTTTGTAAGTGGTAAGACGCAAATATGAAGAAATAAAATGGGTGAAAACGATTCTATGCAGATCACAAATAATAAATGATTTATCAACAACTGAAAGACTTACTTTGAAATATATATCACGGAGCTGATATCGGTACGCATTTTTAATTATTTTTTATTTTAGAAAGCTGGCTATCCTCCACATAAAAATTAACAGATTTTGTCTCTAACTTTACCCTTGTGGGGAGGCAAATAAATAAGGGCCCCCCCTCTCCATCATATGGCCGTTATGCTTGAACCGTGTTCGTTACAGTTCAAACCTCTCTCTAGGACCACCACGCCGTCTGGTACTGTCGAAAAGGAATAAACAAACCAAAATAAGTCCGACTCGGCTTTTCTTTCTGTTTTAGCAAAAGGCATTTATTACCGTTACTTTCCAAACAATGCTTGCTTCTTGTTTTTTTTTTTTGTTTTTTTCTCACTGTTCATTTCGTTTGCCATGAGATTAACAAAACCCTGCCCTCTCAACACCAGCTTAAAAGTCTCTCACTACTTTTCTTGCTCTCCTCGACCATATGCCAGTTGTAGCCAGCCATTTCTAGTGTCCATTTTGCTTCTTCTGACCACATGGTGTCCTTTTTTTTTTTTCTTTTTCTTGTCGCACAAGCTCACACACACTTCCTAATCTGCATGTGTGCTTTTTTTCCGGCTACTGCTGCTAATATTCTTGCAAGCCACTTTTTTGATTGGTCTTGTGCCTAATTTTCTTTAGTTAAATTTTTTGTTTTGCGAAATCTAATTTATAAAACTCACTGTCTGTCTGTCTCCATATTTTCAAACTCTATCTCTTCCGAAACTAAAAGTTGCAGAGAGGCGCTAAGGACCTCAAATGATTGGATTTTTTTATGGACTGTTCTTTTATGGGTCTTCAGTCAGTTAAAATACCTTTTAAGGGATCCAGTCACTTAGTCATTTTTTTTTTTTTTATGCTTCGTTCTAGACTGAGACAATTTTTTTTTTTATTTCTGTTCCTATCCAGAGTGTCCTTTTTTGGGAGCTTGATTTTTTTTTTTTTTTCCCCCCACATGAAAAAACCAACCTTGTGTCTAACTCTGCCCTATTGGGAAGGCATTTAATAAAAAAAAATTTTTTTTAATTCAGGTACCTGTCCTCAATCCCCACAACCTGGAAATCTAATATTTTGGGTAAATTGAGTACCCCAGTGGAGAACATTTTTAAATGGTGGTAAAAATGATGCCTTTGGACATTTTTTTTATCTCTAATATCATTGTCTATTACACAAATCTCACCTGTCTGTTTAAATGTATGTATGTATGTATGTATGTATGCATGTATGCATGTCTGCCTAAAACTTTTGACAGAGGCAACGGATTTTCGGCAAAAGATTGGTATCATTTTGAAGCTCGACCCTTCGGACGACAAATATTGAAAAATTGGGTAAAAACATTAATTGAAGACTCGTCTAGTTGAAACCACTGTCAATAATTTTCCCCACTCTTTTTATCTGTGCCAAAATCAAAACGTAGATTTCATGAACAAAGCTTCTTTCTTAGAACTGCACGCCTATGGAACTCTCTTCCATTTGCCTGTTTCCCACCTGACTACAACTTGGAGGTCTTCAAGTCCAACATAAACAAATTCCTGATAAACTGCCCCCTTAAGTAAGACATTTTATCAAATCTCCAATACTAACAATTACTATGATACTATCCTATTGATTACTGTACACGCAATAATCCTTATCCCCGAGTGGCTTCCAGGCCTTGATAAGTGGTGTGACTTCCATGTAAAAAAAAAACAAAAAAAAAAAAAAAAACTAATTCCTTCAGCCTCAACTGGGCAGTTTTCTAGGAGGAGGGTCGATTTTTTTTTTTTTTTTTTCTGCTGACATTTTGTTGTAAGTCATTCAAACGACGTTATTTAAAAGACGTTATTTCGACCGCCTGTGATGTCACAACCACGGTAGGCATATCGATAAAAGTTTTTTTTTTTGCTCAACCAACACCCTTACACACACACCTCCACTTGCTTTTCCGTCTTCACGTCATGGGTTCGAGCCTGCCTGCCTACTACAACTTTTTTTTTTTTTTTTTTTTTTTTTTTGCTCAACACACACCTCAAACGCCGGGCTAGTTAATCAATACAACGTTCATCGTTTAGACAATGTGTTCCCAAAAAGGAACATCGGCTTTAAATGGGTTAACTATTTTTCAAAAATAATTGAGGAGTCTTGAAGACGCAACCACTTCATTTTGGTTCCTGTTCTCGCAAGATTAAAAGATCTACTTTCACTTTTCGCGTTTATTACATTTAATGAGATGACACAGTTCTGACGACGACAACGATTTCCATGTCATTCTCCTCTTCCTGTTGAGGACACATAATTCGTTCACCAATTATTAAATATCTGGCATTTAGAGATGTCTGGGTTTTGAATGTTTAATTATTTTTATCCAGTGTTATATTCTTGTTACTAATTTGTTAAATGTCTGAAATGAAGGAAGTGGGTATGTGATCGGGTTAATTAATACCGTCATGGATTTATGATGGTTGGTTTTTTGGAGGGAAAGATATGCAGTTGTAATCTCTTTCCAGTTATGGGTAATATAGATACACTTCTCATTTTCATTTCCTTTCTGTTTTTTTTTTGTTTTTTTGTTTTCCTTTTTTTTTCTTCGTTTTTTTCCTCTTTTTTTGTTTGTTTTTCTTTGTTTCCTTGTTGTTCTTTGTTTCCTTGTTTTTCTTTTTTTCTTTGTTTTTCTTTTTTTCTTTCCTTGTTTTTCTTTTTTCTTTCCTTGTTTTTCTTTTTTTCTTTCCTTGTTTTTCTTTTTTCTTTCCTTGTTTTTCTTTTTCTTTTTTCCTTTTGTTTTCTTTTTTCTTTGTTTTTTGTTTTTCTTTTTTCTTTGTTTTTTGTTTTTCTTTTTTCTTTTTTTTTTGTTTTTCTTTGTTTTTTTTCTTTGTTTTTTGTTTTTCTTTGTTTTTTTTCTTTGTTTTTTGTTTTTTGTTTTTTTTCTTTGTTTTTTTTTCTTTGTTTTTTTTCTTTGTTTTCTTTTTCTTTTGTTTTTTCTTTGTTTTTCCTTTTTCCTTTGTTTTCCTTTTTTTCTTATTTCATTTTTTCTTTTTTCCTTTTTTCCTTTTCTTTTTTCTTTGTTTTTCTTTTCTTGTTTTTTGTTTTTTTTTTGTTTTTCTTTGTTTTTTTATATTTTTTCTTTCCTTTTTCTTTTTTAATTTTTCTTTCTTTGATTTCTCTTTTACCTTCATTTTTTAATCTTTCTTTTTCAATTTTTTTCTTTTTCTTGCTTTTTCTTTTTGTTTTCGTTGTTTTTTTTCTTTCCTTTTTTCTTTCGTTTTTTTTTCTTTTTCGTTTTTTTCTTTTTCATATTAACTTTTCCATTTCTTTCTTTTTCCCTCTTTTACTCTATTTTTTTTCTCTGAACTTTTAGAGAATTGCCCTAATCGTAAATGTTACCATTTTTTTCTAATTATTTTTTTTTTCTGTTTTTTTTTTTTTTTCGTTTTTTTTTTTTTTTTTCCTCCTTTTGGATTATTTGGACAACCGTTAGCATTTTGAATGTTACCAATTTTTTTTTTTTTTTTCTAATTTTTTTTTTTTTTTCTTCAGTCTGGTCGAAGTTTAATGGATTATCAGAATCAAGCTAAGCAACTCTTTCGAAAGATCTCTGGAGATAGCACTGCCCCAGCGAGACAGACTTTAGAAACAGGACCATATCTATTCCAGTAAGTATTCTTTAGGTACGGGCAAAAATGAGCGGACAAAGATAGGTGGACCTAGTTTTGAAAGACGATTTATCATATTTTTTTGTGGGTTTCCGAATACTTTTTGATTGTATTTGAAAGATTAAGGACTAAACTATTTCAGTAAGTATTAAGATAAATGTTTAAAAGAATATGCCAATTAGCTAGATCTTTTTGCAGATAAATGCAAGTCAACGACCCATATATAACAAAGTTGTATTTTATTTATAACTAGCGGGGGTACCCAACGTTGCCCAGGTGTTTGGAGGTGTAAAAGAAAAAAAAAAGTTTTAGTAGGTAGGTAAGCTTGAGCCCGAACCCTTGAGGTTAATAGCCTGATGACTTACCGCCACGCTACGCTGGCAGAGAACTGAAAATATGTGAAATGAAACTATTAAAAAGTCAAACAATTAAAGTGATGTGAAAGGTGCGTGGATTAAATGAAGTCAACCATCACGTCATAGGGAATGAAACAGACTTAACTTTGGCTGCAAGCCAGTTTCTGCATATGTTTGCTTCCCCCAAGATGTTTGGGAAAACCAACTCCCCATTTAAAGGGGAGTGTCATAATGAATAGCAATTGTCTGATATGACGAATTTTGGCCGCATTGATCAAACTTTGTTGCTTTCTGGACGTCCCGAACATGAGTGCCCAGGGAGGTTAATTTTGCTACGGTTCAGTTTGGCTTATATATACGACAAAGCCAAAGAAACATGCGGAGAGTAAAAAAAATATCACGAAAATAGCGTGTAAAAGTCGCCCAAATAAAAGATACACACCACCTCCTTTCATAATTCGTACATATTATAATCTAGGTAGCATATAAAAAGTTATAAGAATGAGCGAGCAATCCGAGAAGCAACTGGAAAAAAGCCTTTGGCGGACATACAGAAAAAATGCACACACACATTTTCGCTTTTATATGTATATAAACTAGCGAGGGGTACCCGACGTTGCCCGGGTGTTTGGAGGTGGGGGGGGGGTAAAAAAAAAAAAGTAAGTATTAGGATTGAACCCGAACTGTTGAGGCAAAGTTGTAAATTAAAGTGTGAAAAAAAAAAAAAAAAACGTGCGATGTTAACCATTGCCCCACCGCGAGATGCTAACGGAAACACGTTTTAATTTAATTTAATTAGTTGGATTTAGCAGGTGCTCGTTTTAATGAGTTAATGAGGTCAACTGCGGGATAGTATTCATGAACGCTTTTTTTTCCCCACCCCCAGGATGTTATAGGAAAAAGACTAACCCACATGCGGCGAGCGACAAATATTGAATATTTATCTTCCCGAAATCGAGCAAATTAAATAGACAGGCGAGCTTCGTTGTTAAATGTGAGATATTACGATTTATGTGATATAAAAAGTTTTAAAAAGTTGTGAAGCAAGCGACCGCTTCTCTGAATAAAGCCTTTTGTTGACATACAGAAAAAGCGAACACACATACATACATACATTTCCGCTTTTATATATATATAGCCGGGGGTACCCGGCGATGCCCGGGTGTCTTGAGGTAAATCAAAACTCCGGGGGGGGGGGGGGGTTAATAAAAAAAGATGTTTTGGTAGGTAAGTATGAGAATCGAACCCGTACCCTTGAGTTGGAAATTAATGTGTGAAAAAAAAAACCGTGCTACGCTAACCATTGAGCCACGGCGACAGACAACGTTTAGCAGGTTATTTAACTATAAAAACAGGCGTGCGCAATAAAAGTTAACTCTGCTGCTTCCATTTGACCTAATTAAGAAGGTCAAATAGAAGTTACGCAGCGTTTGGGTTTGTTTACCCAAATTTGACTGTTTCTTCCCCCAAACAGATGTTGGGGAGGGGGAAAGCAGAATAGCACTGTCTGATCAAAGCTGATTGCTTCTGGACGTTTTTCCCGGCGCAATGCCGAAGACGTCGTTTGAGTTTAGTTTCACTTTATTTATACTAAAAAAAACCCAATCAACACGCGAGAAGCCAAAATAGCAATAATTTTGTAAAAATCGACGTAAATAAATCTATACGCTACGGGTTTTTCTAATTCCTAGATATTATTATATAGGACCTATATACACAGTTTTAAGCGATAGTAACGACCCCGGGAGCGTGTGCGAGAAAAGCCTTTTGAAGACATACACGAAATGGTCTCGCACATTTTGCCTTTTATATATATATATATAGATAGAAAAAGGGCTTGCCTTTTTTTCTATGGTTTTTGGCCTTCGGGCCGGGATCAATGCGGTATTATGGTGAAAGAAGATACTAGCTAAGAGAACCTTTTGTTTAGTTCTGGAGTGACAAGGCTGACCAACGACCCCCATTTTCCTCCCTTTTGAGTTAGCCTTGTGCCTAAGTTTTTTGTTTGGTTTGAACTTACATTGTAATTCTAGCCTGAATAAAAGATTTAATATCTCAAAGTGTAGTATCTGTTCTGATGCTACACTTAAGGTAATTTGTTTCCATCAATGGAGGGGAAACCCTCTATACTGAGACAATTATTATTATTGGTCTAAACAAGAGTGCCCCTTTTGCCTTCTTTTTGGGGAGCTGGTTTAACCCCACATTAAAAACGACCTTGTGTCACATTTTGCTTTGGTGGGAAAGCAAATATACTAATAAATAGAAAAAAAGGGTTTTTAATACACAAAAAAAAACCCAAATTTATAGGTTGGTTGTTTTTGTCTTACGGCATATCAACCTTTTTCAGATTATTTAATGCCGAATCCAAAGATTTTGAAGAAAAATTTTTTAATAGAATATATTTGTTGTTTTCAAGTCGGTTTCTAACCCATAGTTGGGACCCTAACAGGTACTAGCACTCCGGATCAGAGTGGACCTGAGAGCAATGGCAATTAAAGGGCGGCTCCACACTCCCCAGAGCCCGCAAGCTGGGGCCTCACCATCGGATATAGTTTAAGGTCATATCCAGGACCCCCATTAAGGAACTTTTACCCTCTGCAGGGGGGCAGTCGGCTTCACCACTGGATATAGTTTAAGGTAATACTGAGGACCCAAATTTATAGGAGTATAGATTGGAATGGCAGTGTGGAGGACGACAGTAATAAGCAGCAACGTAAAGCAGCACCAACATTCAAACCCAAAACCCGTTCGATACAAAAAATAATATTGTAGTTCAGGCAGCAGTATAAAATGGCATTTTATTTATTTGGGTGGCGGGATCGGGTACTTGTACAGTTTAATCAAGACATTAAAAAATTAAAATATCGAAATAAAAAAGATATCCGTTTTGAACTGAAAATTGAATAATAAATAAAAAATAAAAAAGATATCCGTTTTGAACTGAAAATTGAATAATAAATAAAAAATAAAAAAGATATCTGTTTTGAACTGAAAATTGAAAATATCGAAATTAAAAAACATATCCGTTTTGAACTGAATATCTCCGGAAAAAAATTTCACTTGATTTGATCGAATATGTTTTAAAACATGTTTTTATGACAGCACGTTGAAGGTAGACATCTTTGAATTTTAAAAATTTTTGTTTGGATTTTTAGAAAATGCCACGGGGAGATAACTCTATGTAAAGCGCCGACACTCCCTCCCCATCTTTAATTCTAGCTTTTCTTCCTAAAAATTGAACCTTTTGCTTGGTATCATAACAAATTGTTTTTCGGCTGTAAAAAAAAAATCTACTTGATGAAATTAAGTTAAATTTTTTTTGGAGAACTTCATTCCATAACAGATACATACAATATAAACTTTTTCGATATTTTCATTTTTTAATGTCTTGATTAAACTGTACAAGTACCTTTTGTTTTTGTTTTTTTTTTCTATGGGAGTGACAGATTATCTTGTGCACGTGAGGAGGTTGCTGTCAGTTGGGAAGAGGACGACAGCAGCAAGGGTGAAGAAATAGAATGCTGATCGTTAAAAAAGAATTCTCAACTATACGTAATGCCTCCTATATTTTTTCTGTGGAACTTCCTAGGTAGATGACGTTATCAACTATGAGAAACATTCCATAAGTAATGCTTCCTTTTTTTTTGTGGAGCTTTCTAGGTAAATATGGTTCTGGATATGACCTTAAACTACATCTGATGATGAGGCCCCCAGCTTGCAGGCTTTGGGAAGTGTAGAGCCACCCTTTAATTGCCATTGCTCCCAGGTCCACTCTGACCTGGAGTGGTAGTACCTGTCAGGGTCCCAACTATAGGTTAAATAGAAACCCACTTGAAAACAACAAATATATTCTATTAAAAAATTTTTCTTCAAAATCTTTGGATTTGGCATTAAATAACCTGAAAAGAGTTGATATGCAGTAAAACAAAAACAACCAACCAACCATATTATATCAAGTGGCTTCATGCCTTATCTGGAGTGATTTCCATATTAAAAAAAAAAAATGGCAACATTTAATGCTGCTAAGACTAAGCTTCTTTCCTCTTAATGCTGCTAAGACTAAGCTTCTTTCCTCTTAATAATTACAAGAAAAACTTTTCAACTATTAACCTAAGAACAAGAAAACATTTTCGTCAAACACAACTTGTACGTCAAACGAATTTCTGTGACTAAAACAGGGATTTATTCCCGGAGAAAAAAAACCATAGACAATCTTTTACTTACACATTTGTTAATGTTGTGTCTTTTCTTCATCTTTTTTCCAGTTACCTGATAGAACGTGGCGTTTGTTATCTCGTCTTATGCGAAAAAGCTTTCTCCAAAAGACTTGCTTTCTCATATTTAGAAGAATTACAGTCTGAATTTTCGTCACAAAATGGCAAGAAAGTAGAAACTGTATCGAGACCTTATCACTTCATTGCTTTCGGTAAGTGTATACATCATATATAAGAACTAGCAGGCCACCTGGTGTTGCCCGGTCGTAAAATACGCATATTAATTATATGTTAATTAATGCAGAATTCTTATTTATTATAAACAGAAATACCGGAGGTATTAAATGTTAATTCTTTAAAAAAAAAAAAAAAAAAAAAAAAAAAGAAGAAATTATGACCTGTGCATGCGAGTATTATGTGTTTTTTTTCTAAATAGTTCTTGGAAGTAAATAAGAAAAAAAAATACTAGAACTGAGATCGAAACAAAAACCTAATTACAGTGAGGCAAGTATGATAACTATTAGGCTAGCTTGACACGATCTTTAAAAAGTGTTTCCAAGCCTACATATTCTTAGCATAAGTAATCTGTTGTGTGAACGATTCACGCATTCGCGAAGCAGTTGATAAACGGATAAAAATCCGATGATTCCACCCAGTGTACCAATTTTTTAATTTTGACCTTTTAGCAGCTCTTCTGGTAGTAATAATAAAATAATTTTTATTGATTATAGACTAAAAAGTAAAACTAAAATCTAAAGATTACCCCTCCCCACGTTTTAGAAAATATATGCACATTTAACAAGTGTTTTATGGTGATCGAGGGGAGGGGGGATAAAAACTTTACAGTTAAATATTTAGAGCTTAATAAAGAATCAGAATCGGGAGAAGTATTGGAATCGCCCCATCACTACTCCCCTTGTAACATTATGGAAGGCGTTCTTATTTTGTTCTTTGCGCCAAATAAATAAATATAATACTTTGAACTCTTTTAGACACTTTTAGTTCCTGTCTGTGCTTTCCATTCTACATAACAAATTTATATAGGCCTGTCACCAGCTAGCTCTCTGCTGTTCATGCCATCGCATCTTTTCCACTCTGTCTTGCTGCACTGCTGCTATCTCTGCATAATGTCACCAGTCCTGCTACCTCCTACTGCTCCTCTCTCTATTTCACTGCAGGACTGTTGTCTACACGACGTCGCTGCACATTATGGTACACCCTGATTGAGAAATTCATCCAGACTTCAGATTAATTAGGAATAGACCATTCACATTTAAAAAAAAAAAAAAAATTCAAATCCATTGAAAAGTTGTTCAAATTTTTATTGCGCTTTTAATCTAAAACTTTCAGTCTGTTTTGGGACAGGTCTGTAAGTGGACGGTAACATTTAATGCTACTAAGACTTAGCTTCTTTTCCTTTAACAACTACAAAAAAATGTTCTCAACCACTGATTGCCATGACAAATAACACTCTATCTGGGAGTTCCTCGTTTAACTCCTCGGTTTAATATTCACAGGCAACATAAATTGGAGCAAATATATTGAAGACATTGCTAAGGCTGCTGCGAAGAAAATGGGCTCCCTCTGCCATGCTAGAAAATTACTTGCATCAGAGACGATCTTCAAAGCCACACATGCTTGGAGTATTGCTACCACATCTTGACTAATGTGTTTCTATCAAGTGTTGAGACATTATGTTGAACAAATATGGGCCTATGGCGCAGTGAATAGAGACGTCGAATCTCTATGGTTTGGTTGGTGAGAATTATCTGAAGATAGCAGTTTCAATCCTACCCAAAGCTGGCCAGAGGCTTACTTGGAAAAAACGTGGTAAGACGACAATAACTATGGATGGCAGTGATTGCTGAGAATGCAGTGAGGAGATTCGGAGTTCCTATCCCATCGCAGTTACCACCTGACGAAGGCCAGAGGAATCGTTGGCCGAAACATCGTGAAACAACATACGGCTCTATACAGTTTTATTATTATTTGGCATGTAAAGTAATCCTTAATCCATGGAATTTCAAAGAATGCTTATGCTTCTCATCAGAGGAAAACTGTTAGCAATATATATATATATACTAGCATGGGTGCCCGGCGTTGCCCGAGTATTTGGAAGTGTATGTTGAGCAAAAAAGAAAAAGCAGTCAATTTTTTTTTAATTTGACCCCTATTATGACCCCTTAAAATTTATAGTTTCGGGCTCAAATCACTTTATTAAGTTAGATCCAGGTTCAAGGAACCTATATCTAAAATTTCAAGTGTCTAGACCCAAAATTGTCGGAGGAGTTTGGTAGAGTTCTTAAAGGTCAAATCGTTGAAATTTGACCCCTTAACAGCCAAATTTCTGGCTGACACCCCTCATATCGATTTTCCCAAATCTCAGTACCCGGTATTTCAAATTTCGAGTCTATAGACTAAAAATTGACAGAGTTATTGCTTAGGGAAATGTACACAGACAGACAGACACACAGACAGACAGACACGTTCACTTTTATAGATATATAGATATATAATAAAAATTACAATTAAATTTACCAAAATGATCCAAGATGGTAAAACTAAAGTATATTATAAATATTAAAGAATTAATATTTATAAAGTAAACTCAACCAGATGTAAAAGCTCAATAAAACCAAATAAGAGATAGAGCTTATAATACCTTGTAATAATAATTATAATAATCTTGTACCTATTTATGAATTATTCCACGGATTTCGGCCTTTTGGATTATTTTGGACCATCTTCCAATTACGCGATTTCCTTGGATTTTACTTGTGCGAATGGAAATTTAACCAACTTTTTTGGATTCTGGATTTTTGGATTTTACCATTATTGGATATTTCACCTTTCACCAGACTATCCATTCACGTGAAATCACCTTTTTCTCCACTCTATTTCCTCTGCTTCACTTTTTGTTATCAAGTAAGATCTTTGACTTACTTGTAGTTTCATCAAATACTTTTGCATGCAAAATCCGATCCCGCATTTTGCTAATTCCTACCCTCTGATGAGAAGGAAAGTATCCACGGATTAAGGACTATCCACTTATTTAGTGTTTCCTTTTTAAATTAAATATGTTTTCAACTCTTTTTCAAAGTGTTTTTTAACATGTTTTATTAACTATTTGCTCTTATATATACATATATATATATATATATGTGAGAAAGAAAAATTAAAACTGTAAGTTGAACTTTACAATCAAAATTTATTGTTCACTGAATACTCCAAAAAAACAATTTACAAAGTCCTTATTCCGTGGAGTTTCAAAGAATGCTATTCTTGTTATTCTTCTCATCAGAGGACATAAAGAAATCAGCAAATTATATTTGTAGCAATGCTAGAATTTGCTAGTTAAGGCATTAAGTGAAACCGCAATTTATTGTAGTTATATAAATTGCCAAATAAAAAAATGAAAAAATATTGGATATGTAAAAAAGCTAATATAAAAACAAACCGCGCATAATATTTCAGTTTGAATGAAACTCCTCTCGAGTTGATCCAAAATGCAAAATAGTTCTTTAGATAGAATGTATTCCAAGATAAAAGCATCCATATTTGGGACTATTTTACCATATTTGTTCAAAATTTTCTGTGTATGTAGCAGTTTTGCATGGTGCTGAACTCAAATTTAAATATGTTAAGGCCTTGGGGGCTTTTGTCCGGGGGGGGGGGGTTGATGGACTTAGTCATTTCTTTTTTGCATGGTGCAGAACTCAAATTTATATATATTAAGGCCTAAAACTGCACCATTTGTTCATTTTCACTAGATTTTGACGTCCCCTGGAGACTTTGGAGGCTAAATGAGGAGTGCAAATGCTTCACTTGTTTTAATCATAAATTTATGTGTTTTATTTACCTTTTCCAGATACGTTTATACAGAAAACGCGAAAGTTGTACATGGATTCCCGAGCGCGAAAAAACTTGTCAAATATCAACACAGAACTGCAAGATGTGCAGCGTATTATGGTGCAAAATATTGATGACGTCTTACAACGAGGAGAAGCATTAAACAGTTGAGTGAACTATATTTTGTTTTTTTGATGTAAATGCATTATTGACATCCAGCATGACCTATTGACCTACAAAGTATACAAGGTGCCTTCAATAAGTTTCCAGACTTTTTTTGTACAGGCATTTAAAATTGTTGTAGACTCTAAAATAAAAAAATAATGTTTTGGTAGGTAAGTATGAGGATCGAACCCGAATCCGAACCCTTGAGGCAAAGTTGGAAATTAAAGTGTGAAAAAAAAGAGTGCGACGTTAACCATTGGGCCACCACGAGATACTAACGGAAACACGTTTGAATTTATTTAATTACTTAAATTAGCAGGTGCACGTTTTAATGACTTAATGAGGTCAACTTTTGACTGCGGGGTATCATTTAGTGTGGAACGCTTTTTTTTTTTTTTTTTTCCAAGATGTTGTCCAAATTGAATATCAATTGTCTGATATAAGGAAATATTTCCACATTGAGTAAAGCTGATTGCTTTTGGACATTTCCGGCGATCGAGACCGGAAAAATACCTAGACAATTAGTGTCGCTTTTATTATAGGAAAAGGCCTAACCCATATGCGGCGAGCGAAAACTCTTGAATATTTATCTTCCCGAAGTCGAGCAAATTAAATAGACAGGCGAGCTCCATTGTTAACTCTGAGATATTACGATTTACATGTGATATAAAAAGTTTTAAAAAGTTGTTAGGCGACCGACTGCTTCTCTGAAAAAAGCCTTTCTTGAACATACACAAAAAGCGAAAACAAACACACACACACACATTTTTGCTTTTATATATAAGAGGTGCAATTATTCAGAGGAAGTAGTCCCGATTTTTACCCCTACTCTCAAAAGTCCTACCACAGCCACCAGTAAACACCGCAGATTGTTATACACAGAGTACGGATACTGTGGTTTCACCTTCCGTAACTGATTCATAAACTTCTAGCACAGCCGTTAAATTCCCGTCCGCTGATTCGAAAATAATAAATTCTCTCTGAAAACCTTCGGGCTATTCTCATTGGTTTACACAAGAACGAACCCTTATTCCAGAATGCAATCCTATACATGAAAACGAACGATCACGATACTATCCAACATGGCGTCTACAGATACACGCTTACTTAGCCGCTGGTAATTAATTGCTTCCCTCTCTCTCTCTAAATGTGTTTTCGAGAGAGTGTGAGAGGTTTTGTTTACATTCTACCTACCTATCGAACTGATTGAAACATAGACAGACAGTACTTACTTAGCTGCTCGGAATTAATTGATCTCTCTCACTCACTCTCTCTAAATATGTCTAATGCTAATTATATTTTTCGATTCTTCTCATCTTTCTCTCCTAATCATTCATCCTTTCTGTTTTTTTTTTTTTTTCCAGCTCTCGGCAGCAAAGCCAGCAATTTATCCATGTTGTCACAGCAATATAAGAAAGATGCAACTTACTTGAACCTCCGCTCCACATACGCCAAAGTTGCCGCTGTCGTCATTGTTGTAGTCGTCTTCTTTTTGTTCATTCGTTTCTGGTGGTGGTGAAATGACGGCCGGCCGACGAATCCACTTTCCTTTTCCGTTTTTTTTTTGTTTTTTTTTTGTTTTTTTTTTGTTTTTTTTCCCACAAAGACATGATAAACTAAAGACATCCACTCCCTCATATAAAACACAGACACGGATAACCATTTCTAACCATCATGAAAAAAATCTCTCTCTCCCTTCCACATTTATTTTTTCTTTGGCTTTTCGTTTTCTTTAACTGACTGTTTGGCCTTTATATAATATATAATATATAATATATATATATATAATATATAATATATAATATATAATATATATATATATATAATATATAATATATATTATATAATATATATAATGTTTTGTGTCGAGCCTGCATATTAGCTTTCTCAAGCTGTTTTCATGTTTTTGAGATGAGGATTGGTTATTCATATTATTTGGATTCATCGGACTACTGTTCTCATCTTGAGTGTAATTTTCACAACGTTTCGAGCGATGTAAACTCCGACCTTCTTCAGGTCTATCTTGTCGAACACTGGAATGTTTCTGTCGAACTCTGGAATTTGGACGAAATTTCGAGCAGAACCCTTATTTTTATCACAGGGGTAGCATGCTCTTGTTCCGTCAGCCATGACTGGATGACTAAGTAATTCGTAATTGCATTTTTTCGGTCACTCACACTGAGGATTGAACCTTCAACCTTTAGGAGAATTTTTGCAATTGATTTTTCCAAGTACTCTAACCACTGTGCCACAGGTCCTTGCGCAAGGGTTATGCTCGAAATTCCGTCACAATTCCCGAGTTTGACAGAAATATTCCTGAGTTCGACAAGATACACCTGAAGAAGGTTGGAGGTTACATCGACCGAAACATTGTGAAAATCACACTCAAGATGAGAACAGTAGTCCGATGAATCCAAATAATATGAATTTTCTTATTTGTTTTTCAACCTAAGTAAAGAAATAAAAATATATATATGCAGTAGAACCCCGGGATACAGTGGCACTAGGATACGTTTTTTTTTTTTTTTGTGGAATACAATGTTTTTCCGGCTCCTGATTATGGTATTTGCTCTGCCTTACGGTGTTATTTATAATGGTTTTTGATTATATACATGTGTATGATATACTGTACTTTATTTTGTTACTAATTTTTGATGCCGTATCTCAGGGTTTTACTGTATAAGAAACCAAACCATGATTGTTTGCTCAGATGCAGAGTGTGTGTGTGTGTGTTCTTTTGTCCAGCTTTTTTTTTTTTTTTCTATAAAGAAGTCCCCCACTTATCAAGGCCTAGAGGCCACTTGAGGATAAGGATTAATGAGTGTACAGTAGTCAATAGGAAAATGTGGAAATTTGGTAAATTGGATTACTTAAGGGGGGGCATCTCCTCGAGAACTTGTTTACGTTGGACTTGAAGATGATCATTTAATAGTCAGCTAGAAAGCAGGCAAATAGAAGAGAGTTCCACAGGCGTGCAGTTCTAAGAAAGAAACTTTGTTCATGGAATCTACGTTTAGGTTTAGGCACAGATAAAGAGTGTGGGAAATTATTGATAGTGGTTTAAGCTAGATGAGTGTTTTTCATGAAAGTCAGGCCAGGGGGGATTATAGATTGGAGCTCGGACGAGCACTTGCCATGAAAATAACAATAAAGCAGAGGCAGGCTCACAACATCTCTTCTGTGGGAAAGCTGTTGCAGGGGAGAGAAAAGGGCACCCCCAATAGGCTACGAAGTCTATTTTGAACTCTGAACAAGGCAGGATAAGGCCACTCGAGGATAAGGGTTAACAAGTGCACAGTAGTCAATGGGAAAAATGTCGGAGTAATCGTTAGTAGTGAGAATTGGGTAAATTTGATTACTTAAGGGGACGGCTCATCAAGAATTTGTTTACATTGGACTTGAAAATGATCATATTGTAGTCAGCTAGAAAGCAGGAAAACGGAAGACAGTTCCACAGGCGTGCAGTTCTAAGAAAGAAACTTTGTTCATGGAATTTACGTTTAGGTTTATGCATAGATAAAAAGTGGAGGAAATTATTGATAGTATTTTCAGCTAGATGAGTGTTTTTCATGCAAGTTTAGCAAGGGGAGACTAGAGATTCGAACTCAGACGAGCACTTGCCATGAAAATATCGATGAAGCAAAGACAGGCTCGCAACATCTCTTCTGTCGTAAAGCCTATGAAAGGTCCATAATATCTTCCTAACAACATGGATGTGGAGACAAAAATAATGATAACAGTAAAAAAAATGATAAAAATGTCTGACTCTGATCGTTGAGGAAGGAATAGAGAAAGACCTTTCTTTATCTGACGGAAGGGAACAGGAATATTCAAAGGTGTTTTTGGATATGGAGGGAAGGGATGTCAAACCCACTCGTATATAAAATGGTCAGTTGAAAATTAAAGGTCAGTCAGGGTCAATTTGATGTACTCGAAGTGAGGATTGCTGGAGCTTGGGAATAGAAACGGGTGCAACATCACATGGTTCAAAGAGAGTGGGAGAGAGAGAGGGGGGGGAGTTTGTGATGTGTGGACTTAAAAATTGGAATAGGTTAATGAAGTATGATTAAGCCGTGTCTAGTGGCGACCATTTCATACTTTGTTTGTTTCATTTCATTTTCACAAAATGTTTTGATGAAAAATATTGCTTTTAAATATAATAAATGAAAATATTCCTAAATTGATAGGTTTAATGAGTATTAAATGTAACATTATGCCTGTTTTCACGTGTAATAAATTGAATAAAATATGGTAAAGAAAATGAATGTTAACATAGTTCTAAAAAATTTTTCACATCTTTTATCAAATGTTATATATATATATATACACTAGCATTTCAGCCCGGCGTTGCCCGAGTGTTTGGATGTGTATGTTGAGCAAAAAAAGAACAATCATTTTTTTTAAACTTTGATCCCTATTATGACCCCTTAACATTTATTGTTTCGGGATCAAAGCAAGTTATTAAGTTAGATCCATGTCCAAGGAACCTATATCTAAAATTTCAAGTGTTTAGACCCAAAATTTTTGGAGGCGTTTGGTAGAGTTCTCAAAGGTCAAATCGATGAACTTTGACCCCTTAACAGCCAAATTTCTGGCCGAAAACAGATTACAAAGATTTTCCCAAATCTCAGTACCCTGTACATCAAATTTCGAGTCTGTAGACTTAAAATTGACAGAGTTATTGCGTAGGGAAATGTACACACACAGACACATTCACTTTTATAGATATATATAAATTAATTAAATAAAATATGGAAAATGAATGTTAACATAGTTCCAAAAAATTGTTCACACATTTTTTTTTTCCAAATAAATGTTATATTACAATAGAAAAATACGAGCATGAAAAGCAATATGGTTAAGCTTAAACATGGAAAAGTAAAGGACTAGTTGTTAAAACTGGAAAAGAAAAGAACAAGATATTCTAGTAAAAAAAATAAAAATTTATAACTTAAAATATTGCAGCATTAAGAATTTTTTGAAATTCAATTTATAACATTATATAATCAATTCTTATGCTGCAATATTTGAAGTTATAAATTTATTATATTTTTTACTAGAATATCTGGTCCTTTTCTTTTCCAGTTTTAACAACTAGTCTTTTACCTTTCCATATTTAAGCTTAACCATATTACTTTTCATGCTCGCATTTTATTATTGTAATCCATGATTTTTCCAGGCTTCCAGTAAATTCACTTGTTTTTTTTTTGTATAATTTCAATCTTATTTTTTTTGCCCCCATAAACATAACATACATATATGTAATAACAATGTACGGCACTCATCTGCTTTCAATAAAATTCCCCCAATTATCTCTCTTTCCTGCTTTCATTCTCTGTTTCACTTGTTACTTTTCTTTTCGCGAGAGCGGTGAATTGGTAGCAACAGTAGTCGCAGAAGCGACATGGGTTTTTTTTTTTTTTTTTTTTTTTTTAATGATTTTGAACACTAGTAAATTCATCATAATTTTTGTTTTACTGAACGAAAATTGAACATTTTTTTTCACAATATAGCTGAGAAGATCTATAAACTAATAATTGTTTGAAATTTGGTCGAAAAATGAGTGAGCGGAGAAGTTTTAAAGCAGTTCTAAATGACTAAAACTGCCACTTAACCATATATTCAAACACTACCGTGTTTTGAATGATATATGTTTGTAAAAAATGTATATGTACGCTTGTCAAAAATATATACTTATAATAAAGTTTTTCTAAATTGCCACAATTAAATAAGCTCAATAAAAATGGAATCGCACGTTCAGAGCACAGATATACTTGTGTATGTCGAATTTCTGGGAGAAAATTTAAAGTTTTTTTTTTTTTCGGGGGGGGGGGTCGACTTATGCGTAGGTAATGTTTTTAGAAATGTTGTTAAAGAGCGACTTGGCACTCAATCATAACAGAAAATGCTATTTTGTTTGTGTACTTGGTATATACCGGTAATCCTAGTAATTAATCGCACTCCTTCCGAACCCCACTGCAGTGTTTGCCAGCATGTAAGCACATGCGCGGTTTTTCAGTGGGAGACTTAATAATAATTGGAATAGCTCTAGCAATGTTCATTCTCTAAATGTGGCTATAGGTCTACAATTTAAGGTTGAAAAACAATAAAAAGAGTTTTTCAGTGGGAGGCTTAATAATAATTGGAATAGCTAATGACTAAAACTGCTACTTTAGCACATATTCAAACATTACCGTTGGAATGATATAATCATGGGCTTTCCTGTTGATTTAGATATGAGGGATATATATCATGGTCTCTTCGTGAACTCTTCATTACGACGTATGAGATTTTTACCATTTAACCTCGTGTGTGAGTCACAGATGACATTTTTTTTTTTTTCCGCATAAATGTTTTTTATTTACACATTTTTTTTTACATATTTTATTTTTACACGTGCTGCATTTTTCGTATTGCCATTGAAGCGTGTGGACCTCCGTTCATTACAATCAATCACAGAGGTTTTGATGACACTGGGGTTTATTTAAGCAACTAAAAGATTGCTTTTTAATTTGTCCTTGTACCTAAGTAATGGTCGGACTACTGTCTGGTGACCACTGTCAAGTTGACTGTACATCAACAATTTCTGGAAATTCTTCTTTCTTGCATACGCAACACATGACCAGAGAGAAGAGAGAGAGAGAGAAAACATCCAGCAAAATGTGCGGGGGCAGAGAAGGTAATCGAAACCGTTGAAAACGATAAATGTCGCCGAAACGATTTTAGTGTCATCGATCTCAAATGGCGCTTAACGTTGAATTTTTTATGATGATTGGTTATTGATTTTGGTTACCTGGGACAATACTTGTTCTTTTCTATTTTTGTCGATGTTAATTACTAAATAGTAGAAATAGATTATATATAATCGGTCAACGGAAATCAATTAGCACATACGTGGGTAAAATAAATAATATGAGAAAGGACTTCATACCATCAATATCACACATTGTGAAAAGGTCAGCATTTGTAATCCTATTGCTTAAGTCATGTGACCTGCTAACATCACAGAATGAAGTACAGGGTGACAGGTGACCCCCCCCCCCCAAAAAAAAGGGCCCCAACTATAATTAGGCCCCGTTTCTTAGTGTTTTGTCAGAATAAAATGAAACTTTGGTCATAACTAGTTTATTATATTCAAAACATCACATCAAAACACTAGGGTCTTTGGCCTTTTTTTTCTCCATTCTACAGCATATGTTCTAGATGGCCTCCATTTAGTTTTTTTTTTCTGGGGTGGGGGGGGGTCACCCTGTAGAAGACTACAGTAATCATTATTACGGAAATGGGTTATTTTCCAGTTTCAATTCTCAAAGAAAGTGACGACGAGAGATTCATAAAACTAATCCAAAAGATAAAGAATTATTTTACATTGCTAGTATGAAAGAGAGAGAAAGAGGCAGATAAGAGGGGAGATAGATATAGTAATAAAAAAGGGGGGGGGGCATACATATAGCAGGAGAGGAAGACAGAGTATAAGAGAAAGAGACAGAAAATACTAGAAAAGAAAAACTATATAAAAAAAAAAGGTGACAAGAAAATAAATGAAAATAAATTCAAAAACAGTGGGAGAGGAGGAGGAAGAAGAACGTGGGGTCAGGTAGGATAAGGCGGGGTATGCCACACAACCAATCTAAAGATGTAATCAGTGTAGTATATATTTTCGAGTCTAAGCTGACCCCACCCTCTTCCTATTTCATAAATTTCTGAACCTCACGCCAAGGGCAGATAATCAACATATGGTGAAACATGATGCAGTGAGAGGGGGGGGGAGATAGCGTGAATTCCTACAATCAAAAAAGATTTTTGTGAAATTTGGAAATGCTCCTAAGGAGTATAGAGAGAGTTGGAAGAGAAGCAAAGGGGAAACAAAGAGAAGGACAGAGAAGACCACAGGACTGACTATTACGGAAATGGGTTATTTTCCAGTTTCAAAGAAATTGACGAGAGTTTCATAAAACTGATCTAAGAGTGACTGTATTTTATTTTCCGAAAGATAAAGAATTATTTTACGCTACTGGCTTTGTCCAGTCGTAAAATATGTTAAATATATTTTAATTAATGCAAATTTTGTATTATTACAGAGCCAATTCTCTATTCGAGATATCTATATATATATAAAAATCTATCTATCTATCTATATATATATAAAAAACGACAATAAAAAATCTAAATTTATAAGCGATAAAAATAAACAGTAAAATTAATCCAGGATTTATGCCAAAACGGTTAAGGCACCAGACTGTGGTAAACATGGTCTGAGGTTCGATCCCTAGAAACAGTTGAACTACGCTGACGAGAGGTAACGACCTCGAAACACGCGTGTACGTAGATTACTGTTTTTAAAAATAATAAATAAGTAAAAATGTTATATACGTCCAAACAAATCAAAAAGGGCGACTTTCTAAGTAAATAAAAAAATGAGCTCCGAGGCGGAGCCAATATTAACCGTGTGTATCGCTTGAAAAAACAACAATAACAAATATATATATATATATATATATATATATATATATATATCATGGACTCTCCATGAATTTTCAATTTTGAATTATAAGATTCTTACAACTTTGTCTATTTAACTTTGTGTGCGAGTCGCAGATGATATTTCAGTCCAGCCAATGATCTACAAAGAAGTCCACAAAATGTGCAAGAGTGTGGCTTGTTGAAGTATATAGCTGGGACGACGAACAATACTTCATTACTTTCCTTAGTTTTTTAGTATTTTTTTTTTCATAATGCCATTGAAGCATATAGACTTTGTTCATTACAGTCAATCACAGAGGTTTTGAGGACACAGGTTTATTTCAGCAGCTAAGAGATTGCTTTTTAATTTGTTTTTTACTTTATTTCTTTCCCTAGTTTTTTTATTTTACACATTTTTTTATTTCACATTTTTTTTATTTTACACATTTTTTTTATTTTACACATTTTTTTTATTTTACACATTTTTTTTATTTTACACATTTTTTTATTTTTTCCAATTAAATTGTTTTATTTACACATTTATTTTTTTTCCAAATTATTTGTAAATATGTTTTACAGAAACATTTTCACAGAAAAAAAAAAAAACTATATTAAAAATCAGGTTACAAATATTTTTATTTATTATATTTAAAAATAATATTTTTTTAATGAAAAAAATTGTGTGACAATAAATTGGTACAAACAAGAAGTCATGGAAAGTAATTGGCCGAATTATCTAACGTTATCGACTTCCTTTGACGTGTAATAAGATTCAAAACAGGAAATGGCTCGAGAAAGTTAATATGCCGGTTTGCCTATATTATACACGCGCACACACACACATGTATGTGCATAATTCAATGTTATATGAGAAAAAACTCAAGTGCTCAATTACTTGTGTAAGAGCATATATATTTTTATTTCAACATACACTTGGCCCAGATCAAAGTGTAATATCTGTTCTTCGGATGCGGCACTTCCATTTCTCGTTCTTTTAGTGGAGGAGAAATCCTTCACGACTGAGGCAATTTTTATTTTTGGACCTTTTCTCCACTTTAAAAAACGACCCTGGTGTCTAACTCTATCCCGTGAGGAGGCATTGTAAACTCAGCCCGTAGGGCTAAAAAAATGACGCGCCATCAATGAAGAAAAGAGAGCCAAGGATAAAACTCTGTGTGTGTGGGGACCTCTTCAGGCGCTATTGCTTATGCAAAAGTTTATTGCCTGAAGAGATCTCTAGTTACTTGCAACTAGCTGATCAAAACATGCTCATGAATATGTAGCGATATTAATGTTTTTTTACATAAGAATTAATGTCGCTACACGTTCATGAGCATGTTTCGATAAACTTTTGTATAAGCAATATCGCCTGAAGAGGTCTCTAGTTACTTTTAACTTAATGACAGAAACATACTCATGAATGTGTAGTGACATATAAATGCTTATGTAAAATTAATAAAAAAGTATATCTTGCCCTTCTTCGGTATTGAGCACTCTTGTTTTAGCCTCATTAAAACTTCATTATTTGCTTTACCTCTGGAAAATATTAACCTGGAATTGTGTGTGTGTGAATAGCAGTATTTCAAGGTTTTATTTATATTAACGATCAGTTCTTTCAATGTATCAAAACTTTAGTACATTTTTTTACATGTTGAAAGAACTGATTACAATAAATAAAACCTTGTATCTTGGAATATACCTAGACTGTTATTCATTTATGTCTGCTCTATTGTTATATTTAACAAATATTGAGCTTCTAAACAAAAAAAGATTGGTCAAAAAGTGAAATATATTCGCAAAAAAGAATTTTCACAAAACAAGCACGCACACATACATACATACATATATATATACTAGACTACCCATGACCCGTTGGGTCAGTATGTTATATTAGCTATGGAATTCATGTATGAGCATGACACTTGTGACGTAAAGAAAATAGGTTTTTTTTTTTTTACATAACAGAAACATTTCTATGAAAGTCGTGTAAAGTTATCTATTTTTCCAAATAATCGCTCAAAAAAGCGAAAATTAAACATGATTTTCCTACGAATCGAATGCCAACGAAAGTCATTTAGCAGCGAAAATGCACATGAACCTACCGATGAGAAATATAAGAATGAAAAACCCATATTGGAATCCTGCAACCAAGTTATAGAAACTTAAAATCTAAAAAAAAAATAATTAATAAAACCTAAAGCAAAAAAATAAAACCTATATAAATAAAATAAAATAAAACTAATATTGAAACAGATTAGTAAATGTGTCAACAAATTCACCGTTCTCACACAATTATTTTGTATCTAGAAATGTAAACAAAGAAGGAAAAGGGATGGATGGAGAGTAGTAGTAGTAGTCTTGGCTTTACTACATTTGTTCTTATGTTTGTCAACGGGTTAAAGTTGTTTTGTTGTAAGGAAATAGCAACAGTATAGTTGTAATAAAGAATAGTTGCAAAACACCCACTCTTCCCATGTTAAATAATAATTTTGAAATAATAACGTTAATATTTCAGTGCGCAGGTCAAAATCTGCAAAAGAAGCGATTTGTGTTTATTTGTTTACGTTGTTATGGGTTAATTTTTATGCGCGCATGCACAATCGGATGTCGTAAGCCAGAAAGTGGGTTACAGCACTCGTTACGAGGTCATTTGAGTTTTATAATTATATAGATAATTTGTTTATTATACAAACATTGGTTACAAATGTGCATACATGTTTCAGTAGAATCACAATTCAAGGATACCACTTCATCAGACCAAAAAAAAAAGACCGATATTCAAACATATATCTGTGGAAAAAAATTTTTATTTTTAAATGTTATTTCACTTATTATTCATACGAATTCTTTAATTTATCAAGCATATAACAAATAAATGACAAAAGTCTATATTCCAAATGTTGGCCATCTTACAATTTATTCTTTTAATTTGATTTTGTGCTACAAAACAGGTGCTTTCAAGAATTGTGAATATCAACGTACTTGAAGGAATAAATTGCAAGATGGTCAACATCATGAAATTTGGAATATAGACTTTTGTCATTTATTTGTGTGTGTGTGTATATATATATATATATATATATATATATATATGTTTACTCAATACGTGAGTAGAGCTTAGTGGTAGTATGAAAATATATTTATGGCAAGGAAGCTACACAGAGGCATCCATGTTTTATTTTTGGAGTTTACTTACCACAACTATATATATATATATATTATATATATATATAATGTGTGTGTGTATTCCAGCAGATAATCTAAAGGAGTTCAGTTCAGTTTTAAGGCTAAAGAAATGTAGGAAATAAATAAATTAAAAAAAATATGGTTAGAACTGTGTTTCCGTGAAACTGACGGTACCAATGGAAGACCAAACTAATGTAGAGTATACGTTGAAATAATAAAGAAATATAAAATATTAATTTTTTTTTTTTTTGAAATGTATAAATAAAATAAACTGCATGGTTAAAATAAAATTGAGTTTTTAGTGTTTCTCTGAAACTGACAGTATTGAGGGAAGATCAGACTTATGTATATTTTCCATTGATAGATGATTTTTAACTGTTATTTGTACAGCAGCGTTGCTTTCAACCAAGCCTTTATCAGATGATGACTCTGGGTTCAGTCATGGTTTCTGGGCCGAAACATCATTACCACTATCTCAGAACGCTCCAGCAGTATCTCACGACACTACCGGACTTTGTATGGTTGCTATATCCATGTTGATACAGATACATTCTTTCTTTCTTTTTTTACAGAGAAGTCCCCACTTATCAAGGCCCAGAGGCCACTCGAGGATAAAGGTTAATGAGTGTACAGTAGTCAATGCGACAATGTCGTAGTAATCGTTAGTAGTGGAAATTTGGTAAATTTGTTAACTTAAAGGAACGGCTCATCAAGAACTTGTTTACATTGGACTTGAAGACGACCATATTGTAGTCAGCTGGAAAGCAGGCAAACGGAACAGTTCCACAGGCGTGCGGTTCTAAGAAAAAAAGCTTTGTTCATGGAATCTACGTTTAGGCTTAGGCACAGATAAAGAGCAGGGGAAATTATTGATAGTGTTTTCTGCTAGAAAAGTGTTTTCCATGGAAGTTTGGCAAGAGAGGACCGTAGATTGGAGCTCAGACGAGCACTTGCCATGAAAATGACAATTAAGCAGACAAGCTTGCAACGTCTCTTCTATGATAAAGAGGTTGCAGGGAAGAGAAAAGGGAATCACCTATTAGGTTCCGAAGTCTATTTTGAACTCTGTCAAGGCAGGATAAGCTGCTTCTAGCAGCTCCTGCCCAGATGTGGCAACAGTACTTCATCCTTGGACGTACCTGGTTTTTATATAGGCAGAGAATTGTATCAGCAGTGAGATATCTACTGAAGCGTTAGAGTAATCTCACCATTTTTCCAGCGACCTTGACAACGGATGTGACATGTGATGAGAAGTGATTCCTCTATGAGAACCAGCAACGTTCAGAACAGTGGTTGTATGCCAGAGAAGCTCCACAACACTTCCCGAAGCCGAAATTGCACCAAATAAAAGTTATGGTGACTGTTTGGTGGTCTGCGGCTGGTCTCATCCATCACAACTTCTTGAATCCAGGCAAAACGATTACAACAGAAGTATTGCCGACAAATCAACGAAATGCACCAGAAACTCCAACATATGTGCCCGAGATTGGTCAATATGAAGGGACCAATTCTCCTCCATGACAATGCTCGCCTGCATGTTGCTCAACTGACCCTACAGAAGGTGAATGAATTGGGCTACGAGACTCTGCCTCATCCGCCATATTCACCAGACCTCTCGCCCACCGATTATCACTTTTTCAAGCATCTCAACAACTTCCTCTGTGAAAAATGCTTCAAAAGCAGATATGATGCCAAATCGAAGTTCAAAGACTTCATCACTTCCAGAACTCCGGATTTCTATGTTAATGGGATAAATAAAAGTGTTTATCGTTGGCAAAAATGTATCAAGTCTAATGGTTCTTTTTTCGATTAATAAAGTTTATGAAAGGAGTTATGATCTTAAAAAACACATTTTTGCACCAAACTAATAATTTATGCAGTTTTTGTATTTATTAACACAGAGTCAATTCTCTATCGGTTTATTATATTGTACCCAATATATTGTAGTGATTTCAAATGTTTAAAAAGTAAGAATATGCCTTGGGTCCCATCAGCTAGAATCAAAACCAAAATATATAGCTTTACCATCTGAGCTAAGTCAATACACATACAAAAATAAGATAGACACCCTCGACAAACCCAACAGGCAGCTAAATCCCACCCCCACACAGTAGAGATCCCTAGATGTAAAAGATCTTTCTACTCCAGTAGTTTCTTCCCCAGAACCGCTAAACTCTGGAATTCCATTTCAGGTCGCTGCTTTCCCAACTGTACTGACATGCAGAAGTTCAAGTGTAACGTGAACCGACATCTTGCTGCCCAAATCCCAACATAGTACCCCAGTAGTTGTGGCCCCTGATAGTAGCCCCCTACACCAAAGTGGCAATGTGCCTTGTTTGGGGTGAAAATGTAAAAAAAGTATATTTGCACATGCATAGAAGTAATATGTTTAGTCGACTTATGCCTGCCTAGTTCCTTTTTTTTTTTTTTTTAAACTTGGACGCAAGTAATTAGATAACACCGTACAGAGAGGAATTTTAAGACAGTTGACCAGTTGAGAGGCTATTCGGGAAACTTGACCAGCAGAACTGTGTGAACTGAAGAGCAAGAGAAAACGTCTGATGCTTAAACGAAGGAAAAGTTATGTTAAATAAATCGAAAAATAATTTTTTTTTGTAATTCATTTTGCTTCGTAACGCTGTTCTTTTCTCTAACGGACCCAAACGTTGTATGTAGCGATAGTTGCAAAGGAAATTAGAACTTCGACACAAACTTTCGTAGTGAAAGAAAAAACTTATTTATTTTCTTCTTTACCATACCAGTCGCCGAGAATCAACACCAGTACGTTTTCTTTTTCTGAACGCCAAGTCGGTTGGCTTTCAGTACACGGCACCAGATACTGTTGATTGTCATTACGTTACAACAGACACTTCTGGCTATCATTAAACGGCACCAGACATTGCTGGTTGTTAGTTGGTCGGTTGTTTTACGGCATATCAACCCTTTTCAGGTTATTTAATGCCGAATCCAGTATTTTGAAGAACAATTTTTTAATAGAATATATTTGTTGTTTTCAAGTCGGTTTCTATTCAACCCATAGTTGGGACCCTAACAGGTACTACCACTCTGCGTCAGAGTGGACCTGGGAGCAATGGCAATTAAAAGATGGCTCCACACTCCTCAAAGCCCGCAAGCTGGGGCCTCACCATCGGATATAGTTTAAGGTCATATCCAGGACCCATTGTTGGTTGTCATTACACGGATGTTCACAACTGCAATAAATAGATGTATAAAAACATTTCCCACATACAGAAACTACACAGTTACAAATATAAAACAGAAATATTACTGCACTTACAATCAACCATACAGCTATGATTATAGATACTCTTGCAACATTGTTCTTTTCTCTAATGGATCCAAACTTATGTAGTGATAGTTGCAAAGGAAATTATAGAACTTCGACACAAACTTTCCAGGTGGAAGAAAAAATTATTTATTTTCTTTTTTACCAAACCAGTCGCTGACATGTATTTAACACCAGTATGTTCTTTTTTTTTCTGATCATTATGTCTCCTGCTTTGAATACACAGCAGAAAACATGGCTGGCTGTCAGTCAAAGGGGTAAGAGGAAGAGACGTGGCATGCTTATCGAGTGTAATTTTGCACTCCTCACACGTCTTTCTTTTTTCTTCTCCTATTCCTTCCTTTTTCCTTCTCTTCCTTCCTTTTTTATCGCCTCTTCCTTTTTTCTTCTCTTCCTCCCTTTTTCCTTCTTTTTTCTTCTCTTCCTCCCTTTTTCCTTCTTTTTTCTTCTCTTCCTTCCTTTTTCCTCTCTTCCTCGTTTTTCTTTTTCCTTCTTTTTCTTCTCTTCCTTCCTTTTTCCTCTCTCCTTCCCCTCTTTTTCTTCTCTTCACACCTGAGAGTATCCTGTACCTCTACAAGGTCAGCATTTGCCCATGCATGGAGTATTGTTGCCACATCTGGGCTGGTGCGTCTACCAGTCTCTCCATCTTAGATAAATTCCAAAAAAGAGTTGTCAATCTAATCGGTCCCACTTTGTCAACTAAGCTCCAACCCCTGTCACATCACCGCAATGTTGCATCACTGTGCCCGTTTTACAAATATTTTAATGAAATGTTTTCTGATGAACTCGTGCACTTGTACCCCCTCGACGTACATATCCCCGACAAACCCGCTTAGCAATAAGATCTCACTCCTTCACTGTTGTTGTCCCTAAATGCCAGAAAGATTTCTATTCTAATAGTTTTTTCCCTCAAACGGCTAGACTTTGGAATTCCCTTCCTGCTGCCTGCTTCCCTGGCTGTATTGATATGCAGAAGTTTAAATGTAACAAAAACAAATATCTTGTTTATCTTTCCTAGACATGACCCCAAATAGTAGCCCCTTACATCCAAGTGGCGATATGCTTTATAAGGGGTGAACAGGACTAAAAAAGAAAAAATATATATACATATAGTAATTTATAAAATATATATGGCGATTAAGCTACACTGAATATTCGGCGTTTCATCCACTCTAGGACTCCTCAGGCTTATGCGTGAATTCTGTGGTTGTTTATCGTTCGCACATAAGCCTTAGGAGTCCTAGAGTGGATGAAACGCCGAATATTCAGTGTAGCTTAATCGCCATATATATTTTATAAATTACTAACTAGCTCTACCTACGTATTGAGCACTTTTGAAGTAAATACTTAAAGTTTACGCATAAATCTATACTTTCGTATATTAATTTTATGTGAGTAAATGAAGTAGTTATATATATATATATATATATATATATACATATGATGAAAATAATGGAAATAGTATTCCGACAAAATAGAGAAAATAAAAAAGGGAGGAACAAACCGTATTATGTGTTCACCAGGTGAACACATAATACGGTTTGTTCCTTTTTTATTTTCTCTATATATACATATATATATATATATTATAAATCCATATTCCTGTTTGTTCACAATGACATCATAGAATGCTATGATGTCATGTATGACATCATATACTATATGACGTCATAGAAACTGATATCATACATGACATCATAGCAGATGACGTTTTCTTTGACATCATCTGCTATGATGTTTTTATCAGTAATCATGAAAAAAAATATCGTCTTATTAAGACTCAGAATCCAGGATAATATAAAAAAATTATCCCATCATTAATATGTATATATATTCCAGCCATATGTATTTAAATTTATACACCTACTAGCAGGCCACCTGGCACAGACCAGTTGTACAATACGCATAAACATTATATTTTAATTTATGCAGAAACTGAGACATGTGCATGAGAGTCTTATGTTTTTTCAAAACAGGTAACTTATTTTTAAAAAAAAATACTTGAGCTGAGATCGAAACCAAAACCTAAATACAGTGAGTCAAGTACGATAACCATTAGGTCAGCTTGCCAGGGTCTTTACAAGTGTTTTCAAACCCACTTATTCTGAACATGAGGTGAACAATTCGTGCGTGCATGGTCGGGAAACAGTTGACAAACAGATAAAAATCCGATGATTCCCCCACCCCACCCCCATGTACTAATTTTTTAAATTTTGACCCCCCCCTCCCTTAGCAGGCCTTTTTTTTTCAGATGAAAACTGATTAAAAAGTTTTTCCACATGTCTGAATACCTTATATATCAAATTTCAAGTCTGTAGATAAAAAATTCGTTGAGTACATAGATTGAGAATTGTCCTCACACACACACACACACACACACACTCACACACATACACACACTCACACAAACATTCTCACTTTTACAGATATATTAGCAGTCTGCCTGGTGTTGTCCAGTCGTAAACTACACATAAATATATTTTAATTCATGCAGGAACTGTTTTGTTCACTTCTTGTAAGTAAAAAGAAAATACTCAAGCTGAGATTGAAACCAAAACCCAAAGACTTTAAGTCAAGTACGATAACCATTAGGCCAGCTTGACATGAAATTTACAAAGTGTTTTCAAAAAATCTTATTCTTAACATAAAGAAGCTGCCATGTTTCTCTACCACGCATGTGCAGTTGTGAAACAGTTGACAAACATGTAAAAATCCAACGACATCCCCTACCAATTTGCTAATTTTTACCCCTTAGCAGCCCTTTGTTCCGTATGAAAACCAATTAAAATGTTTTCCATATCTCTGAATATGCTACATATTAAATTTGAATCCTGTAGATCAAAAATCAATTGAGTATGTAGGTTGAGAAGTATCCTCATGAACACACACACACACATTCTCACTTTTATATATATATATATATATATATATATATATATATATATATATATATATATATATATATAAATAAAAATTACAATTAAATTTACCAAAATGATCCAAGATGGTAAAATTAAAGTATATTATAAATATTACAGAATTAATATTTATAAAGTTATCTCTTTTTTTTTTTTTTTTTTTTTTTTTTTTTTTTTTTAAAATCATATTTCGGCAGTAGAGCGAAAAGCATATCTTATTTTTCTTTTATTAATGTTATTGGAATTTTTTCCTTTCTTCCTTGTACACATTTTTGTGAATTTTTCCATGGATTTCTGCCTTTGGATTATTATGGACCATCTTCTTCCAATTACGGGATTTTGGGATTTTACTTGTGCAAATGGAAATTCAATTAACTTTCTTGAAATTATATACTTGGATTTTACCGTCACTGGATTATTTATCTTCCACCAGACTATCCATTTTCATAAAAAAATAAGACTGAAATTAAACAAAGAACAAGTGAATTTATTGGAAGCCTAGAAAAATCATGGATTACAACAGAAAAACGTGAGCATGAAAAGTAATATGGTTAAGCTTAAACATGGAAAAGTAAAGGACTGGAAAAGAAAAGAACAAGATATTCTAGTAAAAAATATACTAAATTTATAACTTAAAATATTGCAATAGTAAGAATTTTTTTTAATTCAATTTATAGCATTATATAATCAATTCTTAATGCTGCAATATTTTAAGTTATAAATTTATTATATTTTTTACTAGAATATCTTGTTCTTTTCTTTTCCAGTTTTAACAATTAGTCCTTTACTTTTCCATGTTGAAGCTTAACGATGCTACTTTTCATGCTCACATTTTTCTGTTGTAATCCATGATTTTTCCAGGCTTCCAATAAATTCACTTGTTCTTTGTTTAATTTCAGTTTTATTTTTTTGCCCCCATAAACATAACACACACACACATATGTAAGGCACTCGTCTGCTTTCAATAAAATCCCCCCAATTATCTCCCTTTCATGCTTTCTGTTTCACTTGTTACTTCTCTTTTCGCGACAGCAGTGAATTAGTAGCAACAGTAAATATACTTTAATATTTATTTCACTGGGAACAGACGTTCAATTTGTAAAAAAAAAAAAAAAAACAAAGCTCAGTTTATTAACTGTGCAATTATTCTTGGCGCTAATGATCTGCCCTACGGGGATAAAAATAAAAACTGTAGAGAAGTATATATATTTATATATATATATATATATATATATATATATATAAAAATATCAGTAAATATATTTTAATATTCGAAAATTTGAAAAAAAAAAAACAAAAAACAAACAAAAGAAATTCAATTTTATTTTAATAAATAGTTTTGAACTCATCTGGCCTTTCAACCGTTAAATCTGAAAGTCTTAATATCGAGTGCTTTTCAAACAGTTGATTTACTAATATATATATATATATATATATATATATATATACATACATACACTTCACTTTAATATTTATTTCAATAAAATCCCCCCAATTATCTCCCTTTCATGCATTCTGTTTCACTTGTTACTTCTCTTTTCACGACAGCAGTGAATTAGCAGCAACAATAAATACACTTTAATATTTATTTCACCAGGAACAGACATTCATTTATACATATTGTACAAAATGAAAGCTCAGTTTATTTACTGTACAAGTATTTACTTATATTAATAATTTATTTATTGCGGACTATTATTTTCATCTTTATTAGTTGTTGTTTCATGGTGTTTCGGACAACTATTCCTCTGGCCTTCGTCAGGTGGTAACCGTGACGGATAGGAACTTCGAATCTCCTAACTGCATTCTCAGCAATCACTGCCATCCGTAGTTGTTGTCGTCTCACCACGTTTTGGCCAAGTAAGCCTCTGGACGGCTTTGGGTAGGATTGAAACCGCTATCTTCAGACAATGCTCATCTGGAACTGTAGAGATTCAACGTCTCTATCAACTGCACCACGGGCCCCGAAGAGGCGATCAAGGTTGGATTTTTTTTTATCTTATAAATCCACGTTTATTTATTATCTGATCTTCCATGGTCGGGTCCGTACCAAACGGTATATATATTGGCGCAGTTGATAGAGACGTTGAATGGCAGTGAGTGCTGAGAATGCAGTTAGGAGATTCAAAGTTACTATCCGTAACGGTTACCACCTGACGAAGGCCAGAGGAATAGTTGGCCGAAACGTTGTGAAACAACTAATAAAGATGAGAATAATAGTCCGCAATAAATAAATTAATATAAATAATACTCATCTCAATAATGAATTCCAATTGAAATAATACATAATAATATATATATTTAATTTTTTATGTATATTCTTAGCACTAATGAGCTGCCCTACTGGTATAAAAATAAAAACTACAGAGAAGTATATATAAAAATATCAGTACAGGCTGAAACAATTGTATGTTTATATGGTAAATAAACTGAACCTTTTTTGGACGAGTATAAAAATGAGTACATTCACAGTGAAGCAGTATAATATAAAAAAGGTTTTTATAGCTCTAGTATTGCACTATTGAGCTATTTTACATGAACTGTGTTTGTGATAATATTTATATTTGAATACAAAATTGAAAAGTTTTATTCAAGTATATATATGTATACATAAATGAAAGTTCTTTTGAAGTATCAGGAGTATTCGATTTCTTGATTTCTGAAAAAACAAAACAAAAAAAAACAAGGATTATCACAAGTTGCAGGAAATTATGTGACAAAAATATAATATGTAATTTTCTTTGTTCAAATTTTTTTATTTAATTTTTACTTTTTTTATTTATATTTTATTAAAAATTTTTTTTTTAATACTGACAAACACTAGTGTTTTATCTTTTCGGGAATCATCAGTATAGGGAGTCACGATTACTGTCGGTCGAGGGATTCAAACCCAGCCACAAAGCCATCTCTGACTTCATTGGTAAGAAACATACCCCTCAGCCAGTGTGAACCACATCAAAAATGTAGTTGAAATTCACATTTATGAAGCGTAAATATCATTCAAGTAGGTCTAGAGTGATCAAACGATTCTAACATCTCTTTTCCAAACTATATTTGTATTAAAACACTTCAGACTTCTTTACTTCAACACAGTATAACAAAAATACTTGGAAACATTATATAACAATCGGAAAACACCGAAACAATTATGCTGATCCATATATACAAAAGGCAAAATGTGTGTGTGCATTTTTTTGTATGTCTGGCAAAGGGTTTTTTTTTGGGGGGGGGCATTGATTCTTAAAACTTTTTATATGCTACCTAGACTATAATATCTTCGATTTACGAAACGAGGTCATCTCTATCTTTTATTTGAACGACTTTTACGTGGTAAAAAATTCGCGCTGTGATTTCATTTCTCTATGGCGTGATGTTTGACCCAGAAAAGTATACGTTGACGTTCGTTTAACCACCTGCTTTTTTAACCGTTTAATTTCAAATATTCTCACTTCTCACCCCTCATAGTGTCATGGTAAGTTATCAGGCTTTCTTTTCCGATTTCACCTCAAGGCGACGGGTTTGAGCCTACGAAAATTTTTTTTTTTTTCTTTTGCACCTCCAAACACCCAGACAACGTCAGGCACCCCCACTGGTCTATAATATAAATCTCACCTGTCTGTTTAAATGTATGTATGCTTGCATGTCTGCCTAAAACTTTCAACAGAAACAACGTATTTTCACAAGATCGGTATTGTTTTGAAGCACGACCCTTCGGACGACAAATATTGAAAAATTGGCTAAAAACATTAATTCCTTCACTCTCAACTGGGCACTTTTCTACAGGGAGGGGTACCTTTTTTGCTGATATTTTTGAAAGTCATCCCTTCTTTTCGATTAACCAGTGTTTATTCGTCACTTCTGATTTGGCGATGGACGCAACAGCAAAGACGTCACTTTTTTTTTTTCATGTTCTTTTCCTCTTTCATGGTACGGGTTCGAGCCTGCCTGCCTACTACCACTTTTTTTTTTTTTTGCTCAACACACACCTCCAAAAACCCAAGCAATGCCAGGCATCCAGGCTAGTTATTTTATAAACAACTAGTTGGGAGGCACCTGGGGGGATGGGGGGGGGTAGCTTTGCCGGAGCGTGAAATAAGCTTAAATATGATATTTTACTTTATCCAGATTTCATATATATTATTATATAGTCGTGATTTCAAAAGTAAAAAAAAAACATATTTAGGTGCCATCAGCTAGAATTGAAACCGAAACTCTAGCATTCAAGGTTGGTAACATTACTATTGTACCAATGTTACATGCATAAAAAGTGATTAAAAATTAAAAATAAACTAAGATGAACGTACTAAATGTTTAAAAAAAATTTTTTTTTCAATTTTGACCCATTTTTGACCCCCCCCCCTTAAAAACAATTTTAAACTGGCTAAAGACCCATAAAAGAACGATTCGTAAAAAATCCAATCATTTGAGGCCCCAAGCGCTGCTCTGCAACTTTTAGTTTCGGAGGAGATAGAGTTTGAAAATATGGAGTTAGAGAGACAGACAGACATATAGCTGTTTATATATTAGATTTCTAACAAATAAATATTCGAACCAATGTAATGTAATGTAGTTTTCATTTGTAATTTTATCCACTTATTTTCTTCTATCTATACTCCTATAAATTTCTTTTTGTTCTGTGTATTGATATTCATATTAGAAACCCTTTTTTCTATTTAGTTATTTATTTGCTTCCCCACTGAGCAAATTAGGCACAAGGCCGTTTTTTAATGTGGAGAGTGAGGGGAGAGGGACCAGTTCCCCCGAGAGGGAACTGGATAGTGACAATTGGTGTGAAGGGTTTCCCCTACATTGACCAAAACTGATTGCTCAAAAGCAATGGTCTGATATGTGGAGTTGCCCCCACATATTACTTTAATTGCAGTATCTGCCAGAACAGATACTACACTTTGATAACAGAAAAAAGATCTTGGCCCGAAGGTCAAGAAGACAAAAGGCAAACCTTTTTCTGTTTATTTAAAAAGGAAATACAGTTTTGTTATATATGGTTTGTAGAAGTTCATTCACTAGCAAAAGATCTTACTAATTTGCATATTCTTTTCAACTTTCATTTTAATTAATTTCCTATTAGTTTTTTCGGTTTTCTTATGCGATGATCATCTTTAGTTAACTATTACGTGTAATTATATTCATGCAGATATTCTACATGATTTATACTTGCGTAATATTTGCGTTAAAAGTTTACAGTAAACAAATTTTGCCTATCATCTAAGAGCTATCCGAGGAAATTTGTCTTTCGGTACATCTTTTTTTCACTTTCACTGTTCATCCCTATTCTAATAATAAATAGAAAATGGAGGGAACATACCTGCACTCGGGACACGTGTAGAAAACTGTCTGCCCTTCATCAGCTGATCGGGTTTGCTGGGTAGCAAAGATCATCTCTTCATGGCCACAGTTTGAACATTTACGATCAACCTGGAAAAAAAAAATAAAGAAATACGACTTTGAGAAACAAAATAGAATGATTGCTTGTGCATTTTACCTCTTCCCTTTTCTTTAACTGAATGTATATATACAGGGTGTCCACAAAGTCTGGCTACATTATGTAGCCAGACTTTGTGGGCGCCGTGTAGATTATGTAGCCAGACTTTGTGGGCACCGTGTAGATTATGTAGCCAGACTTTGTGGGCACCGTGTAGATTATGTAGCCAGACTTTGTGGGCACCGTGTACATTATGTAGCCAGACTTTGTGGACACCCTGTAGATTATTTAGCCAGACTTTGTGGGCACCGTGTACATTATGTAGCCAGACTTTGTGGGCACCCTGTAGATTATGTAGCCAGACTTTGTGAGCACCGTGTACATTATGTAGCCAGACTTTGTGGACACCCTGTAGATTATGTAGCCAGACTTTGTGGGCACCGTGTACATTATGTAGCCAGACTTTGTGGACACCCTGTAGATTATGTAGCCAGACTTTGTGGACACCCTGTAGATTATGTAGCCAGACTTTGTGGGCACCGTGTACATTATGCAGCCAGACTTTGTGGGCACCGTGTAGATTATGCAGTCAGACTTTGTGGGCACCGTGTAGATTATGCAGCCAGACTTTGTGGACACCCTGTATATATGAAATAAAATGGAGGTGGAAGGACCTGGATACTCAACGTTTCGCCCGATTTATGCGGGCTTCTTCAAGAGATTTCATATCGTTGGATTTAATCCAGCCCAACAATCATATATATATATATATATATATATATATATTTATATATATATTTATATATATATATAAGCGGGGAGGGGGGGGGGGCGTTGCCGGATCATAAAAAAAAAAAAACAGGACTTGGGTGCCATCAGCTAAAATCAAAAGCAACATTCTTTAAGCAAAAAAGAAAAAAAAAAAATCACGCGTGAACTCACATAACTTAGTAAGCGAACGCTTTTATCAATAGACCCCCAAAAATAAGCAAAACAAAAGAGACAAATTTTTGTCAATACTTATTGACATCCGACAAATGTGACATCTGTAAAATGTAGAATGTAAACCAGAAAGAGGAAGAAAGAAAAAACAGAAAAAGAGAAATAAAAATAAAATGAGAGAGAGAGAGAGAGGAAGAAAGAAAGGGAAATAAAATCCTTGCCCCTTACTCTTACCCCCAATTTCCCAATTGCTCTCTCTCCTGAATTTTCCAACTTTCTCCTTCTGAACTGCCCTATCTGCCCCCTACCCATTCTACCTATAATACCCATTCCATCATGAATGACCAAGTTAACATTTCCCGAGAGAGGCAAGAAAAAAAGAAAGGTAAAGTGAGAGAGAAAGAGAAATCAAATCCGGCCTTAAAAAAATAAGGAGGTAAGGTCCTAGCAGATTTCAACCAAAAAATGGAAACACTCTAGTGTTGGGATGATTAATCAAAATCGAAAAAAATCAGGACTTTTGGGGGTATCGGAATCAGAATGCATATTTTCCGATGCCAAAAACGATTCTTTTAATTATCTTTTTTATTTGATTTTGTGTAAGACAAAACTTTCCATCCAGCCAGCCAGCCAGCCAGCCAGCACGGCCACAGCCAAGATTGAACTTACTACATGAATTTGTAGTGCAATTGAAATCTTGTTGGTAGCTGAATACTTGATGCTTCGCCAAGGATATTTTTTATCGTGACGCCATCACTAGATGAGTTGCCTACTACGGCTTAAGAAGTTCCCATCTAGCCTCAAGAGAAGGATAGACCGCGCTAGTTTCTCAACCTGGTATTTTACTTTGCAGTACATAAAGCACCTCGCCTTCCCAAATGGTCACCCATCTGGTACTGGCCAGGCTCAACGTTGCTTAACCTCGGTGATCTGGCGAGAACCGATGTGTCAACGTGATTGTGCCATAAAATTTCTGTAGCAAGTAACAATAATGAAATAATAAATATTTGTGATTTAAAATGACCAGTAAAACTAAAATCTATAGATGACCCCCCACCCCCACCCCCCACCCACACAAATTTGTTTTTTACGCTTGAGAAAATTTATGCACATTTAATATGTGCCTTTTACGGTGATTGAGAAAAAAAATAACTTTGTAATAAAATATTTAAGAGATTTTTTTTTTAAATATCGGAATCAGAATTCTATCATGGATTTAATATGGAATCGGTAATTGTATCGGAATAAGAACAAAAAATGCTGAAATCATTCCATCACTAAAAGACTCACATTTATCAAATAAGAAATGAAAATCAATTTTTCTGGGGGGGGAAAAAAAAAAAAAAAAAAAAAAAAAAAAATAGAATTCTGCTTAACAACAAAGAACTCACACGGCCTATATATATGTGTATGTGTGTGTGCGTTTTTGTTTTTGTTTTTTTTGTTTTTTTTACTTACCTTTGGACCAGACATATCCTTGGCTTGTGCAGATTTTGTGGTGGGCACTGTGTCTTCCTCATGAAATATGTGCCATGAATGACTTTCTATTCCATCAAATGCTAAAAGAACACAAAAAAAATGTAAGAAATTTTTAAAGATATTATCGTAGAAGAAGGCCGCTGAAAAAATGGTGGGATCTTTCTATGGATTCGGTAGATATCTCACTGCTGATGCAATTCTCTATCTATAATCTATATAAGAGCCAGGTACGTTCAAGGATGGAATACTGTTGCCACATCTGGGCAGGAGCTGCTAGAAAGGACTTGTCCTGCCTTGATAGAGTTCAAAATAGACTTCGTAGCCTCATAGGAGATGTCTTTTTCTTTTCCTTGCAACTTTTTATTTTGTTTTGTTCATTTGTCATTTTGCTTTGTACATCTAAAAACATTTAATTACAACCAGAATGTGGCAAACGGTACCAAGGCTTAACAAAACACAAACGCTGAAACATAAAAAGTTATAATTAGGGCAACCCAAAAATTGCATTTATTAATCAAGTTGAATAATTAAACAAAGAAATTATATAAATAAATTTCATAAAGTTTTCTTTCCTTGGTGATTGGAGCACAGGGAGCTGCAGGTGCTAGTATCATTGCAAACAAAAAGTAAGTCCAGGGAACTTCTGCCATTACTGATCAAGGGAAGTGTTTATCAGGCGTGTGTATATATCTTGTTTGTTTTCAGTACGATTCACACTGAAGAGGGATGGGCACCGCCAGGCTATTCTTGCCAAAGACATGCTGCATGAAATAATTCAGCATCCCCCCCCCGACCCCGGAGGGTTAAGGGGCACGTCCTTGTCCACACTAGAAGTCCAGCTAACGTCAAGAAAATAAATTTTTTTTTTTTTTTTTACATGAAGATCACCACTTATCAAGGCCCGGAAGCCACTCGAGGTATAAGGGTTAAATTAACACATAATCATGCTTTTCATTTTACACATAGACAAAACCAAGCTTCTCTCTTCATATCATCAACATTCTGATCCACATCTGGCATCAATTGAAATGAATGGCTCTCGTCTTCAGGAGGCCTCAAGTTTTGACAAGCTTCTTGGCTTGACCATTACTCCTGATCTTAAATGGAACACGTACATCAAATCTGTTGCCAAGGCCGCTGGAAAAATGGTGGGATCTTTCTATCGATCCGGTAGATATCTCACTGCTGATGCTATTCTCTATCTATATAAGAGCCAGGTACGTCCAAGGATGGAATACTGTTGCCACATCTGGGCAGGAGCTGCTAGAAAGGACTTGTCCTGCCTTGATAGAGTTAAAAATAGACTTCGTAGCCTCGTAGGAGATGTCCTTTTCTCTTCCTTGCAACCTCTATCTCACAGAAGAGATGTTGCGAGTTTGTCTCTAATGTATCGTTATTTTCATGGAAAGTGTTCGACTGAGTTTCAGTCTATGGTCCCCCGTCGCCAAACTTTCACAAGAAACACTCGTCTAGCTGAAAACTATCAATAATTCCCCCCACTCTTTATCTGTGCCTAAACCTAAACGTAGATTCCATGAACAAAGCTTCTTTCTTAGAACTGCACGCCTGTGGAATTGTCTTCCGTTTTCCTGCTTTCCGGCTGACTACAATATGGTTGTCTTCAAGTCTAACGTAAATAAGTTCTTGATGAGCCGTTCCATATAAGTTATCAAATTTACCGAATTTTCATTACTAATGATTACTATATTTTCCAATTTCTACTGTACACTCTTTAACCCTTATCCTTGAGTGGCCTCTTGGCCTTGATAATGTGGTGATGCCTGCGTAAAAAAAAAAAAAAAGCTAAAATAGCAGGGAGGTGACTGTTATTAGATATTCAGGAGTTATTCCCCTTCGACTGCTCATACTAGTCTACTCACACTACTCCTCTTATAGCAATCTTCCACAATGTAAGATACATTAGGCACTACTATCCATACATTAACTTAACTTTCAACGTCATTAGAGGACGCCCGTATCTCTCAACTGAGGCATGGAAGCACAAAATAGAAACAATACCCTCGCTTTTCTTCAAAATTGCTTACTTTATATATTTGGGAAAAATATTAAGATATTTTGTGTTAACATATTTGTTTTAAAATATGTTTATTAACAGAAACAATGAATGTGTCGCGAAATATGGTTTTTAATATGTAAACTTTTTTCATCAATTTTAATAAAATATTTAAAAAAAAAAAAAAAAATTAAATGACTATACAGAATTTTTTTTTTTTTTACCCCACAATTCTCTCATGCCATAATTTAATACTTTGTTGAATTTTTTTTAAACATATTGTAGTGAGTTTGAGGTAGTAGTGCTTAGTTCCTGTTTAAAAGTAGATGGGATGAACCCTAACCCCTCCCTGCACTCCATAAATTTAGTAAAATCAATTTTATTTACTAGAAACTAGTCCTGGGACGATTAATTGGAATCGGAATTGGAAATCAGAAAAATTATTTTGACGATTCAGAACCAGTATCATAAGAATTTGTGCCAAAACGATTCTTTTGATTATTTTTTTGGTCCCCCGACAAAAGGAGTGTGTACCTATAAATTCACCCTTCTCCATTCGTCCATTCGTCAGTCCGCAATTTTCTCAATAACTACGCCTTGGAATTTTTGTGAAATTTTGCACAAACATTAAACATGATATGAGTAAAAAAAGTAACAGAACGGATTTTTCGGGAAAACTCCAGTCCTTCCCCTAGGGGTGCATTTCGGGTTAAAATGGACACTTTTGTGCTTATTAATAAAAAAATTGATGCCTTGGATTTTTAAAAAGTTTCTGAAAAGTTATAACTAACTGATTTCTATATAATTTTATTTGTCTATACTTTGCAATAACTCTTGGGTGTTCCCTAGAATAGCTAGACTTTGGAATTCCTTTCCTGATACCTGCTTCCCAAACTGTACTGATATGCAGAAGTTCAAATGCAACTTAAACCAACATTTTAATCTTTCTTAGGCATGGTGCCAATTAGTAGCCTCTTACGTCCAAGTGGTAATATGCCATGTTTGGGGTAGAAGGTGAATAAAAAAAACTTACCTGTAGCATTTATTTTAAACTGACAACGTTTACAAGCTACTTCATAACCCAAACCAGGGAGGGGTAGCACGGTGCCACAATTTGGGCAAAAATCTGGTTCACACTTGAAAAATTTTTCAGACATTGTCTTGCAATTATTGATAATCTGAAAAGAGAAAATTTTGTGTTAGACATGGGTATTATTACAGAAATTCTAATTGTTATTGGTCATACTGGAATAAACCATATAAATGTTTTAAAAAAAAAAAAAAAAAAAAAAAAAAAAAGAAGAAAGAAAGGTACTTATCCAAAACCTAACCAAAGTTTGTGTCTGTATTTTCCCTGCATGGTTACGTAAGCAACCAAAAAAAAAAAACTGACGCAAAGACTACCGGAGACGATAAAATTAAAACACTGACCACAAAACTGCAAGAAACTAAATAATTGTACAAAATACTGTTAGAAACTCACTACTCAATATATGTTACCGTGATATAGGCCGACATATATTCGGTGGGTTTCTAACAGTATTTTGTATAATTTGTTTGTTTTAACTCATTTTCCAAAACTGTGTTCTACAGCAAGCATACCGCCATTTTTCTTTTCAAACTATATCGATAAACACTGTATGATCTTCGAACCGATTACACATAATTTTCCCAGATAGGTAGAAGAGTAATTTATTTTGCCTTTGATAACATTTATTTGTTACATATTTGATTTTTTGACAACTTTTTCGAATCTATATGTATAGTAACACGAACCCCAAAAAGGTATAAACAATAACAAATAAATGTTACCAAAGGCAAGATAAGTTATTCTTCCACCTAATTGAACAAGTTTTTATTTGTGCAGAGAAAGTACCGTACTGTTTTTTAGATAGTATTTTTCAAGTTAAAGTTAAGTTATATGGTATCTTTCGGGTGCTAGTGCACTTACTGATCACTGGAACTCTCTGCCGCTTGCCTGTTTCCCACCTGACTACAACTTGGACGTCTTCAAGTCCAACATAAACAAACTCCTGACAAACCGCCCCCTTAAGTAACACACTCTATCAAAAAACCCATTACTACAATACTATCTCATTGATTACTGTACACGCAATAACCCTTATCCATGAGTGGCCTTCGGGCCTTGATAAGTGGTGTCCCCCATGTAAAAAAAGAAAAAAAAAAAAAATTGTATTTCCAAGTTTAATATGTTTTTTTACTCAATTGTAAGGTTAAAGTATAGAATAGGTGAAAAACACCTCCCCATGTTAAGAATGGCTTTTTAAATAATAACATTATTTCAGCACGGATCAATAAGTGAACTAGTACCATCTTTTGTTTATTAAATTGTTAGATGAAAGTACAAAATAGTTACAAAACACCTTCTCTTCCCCTTAAGAATCGGTTTCTAGATAATGTCATTATTTCAGCACAGTACATTCTCTGCATAAATACTTTTATTTTAAAGTATTTATTTTCTTTCGTAAACATGTACTGTTAAGACTTAAGTTAGAACAGGCAAAAAAAAAAAAAAAAAAAAAAAATGGCTGACATGAGATGGTCATCTGGAGAGGGGGTCCCGATAATCGCTCCAAAATCTAAAATTTAACAATTGATGCTTCCATTCAGTCTTGAAAGACAAAGGACCCCCCCCCCTGTAGGGGCAGCTGTGCGTGTAATTGCGAGGCAACGGTTGCCCAATAATCACCATCCACACCTCTCCTGAATCGGTTTGAGTCCAGTGGCAAGGAGAAGTGCAGGATGACTGGAAACAATGCCGAGATAAGCGGAGAGCATATACAACACCTGGAAGTTCCAAATAGTCACCAATTTAGTACTGACTGGGTTCAACGTTGCTTAACTTCGATAATCTAACGGGAACCGGTATGTCAACGTGATTATGCCGTATTAAACAATGCTCTGAAAGAAAAGTATTTTTGAGAGGGTTGTATTACTGTACACATAGATTCGAAAAAGTTGTCACAAAACAAATATATGACAAATAAATGTTATCAAAGGCAAGATAAGTTACTTTTTCTACCCAACTGGATATGTTTTTAGTGTTTTTATTCAATGTCACATGTTTATTCAGCTCGAAAAACATATGGTTTACCGATGTATTGGAAAATTTAAAATGGCGCCCGACTCTCTCTTTGACACGGTAAGTTTGAGAAAAGGAGTTAAAAATAAAAAATATGCAAAACACTGTTAAAATCCCACCGAATATATGTCAGCCTATGTCACAGTAACATATTGAGCGAGTTTCTAATCGTATTTTGTCTAATTTTTTATTTATACCTCTTTTCCCCAAACTTACCGTGTCAAAGAGAGAGTCGGGCGCGGGCGCCATTTTAAATGTTCCATTGTATGTTTTTCGAGCTGAATAAACATGTTACATTGAATAAAAACACGAAAAATATATCCAGTTAGGTAGAAAAGTAACTTATCTTGCCTTTGATAACATTTATTTGTTATATATTTGTTTTTTGACAACTTTTTCGAATCTATGTGTACAGTAATACAAACCTGTTTTTTTTTTTTTTTAACGACCTGATCCAGCGCCAGCGTAGTATCAACACCTACAACCTCCCCATGTTAAGATGGCTTTCAGTATAAACACCCCAAACCTCGAAAGCCGTTCTTAACATGGAGTGTTTATTCCGAACGCCGTTCTTAACATGGGGAGGTGTTGATACTACGTTGGGGTCGGTCGTAAAAAAAAAAAAAAAACTTTTCTCGCCTTATTATCTGTACTGGATAATGCCCTTCCCCTTGATTTGCTTTTGCAAACTGCCCCCTCTTGTGTTATTAACTGTGGCGAAATAATCAAATGCGTCAGAAATCACACTCGTCCGTTTAAACACGTGTGTTAGTTTTTCAATTTGCATTTCGCTGTAAGCAATTCAATTAAAAATCGGAAACAAAGTTTTTTGTTTTTTTACTTACTTATTTCTTCTTAATGGTAGAAAGAGATTTTATTCTCTCAGTAATTTTCAAATTTTAAAAGATTTTCATTTGTGAAACTAAACTTAAAACGAAAATATAAATTAAAAAAAAGGAGGACAAATTTTTATTGACACCGGATTTTGTTTGCAGCGACATCTATACACAAACAGAACAAAAAATTCCATAAAGGGAGATAACTCGTTTTTTTTTTTTTTTTTTTTTTAAAGTTCCCCCTAACCTGACTATATTTTGCATACTAATTTTTCATTTTTTTTGTAAAATAAAAAGATATATATATAATGTTAAAAGTCCACGTATGCTTCTAGGATAGTGATTTAAAGGTTATGAGGGGTTTTTGAAGCATGAAAAACGATGTTACTTTTTGTATTTAATATTTTTATGATTTTTTATATTTCAAGCGGACCTCATCCTTCAAAAAACCCTCATAACCTTTATATATATATATATATATATATATATATATATATATATATATATATATATATGTGTGTGTGTGTGTGTGTACACATATATATTTATGCATACGTCTATGTATATGTATGTACTTTTGGAAATACACATGTATTTTTATAATTTATCATTTCGGGTTTGTATTACTGTACACATAGATTCGAAAAAGTTGTCAAAAAACAAATATATAACAAATAAATAGTGTTTACCGATGTATTGGAAAATTCAAGATGGCGCCTGACTCTCTTTAACACGGTAAGTTTGGGAAACGGTGTTATAAATAAAAAAAACTAGACAAAATACTGTTAAAAGTCCACCGAATATATGTCAACCCATGTCACGGTAACATATATTGAGCGAGTTTTTAACAGTATTTTGTCTAGTTTTTTATTTATAACACTTTTTCCAAACTTACCGTGTTAAAGAGAGAGTCAGGCGCCATCTTGAATTTTCCAATACATCGGTAAACACTATGCTTTTCGAGCTGAATAAACATGTTATATTGAATGAAAACACGAAAAATATATCCAGTTTGGTAGAAAAGTAACTTATTTTGCCTTTGATAACATTTATTTGTTATATATTTGTTTTTTGACAACTTTTTCGAATCTATGTGTACAGTAATACAAACCCAATGTTTCTTTTCTGTGTCTTACGTTATACATTAGTACATTAGGGGTCATTTCGAGTTAAAAGTTTATTTACTGCACTCATCTGGACTAGAGAAAATCATGATTTAAATGTGTATGTCTCGTCTAAATAACTAACGATAAATATCCAATATGGCCGACCAGACGGGTGATCAAAAAGTCAGATCGACGTACCGGAAAAAGAAAAGAGACCAAATTGACAACTTTACGCTTTTCGGATTATTTTATGTTTTATTTTCTTGGTGGATATTTTTTGGTCGGTTTTTTATGGGGGGTGGGGGTGGAGAGGAGGGTTTTTTTTTTTGTTTTGCCAGAGATTATAGTTATAGGTAAAAACATTAGAAACACTTCAAACATTTGAGAAGGCACTTAAACCATAAAAAATAACGGTAAATAAGTATCAAAATTATTTTTGTTTTGCTTTGTTCTAAGTTCAAGCCAAATTGAAATTTGTATTTGTTACGTTTGAATAAAAAATAATTATTAAAGCAAAAACAGTCGCGTTCTCGTTGAGTAAGCTTGTTTTTTTTATTCAAGAAAATAAAAGAGACTCATTTTTGTTTAGAAGTTGTCAATTTCATTTCGTTTTCTGGTACGCTCGATCTGACTTTTTGATCACCCGTCTGGTCGGCCATATTAGATATTCACCGTTAGTTATAGACGAGACATACACATTTAAATCATGATTTTCTCTAGTCCAGATGAGTGCAGTAAATAAACTTTTAACTCGAAATGACCCCTAATGTACTAATGTATAACGTAAGACACAGAAAATAAACATTTATAATGCGTACACAGCTTTATTTTCTCATAGAACCTCAATACGCTCTCAAGGGATTTTACCAATCGGATGCATTTAGTTTTTACTTTTACTTATTTTATAGTTTTTCATCACTATTTTGCTTCCATACGAATTACTCTATATTTTATCTTTGATTTTGTTATTCTAATTATATTTATTTATTTTAATCTAATTCTATTTCCATACTTGTTGATTTTCTATCTCGCATTTGGTATACATTTTTTATTACTTTCCAAATATTTATCATTTTATTTTTAATTGGAATTCATTGAGGGTGAGTATTATTTATTAATCTTATTTATTGCGGACTATTATCCTCATTTTTATTAGTTGTATCACAACGTTTCGGCCAACTATTCTTCTTGTCTTCGTGTCGCAGTTGATAAAGACGTTGAATCTCTACAGTTCCAGGTGAGAATTGTCTGAAGATAGCGGTTTCAATCCTACTGAAAGCCGGCCAGAGGCTTACTTGGCCAAAAACGTGGTGGGACGACAACAACTACGGAAGACAGTAATTGCAGTGAATGCAGTCAGGAGACTCATAGTTCCTATCCGTTGCGGTTACCACCTGACGAAGGCCAGAGGAATAGTTGACCGAAACATCGTGAAACAACTAATTAAAAATGAGGATAATTGTCCACAATAAATAAAAATCAATAAATAAAAATTAATAAATAAAATTAATAAATAATACTCATCTCAATAAATTCCAATTAAATAATATAAGAAATTCACTGTTTGAAAATAATTCGTTGAAAGGCCAGACGAGTGAAAATAAATGATTTTTAATAAATATTTCGTGAGGCAACAAATAAAAGATGCGGATAATCGTCCGCAATAAATAAAAATTGATTCATCATTTTTGGTGCTTCTACACTTTATCGCCGAAACTGGAGACACCATTTTATTTCGAGCACCTGTCGATTAGAATCAGAGGGAGAAATCAGTATTTTAGACTATAACCAAAGTTGTAAATAAATAACAAAAAAATTAAACTAGATAAACTTCCGGAAAGAACTATGAAAAAAAAACGTAAGTAAAGTGAAAGAGAACATATATCCATAATTGTTTAATTGGAAATGTTTCGATTTGATTAATGAAAACGGGAAAGTTTTTCATTTAATTTTAAGTTAATTTATTCTTTCCGGAAGCAATCGTTCTCCAGTTTATTTATTTATTTATTTATTTATTTTGTTATTTATTTATTTTGTTATTTATTTATTTATTTATTTCATGCTTCGGCCATAGTTTAAAATATTGATTTCTCCCTCTGATTTTAACGGCAGCTGCTCGAAATAAAATGGCATCTCCAGTTTCGGCGATAAAGTGTAGAAGTACCTCATTTTTTTTTTTATAAACTTTTTTTTTTTTTTTTTTTTTACATGGAGGTCATCACTTATCAAGGCCCAGGAGCCACTCGGGGATAAGGGTTATTGTGTGTACAGTAATCAATGGGATAGTATCGTAGTAATAGTTAGTATTGGGGGTTTGATAAGGTGTCATTACTTAAGGGACGGTTCCTCAGGAATTTGTTTGTGTTGGACTTGAAGACATCCAAGTTGAATTCGGCTCGGGGGGGGGGGGAAACAGGCAAGCGGCAGAGAGTTCCACCGGCATGCAGTTCTAAGAAAGAAGCTTTGTTCATGGAATCTACGTTTTGATTTAGGCGCAGTTAAAGAGTGGAGAAAATTATTTACAGTGGTTTCAGCTAGTCGGGTGTTTTTCGTTTTACTATGACTTTACTATTTGAGTATTTTATTTTTTAATCGGGGTGTTACATGATAAGGGCTGTCCCCTTTTCATGTAAGTATAAAAATGGAGAATTTAGTTTAAAATGAAAATGAAATAGCATAGGCGGAATTCGAACCTCGTAATCTAGGTGTAGAAATAGATTACGTGTGAGAATTTAAAAATGTAAAACAAACATTTGTTTAGAATATAGATAAATATTTCAAGGAAAGAATGTTAACTATCAAGTTTGTTATGAAATTTTAAATTGAATGAATGCAGCTTATAAGATAATGTTTTTAACATATTGAATATAGGTTAAAATTCCTTTTGTAGAAATAGGAAAAGTTTTGGACACGTATGTCCAGGACACGTGGAAGAATGCACATGTTTTAACATGTGTATGACGTCACGGAAAATAGAAAGTTCTAGGAATAGAGAAAAAACTTTAGAGTTAGTCAGTCAGTGAAGAAACTCGGAGAGAGACAGTCAGGCGTCTAGGAGCGAGACGTCACTTCAAGGAAAAATGTGAGACTTTGAATTCTTGGTGATGGAACACGGCCGTGTGACGAAATAAACCATCAAGTGTTTTTTGTAAAGCTCGTCTTGTGTCTTATGATTCTTACGAAAAGGTAAAGTCCAATTTGTATTATATATTTGTGTTATATGTCTTTACATACACGTCTCAATATCATCATGTCCGAACTGTCTGAACACTCAAAGAGCTTTCTTCTTCTTCCATTCAACACAATTAAGGAATGAACTTTTAATATATAAGAATCTCTCCTAACATGAACAATCTATCTAAAAGTCTCTACAACAACATCTCTCTCTCTCTCTCTCTCTCTCTCTCTCTCTCTCTCTCTCTCTCTCTCTCTCTCTGAGTCCTTACAACACATCTCTCACTAAGAAAAAGCATCACTTCTAATAAGACTCTCTCAATGAAACCCCGATATGCAACAGGAGTTCCTGTTTTTTGTTTTTTTACAAATGGAAAAATAAAAATGAATAAATAAGGAAAGACGCTTCTGAAGAAGAAAGTATACAATGTAAATATCGAAGAAAGGAAGACATTTTTATTTGGATTTAATTATTCATGTTTCATTGTGTGAACTTTTTTGTTTTTTTTCTTCTTGCTTTCTTTTATTGCCTCAGGCAGATTTAATTAAAATCTTGTAAAGAATTGTTTTGGGGAGAAAGGGAAGGTATGTAACAGTGCATATGAGTGCGTGGGAAAGTATCAGCGGCAGCGAAAAATGACTGACTTGCGAAGAAATTAGCAGACGCACCAGTAGCTGAAAAATGCGCGTATGCAAATTAGGAAGTGCCTTCGCAAGAAGAAAAAGAAGAAAAAAAAAGGAGAAAATATGCACCACATGGGTGGGAGAAGCACGGTGATACATCGGAGAAAATGGATGTGTAAAGTCGAGGACAAGAATGGGCCGGCTGTGCCCAGCATGTGGTCGGAAGAAAGAGCAACACCTGCCAGGCTAAAATGGACATGTGGCAGCCAGTGACTTTTTAAGTGGTGCTGAAAGTAATGGAAATAAAAACGTTTTGTTTAAAAAAAAAAAAAAAAATAGCCAATCCGGATTTTAATTTATTTCCTTTGTTTGTATGCAACGGCAACGTTACAGTTCTGGTGACTAAAGAAGGTAGTTTTCGGATCAAAATGTTGCAGAAAACTACGAACAATGCTTTAATAATCTAAAAGAAAAAAGTTATAAATCAACCACGGTGATATGTTCAAGTAATAAATATTGACATTAAAATAAATTACAATGTTTAAAAATGTCCATTTCTACAAATTAGCAAAACGCTTTGACACCGGCTTGGTAAACATCAAAATCTAATCTAGAAATCTCACACCTAATAATTCTTCGTCAATTCGAGAAATGGATTAAAATGATGTTTTAAAAATACACAGGAAATAAAAATTTCCAGGCTTTCTCGTATGAGCACTTTTATTGCTAGTGCACACAGGAAACTTACAGTCTCCTTCAAAGTAAGCTCCTCCTGTTGCAACACACTTGTAGTGCCGTCCCAACAACACGTGAGTGTGTCAATGACCCTGGTCACAGCTTCCTTCATCTTCTCAATTGTCATAACAGGTTTTCCTTGAGCTTGGGGAATAACCAATAACATCGCAGCCTCTTTCCTCTTCTCAATTGTCTCATAATGACAGCCTCTAATGCTTTCCTTGAGCTTAGGGAATAATGAAAAGTCACAGGGAGCAAGTTCTGGATTATAGGGAGGGTGAGGAACTTTCTTGATGCACATCTAGGTTTAATAGTCTGTGATATTCTCCGAGCACCCTTGGGATAAACTTTGAACAAATCTTTCACATTTATAGTTCCTCACGAATAATTGTGTGTACAGTTCCCACACTGACATCAAACTGTACACTTATTGTCTCTACAGACACACGAGGGTCCTTATCCATGAAATTCTTTATTTGGCCAATCATCTCTAGTGTTCTGACTTCCTTATTCCTCTCATACTTCTCATCATCCCTCTCAAACTCCCTGCCTTCCTTGAATCTTTTATGCCACTCAAAAACCGATACTCGATTCGTGCAAGATGGTCCAAAAGCAGTCTGAAGCATTCCATATGTTTCTATTGCATTTTTTCCATATTTTAAACAGTTCAGGGAATAACCAAAAGTCACAGGGAGCAAGGTATGGGCTATAAGGCGGGTGAGGAACTGTCTTTATGTCCATCTTGGTCAAGTAGTCTGTGACAAGCAAGTATGGAGCACCCTTGGGGCAAACTTCCTCAAAAAATATTTGTGTGTACATTTCCCACGCTGACACCAAACTGTGCACTTATGGTCTCCATAGACACATGACAGACGGAGGAAGAAAAAAGTGTACACCAGGCGAGATGGACGATGGCAAGAGACTTTTAAGTGATGCGGAGACGGGGAAAGTAACAGTAATAAGAACTTTTATTAAAAAGGAAAAAAAAAAAAAAAATGGGTTATGTTTTTTTTTGTTTTGTTTTTTTTACATGGTAGCCACCACTTATCAAGGCCCAGAAGCCACTCAGGGATAAGAGTTATTGCGTGTACAGTAATCAATGGGATAATATCGTTAGTGATGGAGATTTGATAACGTGCCTTACTTAAGGGAGCCGTTTATCAGGAATTTGTTTATGTTGGACTTGAAGACATCCAAGTTGTAGTCAGGTGGGAAACAGGCAAATGGAAGAGAATTCCACAGGCGTGCACTTCTAAGAAAGAAGCTTAGTTCATGGAATCTACGTTTTGATTTAGGCACAAATAAAGATTGGGGAAAATTATTGACAGTGGTTTCAGCTAGACAGGTGTTTTTCGTGAAAGATTGGCGAGGCGGGACCAGAGATTGGAGCTCAGACGAGCACTTGCTATGGAAATAACGATAAAACAAAGACAGGCTCGCAACGTCTCTTCTGTGGGAGAGAGGCTGCAGGGAAGAGAAAAGGGCATCCCCCACTAAGCCACGAATAAAATAGTGAATAAAAGGAGAAAGGAAGTTTTAAACACACCGGAAGTTGGCACAAGTAGCTATGGAAGCACAAAATCGATACAATTTTCAATTATATTTTATGTTTATTTTTTTTTTTTTTTATCTCCTTATAATAAAAATATGTAAAAATACGTAAACTTTTTTTATCAATTATTTTTTTTATTCTTTAATCACATAAAAAATTTAAAAAAATAAAAAAGATATGTGATTAAATTTTTTTTTTAAAAATGGATAAAAAAGTGCATGTATTTTTTATATATTTTTATGAATTTTATAAATTTTTTGTTAATATATTTTATCAAACATATTTAAGTTTTGTGTTTGTGGTTTTTTTTGGGTTTTTTGTTTTTAAATGTATTTTATTATTTAAACCTGTGTAATCTTTTACGATCTTTGCTGCCAAGTATGTTCTATCTGTAACCCCTGCCAAAACAAGAGATGCAATGTGTAGGGGAAAAGAAGTTTGGCGTTCTGACGATAACAGAGATCACCATGAGTAAACCTTGGTGAACCAATATCGCCATCAATGAAGTGCCACGGAAATTCAAGCTGGATTCTGGGGCAGGTGACTGTGATTCCAAGTTAAGAAGAGACCTACCAGATTTCTCGGATACCCATAAAATTCTTCATGGTCCAAGACATATTCCACTCAAAGTGACTGGAGTGGTTACTGCAACTGTCTCGCATTAAGAGCTTTCAACAGAACAGCGGATATTTATTATCCCCAATCTCGAGGAGCCATTGTTAGGAAGGCCAGCCATCAAAGCACTTAAGCTCGTAAATGTCCACCCAGACTTGCATACTGCCAGCAGCCAGAAATGACCATTCGACCCAAAAAAAGAAATGCCAGACCTATTCACAAAATAATAAAAAAAAGGAATAAAACAAAATGACACCTCCTTCTTGTTTAAAATGCACCGCATTTATTTTTCAACAAAAATAAGATGAACAAGCAAAGATCCGATGGGTAAAAGTTCTTGAGAAATAAATCATTATGATTAGAATGTTAGATGAAAGTCCTTTGTTGAATTAATAAGGTTAGAAGGTGAAAGTCTTGTGTGAAAATAATGTCCTTATTTCAAGGTTTGTGTTTTAACTGGCAAAGTTTGCCTTATTCAAAAGTCCCATGAGGAAAGTAGTCCGTTGTTATTAATTCTTATAGAAAATGTACGGAATGGGTGCATGCGTGCATAAGTGTGTTTTTGGAGTGCCCGCGTGGCGTGTGTAATTGTGGTTTCGATAGCTTGAAAGCGATGACGAAATGAAAACGAGAGGTATGTTCTCGTATCACGTCGGAGCGAGAAGAAAAGAAGAAGGAAGCGAAAAAGGAGGGAAGAAAGAATGTTTGATGCGTTTAAATACTTTTTGGACCGGCTCCAAAACAAGATTACTACTGCTGATATTTTGGTTTTTGGAAAAGCGTTAAACAGACAATCTTCTAAATTTTCTCATTGATCGCTTGTGTCATGTGATACTGTCGTCAACTACGTCCGCCAGAAATATGTCCATTTTACTTTAGTTGTTGTGAGAAAAGTGTGTGGGCATATTTGAAATTATGTCGTTGCTGGAAGAACTTATTTTTTGTGCAAAATGCGCAGGGAAATTGAAATGAATAAACGTTCATTTATTTGCACGCGAGCATGTGTGTGTGTGTGTGTGTGTGTGTGTGTGTGTGTGTGTGTGTGTGTGTGAGAGTGTGAGTGTGAGTGACTGCACAAATGAAAATGTTGGCGTGGAAAAGATATGCGATTAAAAGATTTTAAAAATTGATAAAAAGATATGCGATTAAAAAAAAAATTGATAAAAGAAAGGTCGTTACACAGGTTTAAATAAAAAAAACTAACTACATTTGAAAAAAAAAACAAACAAACAAAAAACAAAACTTCATCGCACATCTTTGTAAATAACTACGTTTAATTAAGTTAAAAAAAAAATGAACATAAAATATAATTGAAAATTATATCAATTCTGTGCTTCCATACTTAAATTGAGAAACGTGTGTGCCAACTTCCATTGTGTTTAAAACTTCCTGTCTCCTTTTATTCACCTTAACCAAAAAATGCAGACCTGGATTTTATTTTATTTTTTTTTATCCTTTTATTTTTATGGAACGACAATGTTACAAGTGTGCCTGCCCCACCCCTGGAAAGTGCTGACTTTTCGATCCTACTTTCTGATTCTTGTGTAATACAAGAACCCAAGTTTGCCTAGGTGTGCAAACTTGGGTTCTTGTACCGGAAAATATCCAGTAAATAAAACGTTATTTAGTAAATCATTATTTGGGTTTGTATTACTGTACACATAGATTCGAAAAAGTTGTCAAAAAACAAATATATAACAAATAAATGTTATCAAAGGCAAGATAAGTTACTTTTCTACCAAACTGGATATATTTTTTGTGTTTTTATTCAATGTAACATATTTATTCAGCTCGAAAAGCATACAGTGTTTACCAATGTATTCGAAAATTCAAGATGGCGTCTCACACCCTCTTTAACACCGTAAGTATGGAAAAAGGTGTTATAAATAAAAAAAACTATACAAAATACTATTAAAAACCTGCCGAATATATGTCAACCTATGTCACGGTAACATATATTGAGCGAGTTTTTAACAGTATTTTATCCGGTTTTTTATTTATAACATCTTTTCCCACACTTACCGTGTTAAAGAGAGAATAAGACGCCATCTTGAATTTTCAAATACATCGGTAAACACTGTATGTTTTTCGAGCTAAATAAATATGTTACATTGAATAAAAACACAAAAAATATATCCAGTTAGGTAGAAAAGTAACTTATCTTGCCTTTGATAACATTTATTTGTTATATATTTGTTTTTTGACAACTTTTTCGAATCTATGTGTACAGTAATACAAACCCCATTATTTTTTTGCATTTCCATACACCACACATGGATATAAATATCACTAAAACATCCACTGTGTCATAAGCTTTATTTCGGTATCTAACTTGCCTGGGTGGGTTGCCTGTAGGTTGAGATAAACCGCGTCACACATACAGACAGACAGACAGACAAACAGTAGGAAAATTTATAAGATTTCTCACTGTGGTAGAGAAATAAATACACCATCTAGGTAGAAAAGTAGCTGAGGCCAAGATCACAGTGTGGTATCTGTTCTGATGCTACACTTCACCTTTTCTGTCCTCAGTTAGTGGAGGAAAAATCCTTTATGACCGGGACAATTTTTATTTTTGTTCCTATCCAGCGTGCCCGTTTTTGGGAGCTGGGTTTTCGCCATATTAAAAACCGAACTGTTGTCTAACTCTGCCCTCGTGCGGAGGCAAAAAATAGGAACATTTATTGGATTTGTTTTACAATCGACAGATATTCAAAAAAGGCAAGATAAGTGATGAGCCGTTCCATATAAGTTATCAAATTTAACAAATTTTCATTACTAATGATTATTATATTGTCCAATTTCTACTGTACACTCTTTAACCCTTATCCTTGAGTGGCCTCTTGGCCTTGATAATGAGTTGATACCTATGAAAAAAAAAAAAGAAAAAGTCCAATGTGAACAAGTTCTAATTGAATCGTCCCCCTAAGTAATCCAAGTTTCAAAATTCCCACTGTTTACTATGCTAAAATCACAATGACTAATGTATACCTATTAACTCTTATCCTCGAGTGGCCTCTGGGCCTTGATAAGTGGTGACACCCTTGTAAAAAAAAAAAAAAAAAAAGTTATTCTTCTATCTAACTGGATAAGTTTTTACTGGTTTTTATTTAATGTAAAATGTTTATTTGGTTCGAAAAGCAAGTAGTGTCGAGCGTTACACGAGCACAAGAAAAAAATGGCCACATAATATCTCTTATATCTAGGTACATGCAAAATGAATGCTGATGCTCAAAAAAGTATAAACATTTTGACTCCTTCCTTTACTTAAAAATTCACCAAAAATCAGGAAAATAACCAATTTTAATGAAATTTTCAGTATTTATGAAATAATGATCACGGAATATAATGGACCCATAATTTTTATTTGACTGTTGTAGTAATGCACTAAACACATTACCTCCCTTTGGATAGGCCCGGATGTAATCTTACCGGCCTAGCTCTCATGCTAAATAAACGTTGATTTACTCGCTCCTCTGTTCGGCTCTATTTCCTATAAATAGCACTCCAATAAATAACACTTCATGGTGGCTAGCAGTGGGATTAAATAGCCATAAATAAATATATACAGAAAGAACAGCACTACAACGGTAAGGCAGGACATATGGGAAAAGTTTTGATCACATAGATACCGGCAGTGATGAGAATGTTTACCTATAGCACTTCCACTCCATTGCCATCAGTTCAAAATGCATGGACAGCATCATTAACAGATGTAGGGATGAGGCCTACATAACCCTGAACATCGAGCCACCCCACCTAAAGTATAGAACACACCACACCTTACAAATGAAAATCGACCCCGGGGCATCAGGCAACACTCTGCCATTGCAAACTTTCCAGACGATGTATGACAAATCTCAAGAAGCCCTGCCCATCTTAAAACCCTGTCCACACGTTAAACTGACCTTATACGGAGGCGAGCGCATCCGATGCCTGGGAACTATTAGCTTCTCATGTCACCACAAGGACTCGGAATGGACGAACACATTGTTCTACGTTGTAGAAGTACAAGGACTGCAGTCGTGGGGCTCCCAACATGTGAAAGGCTGAGGCTTATCACAATTCATGTTCACACCCTCAAAAGATGCCCAGCTGCACCCATCATGTCCATCACCCAATTTATGTCCAATTTCCCAAATCAGTTTGACAGGAAAGGAATTTTTAGTGGGACTGCCAAACTCCTACTGGAGGAAGGTGCCGAGCCTTTCATTGACCCTCCACAGAAATGCAGCATCCACCTTAAGGAGGAAATCAATAGGCTCATTGAGGAAGAGGTACTCATGAAGGTCGAAGAACACACAGATTGGTGCTCCAGCCTCGTGTACAGCACAAAGAAATATGGGTCGCTCTGAATATGCATGGATCCACAGAAGCTTAACACAAATCTCAAGAGATGCCCACACAAAATACCCACCATGGAAGAACTGAACCCAGCTTTTTCGAAGACCAAAGTATTCAGCAAACTCGATGCCAAGGCTGGATACTGGTTGATACACTTGGATGAAGAGGCACAGCTCTTGACAACCTGCAGGATACCTTTCGGATGGGTATGTTGGAAACGCTAACCATTTGGCCTTAACGTCCCCCAGGAGATTTTCCAAGCAAAAATGGACCAAATTCTAGAAGGCACAGATGGTGTGGCCAGTATTGCTGACGATGTAGCAGTATTTGGTCAGAACGACAACCACCACAGCATCAATCTACGCAAACTCATGACCCGAGCAGCTGAAACGGGTCTCGTCTTTAACAGCCAGAAATGCTTTATAAAACAGCCCACCATACCTTTTTTGGAGAACGTCTACACCCCTGATGGAATAAAGCCAGATCCAGACAAGGTACATGATATAAAGAAGATGCCAACCCCACAAAACAAGGGGGAACTGCAACGCTTCTTGGGTATGTTGAACTACCTGTCCCCATACATTCCCAACTATGCTGAGAAGGCACACCCACTATGCGGTCTTCTTAAATCCCAAGCACCATGGATTTGGGACCTTGGACACTAAAGGTGCTACGATCAGCTTAAAGAGATGATCTCCCAGGACACATGCCTGTCATACTACAACCAGACCAAGCCTATAATGCTCAAGGTGGACGCTTCGCAGAAGGGCCTGGGAGTAGCCCTGATCCAAAATGGCAAACCGATTGCATTTGGATTGAAGACACTTACCGAGGCCCAAACCTGGTGCAGCAACATTGAACGTGAAATGTTGGCCGTGGTGCATGGTATTCAACGGTACCATCCATACCTTCACGGAAAAGCCTTTTCTATCATCACAGACCATAAGCCACTCATAACAATCTGCGCCAAGCCACTGCATTCAGCCCCACACCAGTTACAGCGCATGCTGCTAAAGATCCAGGGGTACAGCTACAATATTATGTATGGACCGGGCAGTGAAGTGATCCTCTCTGACACCTTAAGCTAGCTACCCAACCCTGACAACAATTGAGCTGAATGAGAGGGTTTACAACCTAAACACAGAGGTCAACAAAGACCAAACCATCTCAACCATCAAATTCTCACAGGAAAAGCAGATGCTACGGATGGAAACTATCAGAGACCCAATGATGAATCTAATCAAGGTCATACACCAAGGATGGCCTGACAACATCTATGATTTACCTATAGGGATCCGCCCATACGGGTCTTTCCACAATGCACTTGCTGTCGAATCGGGAATTTTATTTAAAGGCAGACAAGTTCTCATCCCAGAAACCATGAGAGAAGACATTCTCCACCAGCTCCACCAAGCCCACCAAGGCATTGAAAAACCATGCTGATTTGCCAGAGAATGCGTGTACTGGATCAATATCAATAAGGACATTGAAAGGATGTGCAGGTCGTGCACACTATGCCAAGAGTACCAGGATGCACACAGGCATGAACCACTGCTCCCACACGACATTCCATCCTAGCCTTGGAAGATCATCGCATCCGACATATTTAAAATTGATGGACAACAATACCTACTCACTATCGACAGATACTCTAAATATCCCATCGTCGATGAAATGACATTGCCTATAATCAGCAAGGCAGTGGCAGACAAAATCAAATATTATGCCTCACTTTTTGGTCGCTCGGATGAAATTATGACCGACAATGGCCCCTCAGTACTCTGGACATACCTTCCAAAACTTCATTAGATCCTGGGGCATTAGACATGTGACACGCTCACCCCACTATGCCAGAAGCAATGGCTTTGTGGAAAGACATGTGAGACATACCAAGTCGATCATAAAGAAGTGCAAAAGGGAGAGAACCGACATCCACCTCGCTCTGCTTCAGGCCAGGCCAACACCAATAGATAGCAAACTCTCTTTGCCAGCCGAAATGCTGTTTGGCAGGCCAATACCTACCACTCTACCCAGCCGGTCAGAACCAGGCAGAGAAGACCACCGCGACCAACTACAGGCAAGGTCGTCAAACATGAAGACCCACCATCATCAGCACAGTGGAGCCAGACTGCTACCACCACTATATCCAGGCCAATGTGTGCGGATACTCAACAGGACGGCTCACACATGGCACCCAGGGACCATTCTCAAAAATGATGAGGGACCCAGTAGTTATATAGTCGAAATGCCTAATGGCGCAAGACACCGTTGCAGCTGAACCCACCTGCGTGCCATACCTTCCCCAGCAACTAAGAAAGTATGTTTTCAAATCGCTGAACATAATATCCCACATGATATGACCAAGCCAGAGGAAACAAAGGCTTAGGACAAAACCAACGAAACCAACAGTAACACACCCTTACAGGGCAAAAGCAGGTATGGCCCACTCCAAACCAAATGAGGCAGAACTATAAGAACACCCTCATGATACAAAGACTGACCCCACTCAACAAACCAATGATATGAACTGTCACAAAAACAAAACAAAACAAAAAAACACACACACGTATACAAATATACACAATGAACTAAACAGGGGGGAGGGGAGGGTTGTAGTAATGCACTAAATTACCTCCCCTTGTATAGGCCGGATGTAACCTTACCGGCCTAGCTCTCATCTATCTATATATATAAAAGCGAAAATGTGTGTGTGTTTGTGTGTTCGCTTTTTGTGTATGTCCAAGAAAGGCTTTTTTCAGAGAAGCGGTCGGTCGCCTAACAACTTTTTAAAACTTTTTATATCACATGTAAATCGTAATATCTCAGAGTTAACAACGGAGCTTGCCTGTCTATTTAATTTGCTCGACTTCGGCAAGATAAATATTCAACAGTTTTTGCTCACTGCATGTGGGTTAGGCCTTTTCCTATAATAAAAGCGACACTAATTGTCTAGGTATTTTTCCGGGATCGCCAGAAATGTCCGAAAGCAATGAGCTTTGATCAATGTGGAAATATTATTTCCTTATATCAGACAATTGCTATTCAATTTGGACAAGTGGAGCTGTTTCCCCCATCCTCAACATCTTGGAAAAAAAAAAAAAGAAAAGCGTTCCGCACTAAATGATACCCCGCAGTCAAAAGTTGACTTCATTAAGTCATTAAAACGTGCACCTGCTAATTTAAGTAGCATCTCGTGGTGGCCCAATGGTTAACGTTGCACTCTTTTTTTTTCACACTTTAATTTCCAACTTTGCCTCAAGGGTTCGGGTTCGATCCTCATACTTACCTACCGAAACATTTTTTTTTTTATTTTACCCCCCTCCCCAGAGTTTTGATTTACCCAAAACCACACACACCTCAAAACACCTGGGCAACGCTGGGTACCCCTCGCTGGTGCTAAATAAACGTCGATTTACTCGCTCCTCTGTTCAGCTCTATTTCCTATAAATAGCACTCCAATAAGTAACACTTCAGTGGGGATGTATTGCTGCGTTTAAATAAAAAAAACATTTTTATTAAAGTTATGGTTTTCAGTAGTAAAAAAAAAAAAAAAGCCTCTAAAGTCCGTATTAATGTATTCGATATAACTCGAAGAAAAATTAATTTCTCAAACTACTGATATTATCATTGAATTAACCATTGTTTATTTAATATTTTCAATAAAAAAAAAAAAAAACAAGAACTTGTTTACATTGGATTTGAAGGATACTATGCTGTATTCAACTGGGAAGCAGGCCAGTGGAACAGTGTTCCACAGGCAGGCAGTTTGGGGACAAAGCTGCATTTAGATTAAGGCACAGATTATGGGAGGTTTGTGAAAGGAAAAACTCGACTTTTTTTTTTTTTTTTTTTAAACTTAGGAATCAGTACTTATCAATGTCCGTTTGAGGATACGGGTTAATGGATGTAAGGTGGTAGTTTAGTAATTGTTAATGGTGTAAATTGAGCAGAATTTGATTATTTTGTTTTTATATGGACAGATATCCAAGGAAATGGCAGAAACACTAGAGGATGACCTCCAATCTGTAGTGGAATGGGGACAAAAATGGATGGTCACATTCAATGCTGCTAAGACTAAGCTTGTTTCCTTCAATAACTACAAGAAACCTTCTCTACCACCAATAGCAATGGCCAAGAACACATTGCCTGAAAGTACTTCTTTTAAACTCCTCGACCTAACGTTTACAGGAAATATGAACTGTAATAGATACATTGAGAGCATTGCCAAGGCTGCTGCAAGGAAGGTTGGCTCCCTCTACCGTGCTAGAAAACTACTTACGCCTGACAGTATCCTGTACCTTTATAAGGCCACCATCCGCCCATGTATGGAGTACTGTTGTCACATCTGGGCTGGTGCATCTGCTGCTTGTCTCTCGCTCCTGGACAGGGTTCAAAAGAGAGTCGCCAACCTGATAGGTCCTGAACTGTCATCTAGGCTTCAGCCTCTGTCCCATCGACGAGATGTTGCATCCCTCTGCCTGTTCTACAAATACTTTAATGGTGAATGCTCTGAGGAACTGCAAACACTTGTACCTCCCCGACGTAACTACCCCCGACAAGTTACTAAGTCTCATCCCTTTACAGTAGAGATCTCTAGGTGCAAGAAAGCCTTTTACTCCAATAGTTTCTTCCCCAAAACTGCGGGTCTTTGGAACTCCCTTCCGGGATTCTGCTTTCCCAACTGCACTGATATGCAAAAGTTCAAGTGTAATGTTAACAAACATCTTTCTACTCATCTCCCTTCATAATGACCCTGCTAATTAAGCCCCTGATAGTAGCCCCCTGCTTCAAAGTGGCACTGTGCCTTGTTTGGGGTGAAAATTGAATAAAAAAAAATAAAAAAAGTCCGTATTAATGTATTCAATATAACTCGAAGAAAAATTAATTTCTCAAACTACTGATATTATCATTGAATTAAGCATTGTTTATTCAATATTTTCAAACAAAAAATTATAATTGCAAAAAATATTCCTACATTTTGTTTTAGATTACATGTTTCACAAAATTTTAATGTGTAAGATTCTAATATTTTCCTTGCTTGCATGAACGTCAAACTTTCAGCGTAACATAATTTTTATATAATCTTTAAAAATAATTTTTTTTTTAATTTAAAGCCGGAACACAGAAAAATAATTAAATTAAAAAATGGTAAAAATTATACAAACGTCCATGAGAAGAATGTACGGATGCACGGCTGGTGTTGGAAAAAAGAAAGAAAACCAGCAGCCCCCTACCTCCGTTTAACTACCCCATGTCATTTTCAGAGTCTTTTGATTTTCTGACATTTTGGGCTTCCATAGAATCATCGCTTACACGACTTTGTTTATTTACACTTTAATGAAGATAGAATTTTTCGCTTTTGTGGTCTAATGCAGCTATTTTTTTTTTTTTTTTTTTACTGATTACCTTTGAAATAGACCCAGAAAACTCATATTTATCTTTCAAAGGATTTTTACAATGAATTTATTTAACTTAGCTGAATTTGTTAGCTCGCTGTGAAAACATTTTTCATTATAATTTTTGTTTTTTTAAATTTTTTTTCACTTGTATAAACATTTTTTTTTCCTTTTGGAAATTAACTGGTAATCTGGAAGAAAGAGACAGCCTGTTTCCTCCGTTTGACTATAGGTGGCGTTACTGTCTGTTCATCCAGTTACGGAAGCACAAAATGTATATAATGGCACCCTTGAAATAAAAATAAATGTTTTTGTTATATTTTAATTTTAAACATGTTTTTTTTTGTTTTTTTTGCAAACATATTTAAGTTTTATTTTTCCAAACATTTACGTTTTGTTGCTTGTTTATTTTTAAACATTTACGTTTTTTTTTTTGTTTTTACGTTTTTTTTTGTTTTTACATATTTTTTGGTTTTTACGTTTTTTTTTTTGAAAAAATAAAACTTAAATATGTTTGCAAAAACAAAAAAAAAATGTAAATATGTTTAAAAAATAAAACTTAAATATGTTTGCAAAAAAAAATGTAAATATGTTTAAAAAAAAAATGTAAATATGTTTGCAAAAAAACAAAACAAAAAAAAACATGTTTAAAATTAAAATATAACAAAAACATTTGAAGGGGACTAGGATATATAAATCCTAATCCCGTTACAAAAGAAATAATGAAACGAATGGAATTGAAGGAAACAACAACTCAATTGATGGATAAAATAAACGTGTTGTTTATTTACTGTTGAAAGAATGAATGTTTTAGATATAACATGTGTTCATGTTCGCGCGGGTGTAACCATCGTTCATTGCGGGACTGGTGTTGTAGAAAGAAAAGGAAATGTGTGTTCATCTCAAGTTTGGGTCACTATCGTTTGTTCGCGCGTGGGAAGAGAAGTGAGTAATGTAATAGAACGAGAAATTGCAGTCCATCGTGTAGACAAAGAAAAAGGATAGAGGGTTGACGTCAGTTAGCAGTCAGCTATGCGGAGGTGTTCTCAGGGACCAGTAGTAGATAGAGAGAGAAAGAGTGAGAATGTGTACGTACGACGGTCTGTTAACTTTTTGCCCCACATAGTAGCAAGTGGTGTGAAGCACGCGGTCGGTCCGTAGACCGACCAGCTCGAAAGCTGGCCCTAAAAGGAAGAAGCCGCTTATTGCTCTTTCTTTTATACTTGTTCCCGGTGGTCTTTTGCGCATGTGTGGATTTCCTTTGAAAGCGGAAGTAACGTTGTCCTTGTGTGCATACGTGTGCGCGTGTGTAAGCACATGTGTCTACGTTAGCGTGTGTGTATATACACGTGAATGTTAGTGTATGTACGCGAACGTGAATGTATGTACGTGTGTGGACGTGGGCGCGTATGTATGTGACAAGTCATATAGCTTGAAATGTGAATGTGTTTTTGTGTGAGACTAGAAAAGGCTCGCACACATTTATTTTTGTTTCAAGGGTGCCATTATATACATTTTGTGCTTCCATAACTGGGTGGACAGACAGTAACGCCACCTATAGTTAAACGGAGGAAACAGGCTCTCTCTTTCTTCCAGATTACCAATTAACTTTAGGTTTTAATCTTTCAAATATAATAAAAAAGTAGTCAGAAACCTACAAAAAAAAAAAAATGATGATAAACTGGCTTTTTTAAAATTTTTTAATTTTTTTTTTTTATTACATTTTCACCCCAAACAAGGCAAATTGCCACTTTGGTGTAGGGGGCTACTATCAGGGGCAACAACTACTGGGGTATTATGTAGGGATTTGGGCAGCAAGATGTCGGTTCACGTTACACTTGAACTTCTGAACGTCAGTACTGTTGGGGAAGCAGGGACCTGGAATGGAATTCCAGAGTCTAGCGGTTCTGGGGAAGAAACTATTGGAGTAAAAAGATCTTTTACATCTAGGGATCTCTACAGTGTGGGGGTGGGATTTAGCAGCCTGTCAGGTTTGTCGAGGGTGCTCACGTCGTGGGGGCACAAGTGATTGCAGTTCGTCAGAGCATTCACCACTTAAATACTTGTAGAAAAGGCAGAGGGATGCAACATTTCGTCGATATTATTCTCCTATTTTTTCCACCACTTTTGTCTGGACCCACTTATATCTTTGAATTCTCAACAATGAGTTAAAAATTATAAAATATACAAAATACTGTTAAAAACCCACAAATTAAATGGAAACAGTTATTCGCTGGGTTTCTAATGGTATTTTGCATAGTTTTTAAGTCTTTGTTGAAATGTCAAAGACATGAGATACGACACGGTCATTTTTCTTGTGTTCGTGTAACGCTCGACACTACTTGTTTTTTTTTAAGCGAATAAACATTTTACATTAAATAAAAACACTAAAAACGAGTTTATTTTATTATACACATAGGTACAAAAAAGTTGTCAGAAAACAAATATATAACAAACAAATGTTATCAAAGGCAAGATAAGTTACTTTTCTACCTAACCGGATAATTTTTTTGGCGTTTTTATTTATTCAGCTCAAAAAACATTCAGTCTTTATCGCTATATGTGAAAAAGACAAACGGTGGCGTGCTCGCTGTTGTATACGTTAAGTTTGGGAAAATGAGTTCAAACTAAAAACTATACAAAATACTGTGAGAAACTCACTCAATATATGCCAGCCTATGTCACGGTAACATATATTGAGTGAGTTCTGTAGTGGACTGGTGGATATATTATACATATCCCCCAGTCGTACAAAATAGGAGAAACGATTTGAATTGGGAAAGGAAAAATGAATTGCTTTGAGGAAGGAACGAACAACGCGTTTACTTGAATTAAACGAACTAGGATTTATTTTGTGAAGAAACAAATGAAAAAGAAGGGTACAACACATGTTCAGATTTGATGAAGTGTTTACTTAAGGGGGCGGTTCATTAGGAATTTGTTAACATTGGACTTGAGTCATAGGGAGAGAAAGGGAGAAAGTCAGTCCAGTTTGGTGTGTGTCTCTCGCTGTTAGCTGGTGAGAAGGAAAGTCTGTTGTAGTATAGAGAGAGAATGAGAAAAAGTCAATCCAGGCCATGGAGAGAGAAAGCATATAAAGTGTACATACTGTCTGTTAGCTCGTGCCTCATACATAGTCGCAGGGGACGTGACATGCGTGGGCGCCCCGAAAGGGGGGCAAATGGTCCGACGACCGCTCAGCTCGAGAGCTAAGTCGAAAAGGGCTGGAAACAGCTTGTCTCTTGCTTTTATAATTGTTTCCGGTGGTCTTTTGCGCATATGTGGATTTTCCTTGAAAGGGGAAGTGACGTCGTCCATGTGTGCATACGTGTGCGCGTATATGTGGGTACATGTGTGTACGTTAGCGTGTGTGTGTATACACGTGAATTTTGTTTTTTGTATCTAAAATATTTACCTTTCACAATGTTTAAGCCAACAAAGATTGTTTCAGACACACAAAGCAATTTTTAATGTCTAAACATAATTTATTGATCTATCTTGCGTTTCCTGATAAATATAATAAAGTGCTTCTCTGAGCTTCAATCTATGGTTCCCTCCCAGCCAAACTTTCATAAAAAGCACTCATCTAACTACAACCACTGTAACGTGGTCGTTTCTTTTTAATTGTTTTGTTACACTTCACACCTCTCGGACCCACACGCTGTCTGGTACCAACACAAAGGAACAAACAAATTATATAGGAGAAAAATAAAAATTGTAGTGGACTGGTGGATATATTATACATATCCCCCAGTCATATAAGATAGGAGAAATGATTTGAATTGGGAAAGGAAAAATGAATTGCTTTGAGGAAGGAACGAACAATATGTTTACTTGAATTAAATGAACTAGGATTTATTTCGTGAAGAAACAAATGAAAGAAAAGAGTACAACATGTGTTCATGTCCGCATTCGTCTCTTGCTGTTTACTGGTGAGAAGGAAAGTCTATTGTCATAGAGAGAGAAAGGGAGAAAGTCAATCCAGTTTGGTGTGTGTCTCTCGCTGTTAGCTGGTGAGAAGGAAAGTCTGTTGTAGTATAGAGAGAGAGAATGAGAAAAAGTCAATCCAGGCCATGGAGAGAGAAAGCATATAAAGTGTACATACTGTCTGTTAGCTCGTGCCTCATACATAGTCGCAGGGGACGTGACATGCGCGGGCGCCCCGAAAGGGGGGCAAATGGTCCGACGACCGCTCAGCTCGAGAGCTAAGTCAAAAAGGACTGGAAACAGCTTGTCTCTTGCTTTTATAATTGTTTCCGGTGGTCTTTTGCGCATGTGTGGATTTCCTTTGAAAGGGGAAGTGATGTTGTCCATCTGTGCGTACATGTGCGTGCGTTAGCGTGTGTGTGTGTATACGCGTGAATGTGAGTGTATGTACTCGAACGTTAATATATTTACTTGTGTGTACATGTGCGCGCATGTTTGTGTGTGCGCATGCATATGACAAGTAATATAGCTTGAGATGTGAACGCGTGTTAAGTCTCACACAAAAACACGCGTTCACATCTCAAGCTAAGGCTCGCGCATCTTTAACACCATTTTATATATCTTTTTAGTTTGAACTCATTTTCCCAAAACTTAACGTATACAACAGCGAGCACGCCACCGTTTGTCCTTTCCACATATACCGATAAATACTATATTGGGTTTGTATTACTGTGCACATAGATTCGAAAAAGTTATCAAAAAATAATATATATATATATATATATATATATATATATATATATATATATATATAACAAATAAATGTTATCAAAGGCAAGATAAGTTACTTTTCTACCTAACTGGATATGTTTTTAGTGTTTTTATTTAATGTAACATGTTTATTCAGCTCTAAAAACATAGTGTCTACCGATGTATTAAAAAATTAAAAATGGCGCCTGACTTTCTCTTTGGTACGGTAAGTTTGGGAAAAGGAGTTAAAAATAAAAAAAAAACTAGACAAAATACTGTTAAAAACCCACCGAATATGTGTCAGCCTATGTCACGATAACATATATTGAGCGAGTTTCTAACAGTATTTTGTCTAGCTTTTTTATTTATAACTCCTTTTCCCAAACTTACCGTGTCAAAAGAGAGAGTCGGGCGCCATTTTTAACTTTCCAATACATCGGTAAACACTGTATGTTTTTCGAGCTGAATAAACATGTTACATTAAATAAAAACACTAAAAACTTATCCAGTTAGGTAGAAAAGTAACTTATCTTGCCTTTTGATAACATTTGTTTGTTATATTTTTGTTTTTTGACAACTTTTTCGAATCTATGTGTACAGTAAAACACACCCCTAAAAACTATCCAGCTAGGTAGAAGAGTAATTTATCTTGCCTTTGATGACATTTTTAGTTATCACGTATTAGTTTTTTGACCTCGTTTTCGAATCTCTATGGATTGTAAAACAACCCCCATTTATTCATTAAATATTTGTTTTTGACCATTTTTTTTTTGTGTGTGTGATACAAAATGTCCAAATTAGGTAGTTTTATTTGCGACAGTCATAAATAAATATAATCTTTTTCTCTCTCTTTAAAAGATTAGTCATAAATAACAATAGTGAATTCGACCTTTGTTCAAGGTTAAAATTCACTTCAAAACCTTCCTTTTTTTTATTTTTTTATTCTGAGTCACGCGCATTTTTTTCTTATGACGTCAATCGCTGATAAACACCTACGATCAACAATTTTAACTTTCCGCGAACGTACCTAACCTAATTCCTTTAACCTAAACGAAAATAAAACCCAAAGTAAGAAATTAACTTATAATATTGTATTTATTCAATATATATATAATATATATACAAAAAATTAAATATTTCATGCTTATATATATATTTAAAGGTGTTGGTTATAAGGTACTATATCTTGAGCAGTGGCGTATGAATACCGTGAATAGTCTGCAACGCAGAAAAAATTTGATTTCGCCATTTTTAACGTCGCCATTTTAGTTGCTGCCTTTGACGACTGGAGACCATACAGATTCTTCTTCTCTTTTTGTTTGTCTTATGTAATTTAAAAAAAAAAAAAAAAAAGGTTTGCCAAAAAGTTCCTTCTGGGTTATTCGATTTTGTAATACAGTAAGTCAAGTTTGAAAAAGAAATCGTTTTTGGTTTATAATTTGCTTCTTTTTTTTTTTTTTAATTTTATCTCACTGAATTTTTCGATGTAATTTTTGGTAAAATTTTATCACCTTTTCTTTCGGTATTGTAAAAAAAAAGTTATTTGTTCTCATTTATTGTGATTTTTGACAATTATTCTTTGAGATTCTTTTAAAACTTTTCTAGTATTTTTTTAATCCGTAATTCCTATCTTGCCCACTTCGCCCCCCCCCCCTTCATATTTGACGACACAAAATCGGTTAAGTAGTCTGAAAGGCGATCACACAAAATTAAACCCAGGTCCATAAAATTTATTTTTATATTGTTGCGGTTTTGTTTTTAAAGCCTTTTGTGACAATATAAAATCTAAAATTGAAAAAAATCGGTCTATGTGCGCTGCTTGTCCGACCGAATACATGTCGTTTAAAATGGCGTCTTTTAAGGAGAAAAAAAAACTATAATTGAAGAACATCTCCTCCAGAAAATAAAAAAATTCAAAATTTTTTTTTCTTGGATTTTGATTCGTTGAAGGAATTTAATAAATTTTTTTTGTTTATGCACTTATTGAACCACGCTATTTTTAAATAGTATTTTCAAATTTTACGATGACTTTATGAAATTATTAGGTGAAAATACAGAATAGTTACAAAACGCGCCCCGCGCTCTCTCTCTCTCTCTCTCTCTTTCTCTCCAATGTTAAGAATGGCTTTCTAAATGTTTCAGCGTAGTGCATAAGACCAATTGTTTTGTTTGTTTTTAGAATTGCCCCCCCCCCCGATCTTTTGTGAGAATTTTAAATTGTTTGACTTGGGTGGGGAAGCCGAAATAAGTAAAATACTGCAGGAGTACCACTTAAAGTAACCCTCCCGATTTTTTTTACTTTTAATAGTATCCGCCCCTGGTTTTTTTTTTTTTTTTTTTTTTTTTGTATTATAGAAGTACTCCCCACGAAACCAAAAAGAAAATGAATACGAATATTGAAACTTCATGTGACGGTTTGTGCCATGAATTATTTCGAAACGATCGGAATTTATCAGAAACGAAAAAAGGAGCCGAGAATTTCTCCGGAAACAGTTTTACCGCAATTTGTGTCTTGCCCCGTCTGCAAGAATCCGTGTTCTTTCCGCGAGGAGAAGCATTTGTAGCGATGCACGAATTTCCAAACGATGAAGAGAACCAAAAAAAGAAAATACTGCCACTTCAATGTCAGCGAAAACAACGGGACATTTTTATCACGAATCTCAGCCTGGAAGGTCGTGTTCTTCGCAAATCATTTTGTTAGCCATCTTTTGGGACCTGTGCGAGAATGTCTGCACATGTCGAACCACTCCACCGCCACCGTGGATTGGAAGTCTTTTTGTTCGGAAGTATGCGAACACTGGCTGGAAAATCGAGATCCCATCGGTGGGGAAAATGTGGCTGTCGAGATTGGCGAAACGTTGATAATACGACGAAAACTCGAGCGAGGAGGAAGAATGTTCAGCCAAGTTTTATTTGGCGGAATCGAGCAGGTTTCAAAACGAAGATTCGTCGTTGGCTTAACTGGACCAAACGACAGGAGAGACGAACAAACGTTGCTTCCTTTAAATAAAGATTTCGTTTTACCGGGATCGATAATATACAGTGATTGGTGGAAAGCCTACGAAAACCTGTCCAGTTTATACGTGCATCATCATCATGACACAGTAAACTTTGTGGATGGGCAAGATGCAAGTGTACACACTCAAAATATCCAGCGGTTGTGGTTGGATATAAAACAGTGGGTGAGAGAAGGCCTGGCATTCGTGCGACACGTATGCACCAATATTTGGCCAGGTATCTTTTTGTGAAAAGCGAGTGACACGACCAAGTTGTTACACAAATTTTTTGTGCAGGCCAGCTTGCTCTATCGCCATATTGCTGAACTGGAGACGGAAAAAGCCCCTGACATGGAAAGTGAAACCCCCGACCTGGAGATGGTAAAACCTGACATGGGAAGTTAAACACCCCCCCCCCCCTTATTTGGAGACGGTAAAACCCTCTGAGATGGAAGGTTAATCCCCCCCCTCTTATATTGAGACGGTAAAACCCCCTGACATAAAAAGTTTACCAAAACATTTTGGCTGAAAAGTGATGTAATTAAATTTTAGTTTCTCATCCAAAATGGCGGACGAGTGTGACGTCACTGCAAATCCAGTTTAAAAAAAAAAAATAAATAAATAAACCTGTGCATTTTTTTTTCACTAGATTTCGATTGGACATTAAACCTAACATTATGAAATACACAAGTTCATTATTTAAATTTTTTTTTTTCTAGTAGAACGTCCTAGGAAATAGATCCTCCCCCTTTTTTTTTTTTTTCATGTTGAAACCAGTCGACGTCTAAACACAACTATTAAAATGGCGAAATTCTATAAATTTTCATTTTTTTTATAGTCGTTTGTTCTGAAAATGTAGACTAGCAGATTCTTTATTTTTGGTACCAGTTTCTCCGAAAATGGACTTTTTTTTTTTTTTGTGTACACTTATACTATTCTTCGGTTTCGTTCCGTTAAGATTTGATCATCGGCGACACTCGGCAAAGTCCGGTGATTGACGTCATGTTCCGGATAAAGCCGAGCGGACACTTAATAACGCCCTGTTCAAAATCTTCCCAAGTTTTTTTTTTTTTTTACATTATTGAAATCGACAGTCTTGCGTTGAAAAAAAATGTACCAAATGTTTCAAAAAACAAACAAAAGGGAAGTAAAAAAAAAAAAAAAAAAATGGGGGATCGATTTACTATAACGTTGTAACTAAAAAGTGAGCACCCCTTTCAAATGTCGATTAAGTTTTATAAATATAATCTGGTATATTAGTGTCCAATAATAATGGACTGAAAAATTACAGAAATTTATAGGGTAAATTTTTACGTGCTCCAACGACAGTATAAGCACCTCAACCTCCCCATGTTAAGAACGGCTTTCGGAATGCTCCCTCCCCACACACACTTCGAAAGCCGTTCATAACATGAGGGGGGGAAGTTGGGTGTTTATACTAGGTCGTAAAAAAAATAAAATATAGTGGGGGGGTGACGCTCGTACAGGTTCGCCAAAATATTTAAGAGGTTTCTAACCTGTTTTCTATTTACAGGTAAATTCGAGTCATAACCGCAAATGGTTCGGAATTACAAGCCCCGTCACGGCACAGCGAGGGAGAAGCCGTACACAGATGAGGCTTTTCAAGAGGCACTAAGGAGGGTGTCTGATGGCGAGTCGGTCAACAAAGTTTGCCATAAACTGGGCATCCCCAGGAGATCATTACGTGACAGGATTAGTGGTGCTCGGCCGAGCAACGTGACGGGAAGACCACGAGCGTTGCTTGCAGAGGAAGAGGATTGTATAGCAAGCCATGTTGCTGCCCTTGGTGACTTTGGTTATGCTTTTAACAAGACTGAATTACGCTATTTTGTTAAATCTTATTTGGATAAGTCTGGTAGGAATGTAGTTCAATTTACACACAATTTGCCTGGAATGGATTGGGTGGATGCATTTCTGAAAAGAAATGTCCAACTGACAAATGGTGTTTGTCTGAATATTGGAAGGAAGCGAACATCAGTGAATGTTAGTGAAATGGACAACTTTTTTGATCATCTTTGTGCGGCGCACGGGGGTATCATCCCACCTGAAAACTTTGTCAGTTGTGATGAAACTAATTTGCATGATAACCCGAAGGGGGGAAAACCACAAAGAGCAAAAGACAAGGGGATCCAGGTAGAGCCAGACAAAAATGCCGTCGTTGCTGACCTGCAAGCATCAACTTCTGGGGCATCCTCGCGGAAGATGCCTGCCAAGAAAATTAAACTTGCTTTGCAGAGATTTGTGAACGAATCATCTGACAGTGACGTTGGATGATCCTTCGGTCAGATAATGTCGGACCCTCTTTCCATAATTAAACCAGTAAATTTTTAAGACGTGCCCCAGCGTATTAATTACAGACACCCCAACTTCCCAATGTGAAGAACGGCTTTCGGAATAAATCCCCCACCCCCACCTCAAAAGCCGTTTTTGACATGGAATGATTGGTCGTTAAAAAATAGCATGAAATCAGTCGACGTTTGAAGGCCAAACTGCGTTAAAAATGGCAAAATTCTGTAAATGTTTTTTATTTTAGTCGTTTGTTCTTAAAACGTGGACTAAACTTATTCGTTTTGTTTAGATTTAATCATCGGCAAGGTTCGGCCATTGACGTCATTTTCCGGATAAAGCCGAGCGGAAGCTTAGATACGTCCAGTTGAGAATCTTCCAATTTTCAATTAAAAGCAAAATTAATATTGGTATTTTTTTTTTTTTGCAGAAATTGACTCTAATCATCGTGATTTTCCGTCAATCACGAATTAAGCCGAGAGTTGTTGAAATGTTAAATTTATTTAAAAAAAAAAAAAAAAAAGGTTATTTTGGCAATCCGGCATATTTCTCCAGGCTAGATTGGTAAAAAAAAAAACAAAAAAAAAACGTCATACTGCACTTTTTTTTTTTTTTTTTTTGTATGTGCTCATGCTGTGGTGATGAGGGAGAGATTGATGACATGGCAGGTTTCGGTGTCCGTGATTGTTTTTTGGGGGGCGGGGCAACCACTACAAAATTATTTATCCGTAAGAAAATATTCCCTAGAAACGGGTCTTAAAAACGGAACGGTAAATTTGCAAATGCCAGATTCGTTTTCAGCGACTTCAAAAACCCCTGAAATCAAACTAGAATGGTTGCTGTTACATTTAAAACTGAAAAGTAATATTTACCCTTTTTGCTTTTGTATATTAAACACCCCCCCTCCCTATCTCCTGACCTAGTGACCTCTACAGATTTTTTAATTTTTTTATCTATGTTTTGTAGTTTTTTTTTTTATTAACTCTTCAAAACATTTTATAAATCTCCACTTTATATTAAATTAGTTCCTATTTTTCATTATACGAGAAGGGTAGAAAGGTAATTTTGATACTTCTTAAAGTTTTACAACTTGGACATGGACGCCATATTTCAACAAATCTAATTAACGGATACTAGTCAATATTTTTTTTTTTTTTAAATTATTAAAAGAAAAGGTGACACTTTTATTCCAGAAAAATTAAATTTTTTTTTACTAAAATTTGGAACTTTTTGGTAAATATTTTTTCTCATTTTTTTCATTTTTTTTTATTTGTATTTTTCTGGTAAGATTGTAATCCGATTTTGTTTTTTAAATAAAAATTCCAATATTAATGAAATTTAAAACTAATTGTTTTAATCTTTTTCTTTCACAAGTTTTGCTCTTTTTCGCAGCTTTGAAACTGGTCGTTGAATGCCGAACTCTATCCTCCTCCTCCTCAGAAGGTTTTAGAAAAAAAAAAAGCACAAAAAACGTGACTTTTTAGCCATTTTCTTTGTTCCAATACTTTTTATAGAATCAGCGGTAAGACTACGCACACATTTTTCAACAAAATCTTAAGTAAAATAAAAAAAATTTCTATTTGCTTTGCCAGTTTTTGTCCCTTTATTTAAATTAATGGCCGCCTTTTTTTTTTTTTTTTTTTAGTTTTTGTTTTTATAGGTTTTTCCATCCCCAATAAAAAATGGCTTTAAAAAAGCATTTAAAAAGAATTAAGTATTTAAATAAAATTGTTTAAGAAAAAAAAAATCTCGTAAATATGAATAAAAGTTTTCTTTATCACAAATTTTTATACAAAAAATGACTTAAAGTTTTAAAATATTACGTGGAATAACTTCTGTAAGGGTAAATAATTCTAGTTTTGACTTGAACTCCTTGAAATGGTTACCTGTTTTGCGTTTCTGTCCGTTTAAACTTTTCTTTTCAGTTATTGAAAATGGCTGACTTGTGTTCGCTTTTCATGCCTCCTCATAGGAACCCGCAGGTTTTTATCTTATCACCCAAGAAAGGTAGAAAATGTTTAGATTTTTTCATCTATATATCATTATATATTACACATCTTTTGAAATGACACAAAGTAATATCCGCTCGTAAAAATGATTTTTTTTTTTATATATAAGAATCGATTTGCGCAATCACTTGAATAAAAATAAATTTTGCAGAAACTTATCTTTATTTGTCTTTCATCAAGTTTTTGTCAACTAATTCCGCAACTTGGCAGATTTTGAAAAAGTGAAAAATGTCCAAATTAGTGTAAATCGCCATTTGTTTTAAATTTGAATTCACATCCGCAATTAAATAAAACTATTAAAATTTAGAATTGACATTCTGAAAAACCTTAAGAGTTTTTATAATTTTTACGTTTTTATATGATAGATTTTTATTAGTGATTCTTGAGTAAAAATAAATGAGTGAATTTTTCTTGATTTTAGTTAAATAGAAATTGTTTTGGTTTATTAAAACTGATTTCTTAATTGTTGACAATGTTTTGTTAACATAAATTATTAGTTTCCAGAATTGCTAATACAAGGCCGTAAGGTGTGCTCCGTTCAATCCATAAAGGTTCTAATTTGCTGCTATGGCAACGTGCAAAAAGGTAGGCATCTATTACTTTCTGTGAGTGTCCCTTTTTTATCGTTTTTTTTTTTTAAATCGTCTTTCCAATTTAAAAGATTTTAGTTAAAAACAAAATCATTTGAAGTTTTTTTATTGGATCATTTCCAAAAATCTTTTAAGCCAAGCAAAATTTGTATCTTTCTGTCCATTTCAACTTTTCCTTTCAGTTAACTGAAAATGGCTGATTTGTGTTGGGTCTTTAATGCCTCCTAATCACGTCGTCTTATAGGAATCCACAGGTTGGCTTTTCATTGCCTTATTTTATTCTGAAAGCTAGAAAATGTTGGTTGTAAAAAGTATGAAAATTTTTTGACATCGACCAAAAAAAATATTTTTTCCCCTATGTTGCACAAAATCTTATTAGTTGCTCATTATTTGCAATAAAATCCTTTGCTTCTACAAAATTTAAGACATATGGTACCTACATATTTAGCATATCACAAACTAACTTGTCTAAAAATTGACAAATGAAGTAGAAAATTAATTATTCATGAAAAATGGGGGGGGGGTACTTCAATAGTGTCACAAGCTGAGGCGGACATTGGGACACGTGACATAAGGGAAGTAATTCAGTTGATTTCAGAAAAAAAAAAATCGATTTTATATAACTTTTTTTAAAAAAATTTTGGCATTAGATTTTAAGACGTTGAACACTTAATTACCTCTCCTGTTAATTCTCCAATTTGAAACAAGAATTGCTATATTTTACAAATGTCTCCGTGATTAATTTTTACTTTATTCCTTAATTTTGGGATATGTTACTATTTGCAACCTGACAATTACATGGGTTCCATTTTTTTTTTTTTTTTTTTTTTTTTTTTTTTTTTTAAATATAGAAACACCAATCATCCTTTTCACATTTTGGTGTGAAGTAATCTGCTCTAAGCATAATTTTTCGGTGCAAAATGGTTTTACTTCGATACTATTTTCTTCCCATAGAATTGTTTTTCTAGCAAATTTTTGCTCATGAATTCAAATGGACACTGAAACCATTTTTTTTCATTGGCTGATGGGGTGGAAGGGAGATTTGTGGATCAATTAGTACAACATACTTTAAGACGTTGCCTGTTATTTCTCAATATTTTAAAATTATTTTGCAGAGAAATCTACTAAAACTTATAAATCCCAAACAATTTTTTGGCGTAATACTGAAATCGATTTAATTTTATTTTGCTTGATTTTTTTTTTGTCTTGGTCGTGAAAAGCAAAACTCTTAGATTTAATTCTCATCTAAAATCTCCATATTTATCCAAATTGTTTGTATTGAGTTTTTGCTGTTTTCTTTTGGTGTATTGTAAACCCCTTTTATTTTTTGACAGTTTTGTGAGCCAATTCTCCAAGTTGTAGAAAAGGTTGTATTCTACTCTGTGGACGATACAGGTTAGCCTTGTTCAAATCGAAACGGATCAAAGGGGGTATCACATTTTCTGCATTATTTTATCAACTTTAAATATCCATTTTGATTTGTTAGCGTGAAAAAATGTTCAAATAATTTTTAAACTTAAAATCTTGTATATCATAAGGACACAAAGTTGATTTGCTATCATCAAATTCCAGTCTGCAGTTGAAACTGGTGAGATTTAGGCTTTTTTTTTTTTTTTTTTTTTTTTTTTTTTTTTTTATTTTATTTTATTATTTAAAGAATTCCTGTATGGTTTTGTTCACCTGAATCTTTTCAGAAATGTTTAGTTTATTGCTAGTTGCTTGAGACTACAAGAGAATGCTGCTTGAACATTTTTTTTTTTTTTTTTAAATCCCACTTGCTCTGAGAGTCACATTTTTCTGCCGTGGAAGAGCAATAAATAAAAGCTCTGCAGATCTTGATTACAAACAAATTGTGTCCGTTTAAGAAAAAAAAAAAGTTGTCAATATAACTATATTCCTTGAGCTGCATACCTAATAAAAATGTTGATTTTTATAAACGTTAATGAAATGTCCAAAGTAGTGCAATTCTCGTTTTGTAAGGATTTTTGAGATGAAAGAAAATGAAACCATGACACCCGGATTACTAGAAGAATTTGAACAGTAACCACCCCCTCCCCCTTTACTCAGTTCTTGCTCATTTCTCTAATGAAATTATCCGTTAAATTGTCCCTTTTGTGGTTTTTGTTTTTAAGAGAAAACCCTTCATTTGAATAGCGAGATGCAGACAACTTGAAAATGCAGTATTTTTCTGAGAGGAACCTCTGACGACAACCGAAGTGGACGTTTGGAAGGGACGAAACTTAAAGATTTGCGTACAATATTTTTTTTCACTTTCTTTATTAGATTCTAGTAATTCTAAGCCAAAATAACTTTACAAGCATAAGATGTTATCTTATTTCCATTCTGCATGGCTATTTTTAGAAAACTATTTAAATATTTTGATAAGATTGGAATTTAATGGAAATTTTAACTTTGCTTTCTTAAACAAAAAAACTAAGCATCTCTTTGTAATTGACAATGTTTTGCTTATATAAAATTATTAGTTTCCAGAATTGATTCCTAATACGAAACTGCCAGGCTTGGTCCCCTCACCCCTGCAAGGGTTCTAATTTGCTGCTATGGCAACATGCAAATAAGGTAGGCATTTACTGTGCGTGTGTCCCTTTTTATCATTTTTTAAATGAATTCTTTGTTAAAGAATTTTCCAAGCTTAAAATTTTTATTTTATAACCTTTGTGTTGGATCTGTTCCCTACCAAATCTATGCTCTCCCTCCTTAAGTGTTTAACTGCTCCCCCTTTAAAGAAAAAAGGGTAGTGCAGTTGGCACATTTTTGTGATGGCAATATTTTAGTTATTCTTCAACAGCAAACCTCATAAGAATCTTGCCTTCATCAACCCTGGATTTTTGCAAGGAAGCTGGACATCAACATCTTTTTCAGGGAAACCTTGGTAAACATTGACCTTCCTCTTCACATTTCTTTTAGTAAACAAATTTTTGCACAAATGCAATCTTTTCCTCATTTCAAATTTAATTTTTTATTAGTATGAGGGAAAGATTGTTTGTATAACATTAGTCTCTTTCCCATCAGTTCTTTAAATGTGAAAGCACTCGAGTATAATTTGCGTAAAATTAATTTGATCAAATTTTGAAACAATTCTTTCACCTGGTTTTACGTAAAATGTTAAATTTTGCACCTACAATAATAATTTAAATAAAATGGCAACATTTAAAAATGGTAAAATTTCAAAGGAAATGAGTTAATAACATTTAATGTTTTCCTTTGATTTTTTTTTTTTTTTTATAAAATAATTTCATGCAAATAAGTTTCCATAAAGAATTTTCTTAATTCTTTACAAGGTTTTTAAAGTAAAGAGATGCAAGTTGGCAGACATTTTCATCCACATATGAAAGCTATCACAAAAAATTACCTGATTTTTGACAAATTAGGGTAAGTACAGAACGGATGCTAAAAATAACTTTTATTTTCATATAACTTCCATTAGAACTTAATCCGAAAATTTGGTTTTCCACAAGTTTGTGATTAGTTTGCAAAAGATTTTTAGGGTTGATCTATCGTAAAATGAATCCTCCTAATCGAGTGTTTAGAATGAAATTTTTGAAAACTTAACTTCTAATTTCAAATGTAGAAAACTTCAATTTAATTAGTAATCTTAGGCTTTTCTTACTGAAATGCAAAAGCAGGTTTTCTTTTTGTTTTTGTTTTTTTAGCTTGAGTTTGTTCCAAGTGCACATGTTCGAAACAAAAGGTCTATTTGTTTTTTCAGTTGAAGACTTTTCTAAAATCTGGTGAGGAAAAGGGTGAACTGTTGGAGATATTGTAAGTTATGTCTTCTGTGCTTTAACTTAAAGCAACATAGGGAGAAAATTTTATAGAATCACCTAAAAAAAATTGTCACCTATTTCTAAAGAATGTAATGCCAGGCGTGTACATTGCACCTTTTTAGAAATATATATATATATTTTTTTTTTTTTTTTTTTTTTTTTCAAAGAAACAATTGTATAAGAATTTAAAGTCTTTCATCATTGTATAATTATCACAAAAGAATTTGTTTTTCTGATAACTGAAATAATTAACAAGTTCTCTTCTAAACAAACTCTAGTTTTGCTTTTAAAGTTTTTCTCATTTTTAACATCTCAAATTCTCTTTTGAAAAAAAAAAATCTTAAGTTCTTTCCATCATGAGTGGCCAAATTGATTTTCCTGTTAATACAAAGTTATTTTTTATTATATTGATCATGATTTATTAGTTTTATTGTGAAACTCTTAATATCAAAATCAAATTTTAAAACATGAACCAACTTTTCTAAGGGCAGATAACTCAAGTTGTTTTAATTTGGCTTTACTTTAATCAGGATTTTAATACAATGAAAGTTTTAACAAAAACAATTTGCCTGTAAATAAAATTCCTAATACTTGTATTGAGAATACTTGAATCAGTGAATGGCTTGTTGGGTCTTATTCATCTTATAGGAATCCACAGGTGGCCTCTTCATTGCCATTTTTATCTTGCATCCAGAAAGGTAGAAAATATTTAATACAATCCGACTAGTAGGGAAATCGGCCAACATTTTTTTTTTTTTTCTTATAGGTTGAGTCACAAGTTATTCAATTTGATGGACCTCATACTTTATCATAGAAGTTATGAGTAGACATTTAAAAAAAAAAAAAAGGGTACTTGTACAGGTTAATCAATACACTAAAAAATGAAAACATTGAAAAAGGTTATATTGTTTATATTTGTTTTGGATTGAAGATCTCCGGGGCGAAAAAAATCATTTTTATTTTTTATTTATTTTATTTTTTTTTTAAGCAGAAAAACGTTTTTATGCCAGTGCGTTGAAGGTAGCCATCTTTGAATTTTTTGAACACACCACATGGAGATAACTAAAGTGCCGACACTACCTCCCCATTTTTAATACTAGCTTTTCCTAAAAATCAAACCTTTTTGCTCGGTATCAGAAGTTTTTTTTTTTTTTTTTTTTTCGCTGTAAAAAAGAAAAAAATTTGATATAATTAAGTGAAAAAAAAAAACTTTTTCTTGGAGAACTTCATTCCATAACAATTACGTACGTACAATAAAACCTTTTTTGATATTTTAATTTTTTAATGTCTTGATTAAACTGTACAAGTACCAAAAAAATATCTCAAACAAGTTTTTAAACTAATGTCATTGTAACCTATTTCTCCTGACAGAAGTTAATAGAATTATTTTATAAAATAAGACTTAGATCTCCTCTACAATTTCAATATTTTCCAAATGTTTGTACTGAGTTTTTACCGTTTCCTTTTTGGTGCATTGTAAACCCTTTTTATTTTTGACAGTTTTGTGAGCCAATTCCACAAGTTGTAAAAGGGGTTGTAGTCTACAGACGATACAGGTTAGACTTGTCCAATTCAAGCAGGATCTCAAACTTGGCTTTCTCTTCCAATAAGGGGTATCACATTTTCTTCAATATTTTATCTTTTTTTTGCTGGTCGTCAGAAACTTGTATACCCTCTCTTTATGCACATTTTCTTTTTTTTTTTTTTTTTTTTTTTTTTTAATGTTAGCATGAAACTTAATTTTAAAAATGTCTCTAAAACATAATTTTGTATGTTAAATCTTTTTTGGCGGAAACAATAAGCAAACTAGCAATTTGTATGGCACAGGAACATAATTTCCTGAGATGCATCTACTGACAATTTTTGTTAGACCAGAATGCTCTTCCTCGTGCTGACTTTTCAAATGCTTTTTTTTTTTTTTTTTTTTTTTTTTTTTTTTTTTTTTTTTTTTTTACTGTCTAATCTTCTCATAAGGATGAAAATATCTGCAGATCTTTGATATGGTGGAATTGCACCTATTTGGCATTATCAGAACCAAGATTGTGTATGAAAATATAAAATCTGGCAGCGTTCCTTTTGTTCTACCTAATAAAGATGGATGGTCTAAGTTTCTCAAGTTTTAGTTGACTGCATATCATGATTCATGGTTTAAAAAATGTTCCATAGTTTAAGCTTTTTTTTTTTTCTTGTTTGGAAAGACTTCTTACATATTTAAACGTTTTGGTTATAGTCAGCTAACATACTTCCTAACTTCTGGCATAGCAATACCGGGAGTGCTGACAGAGCAAATCAGTTCCCTCACTTTTATTTATTGAAATAAAAGCAAATCAAACGTATACAGAGAAAAAATTTTTTTTTTTACTCTTAATAAAATGTAAAAGTTGATTTTAATTTAAAATTTTATGAAAGTATAAAAATCAATAATTTCAAACAAATCCCAAGAAGTTTTCTCAATTTTTTAAAGAATAAACAGATTTCAATGATCTATATATCTATAAAAGTGAAATTGTCCGTGTACATTTCCCTACCAAACTACTCTGCCAATTTTTAGTCTAGACTTAAGATTTAGGAAAATCTTCAATTGGTTTTTGGCCAAAGATTTTACTGTCAAAGTTCAACGATTTGACCTTTTTGAAAACTACCAAAGTCCTCTGCCATTTTTTGGTTTAAACACATAATTTTATATGTAGGTTATTTGGACATGGAGCAAACCTTTTAACTTGATTTGAGCCCCCCCCCTAAAAAAAACGTTACGGGGTCAGTTAAACAAAAAAATTGACCTTTGCGGTCTCTAGCAAACTATTAAGCCAATTTTGGGTCTTAAACATTTGAAATTTTACGTAAGGGGTATTCAGACATGCAAGCTTTTTAAATCATTTTTTGGGGGGCGAAAATTTGGCTGCCAAGAGGTCAAAGTTAAAAGAGCTGACATTGCAGACTCTACAAAACTCCTCTACCAATTTTGTGTCTAAGCACTTGAAATTTTAGATGTAGGTTACCTGGACAGGAGTCAAACTTTTGAATATACAAATGCACATACAATTATGAACTGTACATAGGGCCTGAAAGACCGAAAAGTTTTAATGATTATTAAATTGGCAAAACGTGAAAGTACATGCACAGGGAAGAGATAAGCATAAGAAAATAAGCGAAGGAACTGATTGGCTGTGTCACTGTTTCCCGTAGCAGAAGTTAGGAAGTGTTAGCTGATTATAACTTTCAACATTTTAATGAAATGTTCCAGCTTAGGTAGGTTCTTGCCTAATTAATGAGATTATGATTTTCTGTTCAATCTGAATCCAGTGGAATATTAATTCTGAAAGAAAATATTAGAAATTTTCATAATTGGCTTATAAGGAAGGAAGCTTTCAATTCTGCATGGATAGTTTTAGAAAATTAAATATTTTAAGTTTTAATTACATGAAGTTTTCTTGCTTTCTTAAAAACTGCATATTCCATTTTGATTTCTTAGTTGTTGACAATGTTTTGTTAACATTAGTTTCCAGAATAGAGGCTAATACAAGGCTGCCAGGTGTGGTCCCCTCACCTCTACCAGGGTTCTAATTTGCTGCTACGGCAACATGAAAGAAAGGTAGGCATCTATATTACTATTGCTGTGTTCCCTTTATCTTATTAGTGTTAAATTTTTTTTTTTTTTTTTTTTTTTTTTTTTCCATTAAGTGTCAAGAACCCCAGAAAAATATGCAAAAGTGTTTACATTTGTTGACTGTAATACGCAAACCATGTGCGTAAAAAAAAAAAAAAAAAAAAAAAAAAAAAAAAAAAAAAAATCATAAACCTGAGGTATTTGGCTTTTCATGACAAGATTACAAGGTAAATTTTTAATATGGGAAAAACTTTTTTCTTTTAAGTCCTTGAATTCATTTTAACGTCTGAAGTTGAATATATTAAGTTTCAATCCTGTTAAATCCATTCTCCAGAATTTATCTCCTCCCATCCTCTTAAAGTGTCTAACTGCTCCCCCTTTTTTACAAAAAGGGTAGTGTGGTTTGCATGAATTGTGATGGCAATAATTTGGTTGTTCTTCAACAGCAAGCCTAAGGATCTCATCTTTCATCAACCCTGGAATCATGAAAATCTTTTTCCTTAACCATGGATTTTGGACTCTCAAAGGAGCTGCACACACACACCAATCTTTTTTTAGAGAAAAATTGGTAAACACTAAATTTTTTTTTTTTTAACAGTCAAATTATTGAATATGAAGTTTCACTTGAAAAAAAAAAAAATGCATAAAATTGTCGGATTTTGAGATACAAAATCGGATATTTCTATCACAAATTTAAAAAAAAAACAAAAACTGAATTGTTTTTTTTGTTTTTTTTCTAATTTAATTTTTGTAACTACATTCACAAATGAAAAATAAAATTTGAATATTAATGGTTATAAAAATTTAGAAGTCATGAATTTTGAGATCAGATTTTTACATTTATTTTTAAAACTTTCTTAGAATGCATTTCCATGAATTTTCCTAATTCTTTACAAGGTTTATAAAGTCATAGATGCAAGTTGGCAGACATTTTTATGCACATACACAAGTCCTCAAACGAACACCCAAATAGATTGTATCAAAGCAGGGTAAGTAGAGAACTTGATTGCTCGCAAGAATATTTTATGTCAAAACTGTTACTGTAAATTGATTTTTGTATGAAGGATAATTAGTTTGGATATTACTTAGGATTGATGTTTTTGTATAATCAATTGTCCATTGGCCGAGATCAGTGTAGTATCTGTTCTTCAGATACTGCATTTCCATTTCTTGTTCTGTCGGAGAAGTCCTTCACGACCGACTGAGACAATTTTTAATTGTTGTACCTTTTTCTCCACCTTAAAAAACGACCCTGGTGTCTAACTCTGTCCCGTGGGGAGGCATTGTAAATAGGAACCAATGGTTTGTTTGAAATTTAGGAAAAAATTTTAGTTTCAATCCAGAAATTTTCCATTCAAGATTTATAATCTTGAAGTTTAAAAGTTTAATTTTTAAAATATTTCGTTATTTAATTTTTTTGTGAATAGATCTTAAACTTCGATTTTATTAGTTCAAAAAATCACTCTTACATTTAATTTAAAAATTATTTTTCTTTATGCTATAAATAAAAAAATTAAAAAAATTAAAATTTAAGTTTGTTTAAATATGGTTTCTCTGTTAGTTACATCAATTAAATGAAATATTTGATGTCCAATAACTGAAATTATGACAAAATAGAAAGATTAAAATATGAAAAAAAATTTTTTTTTTTTTTTTTTTTTTTTTTTTTTTTTTTTTTTTAAAGTAGCCTGGATTCCCAGCATTGCCCAGGTGTTTGGAGGTCTGTATTAAGCCCCCCCCCCCAAAAAAAAACTGGTAATAGGCAGGCAGGCTTGAACCCATAAATAAAGTGATGTCTTTTCTGTTGCATCCATTGCCAAACCGGAAGTGGCGAAGGTTCAAATTAAGGCTAGTCATTCGAAAAGTGATGACTTTAGAAAATGCTCACCAAAATAAAAGTGACCTCCCCTCCCTGACAAAAAGTGCTCAGTGGAGGGAGAAGGAATTAACGTTTTAGCCAGTTTTTCGATATTTGTCGTCTGAAGGGTCGCGTTTCAAAGCGATACCGATCTTGTAAAAATCTGTCGCTTCTGTCAAAAGTCTTAGGCAGACATATAAACATACATTGAAGCAGTCAGGTTAGGTTTATAGTATAGATTTTTCTCTATTTTGTCATAGTTTCATGAGACGTTAAACATTTTATTTAATATAAAATTTTGTAAGTTGCAATTTCAAAGACAAACCATTTACATTACATGGTCTCATTACATAGTTTTCAGTTTTGTTAGTGATATAGATGCTGGAGAGAACAGATCTTGTTCTGCACGTTGTGATTTATTGCTTTATTTACTAGTTTTTTTGTTATCTTGTGCCAACATAAATGCAATAAAATATTTAATGTCCAATAACTGAAAATATTCTATTAGTACATAGCTAAAATAAAAGAAAACAATGCAGTTTTCATATTGATATCTTGGTATCATTTTACCCTGCCATCTTTCTAATTTTTCTACCAAATGGTCAGTTCACACCAACCTTCCACAACCGGATTCTTCATGTCAGCCTCGTCAAAGATGAGCTTATCGTTTAAATATCATCGACCGAATTAACAAGATCAAGAAAAACAGCTGCTGGAATAATAGCTCAACATTTTTATTGAAAGGTACAGAAACCGTTTGGATTTTTCTTTTTATATTACCCCTTTTATGTGTAATGTTCAAAGCTATACCACATAAATGTCATGGCGAAAATAGTAATATGTACAAAAATTATGAAAATCCATAAAGTAAAACTTTTTTTTTTTTTTTTTTTTTTTTACACTCAAATATGTCAAATGTCAGCCATTAAAGGGGGCAAAAAAGGAGATAAGTATGTCCCCTGTATTTGCAACTGGAAGGTGTTCACATCTAGGGAAAATGCAATACTATAATTTCCTATTCAATGAAATAATTTTTTTGCTATATATTACTATTTTCAACATGACTAAGTCTTGCTGTGTTTTGCTTAGAATATATTTTAAAAAAATCGATCTGTCAACCCAAGAACATAAATTTTGTGGAATTATAACAAAGGGTTGATATTCTCTTAAACACATCATCTCTGTCAGATATTGGACCATTTAATTTATTGTATATATAAATGTTATTTTTGAATCACATATCATTTTAAAGTATTTGGATAAGATTCCACTTAAAGCGGTTTATCATATCAATTGTTGTGGCCTTAAAAAACTGAAAAGACGACAAGGAGGTAATTAACAATAGTATGTATTTACAAAAGTAATTTGTTGCCAAAGATGTCTTCTGGATTAATCCTGGTGACCTCTCTGTTGGCAACATTCTTTTTTTTTTTTTTTTTTTTTTTTTTTTTTCCCCCCCCCCCACCCAGGAATGGATTACCTGAATGTTTCAAAATTTTTCACAAACAAAGGATAAGTTTTTGACTCTCGAGTATATATCCGACACAGTTAATCAACCGAAAACCACATCACTCTATATAAAAGCATATACGATATCAATGGATGGATACACTCGAGAGTCAAAACAATGAAAAGAATATGCTGTTGTCCTAGCCCTAGTAATCATTTTTCATAATGTAATCATGGTTTTTTTTTTGTGCCCCCCCCCCTCTACCAGTATCCTATTTCTTTTGCAAAATGTCTTTTTTTCAGATGTGAAACGTTCAACCAAGATTTTAAAAAAAAAAAAAAAAAAAAAACTTCACATTCTATTATGACTTTTTCAAACAATCCCCCCTCTGGAAAAGGGTTGTGAAAACTTCAAATGGATAAGGAGATGACTTCTTTAAAAATGTGTTCACACTTCATTCCATGTCGATGGGTTTATCTACTTTTTTCCACAGCAAAGTCTGATTCTAACAGAGAAACCGGTTACCACAAAAAAAAAAAAAGTGAAATATCTGATTAACCTTCTCACATTAGTATTTTCTGGTGAGGTTGTTTCCCCTGTGTCAGTTGTGACTTTCCCAAAAGAGAAAGCTAATGCCTGAGATGACCTTCTACAACTGACCAGAATAAAATACTAACTGAATTTCCCCCACTCTATATCTGTGCCTAAATCAAAACGCGGATTCCATGAACAAAGCTTCTTTCTTAGAACTGCACGCCTGTGGAACTCTGTTCCATCTGCCTGCTTCCCTCCGTACTACAACTTGGATGTCTTCAAGTCCAATGTTAACAAATTCCTAATGAACCGCCCCCTTAAGTAAACACTTCATCAAAGCTCCACACTAAGGTAATGTACTTGCAATAACCCTTATCCCTGAGTGGCTTCCGGGCCTTGATAAGTGGTGATCAATGTGTAAAAAAAAAAAAAAAAAAAAAACTGTAGAAAAGAAATTTTTTACAATTTTCTTTTTTTTTTTTTTCTCTGTCAACACAAAATGAAAATAATTACATAGCTCGGGTATTTTTATTAATTTGACTTCTTAAAAGTGCATTGTTTTTCAGAATGAATAACATACTCGTGTGTGTGTGTGTGCAAAAGGAAAAGGACACCTATTGCCTTTTTAGAAAATTCTCAAGTATTTCGTCCCCATTTTTTTTTGGGGGGGGGGGTACTTCCTCAGGAGAATAAGGATGATTGAGGAAAATAAAATATACCAAAATGGGGACCAAAAGTAGAGAATTTTCTAAAAAAAAAAATGGTCACGGGTTATCTTTGTTTTTTTTTTTTTTTGTTTTTTTTTTTCATAATGTTATATCATACCTTTTATTTTCATGTATATGTAATTATATATAAATATATGTAATGTATGTATGTATATGGTGTCCCGAAAAGATGTGTACACAGTTCAACTGTCCTTGCACTACAACAGCATTTCCATGCTCATAGTAGCATTTTAGAATAGCCTTTTTGTTTCTACAAAGGTTAGCCTGGCTGCCATCATTAAGCTCTGAGTTTAACCTGTAAAGAAAAAAACAAACATCTGGTTTAAAATTGTGTATACATCTTTTTGTGACACCCTATGTATGTGTGTGTGTGTGTGTGTGTGTGTGTATATATATATATATATATATATATATATGAGAAAGAAAATTAAAACTAAGTTGAACTTTACAATCAAAATTTATTGTTCGACTGAATACTCCAAAAAACAATTTACAAAGTCCTTATTCCGCAGAGTTTACAAGAATGCTATTCTTGTTATTCTTCTCATCAGAGGACATAAAGAAATCAGCAAATTATATTTGTAGCAATGCTAGAATTTGCTAGTTAAGGCATTAAGTGAAACATATACATATATATATATCTAAGATGACAAACAAATTAAAAAATAATTGCAACTCATTTTCCAATTTTCGGATTTTGTCATCATGACTATAACCATATTTCTTTTTCTTTTAACGTTGATGCGTTCCTTATCTTCTGATGAGTTAAGGGTGAAATAATTAAAAATTGACAGAACACGAATGATTCTTTTATTGATAGTGCACACGTTTAAATCTAGTCCCTTTTAGAAGTAATCTCCTCCGGCTGCAATGCACTTCTTATACCATTCCAACAACTTTTGGAAGGCTCCATGAACGTTCTCTTCTGTGAGCATGTCAATGACCCTTGTCGCAGCCTCTTAAATCTCAATTGTTAGCTTTGTTTTACTTTGCCAACCCTGTTTTTTACGAGACTGTGAACCTGGTGGCATATGCAAAAATCCTCCGTAATGTTTTAAGTCAAACGTCAATTTAATTGAAAATTTTTTTTAATTAAAAGAAACCTCGTTTTTTTTTTGTTTTTTTTTTTTTTTTATGAATAAATTAAAAAAAAAATATTTTTTTATAAATAAATTCAAAAAAAATTTTTTTTTTTATAAAATTATTTATTAAAAAAAATTTTTTTCATAAATAAATTCAAAAAAAATTTTTTTTTATAAAATTATTTATTAAAAAATATAAATGAATATAAATTCAAAAAAAAATTTTTTTTTATAAAATTATTTATTAAAGAAAATTTTTTTTTCATAAATTAAAAAAAAATTTTTTTTTTATAAAATTATTTATTAAAAAATTTTTTTTTTTTTAAATTATTTATTAAAAAAAATTTTTTTTTCATAAATACATTCAAAAAAAATTTTTTTTTATAAAATTATTTATTAAAAAAAATTTTTTTTTCATAAATAAATTCAAAAAAATTTTTTCATAAATAAAAAAAAAATTTTTTTTTACATTACCAGCTTCATTCGAACTTTTTGAACTTTTTAACATACTTAAAAATAGACTTTTATATAATTTTTTTTAATTTATTGAACAAAAAGATTTTTTTTTTTTTTTTTTACATTTCTCATGTATTTTAATCAAGCATTTTTTTTTAATATGATAAAAAAAAAAAATTTTTAAAACGTATTCAATACATGAGTGGCAAAGTGAAAAATTCTCATTTCCAAAAATGCTGATTGAAAAAATTTCATTCCCCAAAAAAAAAAAAAAACAATTGGAAAAATCTTTTCAAAAATAACTTGGGACGATTTTTCATCATATATTTTGGTTAACTAGATTAAAAAAAATTATATTCTAAAAGGTGTATAAAGTCTATTTCTTATGTTTTTTAAAAGTTTGTTAAAGCGTTCAAATAAAGTTGGTAAAGTGAAGTTAAAAAAAAACAAAAAAAATCTTGTATTATTTTTAATAAAAAAAAAAAAAAATGTTGACGTTTGACTTAAAATGCCCCGGGGACAAATTTTTTTCGCATACACCGTCATGTTCAGTCTCATAGAACAACGGGAATGCCAAAGTAAAACAAAGCCAAATTGTCTCATAAAAAACAGCCTCTAAGGTTTCCTTTGAGCTTAGGGAATAAACAAAAATCTGAGAGCAAGCTCTGGACTATGGGGAGGTTGAAGAACAGTCTTGATGCTCATTTTGGTCAAATAGTCTGTGAGAAGGATGAAGTTATGGACTGGTGTATTGTCCTGGTGGAAATGTCACTGACCCGATTTGACAAGTGCTGGCTTCTTCAAATAAGAATCTCTTCCTAAACTCGTTTAAAACCTCAACATAGTATTCCTTGTTGACTGTCCAGTGGGATTCCAGCGCATGTAGATCATATCTATGCTATTAAAAAAAAAAGGGATGAACATAAGTTTCTTGGTGGATTTGCTCTGTCCGGCTTGGTTCTAGGAGAGCCAGCATCCTTCCACTGGAGTGTCATAGCAGTAGATTCAGCTTTTGTCACTGGTCACCAGAGCATGGAGAACTACAGAATCCGAATTAATAAGCTCGGCTATCTCCATGATGTCATGACAACATCCTTCTCTCTGAGCACCATTGGGACAAACTTTACACAAATCTTGCATCTTGAATTCCTCTCAAAGAACTGTGTACAATTACTACACTGACATGAAACTGTGCTATTGTCTCATGAAATTCTTTATTTGGCCAATCAACTCTGGTATTCTGACTTGCTTAACCTCCCTCACAGACTCCCCGCCGATCTTAAATCTCTAATGCGGCTCAAAAAATGATGTTAGATTTTTGCAAGATGGTTCAAAAGCAGTTTGAAGGATTCCTTAGGTTTCTGTAGGATTTTTTTCCAAGTTAGAAAAGTGTTCTAACGTCCAGCTTGCATTTTGGAAATTCACCAGCTGTAAACATCAAACATTTAGTAGGGTGTATTCCAATTCCTGCTGTGGCTGTTCATTTGAACATGAAATGATAAAAATTGGTAAGTCATCTTGTAAGATGTATAGCAATATAATACTGAAAGCTGATTAAATGGACCTAATCGTTGTATTCAGATCTTAAAAGTTTTAAACTAAATTTTAAATTTGCTGTATTATATGTGAATATTTTATGGACTGAATAAAATTACTAAGCTAAATTATAAAATTTTTAGATATTTAAAATATATCAATCAAAATAGTAAACTTGCCGTGTTAAATGTGAATGCTTTCAGAAAAACTAGAATTACTAAGGTAAAGTATATTATTTTGAGATCTTTAGAATATCAATAAAAATTGTAAATTTGATGGTTGCTCTGTTCTGTGTAAATTGTTTGTCGCGTTAAATGTAATTAATTATGGAATGAATAGAATGAACAAGCTAACGTATACAGTTTAAAATATGGAATTCGAAATTGTAAATGTGCTGGTCGATGTGTTGAATGTAAATAATTACAAAATAAACTTTTATTTTATTTTTGTGCCTAAACCTAAACAGATTCCATGATCAAAGCTTCTCTCTTAGAACTGCACGCCTGTGGAATTGTCTTCCGTTTTCCTGCTTTCCAGCTGTCTATAATATGGTTGTCTTCAAGTCCAACGTGAACAAGTTTCTGATGAGCCGTTCCACTTAAGTTAACAAATTTACCGAACTTCCATTACTATCGATTACTATATTGTCCTTTTGACTACTCTACACTCTTTAACCCTTATCCTTGAGTGGCCTATGTGTAAAAAAAAAAAAAAAAAAAAAAAAAAAAAAAAAAAAACTTACAGAGCTAAGGTATATAACTTGAAGATATTTAAACGATAATCAAAATTGTAAATTTAATGGTTGCTGTTTAAATGTGAATATTTTATGAATGAAAAGAATTACAGAGCTAAGGTATAGAATTTTCAGATATGTTAAATGCGTTAATTAAATTGCAAATTTTATATTTATGTAAAATGTGAATACTTTCAGAATAAATATGACTGGGCTATGGTGTGGAATTTTAAGATATCTAATAAAAATTGCTATTTGCTGTTTTAAATGTGAATACTTTAAGAATAAATAGAATTACCGAGCTACGAAAATTGAGAAATTTAAATTGTAAATTTGCCTTTGGCTTTGTTAAATGTTATACTTTCAGAATGAATAAATTTGCCAGGCTAAGGTGTGAAATTGAGATTTTAAAAATAATTTGTGAATCAAAATTTATATTTGTGACATGTAACAATACAAAGTATGGAATTTTGAGATATTTAATCAAAATTGAAAATTAGCAATTTGCTGTGTTAAATGTGAATACTTTAAAAATAAATAGAACTTCTTTTGTACGGTATAAAATTTTCAGATATTTAAAATATATTATTCTAAATTGTAAATTTTCTGTTTTCTGTGATGAATGTGAATACTTTCAGAATGAATAGAATTACCAAAGCTAAGATATTAAATTTTTATGATATTAAAAATATGGTATTTTAAATTGTTAATTTGCTGTTTGTTTTGTTAAACGTGAATACATTTAGAATGAATAGAATTGCTAAGCTAAGGTATGAAAATTAAATATATTTAAAATATATTGTTCTAAATTGTAAACTTTCTGTGTTGATTGTGAAAATTTTCATAATATAATTACCGAGAAAGGAATGAATTTTTGAGATATTTAAAATATATTATTCTGCATTATAAATGTTTTTTGCTTGGTTAAATGTAAATACTTTCGGAATGAACAGAAATACTGTGCGCAGGTATGAAATTTAAAGATTTTGAAATATTAATAAAAATTGTATATAAATCGTTTGTTCGATTGAATGTCAAGTTTTAGAACAGACAAAAATTAGTGTATAAAATTTACCGTAAATTTAATTTGCAAATTTCTTTAAGAAAAAGTAGATTTACCAAGATTAGATTTAAATAAAATTAAAAGATATCACAATATATATTATTTGAAATAATAAATTTTGTGTTACATGTTTATTCTTTCAGATTAATAGAATTGTTCATCGAATGAATAAAATTTTGCTATTTAAAATTTTGCTGAATATTTCCGAAGGAATAGACTTACTGAGCGAAGGTTCATACCTTAATATATTTAACATATTATTATTCTAAATAGTGAATTTGCTATTTGCTGTGTAAAATATGAATACTTCACGAATGAATAGAATTACCAAGCTAAGGTATGAAGATTTAATATATTCAAAATATATTATTCGAAATAATAAATTTTGTGTTACATGTTTATTCTTTCAGATTAATAGAATTGTTCATCGAATGAATAAAATTTTGCTATTTCAAATTTTGCTGAATATTTCCGAAGGAATAGAATTACTGAGCGAAGGTTCATACCTTAATATATTTAACATATATTACACTAAATAGTGAATTTGCTGGTTGCTGTGTAAAATATGAATACTTCACGAATGAATAGAATTACCGAGCTAAGGTATGAAGATTTAATATATTCAAAATATATTATTCGAAATAATAAATTTTGTGTTACATGTTTATTCTTTTAGATTAATAGAATTGTTCATCGAATGAATAAAATTTTGCTATTTAAAATTTTGCTGAATATTTCCGAAGGAATAGACTTACTGAGCGAAGGTTCATACCTTAATATATTTAACATATATTATTCTAAATAGTGAATTTGCTATTTGCTGTGTAAAATATGAATACTTCACGAATGAATAGAATTACCAAGCTAAGGTATGAAGAATAATATATTCAAAATATATTATTCGAAATAATAAATTTTGTGTTACATGTTTATTCTTTCATATTAATAGAATTGTTCATCGAATGAATAAAATTTTGCTATTTAAAATTTTGCTGAATATTTCCGAAGGAATAGAATAACTGAGCGAAGGTTCATACCTTAATATATTTAACATATATTATTCTAAATTGTAAATTTGCTGTGTTAAAATTGTATACTTTCAGAAAGAATAGAATTACTGAGTTAAGGTGTAAATATCTGGTATATTAAAAATAAAATATTCTTTTTTAAAATTTACTGTGTTATATGTGAATACCTTAAGAATGAATTAAATGACACAGCTAAGATATAACAAATATATTTAAAATATATACTCTAAATTGTAAATTTCTTGTTTACTGTGTTAAATGTGAATACTTCGAGAAGCTAAGTTATGAGGATTGAATATTAAAATATATCATTGAAAATTGTACATTTGCAGTTTGTCATGTTATATGTGAATACTTTCAGAATGAATAGAATTACCGAGAAAAAGTATGACAATTTAATATACTTAAAATAAATTATTCTAAATTGTAAATTTGTTGTTTGCTGTGTTAAATGTAAATACTTCGAGAATGAATTAAATTACTTAGCTATGGTATGAAGATTGAATATTAAAATAGATCATTGAAAATTGTACATTTGGTGTTTGCCATGTTATATGTGAATACTTTCAGAATGAATAGAATTACCGAGCTAAGGTATGACAAGTTAATACATTTAAAATGAATTATTCTGAATTGTAAATTTGGTGTTTGCTGTGTTAAATCTGAATACTTCCAGAATGAATAAAATTACCAAGCAAAAAAATGAACTTTTCACCTATTTAAAATATATACTCTAAATTGTAAGGTTGGTGTTTGCTGTGTTAAATGTGAATACTTTCAGAATGAATAGAATTACCGAGCTAAGGTACGACAATTTAATATGTTTAAAATAACTTATTCTTGATTGTAAATGTGCTGTTTGCTGTGTTACCTGTGAATACTTTCAGAATGAATAGAATTACCAAGCAAAGGTATGACAATTTATTACATTTAAAATTAATTATTCTAAATTGTAACTTTGGTGTTTGCTGTGTTAAATGTGAATACTTTCAGAATGAATTGAATTACTGAGCAAAGGTATGAAAATTTAAAATGTTTAAAATAACTTATTCTTGATTGTAAATTTTGTATTTGCTGTGTTAAATGTGAATACTTTCAGAATGAATAGAATTACCAAGCACAGGTATGACAATTTAATACATTTAAAATATTATTCTAAATTGTAAATTTTGTATTTGCTGTGTAAAATGTGAATACTTTCAGAATGAATAGAATTACCGAGCAAAGGTATGACAATTTAATATGTTTAAAATATTATTCTAAATTGTAACTTTGGTTTTTGCTGTGTTAAATGTGAATACTTTCAGAATGAATTAAATTACCGAGCTAAGGTATGACAATTTAATATGTTTAAAATAACTTATTCTTGATTGTAAATTTGGTATTTGCTGTGTTAAATATGAATACTTTCAGAATGAATTGAATTAATGAGCAAAGTTATGACAATTTATTGCATTTAAAATGAATTATTCTAAGTTGTAAATGTGCTGTGTTAAATATGAATACTTTCAGAATGAATTTAATCACCTAGCAAAATTATGAACTTTTCACCTATTTAAAATATATACTCTAAATTGTAAATTTGGTTTTTGCTGTGTTAAATGTGAATACTTTCAGAATGAATAGAATTACAGAGCTAAGGTACGACAATTTAATATGTTTAAAATAACTTATTCTTGATTGTAAATGTGCTGTTTGCTGTGTTACCTGTGAATACTTTCAGAATGAATAGAATTACCAAGCAAAGGTATGACAATTTATTACATTTAAAATTAATTATTCTAAATTGTAACTTTGGTGTTTGCTGTTTTAAATGTGAATACTTTCAGAATGAATAGAATTACAAAGGAAAGGTATGAAAATTTAATATGTTTAAAATAACTTATTCTTGATTGTAAATTTTGTATTTGCTGTGTTAAATGTGAATACTGTCCGAATGAATTGAATTACCGAGCAGAGGTATGAAAATTTAATATGTTTAAAATAACTTATTCTTGATTGTAAATTTGTTATTTGCTGTTTTAAATGTGAATACTGTCCGAATGAATTGAATTACCGAGCAGAGGTATGAAAATTTAATATGTTTAAAATAACTTATTCTTGATTGTAAATTTGTTATTTACTGTTTTAAATGTGAATACTTTCCGAATGAATTGAATTACCGAGCAAAGGTATGAAAATTTAATATGTTTAAAATAACTTATTCTTGATTGTAAATTTTGTATTTGCTGTGTTAAATGTGAATACTTTCAGAATGAATAGAATTACCGAGCTAAGGTATGACAATTTAATACATTAAAAATAAATTATTCTAAATTGTAAATTTGCTGTTTGCTGTGTTAAATATGAATACTTTCAGAACGAATTGAATTACCTAGCACAGGTATGACGATTTAATACATTTAAAATGAATTATTCTAAATTGTAAATGTGGTGTTTGCTGTGTTAAATGTGAATACTTTCCGAATGAATTGAATCACTGAGCTAAGGTATGAAAATTTAATATGTTTAAACTAACTTATTCTTGATTGTAAATTTTGTATTTGCTGTGTTAAATGTGAATACTTTCAGAATGAATTGAATTACCGAGCAAAGGTATGAAAATTTAATATGTTTAAAATAACTTATTCTGGATTGTAACTTTGATATTTGCTGTTTTAAATGTGAATACTTTCAGAATGAATTGAATTACCGAGGAAAGGTATGAAAATTTAATATGTTTAAAATAACTTATTCTTGATTATAAATTTTGTATTTGCTGTGTTAAATGTGAATACTTTCCGAATGAATTGAATTACCGAGCAAAGGTATGAAAATTTAATATGTTTAAAATAACTTATTCTTGATTGTAAATTTTGTATTTGCTGTGTTAAATGTGAATACTTTCAGAATGAATTGAATTACCGAGAAAAGGTATAAAAATTTAATCTGTTTATAATACCTTATTCTTGATTGTAAATTTTGTGCTTGCTGTGTTAAATGTGAATACTTTCAGAATGAATTAAATTACCGAGCAAAGGTATGAAAATTTAATATGTTTAAAATAACTTATTCTTGATTGTAAATTTTGTATTTGCTGTGTTAAATATGAATACTTTCAGAACGAATTCAATTACCTAGCACAGGTATGACAATTTAATACATTTAAAATGAATTATTCTAAATTGTGAATGTGGTGTTTGCTGTGTTAAATGTGAATACTTTCCGAATGAATTGAATCACTGAGCTAAGGTATGACAATTTAATATGTTTAAAATAACTTATTCTGGATTGTAAATTTGTTATTTGCTGTTTTAAATGTGAATACTTTCAGAATGAATTGAATTACCGAGCAAAGGTATGAAAATTTAATATGTTTAAAATAACTTATTCTTCATTGTAAATTTTGTATTTGCTGTGTTAAATGTGAATACTTTCCGAATGAATTGAATTACCGAGCAAAGGTATGAAAATTTAATATATTTAAAATAGCTTATTCTGGATTGTAAATTTTGTATTTGCTGTGTTAAATGTGAATACTTTCAGAATGAATAGAATTACCGAGCTAAGGTATGACAATTTAATACATTAAAAATAAATTATTCTAAATTGTAAATTTGCTGTTTGCTGTGTTAAATATGAATACTTTCAGAACGAATTGAATTACCTAGCACAGGTATGACGATTTAATACATTTAAAATGAATTATTCTAAATTGTAAATGTGGTGTTTGCTGTATTAAATGTGAATACTTTCCGAATGAATTGAATCACTGAGCTAAGGTATGAAAATTTAATATGTTTAAACTAACTTATTCTTGATTATAAATTTTGTATTTGCTGTGTTAAATGTGAATACTTTCCGAATGAATAGAATTACCAAGCTAAGGTATGAAAATTTAATATGTTTAAAATAACTTATTCTAGATTTTAAATTTTGTATTTGCTGTGTTAAATGTGAATACTTTCAGAATGAATAGAATTACCGAGCTAAGGTATGAAAATTTTTAATATGTTTAAAATAACTTATTCTGGATTGAAAATGTGGTATTTGCTGTGTTAAATGTGAATACTTTCAGAATGAATTGAATTACCGAGCAAAGGTATAAAAATTTAATACGTTTATAATACCTTATTCTTGATCGTAAATTTTGTATTTGCTGTGTTAAATGTGAATACTTTCAGAATGAATTGAATTACTGAGCAAAGGTATGAAAATTTAATATGTTTAAAATAACTTATTCTTGATTGTAACTTTGGTATTGGCTGTGTTAAATGTGAATACTTTCAGAATGAATAGAATTACCGAGCTAAGGTATGACAATTTAATATATTAAAAATAAATTATTCTAAATTGTAAATTTGCTGTTTACTGTGTTGAATATGAATACTTTCAGAACGAATTGAATAACCTAGCACAGGTATGACGATTTAATACATTTAAAATGAATTATTCTAAATTGTAAATGTGGTGTTTGCTGTTTTAAATGTGAATACTTTCAGAACGAATTGAATTACCTAGCACAGGTATGTCGATTTAATACATTTAAAATTAATTATTCTAAATTGTAAATTTTGTATTTGCTGTTTTAAATGTGAATACTTTCAGAATGAATTGAATTACTGAGCAAAGGTATGAAAATTTAATATGTTTAAAATAACTTATTTATGATTGTAAATTTTGTATTTGCTGTGTTAAATGTGAATACTTTCAGAATGAATTGAATTACCGAGCAAAGGTATGAAAAATTGAATATGTTTAAAATAACTTATTCTTGATTGTAACTGTGGTATTTGCTGTTTAAAATGTGAATACTTTCAGAATGAATTGAATTACCGAGCAAAGGTATGAAAATTTAATACGTTTATAATACCTTATTCTTGATCGTAAATTTTGTATTTGCTGTGTTAAATGTGAATACTTTCAGAATGAATGTAATTACCGAGCAAAGGTATGAAAATTTAATATGTTTAAAATAACTTATTCTTGATTGTAAATTTTGTATTTGCTGTGTTAAATGTGAATACTTTCAGAATGAATAGAATTACCGAGCTAAGGTATGAAAATTTAATATGTTTAAAATAACTTATTCTAGATTGTAAATTTTGTATTTGGTGTGTTAAATGTGAATACTTTCAGAATGAATAGAATTACCGAGCTAAGGTATGACAATTAAATACATTAAAAATAAATTATTGTAAATTTGCTGTTTGCTGTGTTGAATATGAATACTTTCAGAACGAATTGAATTACCTAGCACAGGTATGACAATGTAATACATTAAAAATAAATTATTGTAAATTTGCTGTTTGCTGTGTTAAATATGAATACTTTCAGAACGAATTGAATTACCTAGCACAGGTATGACGATTTAATACTTTTAAAATGAATTATTCTAAATTGTAAATGTGGTGTTTGCTGTGTTAAATGTGAATACATTCCGAATGAATTGAATCACTGAGCTAAGGTATGAAAATTGAATATGTTTAAACTAACTTATTCTTGATTGTAAATTTTGTATTTGCTGTGTTAAATGTGAATACTTTCAGAATGAATAGAATTACCGAGCAAAGGTATGAAAATTTAATATGTTTAAAATAACTTATTCTTGATTGTAAATTTTGTATTTGGTGTGTTAAATGTGAATACTTTCAGAATGAATTGAATTACCGAGCAAAGGTATGAAAAGTTAATATGTTTAAAATAACTTATTCTTGATTGTAAATTTTGTATTTGCTGTGTTAAATGTGAATACTTTCAGAATGAATTGAATTACCGAGCAAAGGTATGAAAAGTTAATATGTTTAAAATAACTTATTCTTGATTGTAAATTTTGTATTTGCTGTGTTAAATGTGAATACTTTCAGAATGAATGTAATTACCGAGCAAAGGTATGAAAATTTAATATGTTTAAAATAACTTATTCTAGATTGTAAATTGTGTATTTGCTGTGTTAAATGTGAATACTTTCAGAATGAATAGAATTACCGAGCTAAGGTATGAAAATTTTTAATATGTTTAAAATAACTTATTCTTGATTGTAAATTTGGTATTTGCTGTGTTAAATGTGAATACTTTCAGAATGAATGGAATTACCGAGCAAAGGTATGAAAATTTAATATGTTTAAAATAACTTATTCTGGTTGTAACTTTAGTATTTGCTGTTTTAAATATGAATACTTTCCGAATGAATTGAATTACAGAGCAAAAGTATGAAAATTTAATATGTTTAAAAAAACTTATTCTGGATTGTAAATTTTGTATTTGCTGTGTTAAATGTGAATACTTTCAGAATGAATAGAATTACCAAGCTAAGGTATGACAATTTAATACATTAAAAATAAATTATTCTAAATTGTAAATTTGCTGTTTGCTGTGTTAAATATGAATACTTTCAGAACGAATTGAATTACCTAGCACAGGTATGTCGATTTAATACATTTAAAATTAATTATTCTAAATTGTAAATTTTGTATTTGCTGTTTTAAATGTGAATACTTTCAGAATGAATTGAATTACTGAGCAAAGGTATGAAAATTTAATATGTTTAAAATAACTTATTTATGATTGTAAATTTTGTATTTGCTGTGTTAAATGTGAATACTTTCAGAATGAATTGAATTACCGAGCAAAGGTATGAAAAATTGAATATGTTTAAAATAACTTATTCTTGATTGTAACTGTGGTATTTGCTGTTTAAAATGTGAATACTTTCAGAATGAATTGAATTACCGAGCAAAGGTATGAAAATTTAATACGTTTATAATACCTTATTCTTGATCGTAAATTTTGTATTTGCTGTGTTAAATGTAAATACTTTCAGAATGAATGTAATTACCGAGCAAAGGTATGAAAATTTAATATGTTTAAAATAACTTATTCTTGATTGTAAATTTTGTATTTGCTGTGTTAAATGTGAATACTTTCCGAATGAATTGAATCACCGAGAAAAGGTATGAAAATTTAATATGTTTAAAATAACTTATTCTAGATTGTAAATTTTGTATTTGCTGTGTTAAATGTGAATACTTTCAGAATGAATAGAATTACCGAGCTAAGGTATGAAAATTTAATATGTTTAAAATAACTTATTCTAGATTGTAAATTTTGTATTTGGTGTGTTAAATGTGAATACTTTCAGAATGAATAGAATTACCGAGCTAAGGTATGACAATTAAATACATTAAAAATAAATTATTGTAAATTTGCTGTTTGCTGTGTTGAATATGAATACTTTCAGAACGAATTGAATTACCTAGCACAGGTATGACAATGTAATACATTAAAAATAAATTATTGTAAATTTGCTGTTTGCTGTGTTAAATATGAATACTTTCAGAACGAATTGAATTACCTAGCACAGGTATGACGATTTAATACTTTTAAAATGAATTATTCTAAATTGTAAATGTGGTGTTTGCTGTGTTAAATGTGAATACATTCCGAATGAATTGAATCACTGAGCTAAGGTATGAAAATTGAATATGTTTAAACTAACTTATTCTTGATTGTAAATTTTGTATTTGCTGTGTTAAATGTGAATACTTTCAGAATGAATAGAATTACCGAGCTAAGGTATGAAAATTTTTAATATGTTTAAAATAACTTATTCTGGATTGTAAATTTGGTATTTGCTGTGTTAAATGTGAATACTTTCAGAATGAATTGAATTACCGAGCAAAGGTATGAAAATTTAACATGTTTAAAATAACTTATTCTGGTTGTAACTTTAGTATTTGCTGTTTTAAATATGAATACTTTCCGAATGAATTGAATTACAGGGCAAAAGTATGAAAATTTAATATGTTTAAAAAAACTTATTCTGGATTGTAAATTTTGTATTTGCTGTGTTAAATGTAAATACTTTCAGAATGAATAGAATTACCAAGCTAAGGTATGAAAATTTAATACATTAAAAATAAATTATTCTAAATTGTAAATTTGCTGTTTGCTGTGTTGAATATGAATACTTTCAGAACGAATTGAATTACCTAGCACAGGTATTACGAGTTAATATATTTAAAATGAATTATTCTAAATTGTAAATGTGGTGTTTGCTGTGTTAAATGTGAATACTTTCAGAATGAATAGAATTACCGAGCTAAGGTATGAAAATTTAATATGTTTAAAATAACTTATTCTAGATTGTAAATTTTGTATTTGCTGTGTTAAATGTGAATACTTTCAGAATGAATTGAATTACCGAGCAAAGGTACGAAAATTTAATATGTTTAAAATAACTTATTCTGGATTGTAACTTTGGTATTTGCTGTTTTAAATGTGAATACTTTCAGAATGAATTGAATTACCAAGCAAAGGTATGAAAATTTAATATGTTTAAAATAACTTATTCTTGATTGTAACTTTGGTATTTGCTGTGTTAAATGTGAATACTTTCCGAATGAATTGAATTACCGAGCAAAGGTATGAAAATTTAATATGTTTAAAATAACTTATTTATGATTGTAAATTCTGTATTTGCTGTGTTAAATGTGAATACTTTCAGAATGAATTGAATTACCGAGGAAAGGTATGAAAATTTAATATGTTTAAAATAACTTATTCTTGATTGTAACTGTGGTATTTGCTGTGTTAAATGTGAATACTTTCAGAATGAATTGAATTACCGAGCAAAGGTATGAAAATTTAATATGTTTAAAATAACTTATTCTTGATCGTAAATTTGGTATTTGCTGTGTTAAATGTGAATACTTTCCGAATGAATTGAATTACTGAGCAAAGGTATGAAAATTTAATATGTTTAAAATAGCTTATTCTGGATTGTAAATTTTGTATTTGCTGTGTTAAATGTGAATACTTTCAGAATGAATTGAATTACCGAGCAAAGGTATGAAAATTTAATATGTTTAAAATAACTTATTCTTGATTGTAACTTTGGTATTTGCTGTGTTAAATGTGAATACTTTCAGAATGAATTGAATTACCGAGATAAGGTATGAAAATTTAATATGTTTAAAATAACTTATTCTTGATTATAAATTTTGTATTTGCTGTGTTAAATGTGAATACTTTCAGAATCAATTGAATTACCGAGCAAAGGTACGAAAATTTAATATGTTTAAAATAACTTATTCTAGATTGTAACTTTGATATTTGCTGTGTTAAATGTGAATACTTTCCGAATGAATTGAATTACCGAGCAAAGGTATGAAAATTTAATATGTTTAAAATAACTTATTCTTGATTGTAAATTTTGTATTTGCTGTGTTAATTGTGAATACTTTCAGAATGAATAGAATTACCGAGCTAAGGTATGACAATTTAATACATTAAAAATAAATTATTCTATATTGTAAATTTGCTGTTTGCTGTGTTAAATATGAATACTTTCAGAACGAATTGAATTACCTAGCACAGGTATGACGATTTAATACATTTAAAATGAATTATTGTAAATGTGGTGTTTGCTGTGTTAAATGTGAATACTTTCCGAATGAATTGAATTACTGAGCAAAGGTATGAAAATTTAATATGTTTAAAATAACTTATTCTTGATTGTAAATTTTGTATTTTCTGTGTTAAATGTGAATACTTTCAGAATGAATTGAATTACCGAGCAAAGGTATGAAAAGTTAATATGTTTAAAATAACTTATTCTTGATTGTAAATTTTGTATTTGCTTTGTTAAATGTGAATACTTTCAGAATGAATTGAATTACCGAGCAAAAGTATGAAAATTTAATGTTTAAAATAACTTATTCTAGATTGTAAATGTTGTATTTGCTGTGTTAAATGTGAATACTTTCATAATGAATAGAATTACCGAGCTAAGGTATGAAAATTTAACATGTTTAAAATAACTTATTCTGGTTGTAACTTTAGTATTTGCTGTTTTAAATATGAATACTTTCCGAATGAATTGAATTACAAGGCAAAAGTATGAAAATTTAATATGTTTAAAAAAACTTATTCTGGATTGTAAATTTTGTATTTGCTGTGTTAAATGTAAATACTTTCAGAATGAATAGAATTACCAAGCTAAGGTATGACAATTTAATACATTAAAAATAAATTATTCTAAATTGTAAATTTGCTGTTTGCTGTGTTGAATATGAATACTTTCAGAGCGAATTGAATTACCTAGCACAGGTATGACGATTTAATACATTTAAAATGAATTATTCTAAATTGTAAATGTGGTGTTTGCTGTGTTAAATGTGAATACTTTCAGAATTAATTGAATCACCGAGCTAAGGTATGACAATTTAATATGTTTAAACTAACTTATTCTTGATTGTAAATTTGGTATTTGCTGTGTTAAATGTGAATACTTTCAGAATGAATTGAATTACCGAGCAAAGGTATGAAAATTTAATATGTTTAAAATAACTTATTCTGGATTGTAACTTTGGTATTTGCTGTTTTAAATGTGAATACTTTCAGAATGAATTGAATTACCAAGCAAAGGTATGAAAATTTAATATGTTTAAAATAACTTATTCTTGATTGTAACTTTGGTATTTGCTGTTTTAAATGTGAATACTTTCAGAATGAATTGAATTACCGAGCAAAGGTATGAAAATTTAATACGTTAATCTTATTCTTGATCGTAAATTTGGTATTTGCTGTGTTAAATGTGAATACTTTCAGAATGAATTGAATTACTGAGCAAAGGTATGAAAATTTAATATGTTTAAAATAACTTATTCTTGATTGTAAATTTTGTATTTGCTGTGTTAAATGTGAATACTTTCGGAATGAATTGAATTACCGAGCAAAGGTATGAAAATTTAATATGTTTGAAATAACTTGTTCTGGATTGTAACTTTGATATTTGCTGTTTTAAATGTGAATACTTTCAGAATGAATTGAATTACCAAGCAAAGGTATGAAAATGTAATATGTTTAAAATAACTTATTCTTGATTACAAATTTTGTATTTGCTGTGTTAAATGTGAATACTTTCCGAATGAATTGAATTACCGAGCAAAGGTATGAAAATTTAATATGTTTAAAATAACTTATTCTTGATTGTAAATTTTGTATTTGCTGTGTTAAATGTGAATACTTTCAGAATGAATTGAATTACCGAGCAAAGGTATGAAAATTTAATATGTTTAAAATAACTTATTCTTGATTGTAAATTTTGTATTTGCTGTGTTAAATGTGAATACTTTCCGAATGAATTGAATTACCGAGCAAAGGTATGAAAAGTTAATATGTTTAAAATAACTTATTCTTGATTGTAAATTTTGTATTTGCTTTGTTAAATGTGAATACTTTCAGAATGAATGTAATTACCGAGCAAAGGTATGAAAATTCAATACGTTTTAAATAACTTATTCTGGTTGTAACTTTAGTATTTGCTGTTTTAAATATGAATACTTTCCGAATGAATTGAATTACAGGGCAAAAGTATGAAAATTTAATATGTTTAAAAAAAATTATTCTGGATTGTAAATTTTGTATTTGCTGTGTTAAATGTAAATACTTTCAGAATGAATAGAATTACCAAGCTAAGGTATGACAATTTAATACATTAAAAATAAATTATTCTAAATTGTAAATTTGCTGTTTGCTGTGTTGAATATGAATACTTTCAGAATGAATTGAATTACCTAGCACAGGTATGACGATTTAATACATTTAAAATGAATTATTCTAAATTGTAAATGTGGTGTTTGCTGTGTTAAATGTGAATACTTTCAGAATGAATTGAATTACCGAGCAAAGGTATGAAAATTTAATATGTTTAAAATAACTTGTTCTGGATTGTAACTTTAGTATTTGCTGTTTTAAATGTGAATACTTTCAGAATGAATTGAATTACCAAGCAAAGGTATGAAAATTTAATATGTTTAAAATAACTTATTCTTGATTGTAACTTTGGTATTTGCTGTGTTAAATGTGAATACTTTCCGAATGAATTGAATTACCGAGCAAAGGTATGAAAATTTAATATGTTTAAAATAACTTATTTATGATTGTAAATTTTGTATTTGCTGTGTTAAATGTGAATACTTTCAGAATGAATTGAATTACCGAGGAAAGGTATGAAAATTTAATATGTTTAAAATAACTTATTCTTGATTGTAACTGTGGTATTTGCTGTTTTAAATGTGAATACTTTCAGAATGAATTGAATTACCGAGCAAAGGTATGAAAATTTAATACGTTAATCTTATTCTTGATCGTAAATTTGGTATTTGCTGTGTTAAATGTGAATACTTTCAGAATGAATTGAATTACTGAGCAAAGGTATGAAAATTTAATATGTTTAAAATAACTTATTCTTGATTGTAAATTTTGTATTTGCTGTGTTAAATGTGAATACTTTCGGAATGAATTGAATTACCGAGCAAAGGTATGAAAATTTAATATGTTTGAAATAACTTATTCTTGATTGTAAATTTTGTATTTGCTGTGTTAAATGTGAATACTTTCAGAATGAATTGAATTACCGAGCAAAGGTATGAAAATTTAATATGTTTAAAATAACTTGTTCTGGATTGTAACTTTGATATTTGCTGTTTTAAATGTGAATACTTTCAGAATGAATTGAATTACCAAGCAAAAGTATGAAAATGTAATATGTTTAAAATAACTTATTCTTGATTACAAATTTTGTATTTGCTGTGTTAAATGTGAATACTTTCCGAATGAATTGAATTACCGAGCAAAGGTATGAAAATTTAATGTTTAAAAAGAACTTATTCTGGATTGTAACTTTGATATTTGCTGTTTTAAATGTGAATACTTTCAGAATGAATTGAATTACCGAGCAAAGGTATGAAAATTTAATATGTTTAAAATAACTTATTCTTGATTATAAATTTTGTATTTGCTGTGTTAAATGTGAATACTTTCCGAATGAATTGAATTACCGAGCAAAGGTATGAAAATTTAATATGTTTAAAATAACTTATTCTTGATTGTAAATTTTGTATTTGCTGTGTTAAATGTGAATACTTTCAGAATGAATTGAATTACCGAGCAAAGGTATGAAAATTTAATATGTTTAAAATAACTTATTCTTGATTGTAAATTTTGTATTTGCTGTGTTAAATGTGAATACTTTCCGAATGAATTGAATTACCGAGCAAAGGTATGAAAAGTTAATATGTTTAAAATAACTTATTCTTGATTGTAAATTTTGTATTTGCTTTGTTAAATGTGAATACTTTCAGAATGAATGTAATTACCGAGCAAAGGTATGAAAATTCAATACGTTTTAAATAACTTATTCTGGTTGTAACTTTAGTATTTGCTGTTTTAAATATGAATACTTTCCGAATGAATTGAATTACAGGGCAAAAGTATGAAAATTTAATATGTTTAAAAAAACTTATTCTGGATTGTAAATTTTGTATTTGCTGTGTTAAATGTAAATACTTTCAGAATGAATAGAATTACCAAGCTAAGGTATGACAATTTAATACATTAAAAATAAATTATTCTAAATTGTAAATTTGCTGTTTGCTGTGTTGAATATGAATACTTTCAGAATGAATTGAATTACCTAGCACAGGTATGACGATTTAATACATTTAAAATGAATTATTCTAAATTGTAAATGTGGTGTTTGCTGTGTTAAATGTGAATACTTTCAGAATGAATTGAATTACCGAGCAAAGGTATGAAAATTTAATATGTTTAAAATAACTTGTTCTGGATTGTAACTTTAGTATTTGCTGTTTTAAATGTGAATACTTTCAGAATGAATTGAATTACCAAGCAAAGGTATGAAAATGTAATATGTTTAAAATAACTTATTCTTGATTGTAACTTTGGTATTTGCTGTTTTAAATGTGAATATTTCCGAATGAATTGAATTACCGAGCAAAGGTATGAAAATTTAATATGTTTAAAATAACTTATTTATGATTGTAAATTTTGTATTTGCTGTGTTAAATGTGAATACTTTCAGAATGAATTGAATTACCGAGGAAAGGTATGAAAATTTAATATGTTTAAAATAACTTATTCTTGATTGTAACTGTGGTATTTGCTGTTTTAAATGTGAATACTTTCCGAATGAATTGAATTACCGAGCAAAGGTATGAAAATTTAATACGTTTATCTTATTCTTGATCGTAAATTTGGTATTTGCTGTGTTAAATGTGAATACTTTCAGAATGAATTGAATTACCGAGCAAAGGTATGAAAATTTAATATGTTTAAAATAACTTATTCTTGATTGTAAATTTTGTATTTGCTGTGTTAAATGTGAATACTTTCAGAATGAATTGAATTACAAAGCAAAGGTATGAAAATTTAATATGTTTAAAATAACTTATTCTGGATTGTAACTTTGATATTTGCTGTTTTAAATGTGAATACTTTCAGAATGAATTGAATTACCGAGCAAAGGTATGAAAATTTAATATGTTTAAAATAACTTATTCTTGATTGTAACTTTGGTATTTGCTGTGTTAAATGTGAATACTTTCCGAATGAATTGAATTACCGAGCAAAGGTATGCAAATTTAATATGTTTAAAATAGCTTATTCTTGATTGTAACTTTGGTATTTGCTGTGTTAAATGTGAATACTTTCAGAATGAATTGAATTACCGAGCAAAGGTATGAAAATTTAATATGTTTAAAATAACTTATTCTTGATTGTAAATTTTGTATTTGCTGTGTTAAATGTGAATACTTTCAGAATGAATGTAATTACCGAGCAAAGGTATGAAAATTTAATGTTTAAAATAACTTATTCTAGATTGTAAATTTGGTATTTGCTGTGTTAAATGTGAATACTTTAAGAATGAATAGAATTACCGAGCTAAGGTATGAAAATTTTTAATATGTTTAAAATAACTTATTCTGGATTGTAAATTTGGTATTTGCTGTGTTAAATGTGAATACTTTCAGAATGAATTGAATTACCGAGCAAAGGTATGAAAATTTAACATGTTTAAAATAACTTATTCTGGTTGTAACTTTAGTATTTGCTGTTTTAAATATGAATACTTTCCGAATGAATTGAATTACAGGGCAAAAGTATGAAAATTTAATATGGTTAAAAAAACTTATTCTGGATTGTAAATTTTGTATTTGCTGTGTTAAATGTAAATACTTTCAGAATGAATAGAATTACCAAGCTAAGGTATGACAATTTAATACATTAAAAATAAATTATTCTAAATTGTAAATTTGCTGTTTGCTGTGTTGAATATGAATACTTTCAGAATGAATTGAATTACCTAGCACAGGTATGACGATTTAATACATTTAAAATGAATTATTCTAAATTGTAAATGTGGTGTTTGCTGTGTTAAATGTGAATACTTTCAGAATGAATTGAATTACCGAGCAAAGGTATGAAAATTTAATATGTTTAAAATAACTTATTCTGGATTGTATCTTTGATATTTTCTGTTTTAAATGTGAATACTTTCAGAATGAATTGAATTACCGAGCAAATGTATGCAAATTTAATATGTTTAAATTAACTTATTCTTGATTGTAACTTTGGTATTTGCTGTGTTAAATGTGAATACTTTCAGAATGAATTGAATTACCGAGCAAAGGTATGAAAATTTAATATGTTAAAAATTACTTATTCTTGATTGTAAATTTTGTATTTGCTGTGTTAAATGTGAATACTTTCAGAATGAATTGAATTACCGAGCAAAGGTATGAAAATTTAATATGTTTAAAATAACTTATTCTAGATTGTAAATTTGGTATTTGCTGTGTTAAATGTGAATACTTTCAGAATGAATAGAATTACCGAGCTAAGGTATGAAAATTTGTAATATGTTTAAAATAACTTATTCTGGATTGTAAATTTGGTATTTGCTGTGTTAAATGTGAATACTTTCAGAATGAATTGAATTACCGAGCAAAGGTATGAAAATTTAACATGTTTAAAATAACTTATTCTGGTTGTAACTTTAGTATTTGCTGTTTTAAATATGAATACTTTCCGAATGAATTGAATTACAGAGCAAAAGTATGAAAATTTTATATGTTTAAAAAAACTTATTCTGGATTGTAAATTTTGTATTTGCTGTGTTAAATGTAAATACTTTCAGAATGAATAGAATTACCAACCTAAGGTATGACAATTTAATACATTAAAAATAAATTATTCTAAATTGTAAATGTGGTGTTTGCTGTGTTAAATGTGAATACTTTCAGAATTAATTGAATCACCGAGCTAAGGTATGACAATTTAATATGTTTAAACTAACTTATTCTTGATTGTAAATTTTGTATTTGCTGTGTTAAATGTGAATACTTTCAGAATGAATTGAATTACCGAGCAAAGGTATGAAAATTTAATATGTTTAAAATAACTTATTCTGGATTGGAACTTTAGTATTTGCTGTTTTAAATGTGAATACTTTCAGAATGAATTGAATTACCAAGCAAAGGTATGAAAATTTAATATGTTTAAAATAACTTATTCTTGATTGTAACTTTGTTATTTGCTGTTTTAAATGTGAATACTTTCCGAATGAATTGAATTACCGAGCAAAGGTATGAAAATTTAATATGTTTAAAATAACTTATTCTTGATTGTAACTATGGTATTTGCTGTTTTAAATGTGAATACTTTCCGAATGAATTGAATTACCGAGCAAAGGTATGAAAATTTAATACGTTTATCTTATTGATCGTAAATTTTGTATTTGCTGTGTTAAATGTGAATACTTTCAGAATGAATTGAATTACCGAGCAAAGGTATGAAAATTTAATATGTTTAAAATAACTTATTCTTGATTGTAAATTTTGTATTTGCTGTGTTAAATGTGAATACTTTCCGAATGAATTGAATTACCGAGCAAAGGTATGAAAATTTAATATGTTTAAAATAACTTATTCTTGATTGTAAAGTTTGTATTTGCTGTGTTAAATGTGAATACTTTCAGAATGAATTGAATTACCGAGCAAAGGTATGAAAAGTTAATATGTTTAAAATAACTTATTCTGGATTGCAAATTTTTTATTTGCTGTGTTAAATGTGAATACTTTCAGAATGAATAGAATTACCAAGCTAAGATATGACAATTTAATACATTAAAAATAAATTATTCTAAATTGTAAATTTGCTGTTTGCTGTGTTGAATATGAATACTTTCAGAACGAATTGAATTACCTAGCACAGGTATGACGATTTAATACATTTAAAATGAATTATTCTAAATTGTAAATGTGGTGTTTGCTGTGTAAAATGTGAATACTTTCAGAATTAACTGAATCACCGAGCTAAGGTATGACAATTTAATATGTTTAAACTAACTTATTCTTGATTGTAAATTTTGTATTTGCTGTGTTAAATGTGAATACTTTCAGAATGAATTGAATTACCGAGGAAAGGTATGAAAATTTAATATGTTTAAAATAACTTATTCTGGATTGTAAATTTTGTATTTGCTGTGTTAAATGTGAATACTTTCAGAATGAATTGAATTACAGAGCAAAAGTATGAAAATTTAATATGTTTAAAATAACTTATTCTTGATTGTAAATTTTGTATTTGCTGTGTTAAATCTGAATATTTTCAGAATGAATAGAATTACCGAGCTAAGTTATGACAATCTAATACATTAAAATAAATTATTCTAAATTGTAAATTTGCTGTTTGCTGTGTTGAATATGAATACTTTCAGAACGAATTGAATTACCTAGCATAGGTATGACGATTTAATACATTTAAAATGAATTATTCTAAATTGTAAATGTGGTGTTTGCTGTGTTAAATGTGAATACTTTCAGAATGAATTGAATTACCGAGCAAAGGTATGAAAATTTAATATGTTTAAAATAACTTATTCTGGATTGTAACTTTGGTATTTGCTGTTTTAAATGTGAATACTTTCAGAATGAATTGAATTACCAAGCAAAGGTATGAAAATTTAATATGTTTAAAATAACTTATTCTTGATTGTAACTTTGGTATTTGCTGTGTTAAATGTGAATACTTTCCGAATGAATTGAATTACCGAGCAAAGGTATGAAAATTTAATATGTTTAAAATAACTTATTTATGATTGTAAATTTTGTATTTGCTGTGTTAAATGTGAATACTTTCAGAATGAATTGAATTACCGAGGAAAGGTATGAAAATTTAATATGTTTAAAATAACTTATTCTTGATTGTAACTGTGGTATTTGCTGTTTTAAATGTGAATACTTTCAGAATGAATTGAATTACCGAGCAAAGGTATGAAAATTTAATACGTTAATCTTATTCTTGATCGTAAATTTGGTATTTGCTGTGTTAAATGTGAATACTTTCAGAATGAATTGAATTACTGAGCAAAGGTATGAAAATTTAATATGTTTAAAATAACTTATTCTTGATTGTAAATTTTGTATTTGCTGTGTTAAATGTGAATACTTTCGGAATGAATTGAATTACCGAGCAAAGGTATGAAAATTTAATATGTTTGAAATAACTTATTCTTGATTGTAAATTTTGTATTTGCTGTGTTAAATGTGAATACTTTCAGAATGAATTGAATTACCGAGCAAAGGTATGAAAATTTAATATGTTTAAAATAACTTGTTCTGGATTGTAACTTTGATATTTGCTGTTTTAAATGTGAATACTTTCAGAATGAATTGAATTACCAAGCAAAGGTATGAAAATGTAATATGTTTAAAATAACTTATTCTTGATTACAAATTTTGTATTTGCTGTGTTAAATGTGAATACTTTCCGAATGAATTGAATTACCGAGCAAAGGTGTGCAAATTTAATATGTTTAAAATAACTTATTCTTGATTGTAAATTTTGTATTTGCTGTGTTAAATGTGAATACTTTCAGAATGAATTGAATTACCGAGCAAAGGTATGAAAATTTAATATGTTTAAAATAACTTATTCTTGATTGTAAATTTTGTATTTGCTGTGTTAAATGTGAATACTTTCCGAATGAATTGAATTACCGAGCAAAGGTATGAAAATTTAATATGTTTAAAATAACTTATTCTTGATTGTTAAATGTGAATACTTTCCGAATAAATTGAATTACCGAGCAAAGGTATGAAAATTTAATATGTTTAAAATAACTTATTCTTGATTGTAAAGTTTGTATTTGCTGTGTTAAATGTGAATACTTTCAGAATGAATTGAATTACCGAGCAAAGGTATGAAAAGTTAATATGTTTAAAATAACTTATTCTGGATTGCAAATTTTTTATTTGCTGTGTTAAATGTGAATACTTTCAGAATGAATAGAATTACCAAGCTAAGATATGACAATTTAATACATTAAAAATAAATTATTCTAAATTGTAAATTTGCTGTTTGCTGTGTTGAATATGAATACTTTCAGAACGAATTGAATTACCTAGCACAGGTATGACGATTTAATACATTTAAAATGAATTATTCTAAATTGTAAATGTGGTGTTTGCTGTGTAAAATGTGAATACTTTCAGAATTAACTGAATCACCGAGCTAAGGTATGACAATTTAATATGTTTAAACTAACTTATTCTTGATTGTAAATTTTTTTATTTGCTGTGTTAAATGTGAATACTTTCAGAATGAATTGAATTACCGAGCAAAGGTATGAAAATTTAATATGTTTAAAATAACTTATTCTTGATTGTAAATTTTGTATTTGCTGTGTTTAATGTGAATACTTTCAGAATGAATGTAATTACCGAGCAAAGGTATGAAAGTTTAATATGTTTAAAATAACTTATTCTTGATTGTAAATTTTGTATTTGCTGTGTTAAATGTGAATACTTTCAGAATGAATGTAATTACCGAGCAAAGGTATGAAAGTTTAATATGTTTAAAATAACTTATTCTTGATTGTAAATTTTGTATTTGCTGTGTTAAATGTGAATACTTTCCGAATGAATTGAATTACCGAGGAAAGGTATGAAAATTTAATATGTTTAAAATAACTTATTCTGGATTGTAAATTTTGTATTTGCTGTGTTAAATGTGAATACTTTCAGAATGAATTGAATTACAGAGCAAAAGTATGAAAATTTAATATGTTTAAAATAACTTATTCTTGATTGTAAATTTTGTATTTGCTGTGTTAAATCTGAATACTTTCAGAATGAATAGAATTACCGAGCTAAGGTATGACAATCTAATACATTAAAAATAAATTATTCTAAATTGTAAATTTGCTGTTTGCTGTGTTGAATATGAATACTTTCAGAACGAATTGAATTACCTAGCATAGGTATGACGATTTAATACATTTAAAATGAATTATTCTAAATTGTAAATGTGGTGTTTGCTGTGTTAAATGTGAATACTTTCAGAATGAATTGAATTACCGAGCAAAGGTATGAAAATTTAATATGTTTAAAATAACTTATTCTGGATTGGAACTTTAGTATTTGCTGTTTTAAATGTGAATACTTTCAGAATGAATTGAATTACCAAGCAAAGGTATGAAAATTTAATATGTTTAAAATAACTTATTCTTGATTGTAACTTTGTTATTTGCTGTTTTAAATGTGAATACTTTCCGAATGAATTGAATTACCGAGCAAAGGTATGAAAATTTAATATGTTTAAAATAACTTATTCTTGATTGTAACTATGGTATTTGCTGTTTTAAATGTGAATACTTTCCGAATGAATTGAATTACCGAGCAAAGGTATGAAAATTTAATACGTTTATCTTATTGATCGTAAATTTTGTATTTGCTGTGTTAAATGTGAATACTTTCAGAATGAATTGAATTACCGAGCAAAGGTATGAAAATTTAATATGTTTAAAATAACTTATTCTTGATTGTAAATTTTGTATTTGCTGTGTTAAATGTGAATACTTTCCGAATGAATTGAATTACCGAGCAAAGGTATGAAAATTTAATATGTTTAAAATAACTTATTCTTGATTGTAAAGTTTGTATTTGCTGTGTTAAATGTGAATACTTTCAGAATGAATTGAATTACCGAGCAAAGGTATGAAAAGTTAATATGTTTAAAATAACTTATTCTGGATTGCAAATTTTTTATTTGCTGTGTTAAATGTGAATACTTTCAGAATGAATAGAATTACCAAGCTAAGATATGACAATTTAATACATTAAAAATAAATTATTCTAAATTGTAAATTTGCTGTTTGCTGTGTTGAATATGAATACTTTCAGAACGAATTGAATTACCTAGCACAGGTATGACGATTTAATACATTTAAAATGAATTATTCTAAATTGTAAATGTGGTGTTTGCTGTGTAAAATGTGAATACTTTCAGAATTAACTGAATCACCGAGCTAAGGTATGACAATTTAATATGTTTAAACTAACTTATTCTTGATTGTAAATTTTGTATTTGCTGTGTTAAATGTGAATACTTTCAGAATGAATTGAATTACCGAGGAAAGGTATGAAAATTTAATATGTTTAAAATAACTTATTCTGGATTGTAAATTTTGTATTTGCTGTGTTAAATGTGAATACTTTCAGAATGAATTGAATTACAGAGCAAAAGTATGAAAATTTAATATGTTTAAAATAACTTATTCTTGATTGTAAATTTTGTATTTGCTGTGTTAAATCTGAATATTTTCAGAATGAATAGAATTACCGAGCTAAGGTATGACAATCTAATACATTAAAATAAATTATTCTAAATTGTAAATTTGCTGTTTGCTGTGTTGAATATGAATACTTTCAGAACGAATTGAATTACCTAGCATAGGTATGACGATTTAATACATTTAAAATGAATTATTCTAAATTGTAAATGTGGTGTTTGCTGTGTTAAATGTGAATACTTTCAGAATGAATTGAATTACCGAGCAAAGGTATGAAAATTTAATATGTTTAAAATAACTTATTCTGGATTGTAACTTTGGTATTTGCTGTTTTAAATGTGAATACTTTCAGAATGAATTGAATTACCAAGCAAAGGTATGAAAATTTAATATGTTTAAAATAACTTATTCTTGATTGTAACTTTGGTATTTGCTGTGTTAAATGTGAATACTTTCCGAATGAATTGAATTACCGAGCAAAGGTATGAAAATTTAATATGTTTAAAATAACTTATTTATGATTGTAAATTTTGTATTTGCTGTGTTAAATGTGAATACTTTCAGAATGAATTGAATTACCGAGGAAAGGTATGAAAATTTAATATGTTTAAAATAACTTATTCTTGATTGTAACTGTGGTATTTGCTGTTTTAAATGTGAATACTTTCAGAATGAATTGAATTACCGAGCAAAGGTATGAAAATTTAATACGTTAATCTTATTCTTGATCGTAAATTTGGTATTTGCTGTGTTAAATGTGAATACTTTCAGAATGAATTGAATTACTGAGCAAAGGTATGAAAAATTAATATGTTTAAAATAACTTATTCTTGATTGTAAATTTTGTATTTGCTGTGTTAAATGTGAATACTTTCGGAATGAATTGAATTACCGAGCAAAGGTATGAAAATTTAATATGTTTGAAATAACTTATTCTTGATTGTAAATTTTGTATTTGCTGTGTTAAATGTGAATACTTTCAGAATGAATTGAATTACCGAGCAAAGGTATGAAAATTTAATATGTTTAAAATAACTTGTTCTGGATTGTAACTTTGATATTTGCTGTTTTAAATGTGAATACTTTCAGAATGAATTGAATTACCAAGCAAAGGTATGAAAATGTAATATGTTTAAAATAACTTATTCTTGATTACAAATTTTGTATTTGCTGTGTTAAATGTGAATACTTTCCGAATGAATTGAATTACAGAGCAAAGGTGTGCAAATTTAATATGTTTAAAATAACTTATTCTTGATTGTAAATTTTGTATTTGCTGTGTTAAATGTGAATACTTTCAGAATGAATTGAATTACCGAGCAAAGGTATGAAAATTTAATATGTTTAAAATAACTTATTCTTGATTGTAAATTTTGTATTTGCTGTGTTAAATGTGAATACTTTCCGAATGAATTGAATTACCGAGCAAAGGTATGAAAATTTAATATGTTTAAAATAACTTATTCTTGATTGTTAAATGTGAATACTTTCCGAATAAATTGAATTACCGAGCAAAGGTATGAAAATTTAATATGTTTAAAATAACTTATTCTTGATTGTAAAGTTTGTATTTGCTGTGTTAAATGTGAATACTTTCAGAATGAATTGAATTACCGAGCAAAGGTATGAAAAGTTAATATGTTTAAAATAACTTATTCTGGATTGCAAATTTTTTATTTGCTGTGTTAAATGTGAATACTTTCAGAATGAATAGAATTACCAAGCTAAGATATGACAATTTAATACATTAAAAATAAATTATTCTAAATTGTAAATTTGCTGTTTGCTGTGTTGAATATGAATACTTTCAGAACGAATTGAATTACCTAGCACAGGTATGACGATTTAATACATTTAAAATGAATTATTCTAAATTGTAAATGTGGTGTTTGCTGTGTAAAATGTGAATACTTTCAGAATTAACTGAATCACCGAGCTAAGGTATGACAATTTAATATGTTTAAACTAACTTACTCTTGATTGTAAATTTTTTTATTTGCTGTGTTAAATGTGAATACTTTCAGAATGAATTGAATTACCGAGCAAAGGTATGAAAATTTAATATGTTTAAAATAACTTATTCTTGATTGTAAATTTTGTATTTGCTGTGTTTAATGTGAATACTTTCAGAATGAATGTAATTACCGAGCAAAGGTATGAAAGTTTAATATGTTTAAAATAACTTATTCTTGATTGTAAATTTTGTATTTGCTGTGTTAAATGTGAATACTTTCAGAATGAATGTAATTACCGAGCAAAGGTATGAAAGTTTAATATGTTTAAAATAACTTATTCTTGATTGTAAATTTTGTATTTGCTGTGTTAAATGTGAATACTTTCCGAATGAATTGAATTACCGAGGAAAGGTATGAAAATTTAATATGTTTAAAATAACTTATTCTGGATTGTAAATTTTGTATTTGCTGTGTTAAATGTGAATACTTTCAGAATGAATTGAATTACAGAGCAAAAGTATGAAAATTTAATATGTTTAAAATAACTTATTCTTGATTGTAAATTTTGTATTTGCTGTGTTAAATCTGAATACTTTCAGAATGAATAGAATTACCGAGCTAAGGTATGACAATCTAATACATTAAAAATAAATTATTCTAAATTGTAAATTTGCTGTTTGCTGTGTTGAATATGAATACTTTCAGAACGAATTGAATTACCTAGCATAGGTATGACGATTTAATACATTTAAAATGAATTATTCTAAATTGTAAATGTGGTGTTTGCTGTGTTAAATGTGAATACTTTCAGAATGAATTGAATTACCGAGCAAAGGTATGAAAATTTAATATGTTTAAAATAACTTATTCTGGATTGTAACTTTGGTATTTGCTGTTTTAAATGTGAATACTTTCAGAATGAATTGAATTACCAAGCAAAGGTATGAAAATTTAATATGTTTAAAATAACTTATTCTTGATTGTAACTTTGGTATTTGCTGTGTTAAATGTGAATACTTTCCGAATGAATTGAATTACCGAGCAAAGGTATGAAAATTTAATATGTTTAAAATAACTTATTTATGATTGTAAATTTTGTATTTGCTGTGTTAAATGTGAATACTTTCAGAATGAATTGAATTACCGAGGAAAGGTATGAAAATTTAATATGTTTAAAATAACTTATTCTTGATTGTAACTGTGGTATTTGCTGTTTTAAATGTGAATACTTTCAGAATGAATTGAATTACCGAGCAAAGGTATGAAAATTTAATACGTTAATCTTATTCTTGATCGTAAATTTGGTATTTGCTGTGTTAAATGTGAATACTTTCAGAATGAATTGAATTACTGAGCAAAGGTATGAAAATTTAATATGTTTAAAATAACTTATTCTTGATTGTAAATTTTGTATTTGCTGTGTTTAATGTGAATACTTTCAGAATGAATGTAATTACCGAGCAAAGGTATGAAAGTTTAATATGTTTAAAATAACTTATTCTTGATTGTAAATTTTGTATTTGCTGTGTTAAATGTGAATACTTTCAGAATGAATGTAATTACCGAGCAAAGGTATGAAAGTTTAATATGTTTAAAATAACTTATTCTTGATTGTAAATTTTGTATTTGCTGTGTTAAATGTGAATACTTTCCGAATGAATTGAATTACCGAGGAAAGGTATGAAAATTTAATATGTTTAAAATAACTTATTCTGGATTGTAAATTTTGTATTTGCTGTGTTAAATGTGAATACTTTCAGAATGAATTGAATTACAGAGCAAAAGTATGAAAATTTAATATGTTTAAAATAACTTATTCTTGATTGTAAATTTTGTATTTGCTGTGTTAAATCTGAATACTTTCAGAATGAATAGAATTACCGAGCTAAGGTATGACAATCTAATACATTAAAAATAAATTATTCTAAATTGTAAATTTGCTGTTTGCTGTGTTGAATATGAATACTTTCAGAACGAATTGAATTACCTAGCATAGGTATGACGATTTAATACATTTAAAATGAATTATTCTAAATTGTAAATGTGGTGTTTGCTGTGTTAAATGTGAATACTTTCAGAATGAATTGAATTACCGAGCAAAGGTATGAAAATTTAATATGTTTAAAATAACTTATTCTGGATTGTAACTTTGGTATTTGCTGTTTTAAATGTGAATACTTTCAGAATGAATTGAATTACCAAGCAAAGGTATGAAAATTTAATATGTTTAAAATAACTTATTCTTGATTGTAACTTTGGTATTTGCTGTGTTAAATGTGAATACTTTCCGAATGAATTGAATTACCGAGCAAAGGTATGAAAATTTAATATGTTTAAAATAACTTATTTATGATTGTAAATTTTGTATTTGCTGTGTTAAATGTGAATACTTTCAGAATGAATTGAATTACCGAGGAAAGGTATGAAAATTTAATATGTTTAAAATAACTTATTCTTGATTGTAACTGTGGTATTTGCTGTTTTAAATGTGAATACTTTCAGAATGAATTGAATTACCGAGCAAAGGTATGAAAATTTAATACGTTAATCTTATTCTTGATCGTAAATTTGGTATTTGCTGTGTTAAATGTGAATACTTTCAGAATGAATTGAATTACTGAGCAAAGGTATGAAAATTTAATATGTTTAAAATAACTTATTCTTGATTGTAAATTTTGTATTTGCTGTGTTAAATGTGAATACTTTCGGAATGAATTGAATTACCGAGCAAAGGTATGAAAATTTAATATGTTTGAAATAACTTATTCTTGATTGTAAATTTTGTATTTGCTGTGTTAAATGTGAATACTTTCAGAATGAATTGAATTACCGAGCAAAGGTATGAAAATTTAATATGTTTAAAATAACTTGTTCTGGATTGTAACTTTGATATTTGCTGTTTTAAATGTGAATACTTTCAGAATGAATTGAATTACCAAGCAAAGGTATGAAAATGTAATATGTTTAAAATAACTTATTCTTGATTACAAATTTTGTATTTGCTGTGTTAAATGTGAATACTTTCCGAATGAATTGAATTACAGAGCAAAGGTGTGCAAATTTAATATGTTTAAAATAACTTATTCTTGATTGTAAATTTTGTATTTGCTGTGTTAAATGTGAATACTTTCAGAATGAATTGAATTACCGAGCAAAGGTATGAAAATTTAATATGTTTAAAATAACTTATTCTTGATTGTAAATTTTGTATTTGCTGTGTTAAATGTGAATACTTTCCGAATGAATTGAATTACCGAGCAAAGGTATGAAAATTTAATATGTTTAAAATAACTTATTCTTGATTGTTAAATGTGAATACTTTCCGAATAAATTGAATTACCGAGCAAAGGTATGAAAATTTAATATGTTTAAAATAACTTATTCTTGATTGTAAAGTTTGTATTTGCTGTGTTAAATGTGAATACTTTCAGAATGAATTGAATTACCGAGCAAAGGTATGAAAAGTTAATATGTTTAAAATAACTTATTCTGGATTGCAAATTTTTTATTTGCTGTGTTAAATGTGAATACTTTCAGAATGAATAGAATTACCAAGCTAAGATATGACAATTTAATACATTAAAAATAAATTATTCTAAATTGTAAATTTGCTGTTTGCTGTGTTGAATATGAATACTTTCAGAACGAATTGAATTACCTAGCACAGGTATGACGATTTAATACATTTAAAATGAATTATTCTAAATTGTAAATGTGGTGTTTGCTGTGTAAAATGTGAATACTTTCAGAATTAACTGAATCACCGAGCTAAGGTATGACAATTTAATATGTTTAAACTAACTTATTCTTGATTGTAAATTTTTTTATTTGCTGTGTTAAATGTGAATACTTTCAGAATGAATTGAATTACCGAGCAAAGGTATGAAAATTTAATATGTTTAAAATAACTTATTCTTGATTGTAAATTTTGTATTTGCTGTGTTTAATGTGAATACTTTCAGAATGAATGTAATTACCGAGCAAAGGTATGAAAGTTTAATATGTTTAAAATAACTTATTCTTGATTGTAAATTTTGTATTTGCTGTGTTAAATGTGAATACTTTCAGAATGAATGTAATTACCGAGCAAAGGTATGAAAGTTTAATATGTTTAAAATAACTTATTCTTGATTGTAAATTTTGTATTTGCTGTGTTAAATGTGAATACTTTCCGAATGAATTGAATTACCGAGGAAAGGTATGAAAATTTAATATGTTTAAAATAACTTATTCTGGATTGTAAATTTTGTATTTGCTGTGTTAAATGTGAATACTTTCAGAATGAATTGAATTACAGAGCAAAAGTATGAAAATTTAATATGTTTAAAATAACTTATTCTTGATTGTAAATTTTGTATTTGCTGTGTTAAATCTGAATACTTTCAGAATGAATAGAATTACCGAGCTAAGGTATGACAATCTAATACATTAAAAATAAATTATTCTAAATTGTAAATTTGCTGTTTGCTGTGTTGAATATGAATACTTTCAGAACGAATTGAATTACCTAGCATAGGTATGACGATTTAATACATTTAAAATGAATTATTCTAAATTGTAAATGTGGTGTTTGCTGTGTTAAATGTGAATACTTTCAGAATGAATTGAATTACCGAGCAAAGGTATGAAAATTTAATATGTTTAAAATAACTTATTCTGGATTGTAACTTTGGTATTTGCTGTTTTAAATGTGAATACTTTCAGAATGAATTGAATTACCAAGCAAAGGTATGAAAATTTAATATGTTTAAAATAACTTATTCTTGATTGTAACTTTGGTATTTGCTGTGTTAAATGTGAATACTTTCCGAATGAATTGAATTACCGAGCAAAGGTATGAAAATTTAATATGTTTAAAATAACTTATTTATGATTGTAAATTTTGTATTTGCTGTGTTAAATGTGAATACTTTCAGAATGAATTGAATTACCGAGGAAAGGTATGAAAATTTAATATGTTTAAAATAACTTATTCTTGATTGTAACTGTGGTATTTGCTGTTTTAAATGTGAATACTTTCAGAATGAATTGAATTACCGAGCAAAGGTATGAAAATTTAATACGTTAATCTTATTCTTGATCGTAAATTTGGTATTTGCTGTGTTAAATGTGAATACTTTCAGAATGAATTGAATTACTGAGCAAAGGTATGAAAATTTAATATGTTTAAAATAACTTATTCTTGATTGTAAATTTTGTATTTGCTGTGTTAAATGTGAATACTTTCGGAATGAATTGAATTACCGAGCAAAGGTATGAAAATTTAATATGTTTGAAATAACTTATTCTTGATTGTAAATTTTGTATTTGCTGTGTTAAATGTGAATACTTTCAGAATGAATTGAATTACCGAGCAAAGGTATGAAAATTTAATATGTTTAAAATAACTTGTTCTGGATTGTAACTTTAGTATTTGCTGTTTTAAATGTGAATACTTTCAGAATGAATTGAATTACCAAGCAAAGGTATGAAAATGTAATATGTTTAAAATAACTTATTCTTGATTGTAACTTTGGTATTTGCTGTTTTAAATGTGAATATTTCCGAATGAATTGAATTACCGAGCAAAGGTATGAAAATTTAATATGTTTAAAATAACTTATTTATGATTGTAAATTTTGTATTTGCTGTGTTAAATGTGAATACTTTCAGAATGAATTGAATTACCGAGGAAAGGTATGAAAATTTAATATGTTTAAAATAACTTATTCTTGATTGTAACTGTGGTATTTGCTGTGTTAAATATGAATACTTTCCGAATGAATTGAATTACCGAGCAAAGGTATGAAAATTTAATACGTTTATCTTATTCTTGATCGTAAATTTGGTATTTGCTGTGTTAAATGTGAATACTTTCAGAATGAATTGAATTACTGAGCAAAGGTATGAAAATTTAATATGTTTAAAATAACTTATTCTTGATTGTAAATTTTGTATTTGCTGTGTTAAATGTGAATACTTTCAGAATGAATTGAATTACAAAGCAAAGGTATGAAAATTTAATATGTTTAAAATAACTTATTCTGGATTGTAACTTTGATATTTGCTGTTTTAAATGTGAATACTTTCAGAATGAATTGAATTACCGAGCAAAGGTATGAAAATTTAATATGTTTAAAATAGCTTATTCTTGATTGTAACTTTGGTATTTGCTGTGTTAAATGTGAATACTTTCCGAATGAATTGAATTACCGAGCAAAGGTATGCAAATTTAATATGTTTAAAATAGCTTATTCTTGATTGTAACTTTGGTATTTGCTGTGTTAAATGTGAATACTTTCAGAATGAATTGAATTACCGAGCAAAGGTATGAAAATTTAATATGTTTAAAATAACTTATTCTTGATTGTAAAGTTTGTATTTGCTGTGTTAAATGTGAATACTTTCAGAATGAATTGAATTACCGAGCAAAGGTATGAAAAGTTAATATGTTTAAAATAACTTATTCTGGATTGCAAATTTTTTATTTGCTGTGTTAAATGTGAATACTTTCAGAATGAATAGAATTACCAAGCTAAGATATGACAATTTAATACATTAAAAATAAATTATTCTAAATTGTAAATTTGCTGTTTGCTGTGTTGAATATGAATACTTTCAGAACGAATTGAATTACCTAGCACAGGTATGACGATTTAATACATTTAAAATGAATTATTCTAAATTGTAAATGTGGTGTTTGCTGTGTAAAATGTGAATACTTTCAGAATTAACTGAATCACCGAGCTAAGGTATGACAATTTAATATGTTTAAACTAACTTATTCTTGATTGTAAATTTTGTATTTGCTGTGTTAAATGTGAATACTTTCAGAATGAATTGAATTACCGAGCAAAAATATGAAAATTTAATACGTTTATAATACCTTATTCTTGATTGTAAATTTGGTATTTGCTGTGTTTAATGTGAATACTTTCCGGATGAATTGAATTACAAAGCAGAGGTATGAAAATTTAATATGTTTAACATAACTTATTCTTGATTGTAAATTTTGTATTTGCTGTGTTAAATGTGAATACTTTCAGAATGAATGTAATTACCGAGCAAAGGTATGAAAGTTTAATATGTTTAAAATAACTTATTCTTGATTGTAAATTTTGTATTTGCTGTGTTAAATGTGAATACTTTCCGAATGAATTGAATTACCGAGGAAAGGTATGAAAATTTAATATGTTTAAAATAACTTATTCTGGATTGTAAATTTTGTATTTGCTGTGTTAAATGTGAATACTTTCAGAATGAATTGAATTACAGAGCAAAAGTATGAAAATTTAATATGTTTAAAATAACTTATTCTTGATTGTAAATTTTGTATTTGCTGTGTTAAATCTGAATACTTTCAGAATGAATAGAATTACCGAGCTAAGGTATGACAATCTAATACATTAAAAATAAATTATTCTAAATTGTAAATTTGCTGTTTGCTGTGTTGAATATGAATACTTTCAGAACGAATTGAATTACCTAGCATAGGTATGACGATTTAATACATTTAAAATGAATTATTCTAAATTGTAAATGTGGTGTTTGCTGTGTTAAATGTGAATACTTTCAGAATGAATTGAATTACCGAGCAAAGGTATGAAAATTTAATATGTTTAAAATAACTTATTCTGGATTGTAACTTTGGTATTTGCTGTTTTAAATGTGAATACTTTCAGAATGAATTGAATTACCAAGCAAAGGTATGAAAATTTAATATGTTTAAAATAACTTATTCTTGATTGTAACTTTGGTATTTGCTGTGTTAAATGTGAATACTTTCCGAATGAATTGAATTACCGAGCAAAGGTATGAAAATTTAATATGTTTAAAATAACTTATTTATGATTGTAAATTTTGTATTTGCTGTGTTAAATGTGAATACTTTCAGAATGAATTGAATTACCGAGGAAAGGTATGAAAATTTAATATGTTTAAAATAACTTATTCTTGATTGTAACTGTGGTATTTGCTGTTTTAAATGTGAATACTTTCAGAATGAATTGAATTACCGAGCAAAGGTATGAAAATTTAATACGTTAATCTTATTCTTGATCGTAAATTTGGTATTTGCTGTGTTAAATGTGAATACTTTCAGAATGAATTAAATTACTGAGCAAAGGTATGAAAATTTAATATGTTTAAAATAACTTATTCTTGATTGTAAATTTTGTATTTGCTGTGTTAAATGTGAATACTTTCGGAATGAATTGAATTACCGAGCACAGGTATGAAAATTTAATATGTTTGAAATAACTTATTCTTGATTGTAAATTTTGTATTTGCTGTGTTAAATGTGAATACTTTCAGAATGAATTGAATTACCGAGCAAAGGTATGAAAATTTAATATGTTTAAAATAACTTGTTCTGGATTGTAACTTTGATATTTGCTGTTTTAAATGTGAATACTTTCAGAATGAATTGAATTACCAAGCAAAGGTATGAAAATGTAATATGTTTAAAATAACTTATTCTTGATTACAAATTTTGTATTTGCTGTGTTAAATGTGAATACTTTCCGAATGAATTGAATTACCGAGCAAAGGTGTGCAAATTTAATATGTTTAAAATAACTTATTCTTGATTGTAAATTTTGTATTTGCTGTGTTAAATGTGAATACTTTCAGAATGAATTGAATTACCGAGCAAAGGTATGAAAATTTAATATGTTTAAAATAACTTATTCTTGATTGTAAATTTTGTATTTGCTGTGTTAAATGTGAATACTTTCCGAATGAATTGAATTACCGAGCAAAGGTATGAAAATTTAATATGTTTAAAATAACTTATTCTTGATTGTTAAATGTGAATACTTTCTGAATAAATTGAATTACCGAGCAAAGGTATGAAAATTTAATATGTTTAAAATAACTTATTCTTGATTGTAAAGTTTGTATTTGCTGTGTTAAATGTGAATACTTTCAGAATGAATTGAATTACCGAGCAAAGGTATGAAAAGTTAATATGTTTAAAATAACTTATTCTGGATTGCAAATTTTTTATTTGCTGTGTTAAATGTGAATACTTTCAGAATGAATAGAATTACCAAGCTAAGATATGACAATTTAATACATTAAAAATAAATTATTCTAAATTGTAAATTTGCTGTTTGCTGTGTTGAATATGAATACTTTCAGAACGAATTGAATTACCTAGCACAGGTATGACGATTTAATACATTTAAAATGAATTATTCTAAATTGTAAATGTGGTGTTTGCTGTGTAAAATGTGAATACTTTCAGAATTAACTGAATCACCGAGCTAAGGTATGACAATTTAATATGTTTAAACTAACTTATTCTTGATTGTAAATTTTTTTATTTGCTGTGTTAAATGTGAATACTTTCAGAATGAATTGAATTACCGAGCAAAGGTATGAAAATTTAATATGTTTAAAATAACTTATTCTTGATTGTAAATTTTGTATTTGCTGTGTTTAATGTGAATACTTTCAGAATGAATGTAATTACCGAGCAAAGGTATGAAAGTTTAATATGTTTAAAATAACTTATTCTTGATTGTAAATTTTGTATTTGCTGTGTTAAATGTGAATACTTTCAGAATGAATGTAATTACCGAGCAAAGGTATGAAAGTTTAATATGTTTAAAATAACTTATTCTTGATTGTAAATTTTGTATTTGCTGTGTTAAATGTGAATACTTTCCGAATGAATTGAATTACCGAGGAAAGGTATGAAAATTTAATATGTTTAAAATAACTTATTCTGGATTGTAAATTTTGTATTTGCTGTGTTAAATGTGAATACTTTCAGAATGAATTGAATTACAGAGCAAAAGTATGAAAATTTAATATGTTTAAAATAACTTATTCTTGATTGTAAATTTTGTATTTGCTGTGTTAAATCTGAATACTTTCAGAATGAATAGAATTACCGAGCTAAGGTATGACAATCTAATACATTAAAAATAAATTATTCTAAATTGTAAATTTGCTGTTTGCTGTGTTGAATATGAATACTTTCAGAACGAATTGAATTACCTAGCATAGGTATGACGATTTAATACATTTAAAATGAATTATTCTAAATTGTAAATGTGGTGTTTGCTGTGTTAAATGTGAATACTTTCAGAATGAATTGAATTACCGAGCAAAGGTATGAAAATTTAATATGTTTAAAATAACTTATTCTGGATTGTAACTTTGGTATTTGCTGTTTTAAATGTGAATACTTTCAGAATGAATTGAATTACCAAGCAAAGGTATGAAAATTTAATATGTTTAAAATAACTTATTCTTGATTGTAACTTTGGTATTTGCTGTGTTAAATGTGAATACTTTCCGAATGAATTGAATTACCGAGCAAAGGTATGAAAATTTAATATGTTTAAAATAACTTATTTATGATTGTAAATTTTGTATTTGCTGTGTTAAATGTGAATACTTTCAGAATGAATTGAATTACCGAGGAAAGGTATGAAAATTTAATATGTTTAAAATAACTTATTCTTGATTGTAACTGTGGTATTTGCTGTTTTAAATGTGAATACTTTCAGAATGAATTGAATTACCGAGCAAAGGTATGAAAATTTAATACGTTAATCTTATTCTTGATCGTAAATTTGGTATTTGCTGTGTTAAATGTGAATACTTTCAGAATGAATTGAATTACTGAGCAAAGGTATGAAAATTTAATATGTTTAAAATAACTTATTCTTGATTGTAAATTTTGTATTTGCTGTGTTAAATGTGAATACTTTCGGAATGAATTGAATTACCGAGCAAAGGTATGAAAATTTAATATGTTTGAAATAACTTATTCTTGATTGTAAATTTTGTATTTGCTGTGTTAAATGTGAATACTTTCAGAATGAATTGAATTACCGAGCAAAGGTATGAAAATTTAATATGTTTAAAATAACTTGTTCTGGATTGTAACTTTAGTATTTGCTGTTTTAAATGTGAATACTTTCAGAATGAATTGAATTACCAAGCAAAGGTATGAAAATGTAATATGTTTAAAATAACTTATTCTTGATTGTAACTTTGGTATTTGCTGTTTTAAATGTGAATATTTCCGAATGAATTGAATTACCGAGCAAAGGTATGAAAATTTAATATGTTTAAAATAACTTATTTATGATTGTAAATTTTGTATTTGCTGTGTTAAATGTGAATACTTTCAGAATGAATTGAATTACCGAGGAAAGGTATGAAAATTTAATATGTTTAAAATAACTTATTCTTGATTGTAACTGTGGTATTTGCTGTTTTAAATGTGAATACTTTCAGAATGAATAGAATTACCGAGCTAAGGTATGAAAATTTGTAATATGTTTAAAATAACTTATTCTGGATTGTAAATTTGGTATTTGCTGTGTTAAATGTGAATACTTTCAGAATGAATTGAATTACCGAGCAAAGGTATGAAAATTTAACATGTTTAAAATAACTTATTCTGGTTGTAACTTTAGTATTTGCTGTTTTAAATATGAATACTTTCCGAATGAATTGAATTACAGAGCAAAAGTATGAAAATTTTATATGTTTAAAATCACTTATTCTGGATTGTAAATTTTGTATTTGCTGTGTTAAATGTAAATACTTTCAGAATGAATAGAATTACCAACCTAAGGTATGACAATTTAATACATTAAAAATAAATTATTCTAAATTGTAAATGTGGTGTTTGCTGTGTTAAATGTGAATACTTTCAGAATTAATTGAATCACCGAGCTAAGGTATGACAATTTAATATGTTTAAACTAACTTATTCTTGATTGTAAATTTTGTATTTGCTGTGTTAAATGTGAATACTTTCAGAATGAATTGAATTACAAAGCAAAGGTATGAAAATTTAATATGTTTAAAATAACTTATTCTGGATTGGAACTTTAGTATTTGCTGTTTTAAATGTGAATACTTTCAGAATGAATTGAATTACCAAGCAAAGGTATGAAAATTTAATATGTTTAAAATAACTTATTCTTGATTGTAACTTTGTTATTTGCTGTTTTAAATGTGAATACTTTCCGAATGAATTGAATTACCGAGCAAAGGTATGAAAATTTAATATGTTTAAAATAACTTATTTATGATTGTAAATTTTGTATTTGCTGTGTTAAATGTGAATACTTTCAGAATGAATTGAATTACCGAGGAAAGGTATGAAAATTTAATATGTTTAAAATAACTTATTCTTGATTGTAACTATGGTATTTGCTGTTTTAAATGTGAATACTTTCCGAATGAATTGAATTACCGAGCAAAGGTATGAAAATTTAATACGTTTATCTTATTGATCGTAAATTTGGTATTTGCTGTGTTAAATGTGAATACTTTCAGAATGAATTGAATTACCGAGCAAAGGTATGAAAATTTAATATGTTTAAAATAACTTATTCTTGATTGTAAATTTTGTATTTGCTGTGTTAAATGTGAATACTTTCCGAATGAATTGAATTACCGAGCAAAGGTATGAAAATTTAATATGTTTAAAATAACTTATTCTTGATTGTAAAGTTTGTATTTGCTGTGTTAAATGTGAATACTTTCAGAATGAATTGAATTACCGAGCAAAGGTATGAAAAGTTAATATGTTTAAAATAACTTATTCTGGATTGCAAATTTTTTATTTGCTGTGTTAAATGTGAATACTTTCAGAATGAATAGAATTACCAAGCTAAGATATGACAATTTAATACATTAAAAATAAATTATTCTTAATTGTAAATTTGCTGTTTGCTGTGTTGAATATGAATACTTTCAGAACGAATTGAATTACCTAGCACAGGTATGACGATTTAATACATTTAAAATGAATTATTCTAAATTGTAAATGTGGTGTTTGCTGTGTAAAATGTGAATACTTTCAGAATTAACTGAATCACCGAGCTAAGGTATGACAATTTAATATGTTTAAACTAACTTATTCTTGATTGTAAATTTTGTATTTGCTGTGTTAAATGTGAATACTTTCAGAATGAATTGAATTACCGAGCAAAAATATGAAAATTTAATACGTTTATAATACCTTATTCTTGATTGTAAATTTGGTATTTGCTGTGTTTAATGTGAATACTTTCCGGATGAATTGAATTACAAAGCAGAGGTATGAAAATTTAATATGTTTAACATAACTTATTCTTGATTGTGAATTTTGTATTTGCTGTGTTAAATGTGAATACTTTCAGAATGAATGTAATTACCGAGCAAAGGTATGAAAGTTTAATATGTTTAAAATAACTTATTCTTGATTGTAAATTTTGTATTTGCTGTGTTAAATGTGAATACTTTCCGAATGAATTGAATTACCGAGGAAAGGTATGAAAATTTAATATGTTTAAAATAACTTATTCTGGATTGTAAATTTTGTATTTGCTGTGTTAAATGTGAATACTTTCAGAATGAATTGAATTACAGAGCAAAAGTATGAAAATTTAATATGTTTAAAATAACTTATTCTTGATTGTAAATTTTGTATTTGCTGTGTTAAATCTGAATACTTTCAGAATGAATAGAATTACCGAGCTAAGGTATGACAATCTAATACATTAAAAATAAATTATTCTAAATTGTAAATTTGCTGTGTTGAATATGAATACTTTCAGAACGAATTGAATTACCTAGCATAGGTATGACGATTTAATACATTTAAAATGAATTATTCTAAATTGTAAATGTGGTGTTTGCTGTGTTAAATGTGAATACTTTCAGAATGAATTGAATTACCGAGCAAAGGTATGAAAATTTAATATGTTTAAAATAACTTATTCTGGATTGGAACTTTAGTATTTGCTGTATTAAATGTGAATACTTTCAGAATGAATTGAATTACCAAGCAAAGGTATGAAAATTTAATATGTTTAAAATAACTTATTCTTGATTGTAACATTGTTATTTGCTGTTTTAAATGTGAATACTTTCCGAATGAATTGAATTACCGAGCAAAGGTATGAAAATTTAATATGTTTAAAATAACTTATTTATGATTGTAAATTTTGTATTTGCTGTGTTAAATGTGAATACTTTCAGAATGAATTGAATTAATGAGGAAAGGTATGAAAATTTAATATGTTTAAAATAACTTATTCTTGATTGTAACTATGGTATTTGCTGTTTTAAATGTGAATACTTTCCGAATGAATTGAATTACCGAGCAAAGGTATGAAAATTCAATACGTTTATCTTATTCTTGATCGTAAATTTGGTATTTGCTGTGTTAAATGTGAATACTTTCAGAATGAATTGAATTACCGAGCAAAGGTATGAAAATTTAATATGTTTAAAATAACTTATTCTTGATTGTAACTTTGGTATTTGCTGTGTTAAATGTGAATACTTTCCGAATGAATTGAATTACCGAGCAAAGGTATGAAAATTTAATATGTTTAAAATAACTTATTCTTGATTGTAAACTTTGATATTTGCTGTGTTAAATGTGAATACTTTCAGAATGAATTGAATTAACGAGCAAAGGTATGAAAATTTAATATGTTTAAAATAACTTATTCTTGATTGTAAAGTTTGTATTTGCTGTGTTAAATGTGAATACTTTCAGAATTAATTGAATTACCGAGCAAAGGTATGAAAAGTTAATATGTTTAAAATAACTTATTCTTGATTGTAAATTTTGTATTTTCTGTGTTAAATGTGAATACTTTCCGAATGAATTGAATTACAGAGCAAAAGTATGAAAATTTAATATGTTTAAAATAACTTATTCTTGATTGTAAATTTTGTATTTGCTGTGTTAAATGTGAATACTTTCAGAATGAATTGAATTACCGAGCAAAAATATGAAAATTTAATACGTTTATAATACCTTATTCTTGATTGTAAATTTGGTATTTGCTGTGTTTAATGTGAATACTTTCCGAATGAATTGAATTACCGAGCAGAGGTATGAAAATTTAATATGTTTAAAATAACTTATTCTTGATTGTAAATTTTGTATTTGCTGTGTTAAATGTGAATACTTTCAGAATGAATGTAATTACCGAGCAAAGGTATGAAAGTTTAATATGTTTAAAATAACTTATTCTTGATTGAAAATTTTGTATTTGCTGTGTTAAATGTGAATACTTTCAGAATGAATGTAATTACCGAGCAAAGGTATGAAAATTTAATATGTTTAAAATAACTTATTCTTGATTGTAAATTTTGTATTTGCTGTGTTAAATGTGAATACTTTCAGAATGAATTGAATTACAGAGCAAAAGTATGAAAATTTAATATGTTTAAAATAACTTATTCTTGATTGTAAATTTTGTATTTGCTGTGTTAAATGTGAATACTTTAAGAATGAATAGAATTACCGAGCTAAGGTATGACAATCTAATACATTAACAATAAATTATTCTAAATTGTAAATTTGCTGTTTGCGGTGTTGAATATGAATACTTTCAGAACGAATTGAATTACCTAGCACAGGTATGACAATTTAATACATTAAAAATAAAGTATTGTAAATTTGCTGTTTGCTGTGTTAAATATGAATACTTTCAGAACGAATTGAATTACCTAGCACAGGTATGACGATTTAATACATTTAAAATGAATTATTCTAAATTGTAAATGTGGTGTTTGCTGTGTTAAATGTGAATACATTCCGAATGAATTGAATCACTGAGCTAAGGTATGAAAATTTAATATGTTTAAACTAACTTATTCTTGATTGTAAATTTTGTATTTGCTGTGTTAAATGTGAATACTTTCAGAATGAATTGAATTACCGAGCAAAGGTATGAAAATTTAATATGTTTAAAATAACTTATTCTGGATTGTATCTTTGATATTTGCTGTTTTAAATGTGAATACTTTTAGAATGAATTGAATTACCGAGCAAAGGTATGCAAATTTAATATGTTTAAAATAACTTATTCTTGATTGTAACTTTGGTATTTGCTGTGTTAAATGTGAATACTTTCCGAATGAATTGAATTACCGAGCAAAGGTATGAAAATGTAATATGTTTAAAATAACTTATTATTGATTGTAAATTTTGTATTTGCTGTGTTAAATGTGAATACTTTCAGAATGAATTGAATTACCGAGCAAAGGTATGAAAAGTTAATATGTTTAAAATAACTTATTCTGGATTGTAAATTTGGTATTTGCTGTGTTAAATGTGAATACTTTCAGAATGAATTGAATTACCGAGCAAAGGTATGAAAATTTAACATGTTTAAAATAACTTATTCTGGTTGTAACTTTAGTATTTGCTGTTTTAAATATGAATACTTTCCGAATGAATTGAATTACAGAGCAAAAGTATGAAAATTTAATATGTTTAAAAAAACTTATTCTGGATTGTAAATTTTTTATTTGCTGTGTTAAATGTAAATACTTTCAGAATGAATAGAATTACCAAGCTAAGGTATGACAATTTAATACATTAAAAATAAATTATTCTAAATTGTAAATTTGCTGTTTGCTGTGTTGAATATGAATACTTGCAGAACGAATTGAATTACCTAGCACAGGTATGACGATTTAATACATTTAAAATGAATTATTCTAAATTGTAAATGTGGTGTTTGCTGTGTTAAATGTGAATACTTTCAAAATGAATTGAATTACCGAGCAAAGGTATGAAAATTTAATATGTTTAAAATAACTTGTTCTGGATTGTAACTTTAGTATTTGCTGTTTTAAATGTGAATACTTTCAGAATTAATTGAATTACCCAGCAAAGGTATGAAAATTTAATATGTTTAAAATAACTTATTCTTGATTGTAACTTTGGTATTTGCTGTTTTAAATGTGAATACTTTCCGAATGAATTGAATTACCGAGCAAAGGTATGAAAATTTAATATGTTTAAAATAACTTATTTATGATTGTAAATTTTGTATTTGCTGTGTTAAATGTGAATACTTTCAGAATGAATTGAATTACCGAGGAAAGGTATGAAAATTTAATATGTTTAAAATAACTTATTCTTGATTGTAACTGTTGTATTTGCTGTTTTAAATGTGAATACTTTCCGAATGAATTGAATTACCGAGCAAAGGTATGAAAATTTAATACGTTTATCTTATTCTTGATCGTAAATTTGGTATTTGCTGTGTTAAATGTGAATACTTTCAGAATGAATTGAATTACCGAGCAAAGGTATGAAAATTTAATATGTTTAAAATAACTTATTCTTGATTGTAAATTTTGTATTTGCTGTGTTAAATGTGAATACTTTCAGAATGAATTGAATTACCGAGCAAAGGTATGAAAATTTAATATGTTTAAAATAACTTATTCTTGATTGTAACTTTGGTATTTGCTGTGTTAAATGTGAATACTTTCAGAATGAATTGAATTACCGAGCAAAGGTATGAAAATTTAATATGTTTAAAATAACTTATTCTTGATTGTAAATTTTGTATTTGCTGTGTTAAATGTGAATACTTTCAGAATGAATTGAATTACCGAGCAAAGGTATGAAAATTTAATATGTTTAAAATAACTTATTCTTGATTGTAAATTTTGTATTTGCTGTGTTAAATGTGAATACTTTCAGAATGAATGTAATTACCGAGCAAAGGTATGAAAATTTAATATGTTTAAAATAACTTATTCTAGATTGTAAATTTGGTATTTGCTGTGTTAAATGTGAATACTTTCAGAATGAATAGAATTACCGAGCTAAGGTATGAAAATTTGTAATATGTTTAAAATAACTTATTCTGGATTGTAAATTTTGTATTTGCTGTGTTAAATGTGAATACTTTCAGAATGAATTGAATTACCGAGCAAAGGTATGAAAATTTAATATGTTTAAAATAACTTATTCTTGATTGTAAATTTTGTATTTTCTGTGTTAAATGTGAATACTTTCCGAATGAATTGAATTACAGAGCAAAAGTATGAAAATTTAATATGTTTAAAATAACTTATTCTTGATTGTAAATTTTGTATTTGCTGTGTTAAATCTGAATACTTTCAGAATGAATAGAATTACCGAGCTAAGGTATGACAATCTAATACATTAAAAATAAATTATTCTAAATTGTAAATTTGCTGTTTGCTGTGTTGAATATGAATACTTTCAGAACGAATTGAATTACCTAGCACAGGTATGACGATTTAATACATTTAAAATGAATTATTCTAAATTGTAAATGTGGTGTTTGCTGTGTTAAATGTGAATACTTTCAGAATGAATTGAATTACCGAGCAAAGGTATGAAAATTTAATATGTTTAAAATAACTTATTCTGGATTGGAACTTTAGTATTTGCTGTTTTAAATGTGAATACTTTCAGAATGAATTGAATTACCAAGCAAAGGTATGAAAATTTAATATGTTTAAAATAACTTATTCTTGATTGTAACTTTGTTATTTGCTGTTTTAAATGTGAATACTTTCCGAATGAATTGAATTACCGAGCAAAGGTATGAAAAGTTAATATGTTTAAAATAACTTATTTATGATTGTAAATTTTGTATTTGCTGTGTTAAATGTGAATACTTTCAGAATGAATTGAATTACCGAGGAAAGGTATGAAAATTTAATATGTTTAAAATAACTTATTCTTGATTGTAACTATGGTATTTGCTGTTTTAAATGTGAATACTTTCCGAATGAATTGAATTACCGAGCAAAGGTATGAAAATTTAATACGTTTATCTTATTCTTGATCGTAAATTTGGTATTTGCTGTGTTAAATGTGAATACTTTCCGAATGAATTGAATTACCGAGCAAAGGTATGAAAATTTAATATGTTTAAAATAACTTATTCTTGATTGTAACTTTGGTATTTGCTGTGTTAAATGTGAATACTTTCCGAATGAATTGAATTACCGAGCAAAGGTATGAAAATTTAATATGTTTAAAATAACTTATTCTTGATTGTAAACTTTGATATTTGCTGTGTTAAATGTGAATACTTTCAGAATGAATTGAATTAACGAGCAAAGGTATGAAAATTTAATATGTTTAAAATAACTTATTCTTGATTGTAAAGTTTGTATTTGCTGTGTTAAATGTGAATACTTTCAGAATGAATTGAATTACCGAGCAAAGGTATGAAAAGTTAATATGTTTAAAATAACTTTTTCTTGATTGTAAATTTTGTATTTTCTGTGTTAAATGTGAATACTTTCCGAATGAATTGAATTACAGAGCTAAGGTATGACAATTTAATACATTAAAAATAAATTATTCTAAATTGTAAATTTGCTGTTTGCTGTGTTGAATATGAATACTTTCAGAACGAATTGAATTACCTAGCACAGGTATGACGATTTAATACATTTAAAATGAATTATTCTAAATTGTAAATGTGGTGTTTGCTGTGTAAAATGTGAATACTTTCAGAATTAACTGAATCACCGAGCTAAGGTATGACAATTTAATATGTTTAAACTAACTTATTCTTGATTGTAAATTTTGTATTTGCTGTGTTAAATGTGAATACTTTCAGAATGAATTGAATTACCGAGCAAAAATATGAAAATTTAATACGTTTATAATACCTTATTCTTGATTGTAAATTTGGTATTTGCTGTGTTTAATGTGAATACTTTCCGAATGAATTGAATTACCGAGCAGAGGTATGAAAATTTAATATGTTTAAAATCACTTATTCTTGATTGTAAATTTTGTATTTGCTGTGTTAAATGTGAATACTTTCAGAATGAATGTAATTACCGAGCAAAGGTATGAAAGTTTAATATGTTTAAAATAACTTATTCTTGATTGTAAATTTTGTATTTGCTGTGTTAAATGTGAATACTTTCCGAATGAATTGAATTACCGAGCAAAGGTATGAAAATTTAATATGTTTAAAATAACTTATTCTTGATTGTAAAGTTTGTATTTGCTGTGTTAAATGTGAATACTTTCAGAATGAATTGAATTACCGAGCAAAGGTATGAAAAGTTAATATGTTTAAAATAACTTATTCTGGATTGCAAATTTTTTATTTGCTGTGTTAAATGTGAATACTTTCAGAATGAATAGAATTACCAAGCTAAGATATGACAATTTAATACATTAAAAATAAATTATTCTTAATTGTAAATTTGCTGTTTGCTGTGTTGAATATGAATACTTTCAGAACGAATTGAATTACCTAGCACAGGTATGACGATTTAATACATTTAAAATGAATTATTCTAAATTGTAAATGTGGTGTTTGCTGTGTAAAATGTGAATACTTTCAGAATTAACTGAATCACCGAGCTAAGGTATGACAATTTAATATGTTTAAACTAACTTATTCTTGATTGTAAATTTTGTATTTGCTGTGTTAAATGTGAATACTTTCAGAATGAATTGAATTACCGAGCAAAAATATGAAAATTTAATACGTTTATAATACCTTATTCTTGATTGTAAATTTGGTATTTGCTGTGTTTAATGTGAATACTTTCCGGATGAATTGAATTACAAAGCAGAGGTATGAAAATTTAATATGTTTAACATAACTTATTCTTGATTGTGAATTTTGTATTTGCTGTGTTAAATGTGAATACTTTCAGAATGAATGTAATTACCGAGCAAAGGTATGAAAGTTTAATATGTTTAAAATAACTTATTCTTGATTGTAAATTTTGTATTTGCTGTGTTAAATGTGAATACTTTCCGAATGAATTGAATTACCGAGGAAAGGTATGAAAATTTAATATGTTTAAAATAACTTATTCTGGATTGTAAATTTTGTATTTGCTGTGTTAAATGTGAATACTTTCAGAATGAATTGAATTACAGAGCAAAAGTATGAAAATTTAATATGTTTAAAATAACTTATTCTTGATTGTAAATTTTGTATTTGCTGTGTTAAATCTGAATACTTTCAGAATGAATAGAATTACCGAGCTAAGGTATGACAATCTAATACATTAAAAATAAATTATTCTAAATTGTAAATTTGCTGTGTTGAATATGAATACTTTCAGAACGAATTGAATTACCTAGCATAGGTATGACGATTTAATACATTTAAAATGAATTATTCTAAATTGTAAATGTGGTGTTTGCTGTGTTAAATGTGAATACTTTCAGAATGAATTGAATTACCGAGCAAAGGTATGAAAATTTAATATGTTTAAAATAACTTATTCTGGATTGGAACTTTAGTATTTGCTGTATTAAATGTGAATACTTTCAGAATGAATTGAATTACCAAGCAAAGGTATGAAAATTTAATATGTTTAAAATAACTTATTCTTGATTGTAACATTGTTATTTGCTGTTTTAAATGTGAATACTTTCCGAATGAATTGAATTACCGAGCAAAGGTATGAAAATTTAATATGTTTAAAATAACTTATTTATGATTGTAAATTTTGTATTTGCTGTGTTAAATGTGAATACTTTCAGAATGAATTGAATTAATGAGGAAAGGTATGAAAATTTAATATGTTTAAAATAACTTATTCTTGATTGTAACTATGGTATTTGCTGTTTTAAATGTGAATACTTTCCGAATGAATTGAATTACCGAGCAAAGGTATGAAAATTCAATACGTTTATCTTATTCTTGATCGTAAATTTGGTATTTGCTGTGTTAAATGTGAATACTTTCAGAATGAATTGAATTACCGAGCAAAGGTATGAAAATTTAATATGTTTAAAATAACTTATTCTTGATTGTAACTTTGGTATTTGCTGTGTTAAATGTGAATACTTTCCGAATGAATTGAATTACCGAGCAAAGGTATGAAAATTTAATATGTTTAAAATAACTTATTCTTGATTGTAAACTTTGATATTTGCTGTGTTAAATGTGAATACTTTCAGAATGAATTGAATTAACGAGCAAAGGTATGAAAATTTAATATGTTTAAAATAACTTATTCTTGATTGTAAAGTTTGTATTTGCTGTGTTAAATGTGAATACTTTCAGAATTAATTGAATTACCGAGCAAAGGTATGAAAAGTTAATATGTTTAAAATAACTTATTCTTGATTGTAAATTTTGTATTTTCTGTGTTAAATGTGAATACTTTCCGAATGAATTGAATTACAGAGCAAAAGTATGAAAATTTAATATGTTTAAAATAACTTATTCTGGATTGTAAATTTTGTATTTGCTGTGTTAAATGTGAATACTTTCAGAATGAATAGAATTACCAAGCTAAGGTATGACAATTTAATACATGAAAAATAAATTATTCTAAATTGTAAATTTGCTGTTTGCTGTGTTGAATATGAATACTTTCAGAACGAATTGAATTACCTAGCACAGGTATGACGATTTAATACATTTAAAATGAATTATTCTAAATTGTAAATGTGGTGTTTGCTGTGTAAAATGTGAATACTTTCAGAATTAACTGAATCACCGAGCTAAGGTATGACAATTTAATATGTTTAAACTAACTTATTCTTGATTGTAAATTTTGTATTTGCTGTGTTAAATGTGAATACTTTCAGAATGAATTGAATTACCGAGCAAAAATATGAAAATTTAATACGTTTATAATACCTTATTCTTGATTGTAAATTTGGTATTTGCTGTGTTTAATGTGAATACTTTCCGAATGAATTGAATTACCGAGCAGAGGTATGAAAATTTAATATGTTTAAAATAACTTATTCTTGATTGTAAATTTTGTATTTGCTGTGTTAAATGTGAATACTTTCAGAATGAATGTAATTACCGAGCAAAGGTATGAAAGTTTAATATGTTTAAAATAACTTATTCTTGATTGTAAATTTTGTATTTGCTGTGTTAAATGTGAATACTTTCAGAATGAATGTAATTACCGAGCAAAGGTATGAAAATTTAATATGTTTAAAATAACTTATTCTTGATTGTAAATTTTGTATTTGCTGTGTTAAATGTGAATACTTTCAGAATGAATTGAATTACAGAGCAAAAGTATGAAAATTTAATATGTTTAAAATAACTTATTCTTGATTGTAAATTTTGTATTTGCTGTGTTAAATGTGAATACTTTAAGAATGAATAGAATTACCGAGCTAAGGTATGACAATCTAATACATTAACAATAAATTATTCTAAATTGTAAATTTGCTGTTTGCGGTGTTGAATATGAATACTTTCAGAACGAATTGAATTACCTAGCACAGGTATGACAATTTAATACATTAAAAATAAAGTATTGTAAATTTGCTGTTTGCTGTGTTAAATATGAATACTTTCAGAACGAATTGAATTACCTAGCACAGGTATGACGATTTAATACATTTAAAATGAATTATTCTAAATTGTAAATGTGGTGTTTGCTGTGTTAAATGTGAATACATTCCGAATGAATTGAATCACTGAGCTAAGGTATGAAAATTTAATATGTTTAAACTAACTTATTCTTGATTGTAAATTTTGTATTTGCTGTGTTAAATGTGAATACTTTCAGAATGAATTGAATTACCGAGCAAAGGTATGAAAATTTAATATGTTTAAAATAACTTATTCTGGATTGTATCTTTGATATTTGCTGTTTTAAATGTGAATACTTTTAGAATGAATTGAATTACCGAGCAAAGGTATGCAAATTTAATATGTTTAAAATAACTTATTCTTGATTGTAACTTTGGTATTTGCTGTGTTAAATGTGAATACTTTCCGAATGAATTGAATTACCGAGCAAAGGTATGAAAATGTAATATGTTTAAAATAACTTATTATTGATTGTAAATTTTGTATTTGCTGTGTTAAATGTGAATACTTTCAGAATGAATTGAATTACCGAGCAAAGGTATGAAAAGTTAATATGTTTAAAATAACTTATTCTGGATTGTAAATTTGGTATTTGCTGTGTTAAATGTGAATACTTTCAGAATGAATTGAATTACCGAGCAAAGGTATGAAAATTTAACATGTTTAAAATAACTTATTCTGGTTGTAACTTTAGTATTTGCTGTTTTAAATATGAATACTTTCCGAATGAATTGAATTACAGAGCAAAAGTATGAAAATTTAATATGTTTAAAAAAACTTATTCTGGATTGTAAATTTTTTATTTGCTGTGTTAAATGTAAATACTTTCAGAATGAATAGAATTACCAAGCTAAGGCATGACAATTTAATACATTAAAAATAAATTATTCTAAATTGTAAATTTGCTGTTTGCTGTGTTGAATATGAATACTTGCAGAACGAATTGAATTACCTAGCACAGGTATGACGATTTAATACATTTAAAATGAATTATTCTAAATTGTAAATGTGGTGTTTGCTGTGTTAAATGTGAATACTTTCAAAATGAATTGAATTACCGAGCAAAGGTATGAAAATTTAATATGTTTAAAATAACTTGTTCTGGATTGTAACTTTAGTATTTGCTGTTTTAAATGTGAATACTTTCAGAATTAATTGAATTACCAAGCAAAGGTATGAAAATTTAATATGTTTAAAATAACTTATTCTTGATTGTAACTTTGGTATTTGCTGTTTTAAATGTGAATACTTTCCGAATGAATTGAATTACCGAGCAAAGGTATGAAAATTTAATATGTTTAAAATAACTTATTTATGATTGTAAATTTTGTATTTGCTGTGTTAAATGTGAATACTTTCAGAATGAATTGAATTACCGAGGAAAGGTATGAAAATTTAATATGTTTAAAATAACTTATTCTTGATTGTAACTGTGGTATTTGCTGTTTTAAATGTGAATACTTTCCGAATGAATTGAATTACCGAGCAAAGGTATGAAAATTTAATACGTTTATCTTATTCTTGATCGTAAATTTGGTATTTGCTGTGTTAAATGTGAATACTTTCAGAATGAATTGAATTACCGAGCAAAGGTATGAAAATTTAATATGTTTAAAATAACTTATTCTTGATTGTAAATTTTGTATTTGCTGTGTTAAATGTGAATACTTTCAGAATGAATTGAATTACCGAGCAAAGGTATGAAAATTTAATATGTTTAAAATAACTTATTCTTGATTGTAACTTTGGTATTTGCTGTGTTAAATGTGAATACTTTCAGAATGAATTGAATTACCGAGCAAAGGTATGAAAATTTAATATGTTTAAAATAACTTATTCTTGATTGTAAATTTTGTATTTGCTGTGTTAAATGTGAATACTTTCAGAATGAATTGAATTACCGAGCAAAGGTATGAAAATTTAATATGTTTAAAATAACTTATTCTTGATTGTAAATTTTGTATTTGCTGTGTTAAATGTGAATACTTTCAGAATGAATGTAATTACCGAGCAAAGGTATGAAAATTTAATATGTTTAAAATAACTTATTCTAGATTGTAAATTTGGTATTTGCTGTGTTTAATGTGAATACTTTCAGAATGAATAGAATTACCGAGCTAAGGTATGAAAATTTGTAATATGTTTAAAATAACTTATTCTGGATTGTAAATTTGGTATTTGCTGTGTTAAATGTGAATACTTTCAGAATGAATTGAATTACCGAGCAAAGGTATGAAAATTTAATATGTTTAAAATAACTTATTCTTGATTGTAAATTTTGTATTTTCTGTGTTAAATGTGAATACTTTCCGAATGAATTGAATTACAGAGCAAAAGTATGAAAATTTAATATGTTTAAAATAACTTATTCTGGATTGTAAATTTTGTATTTGCTGTGTTAAATGTGAATACTTTCAGAATGAATAGAAATAACCAAGCTAAGATATGACAATTTAATACATTAAAAATAAATTATTCTAAATTGTAAATTTGCTGTTTGCTGTGTTGAATATGAATACTTTCAGAACGAATTGAATTACCTAGCACAGGTATGACGATTTAATACATTTAAAATGAATTATTCTAAATTGTAAATGTGGTGTTTGCTGTGTAAAATGTGAATACTTTCAGAATTAACTGAATCACCGAGCTAAGGTATGACAATTTTATATGTTTAAACTAACTTATTCTTGATTGTAAATTTTGTATTTGCTGTGTTAAATGTGAATACTTTCAGAATGAATTGAATTACCGAGTAAAAATATGAAAATTTAATACGTTTATAATACCTTATTCTTGATTGTAAATTTGGTATTTGCTGTGTTTAATGTGAATACTTTCCGGATGAATTGAATTACAAAGCAGAGGTATGAAAATTTAATATGTTTAACATAACTTATTCTTGATTGTAAATTTTGTATTTGCTGTGTTAAATGTGAATACTTTCAGAATGAATGTAATTACCGAGCAAAGGTATGAAAGTTTAATATGTTTAAAATAACTTATTCTTGATTGTAAATTTTGTATTTGCTGTGTTAAATGTGAATACTTTCCGAATGAATTGAATTACCGAGGAAAGGTATGACAATCTAATACATTAAAAATAAATTATTCTAAATTGTAAATTTGCTGTTTGCTGTGTTGAATATGAATACTTTCAGAACGAATTGAATTACCTAGCACAGGTATGACGATTTAATACATTTAAAATGAATTATTCTAAATTGTAAATGTGGTGTTTGCTGTGTTAAATGTGAATACTTTCAGAATGAATTGAATTACCGAGCAAAGGTATGAAAATTTAATATGTTTAAAATAACTTATTCTGGATTGGAACTTTAGTATTTGCTGTTTTAAATGTGAATACTTTCAGAATGAATTGAATTACCAAGCAAAGGTATGAAAATTTAATATGTTTAAAATAACTTATTCTTGATTGTAACTTTGTTATTTGCTGTTTTAAATGTGAATACTTTCCGAATGAATTGAATTACCGAGCAAAGGTATGAAAAGTTAATATGTTTAAAATAACTTATTTATGATTGTAAATTTTGTATTTGCTGTGTTAAATGTGAATACTTTCAGAATGAATTGAATTACCGAGGAAAGGTATGAAAATTTAATATGTTGAAAATAACTTATTCTTGATTGTAACTATGGTATTTGCTGTTTTAAATGTGAATACTTTCCGAATGAATTGAATTACCGAGCAAAGGTATGGAAATTTAATACGTTTATCTTATTCTTGATCGTAAATTTGGTATTTGCTGTGTTAAATGTGAATACTTTCCGAATGAATTGAATTACCGAGCAAAGGTATGAAAATTTAATATGTTTAAAATAACTTATTCTTGATTGTAACTTTGGTATTTGCTGTGTTAAATGTGAATACTTTCCGAATGAATTGAATTACCGAGCAAAGGTATGAAAATTTAATATGTTTAAAATAACTTATTCTTGATTGTAAACTTTGATATTTGCTGTGTTAAATGTGAATACTTTCAGAATGAATTGAATTAACGAGCAAAGGTATGAAAATTTAATATGTTTAAAATAACTTATTCTTGATTGTAAAGTTTGTATTTGCTGTGTTAAATGTGAATACTTTCAGAATGAATTGAATTACCGAGCAAAGGTATGAAAATTTAATATGTTTAAAATAACTTTTTCTTGATTGTAAATTTTGTATTTTCTGTGTTAAATGTGAATACTTTCCGAATGAATTGAATTACAGAGCTAAGGTATGACAATTTAATACATTAAAAATAAATTATTCTAAATTGTAAATTTGCTGTTTGCTGTGTTGAATATGAATACTTTCAGAACGAATTGAATTACCTAGCACAGGTATGACGATTTAATACATTTAAAATGAATTATTCTAAATTGTAAATGTGGTGTTTGCTGTGTAAAATGTGAATACTTTCAGAATTAACTGAATCACCGAGCTAAGGTATGACAATTTAATATGTTTAAACTAACTTATTCTTGATTGTAAATTTTGTATTTGCTGTGTTAAATGTGAATACTTTCAGAATGAATTGAATTACCGAGCAAAAATATGAAAATTTAATACGTTTATAATACCTTATTCTTGATTGTAAATTTGGTATTTGCTGTGTTTAATGTGAATACTTTCCGAATGAATTGAATTACCGAGCAGAGGTATGAAAATTTAATATGTTTAAAATCACTTATTCTTGATTGTAAATTTTGTATTTGCTGTGTTAAATGTGAATACTTTCAGAATGAATGTAATTACCGAGCAAAGGTATGAAAGTTTAATATGTTTAAAATAACTTATTCTTGATTGTAAATTTTGTATTTGCTGTGTTAAATGTGAATACTTTCCGAATGAATTGAATTACCGAGGAAAGGTATGAAAATTTAATATGTTTAAAATAACTTATTCTTGATTGTAAATTTTGTATTTGCTGTGTTAAATGTGAATACTTTCAGAATGAATTGAATTACAGAGCAAAAGTATGAAAATTTAATATGTTTAAAATAACTTATTCTTGATTGTAAATTTTGTATTTGCTGTGTTAAATGTGAATACTTTCAGAATGAATAGAATTACCGAGCTAAGGTATGACAATCTAATACATTAACAATAAATTATTCTAAATTGTAAATTTGCTGTTTGCAGTGTTGAATATGAATACTTTCAGAACGAATTGAATTACCTAGCACAGGTATGACAATTTAATACATTAAAAATAAAGTATTGTAAATTTGCTGTTTGCTGTGTTAAATATGAATACTTTCAGAACGAATTGAATTACCTAGCACAGGTATGACGATTTAATACATTTAAAATGAATTATTCTAAATTGTAAATGTGGTGTTTGCTGTGTTAAATGTGAATACATTCCGAATGAATTGAATCACTGAGCTAAGGTATGAAAATTTAATATGTTTAAACTAACTTATTCTTGATTGTAAATTTTGTATTTGCTGTGTTAAATGTGAATACTTTCAGAATGAATTGAATTACCGAGCAAAGGTATGAAAATTTAATATGTTTAAAATAACTTATTCTGGATTGTATCTTTGATATTTGCTGTTTTAAATGTGAATACTTTTAGAATGAATTGAATTACCGAGCAAAGGTATGCAAATTTAATATGTTTAAAATAACTTATTCTTGATTGTAACTTTGGTATTTGCTGTGTTAAATGTGAATACTTTCCGAATGAATTGAATTACCGAGCAAAGGTATGAAAATGTAATATGTTTAAAATAACTTATTATTGATTGTAAATTTTGTATTTGCTGTGTTAAATGTGAATACTTTCAGAATGAATTGAATTACCGAGCAAAGGTATGAAAATTTAATATGTTTAAAATAACTTATTCTGGATTGTAAATTTGGTATTTGCTGTGTTAAATGTGAATACTTTCAGAATGAATTGAATTACCGAGCAAAGGTATGAAAATTTAACATGTTTAAAATAACTTATTCTGGTTGTAACTTTAGTATTTGCTGTTTTAAATATGAATACTTTCCGAATGAATTGAATTACAGAGCAAAAGTATGAAAATTTAATATGTTTAAAAAAACTTATTCTGGATTGTAAATTTTTTATTTGCTGTGTTAAATGTAAATACTTTCAGAATGAATAGAATTACCAAGCTAAGGTATGACAATTTAATACATTAAAAATAAATTATTCTAAATTGTAAATTTGCTGTTTGCTGTGTTGAATATGAATACTTGCAGTACGAATTGAATTACCTAGCACAGGTATGACGATTTAATACATTTAAAATGAATTATTCTAAATTGTAAATGTGGTGTTTGCTGTGTTAAATGTGAATACTTTCAAAATGAATTGAATTACCGAGCAAAGGTATGAAAATTTAATATGTTTAAAATAACTTGTTCTGGATTGTAACTTTAGTATTTGCTGTTTTAAATGTGAATACTTTCAGAATTAATTGAATTACCAAGCAAAGGTATGAAAATTTAATATGTTTAAAATAACTTATTCTTGATTGTAACTTTGGTATTTGCTGTTTTAAATGTGAATACTTTCCGAATGAATTGAATTACCGAGCAAAGGTATGAAAATTTAATATGTTTAAAATAACTTATTTATGATTGTAAATTTTGTATTTGCTGTGTTAAATGTGAATACTTTCAGAATGAATTGAATTACCGAGGAAAGGTATGAAAATTTAATATGTTTAAAATAACTTATTCTTGATTGTAACTGTGGTATTTGCTGTTTTAAATGTGAATACTTTCCGAATGAATTGAATTACCGAGCAAAGGTATGAAAATTTAATACGTTTATCTTATTCTTGATCGTAAAATTGGTATTTGCTGTGTTAAATGTGAATACTTTCAGAATGAATTGAATTACCGAGCAAAGGTATGAAAATTTAATATGTTTAAAATAACTTATTCTTGATTGTAACTTTGATATTTGCTGTTTTAAATGTGAATACTTTCAGAATGAATTGAATTACCGAGCAAAGGTATGAAAATTTAATATGTTTAAAATAACTTATTCTTGATTGTAACTTTGGTATTTGCTGTGTTAAATGAGAATGCTTTCCGAATGAATTGAATTACCGAGCAAAGGTATGCAAATTAAATATGTTTAAAATAACTTATTCTTGATTGTAACTTTGGTATTTGCTGTGTTAAATGTGAATACTTTCAGAATGAATTGAATTACCGAGCAAAGGTATGAAAATTTAATATGTTTAAAATAACTTATTCTTGATTGTAAATTTTGTATTTGCTGTGTTAAATGTGAATACTTTCAGAATGAATTGAATTACCGAGGAAAGGTATGAAAATTTAATATGTTTAAAATAACTTATTCTTGATTGTAAATTTTGTATTTGCTGTGTTAAATGTGAATACTTTCAGAATGAATGTAATTACCGAGCAAAGGTATGAAAATTTAATATGTTTAAAATAACTTATTCTAGATTGTAAATTTGGTATTTGCTGTGTTAAATGTGAATACTTTCAGAATGAATAGAATTACCGAGCTAAGGTATGAAAATTTGTAATATGTTTAAAATAACTTATTCTGGATTGTAAATTTGGTATTTGCTGTGTTAAATGTGAATACTTTCAGAATGAATTGAATTACCGAGCAAAGGTATGAAAATTTAATATGTTTAAAATAACTTATTCTTGATTGTAAATTTTGTATTTTCTGTGTTAAATGTGAATACTTTCCGAATGAATTGAATTACAGAGCAAAAGTATGAAAATTTAATATGTTTAAAATAACTTATTCTGGATTGTAAATTTTGTATTTGCTGTGTTAAATGTGAATACTTTCAGAATGAATAGAAATAACCAAGCTAAGATATGACAATTTAATACATTAAAAATAAATTATTCTAAATTGTAAATTTGCTGTTTGCTGTGTTGAATATGAATACTTTCAGAACGAATTGAATTACCTAGCACAGGTATGACGATTTAATACATTTAAAATGAATTCTTCTAAATTGTAAATGTGGTGTTTGCTGTGTTAAATGTGAATACATTCCGAATGAATTGAATCACTGAGCAAAGGTATGAAAAGTTAATATGTTTAAAATAACTTATTCTGGATTGTAAATTTGGTATTTGCTGTGTTAAATGTGAATACTTTCAGAATGAATTGAATTACCGAGCAAAGGTATGAAAATTTAACATGTTTAAAATAACTTATTCTGGTTGTAACTTTAGTATTTGCTGTTTTAAATATGAATACTTTCCGAATGAATTGAATTACAGGGCAAAAGGATGAAAATTTAATATGGTTAAAAAAACTTATTCTGGATTGTAAATTTTGTATTTGCTGTGTTAAATGTAAATACTTTCAGAATGAATAGAATTACCAAGCTAAGGTATGACAATTTAATACATTAAAAATAAATTATTCTAAATTGTAAATTTGCTGTTTGCTGTGTTGAATATGAATACTTTCAGAATGAATTGAATTACCTAGCACAGGTATGACGATTTAATACATTTAAAATGAATTATTCTAAATTGTAAATGTGGTGTTTGCTGTGTTAAATGTGAATACTTTCAGAATGAATTGAATTACCGAGCAAATGTATGCAAATTTAATATGTTTAAATTAACTTATTCTTGATTGTAACTTTGGTATTTGCTGTGTTAAATGTGAATACTTTCCGAATGAATTGAATTACCGAGCAAAGGTATGAAAATGTAATATGTTTAAAATAACTTATTATTGATTGTAAATTTTGTATTTGCTGTGTTAAATGTGAATACTTTCAGAATGAATTGAATTACCGAGGAAAGGTATGAAAATTTAATATGTTTAAAATAACTTATTCTTGATTGTAACTGTGGTATTTGCTGTTTTAAATGTGAATACTTTCCGAATGAATTGAATTACCGAGCAAAGGTATGAAAATTTAATACGTTTATCTTATTCTTGATCGTAAAATTGGTATTTGCTGTGTTAAATGTGAATACTTTCAGAATGAATTGAATTACCGAGCAAAGGTATGAAAATTTAATATGTTTAAAATAACTTATTCTTGATTGTAACTTTGATATTTGCTGTTTTAAATGTGAATACTTTCAGAATGAATTGAATTACCGAGCAAAGGTATGAAAATTTAATATGTTTAAAATAACTTATTCTTGATTGTAACTTTGGTATTTGCTGTGTTAAATGAGAATGCTTTCCGAATGAATTGAATTACCGAGCAAAGGTATGCAAATTAAATATGTTTAAAATAACTTATTCTTGATTGTAACTTTGGTATTTGCTGTGTTAAATGTGAATACTTTCAGAATGAATTGAATTACCGAGCAAAGGTATGAAAATTTAATATGTTTAAAATAACTTATTCTTGATTGTAAATTTTGTATTTGCTGTGTTAAATGTGAATACTTTCAGAATGAATTGAATTACCGAGGAAAGGTATGAAAATTTAATATGTTTAAAATAACTTATTCTTGATTGTAAATTTTGTATTTGCTGTGTTAAATGTGAATACTTTCAGAATGAATGTAATTACCGAGCAAAGGTATGAAAATTTAATATGTTTAAAATAACTTATTCTAGATTGTAAATTTGGTATTTGCTGTGTTAAATGTGAATACTTTCAGAATGAATAGAATTACCGAGCTAAGGTATGAAAATTTGTAATATGTTTAAAATAACTTATTCTGGATTGTAAATTTGGTATTTGCTGTGTTAAATGTGAATACTTTCAGAATGAATTGAATTACCGAGCAAAGGTATGAAAATTTAATATGTTTAAAATAACTTATTCTTGATTGTAAATTTTGTATTTTCTGTGTTAAATGTGAATACTTTCCGAATGAATTGAATTACAGAGCAAAAGTATGAAAATTTAATATGTTTAAAATAACTTATTCTGGATTGTAAATTTTGTATTTGCTGTGTTAAATGTGAATACTTTCAGAATGAATAGAAATAACCAAGCTAAGATATGACAATTTAATACATTAAAAATAAATTATTCTAAATTGTAAATTTGCTGTTTGCTGTGTTGAATATGAATACTTTCAGAACGAATTGAATTACCTAGCACAGGTATGACGATTTAATACATTTAAAATGAATTCTTCTAAATTGTAAATGTGGTGTTTGCTGTGTTAAATGTGAATACATTCCGAATGAATTGAATCACTGAGCAAAGGTATGAAAAGTTAATATGTTTAAAATAACTTATTCTGGATTGTAAATTTGGTATTTGCTGTGTTAAATGTGAATACTTTCAGAATGAATTGAATTACCGAGCAAAGGTATGAAAATTTAACATGTTTAAAATAACTTATTCTGGTTGTAACTTTAGTATTTGCTGTTTTAAATATGAATACTTTCCGAATGAATTGAATTACAGGGCAAAAGGATGAAAATTTAATATGGTTAAAAAAACTTATTCTGGATTGTAAATTTTGTATTTGCTGTGTTAAATGTAAATACTTTCAGAATGAATAGAATTACCAAGCTAAGGTATGACAATTTAATACATTAAAAATAAATTATTCTAAATTGTAAATTTGCTGTTTGCTGTGTTGAATATGAATACTTTCAGAATGAATTGAATTACCTAGCACAGGTATGACGATTTAATACATTTAAAATGAATTATTCTAAATTGTAAATGTGGTGTTTGCTGTGTTAAATGTGAATACTTTCAGAATGAATTGAATTACCGAGCAAATGTATGCAAATTTAATATGTTTAAATTAACTTATTCTTGATTGTAACTTTGGTATTTGCTGTGTTAAATGTGAATACTTTCCGAATGAATTGAATTACCGAGCAAAGGTATGAAAATGTAATATGTTTAAAATAACTTATTATTGATTGTAAATTTTGTATTTGCTGTGTTAAATGTGAATACTTTCAGAATGAATTGAATTACCGAGCAAAGGTATGAAAATGTAATATGTTTAAAATAACTTATTATTGATTGTAAATTTGGTATTTGCTGTGTTAAATGTGAATACTTTCCGAATGAATTGAATTACCGAGCAAAGGTATGAAAATTTAATACGTTTATCTTATTCTTGATCGTAAATTTGGTATTTGCTGTGTTAAATGTGAATACTTTCAGAATGAATTGAATTACCGAGCAAAGGTATGAAAATTTAATATGTTTAAAATAACTTATTCTTGATTGTAAATTTTGTATTTGCTGTGTTAAATGTGAATACTTTCAGAATGAATTGAATTACCGAGCAAAGGTATGAAAATTTAATATGTTTAAAATAACTTATTCTGGATTGTAACTTTGATATTTGCTGTTTTAAATGTGAATACTTTCAGAATGAATTGAATTACCGAGCAAAGGTATGAAAATTTAATATGTTTAAAATAATTTATTCTTGATTGTAAATTTGGTATTTGCTGTGTTTAATGTGAATACTTTCCGAATGAATTGAATTACCGAGCAGAGGTATGAAAATTGAATATGTTTAAAATCACTTATTCTTGATTGTAAATTTTGTATTTGCTGTGTTAAATGTGAATACTTTCAGAATGAATGTAATTACCGAGCAAAGGTATGAAAGTTTAATATGTTTAAAATAACTTATTCTTGATTGTAAATTTTGTATTTGCTGTGTTAAATGTGAATACTTTCCGAATGAATTGAATTACCGAGGAAAGGTATGAAAATTTAATATGTTTAAAATAACTTATTCTTGATTGTAAATTTTGTATTTGCTGTGTTAAATGTGAATACTTTCAGAATGAATTGAATTACAGAGCAAAAGTATGAAAATTTAATATGTTTAAAATAACTTATTCTTGATTGTAAATTTTGTATTTGCTGTGTTAAATGTGAATACTTTAAGAATGAATAGAATTACCGAGCTAAGGTATGACAATCTAATACATTAACAATAAATTATTCTAAATTGTAAATTTGCTGTTTGCGGTGTTGAATATGAATACTTTCAGAACGAATTGAATTACCTAGCACAGGTATTACAATTTAATACATTAAAAATAAAGTATTGTAAATTTGCTGTTTGCTGTGTTAAATATGAATACTTTCAGAACGAATTGAATTACCTAGCACAGGTATGACGATTTAATACATTTAAAATGAATTATTCTAAATTGTAAATGTGGTGTTTGCTGTGTTAAATGTGAATACATTCCGAATGAATTGAATCACTTAGCTAAGGTATGAAAATTTAATATGTTTAAACTAACTTATTCTTGATTGTAAATTTTGTATTTGCTGTGTTAAATGTGAATACTTTCAGAATGAATTGAATTACCGAGCAAAGGTATGAAAATTTAATATGTTTAAAATAACTTATTCTGGATTGTATCTTTGATATTTGCTGTTTTAAATGTGAATACTTTTAGAATGAATTGAATTACCGAGCAAAGGTATGCAAATTTAATATGTTTAAAATAACTTATTCTTGATTGTAACTTTGGTATTTGCTGTGTTAAATGTGAATACTTTCCGAATGAATTGAATTACCGAGCAAAGGTATGAAAATGTAATATGTTTAAAATAACTTATTATTGATTGTAAATTTTGTATTTGCTGTGTTAAATGTGAATACTTTCAGAATGAATTGAATTACCGAGCAAAGGTATGAAAAGTTAATATGTTTAAAATAACTTATTCTGGATTGTAAATTTGGTATTTGCTGTGTTAAATGTGAATACTTTCAGAATGAATTGAATTACCGAGCAAAGGTATGAAAATTTAACATGTTTAAAATAACTTATTCTGGTTGTAACTTTGGTATTTGCTGTTTTAAATATGAATACTTTCAGAATGAATTGAATTACAGAGCAAAGGTATGAAAATTTAATATGTTTAAAATAACTTGTTCTGGTTGTAACTTTGGTATTTGCTGTTTTAAATGTGAATACTTTCAGAATGAATTGAATTACCGAGCAAAGGTATGAAAATTTAATATGTTTAAAATAACTTGTTCTGGATTGTAACTTTAGTATTTGCTGTTTTAAATGTGAATACTTTCAGAATTAATTGAATTACCAAGCAAAGGTATGAAAATTTAATATGTTTAAAATAACTTATTCTTGATTGTAACTTTGGTATTTGCTGTTTTAAATGTGAATACTTTCCGAATGAATTGAATTACCGAGCAAAGGTATGAAAATTTAATATGTTTAAAATAACTTATTTATGATTGTAAATTTTGAATTTGCTGTGTTAAATGTGAATACTTTCAGAATGAATGTAATTACCGAGGAAAGGTATGAAAATTTAATATGTTTAAAATAACTTATTCTTGATTGTAACTGTGGTATTTGCTGTTTTAAATGTGAATACTTTCCGAATGAATTGAATTACCGAGCAAAGGTATGAAAATTTAATACGTTTATCTTATTCTTGATCGTAAATTTGGTATTTGCTGTGTTAAATGTGAATACTTTCAGAATGAATTGAATTACCGAGCAAAGGTATGAAAATTTAATATGTTTAAAATAACTTATTCTTGATTGTAAATTTTGTATTTGCTGTGTTAAATGTGAATACTTTCAGAATGAATTGAATTACCGAGCAAAGGTATGAAAATTTAATATGTTTAAAATAACTTATTCTGGATTGTAACTTTGATATTTGCTGTTTTAAATGTGAATACTTTCAGAATGAATTGAATTACCGAGCAAAGGTATGAAAATTTAATATGTTTAAAATAACTTATTCTTGATTGTAACTTTGGTATTTGCTGTGTTAAATGAGAATACTTTCCGAATGAATTGAATTACCGAGCAAAGGTATGCAAATTAAATATGTTTAAAATAACTTATTCTTGATTGTAACTTTGGTATTTGCTGTGTTAAATGTGAATACTTTCAGAATGAATTGAATTACCGAGCAAAGGTATGAAAATTTAATATGTTTAAAATAACTTATTCTTGATTGTAAATTTTGTATTTGCTGTGTTAAATGTGAATACTTTCAGAATGAATTGAATTACCGAGCAAAGGTATGAAAATTTAATATGTTTAAAATAACTTATTCTTGATTGTAAATTTTGTATTTGCTGTGTTAAATGTGAATACTTTCAGAATGAATGTAATTACCGAGCAAAGGTATGAAAATTTAATATGTTTAAAATAACTTATTCTAGATTGTAAATTTGGTATTTGCTGTGTTAAATGTGAATACTTTCAGAATGAATAGAATTACCGAGCTAAGGTATGAAAATTTGTAATATGTTTAAAATAACTTATTCTGGATTGTAAATTTGGTATTTGCTGTGTTAAATGTGAATACTTTCAGAATGAATTGAATTACCGAGCAAAGGTATGAAAATTTAATATGTTTAAAATAACTTATTCTTGATTGTAAATTTTGTATTTTCTGTGTTAAATGTGAATACTTTCCGAATGAATTGAATTACAGAGCAAAAGTATGAAAATTTAATATGTTTAAAATAACTTATTCTGGATTGTAAATTTTGTATTTGCTGTGTTAAATGTGAATACTTTCAGAATGAATAGAAATAACCAAGCTAAGATATGACAATTTAATACATTAAAAATAAATTATTCTAAATTGTAAATTTGCTGTTTGCTGTGTTGAATATGAATACTTTCAGAACGAATTGAATTACCTAGCACAGGTATGACGATTTAATACATTTAAAATGAATTATTCTAAATTGTAAATGTGGTGTTTGCTGTGTAAAATGTGAATACTTTCAGAATTAACTGAATCACCGAGCTAAGGTATGACAATTTAATATGTTTAACATAACTTATTCTTGATTGTAAATTTTGTATTTGCTGTGTTAAATGTGAATACTTTCAGAATGAATGTAATTACCGAGCAAAGGTATGAAAGTTTAATATGTTTAAAATAACTTATTCTTGATTGTAAATTTTGTATTTGCTGTGTTAAATGTGAATACTTTCCGAATGAATTGAATTACCGAGGAAAGGTATGAAAATTTAATATGTTTAAAATAACTTATTCTGGATTGTAAATTTTGTATTTGCTGTGTTAAATGTAAATACTTTCAGAATGAATTGAATTACAGAGCAAAAGTATGAAAATTTAATATGTTTAAAATAACTTATTCTTGATTGTAAATTTTGTATTTGCTGTGTTAAATCTGAATACTTTCAGAATGAATAGAATTACCGAGCTAAGGTATGACAATCTAATACATTAAAAATAAATTAATCTAAATTGTAAATTTGCTGTTTGCTGTGTTGAATATGAATACTTTCAGAACGAATTGAATTACCTAGCACAGGTATGACGATTTAATACATTTAAAATAACTTATTCTTGATTGTAACTATGGTATTTGCTGTGTTAAATGTGAATACTTTCCGAATGAATTGAATTACCGAGCAAAGGTATGAAAATTTAATATGTTTAAAATAACTTATTCTTGATTGTAACTTTGGTATTTGCTGTGTTAAATGTGAATACTTTCCGAATGAATTGAATTACCGAGCAAAGGTATGAAAATTTAATATGTTTAAAATAACTTATTCTTGATTGTAAACTTTGATATTTGCTGTGTTAAATGTGAATACTTTCAGAATGAATTGAATTAACGAGCAAAGGTATGAAAATTTAATATGTTTAAAATAACTTATTCTTGATTGTAAAGTTTGTATTTGCTGTGTTAAATGTGAATACTTTCAGAATGAATTGAATTACCGAGCAAAGGTATGAAAAGTTAATATGTTTAAAATAACTTTTTCTTGATTGTAAATTTTGTATTTTCTGTGTTAAATGTGAATACTTTCCGAATGAATTGAATTACAGAGCAAAAGTATGAAAATTTAATATGTTTAAAATAACTTATTCTGGATTGTAAATTTTGTATTTGCTGTGTTAAATGTGAATACTTTCAGAATGAATAGAATTACCAAGCTAAGGTATGACAATTTAATACATTAAAAATAAATTATTCTAAATTGTAAATTTGCTGTTTGCTGTGTTGAATATGAATACTTTCAGAACGAATTGAATTACCTAGCACAGGTATGACGATTTAATACATTTAAAATGAATTATTCTAAATTGTAAATGTGGTGTTTGCTGTGTAAAATGTGAATACTTTCAGAATTAACTGAATCACCGAGCTAAGGTATGACAATTTAATATGTTTAAACTAACTTATTCTTGATTGTAAATTTTGTATTTGCTGTGTTAAATGTGAATACTTTCAGAATGAATTGAATTACCGAGCAAAAATATGAAAATTTAATACGTTTATAATACCTTATTCTTGATTGTAAATTTGGTATTTGCTGTGTTTAATGTGAATACTTTTAGAATGAATTGAATTACCGAGCAGAGGTATGAAAATTTAATATGTTTAAAATCACTTATTCTTGATTGTAAATTTTGTATTTGCTGTGTTAAATGTGAATACTTTCAGAATGAATGTAATTACCGAGCAAAGGTATGAAAGTTTAATATGTTTAAAATAACTTATTCTTGATTGTAAATTTTGTATTTGCTGTGTTAAATGTGAATACTTTCCGAATGAATTGAATTACCGAGGAAAGGTATGAAAATTTAATATGTTTAAAATAACTTATTCTTGATTGTAAATTTTGTATTTGCTGTGTTAAATGTGAATACTTTCAGAATGAATTGAATTACAGAGCAAAAGTATGAAAATTTAATATGTTTAAAATAACTTATTCTTGATTGTAAATTTTGTATTTGCTGTGTTAAATCTGAATACTTTCAGAATGAATAGAATTACCGAGCTAAGGTATGACAATCTAATACATTAAAAATAAATTATTCTAAATTGTAAATTTGCTGTTTGCGGTGTTGAATATGAATACTTTCAGAACGAATTGAATTACCTGGCACAGTTATGACAATTTAATACATTAAAAATAAAGTATTGTAAATTTGCTGTTTGCTGTGTTAAATATGAATACTTTCAGAACGAATTGAATTACCTAGCACAGGCATGACGATTTAATATATTTAAAATGAATTATTCTAAATTGTAAATGTGGTGTTTGCTGTGTTAAATGTGAATACATTCCGAATGAATTGAATCACTGAGCTAAGGTATGAAAATTTAATATGTTTAAACTAACTTATTCTTGATTGTAAATTTTGTATTTGCTGTGTTAAATGTGAATACTTTCAGAATGAATTGAATTACCGAGCAAAGGTATGAAAATTTAATATGTTTAAAATAACTTATTCTGGATTGTATCTTTGATATTTGCTGTTTTAAATGTGAATACTTTCAGAATGAATTGAATTACCGAGCAAAGGTATGCAAATTTAATATGTTTAAAATAACTTATTCTTGATTGTAACTTTGGTATTTGCTGTGTTAAATGTGAATACTTTCCGAATGAATTGAATTACCGAGCAAAGGTATGAAAATGTAATATGTTTAAAATAACTTATTATTGATTGTAAATTTTGTATTTGCTGTGTTAAATGTGAATACTTTCAGAATGAATTGAATTACCGAGCAAAGGTATGAAAAGTTAATATGTTTAAAATAACTTATTCTGGATTGTAAATTTGGTATTTGCTGTGTTAAATGTAAATACTTTCAGAATGAATTGAATTACCGAGCAAAGGTATGAAAATTTAACATGTTTAAAATAACTTATTCTGGTTGTAACTTTAGTATTTGCTGTTTTAAATATGAATACTTTCCGAATGAATTGAATTACAGGGCAAAAGTATGAAAATTTAATATGGTTAAAAAAACTTATTCTGGATTGTAAATTTTGTATTTGCTGTGTTAAATGTAAATACTTTCAGAATGAATAGAATTACCAAGCTAAGGTATGACAATTTAATACATTAAAAATAAATTATTCTAAATTGTAAATTTGCTGTTTGCTGTGTTGAATATGAATACTTTCAGAATGAATTGAATTACCTAGCACAGGTATGACGATTTAATACATTTAAAATGAATTATTCTAAATTGTAAATGTGGTGTTTGCTGTGTTAAATGTGAATACTTTCAGAATGAATTGAATTACCGAGCAAAGGTATGAAAATTTAATATGTTTAAAATAACTTATTCTGGATTGTATCTTTGATATTTTCTGTTTTAAATGTGAATACTTTCAGAATGAATTGAATTACCGAGCAAATGTGTGCAAATTTAATATGTTTAAATTAACTTATTCTTGATTGTAAATTTTGTATTTGCTGTGTTAAATGTGAATACTTTCAGAATGAATTGAATTACCGAGCAAAGGTATGAAAAGTTAATATGTTTAAAATAACTTATTCTTGATCGTAAATTTGGTATTTGCTGTGTTAAATGTGAATACTTTCCGAATGAATTGAATTACCGAGCAAAGGTATGAAAATTTAATACGTTTATCTTATTCTTGATCGTAAATTTGGTATTTGCTGTGTTAAATGTGAATACTTTCAGAATGAATTGAATTACCGAGCAAAGGTATGAAAATTTAATATGTTTAAAATAACTTATTCTTGATTGTAAATTTTGTATTTGCTGTGTTAAATGTGAATACTTTCAGAATGAATTGAATTACCGAGCAAAGGTATGAAAATTTAATATGTTTAAAATAACTTATTCTGGATTGTAACTTTGATATTTGCTGTTTTAAATGTGAATACTTTCAGAATGAATTGAATTACCGAGCAAAGGTATGAAAATTTAATATGTTCAAAATAACTTATTCTTGATTGTAACTTTGGTATTTGCTGTGTTAAATGTGAATACTTTCCGAATGAATTGAATTACCGAGCAAAGGTATGAAAATTGAATATGTTTAAAATAACTTATTCTTGATTGTAACTTTGGTATTTGCTGTGTTAAATGTGAATACTTTCAGAATGAATTGAATTACCGAGCAAAGGTATGAAAATTTAATATGTTAAAAATTACTTTTTCTTGATTGTAAATTTGGTATTTTCTGTGTTAAATGTGAATACTTTCAGAATGAATAGAATTACCGAGCTAAGGTATGAAAATTTGTAATATGTTTAAAATAACTTATTCTGGATTGTAAATTTGGTATTTGCTGTGTTAAATGTGAATACTTTCAGAATGAATTGAATTACCGAGCAAAGGTATGAAAATTTAACATGTTTAAAATAACTTATTCTGGTTGTAACTTTAGTATTTGCTGTTTTAAATATGAATACTTTCCGAATGAATTGAATTACAGAGCAAAAGTATGAAAATTTTATATGTTTAAAAAAACTTATTCTGGATTGTAAATTTTGTATTTGCTGTGTTAAATGTAAATACTTTCAGAATGAATAGAATTACCAACCTAAGGTATGACAATTTAATACATTAAAAATAAATTATTCTAAATTGTAAATGTGGTGTTTGCTGTGTTAAATGTGAATACTTTCAGAATTAATTGAATCACCGAGCTAAGGTATGACAATTTAATATGTTTAAACTAACTTATTCTTGATTGTAAATTTTGTATTTGCTGTGTTAAATGTGAATACTTTCAGAATGAATTGAATTACCGAGCAAAGGTATGAAAATTTAATATGTTTAAAATAACTTATTCTGGATTGGAACTTTAGTATTTGCTGTTTTAAATGTGAATACTTTCAGAATGAATTGAATTACCAAGCAAAGGTATGAAAATTTAATATGTTTAAAATAACTTATTCTTGATTGTAACTTTGTTATTTGCTGTTTTAAATGTGAATACTTTCCGAATGAATTGAATTACCGAGCAAAGGTATGAAAATTTAATATGTTTAAAATAACTTATTTATGATTGTAAATTTTGTATTTGCTGTGTTAAATGTGAATACTTTCAGAATGAATTGAATTACCGAGGAAAGGTATGAAAATTTAATATGTTTAAAATAACTTATTCTTGATTGTAACTATGGTATTTGCTGTTTTAAATGTGAATACTTTCCGAATGAATTGAATTACCGAGCAAAGGTATGAAAATTTAATACGTTTATCTTATTGATCGTAAATTTGGTATTTGCTGTGTTAAATTTGAATACTTTCAGAATGAATTGAATTACCGAGCAAAGGTATGAAAATTTAATATGTTTAAAATAACTTATTCTTGATTGTAAATTTTGTATTTGCTGTGTTAAATGTGAATACTTTCCGAATGAATTGAATTACCGAGCAAAGGTATGAAAATTTAATATGTTTAAAATAACTTATTCTTGATTGTAAAGTTTGTATTTGCTGTGTTAAATGTGAATACTTTCAGAATGAATTGAATTACCGAGCAAAGGTATGAAAAGTTAATATGTTTAAAATAACTTTTTCTGGATTGCAAATTTTTTATTTGCTGTGTTAAATGTGAATACTTTCAGAATGAATAGAATTACCAAGCTAAGATATGACAATTTAATACATTAAAAATAAATTATTCTAAATTGTAAATTTGCTGTTTGCTGTGTTGAATATGAATACTTTCAGAACGAATTGAATTACCTAGCACAGGTATGACGATTTAATACATTTAAAATGAATTATTCTAAATTGTAAATGTGGTGTTTGCTGTGTAAAATGTGAATACTTTCAGAATTAACTGAATCACCGAGCTAAGGTATGACAATTTAATATGTTTAAACTAACTTATTCTTGATTGTAAATTTTGTATTTGCTGTGTTAAATGTGAATACTTTCAGAATGAATTGAATTACCGAGCAAAAATATGAAAATTTAATACGTTTATAATACCTTATTCTTGATTGTAAATTTGGTATTTGCTGTGTTTAATGTGAATACTTTCCGGATGAATTGAATTACCAAGCAGAGGTATGAAAATTTAATATGTTTAACATAACTTATTCTTGATTGTAAATTTTGTATTTGCTGTGTTAAATGTGAATACTTTCAGAATGAATGTAATTACCGAGCAAAGGTATGAAAGTTTAATATGTTTAAAATAACTTATTCTTGATTGTAAATTTTGTATTTGCTGTGTTAAATGTGAATACTTTCCGAATGAATTGAATTACCGAGGAAAGGTATGAAAATTTAATATGTTTAAAATAACTTATTCTGGATTGTAAATTTTGTATTTGCTGTGTTAAATGTGAATACTTTACGAATGAATTGAATTACAGAGCAAAAGTATGAAAATTTAATATGTTTAAAATAACTTATTCTTGATTGTAAATTTTGTATTTGCTGTGTTAAATCTGAATACTTTCAGAATGAATAGAATTACCGAGCTAAGGTATGACAATCTAATACATTAAAAATAAATTATTCTAAATTGTAAATTTGCTGTTTGCTGTGTTGAATATGAATACTTTCAGAACGAATTGAATTACCTAGCATAGGTATGACGATTTAATACATTTAAAATGAATTATTCTAAATTGTAAATGTGGTGTTTGCTGTGTTAAATGTGAATACTTTCAGAATGAATTGAATTACCGAGCAAAGGTATGAAAATTTAATATGTTTAAAATAACTTATTCTGGATTGGAACTTTAGTATTTGCTGTATTAAATGTGAATACTTTCAGAATGAATTGAATTACCAAGCAAAGGTATGAAAATTTAATATGTTTAAAATAACTTATTCTTGATTGTAACATTGTTATTTGCTGTTTTAAATGTGAATACTTTCCGAATGAATTGAATTACCGAGCAAAGGTATGAAAATTTAATATGTTTAAAATAACTTATTTATGATTGTAAATTTTGTATTTGCTGTGTTAAATGTGAATACTTTCAGAATGAATTGAATTACCGAGGAAAGGTATGAAAATTTAATATGTTTAAAATAACTTATTCTTGATTGTAACTATGGTATTTGCTGTTTTAAATGTGAATACTTTCCGAATGAATTGAATTACCGAGCAAAGGTATGAAAATTCAATACGTTTATCTTATTCTTGATCGTAAATTTGGTATTTGCTGTGTTAAATGTGAATACTTTCAGAATGAATTGAATTAACGAGCAAAGGTATGAAAATTTAATATGTTTAAAATAACTTATTCTTGATTGTAAAGTTTGTATTTGCTGTGTTAAATGTGAATACTTTCAGAATTAATTGAATTACCGAGCAAAGGTATGAAAAGTTAATATGTTTAAAATAACTTATTCTTGATTGTAAATTTTGTATTTTCTGTGTTAAATGTGAATACTTTCCGAATGAATTGAATTACAGAGCAAAAGTATGAAAATTTAATATGTTTAAAATAACTTATTCTGGATTGTAAATTTTGTATTTGCTGTGTTAAATGTGAATACTTTCAGAATGAATTGAATTACTGAGCAAAGGTATGAAAAGTTAATATGTTTAAAATAACTTATTCTGGATTGTAAATTTGGTATTTGCTGTGTTAAATGTGAATACTTTCAGAATGAATTGAATTACCGAGCAAAGGTATGAAAATTTAACATGTTTAAAATAACTTATTCTGGTTGTAACTTTAGTATTTGCTGTTTTAAATATGAATACTTTCCGAATGAATTGAATTACAGAGCAAAAGTATGAAAATTTAATATGTTTAAAAAAACTTATTCTGGATTGTAAATTTTTTATTTGCTGTGTTAAATGTAAATACTTTCAGAATGAATAGAATTACCAAGCTAAGGTATGACAATTTAATACATTAAAAATAAATTATTCTAAATTGTAAATTTGCTGTTTGCTGTGTTGAATATGAATACTTGCAGAACGAATTGAATTACCTAGCACAGGTATGACGATTTAATACATTTAAAATGAATTATTCTAAATTGTAAATGTGGTGTTTGCTGTGTTAAATGTGAATACTTTCAAAATGAATTGAATTACCGAGCAAAGGTATGAAAATTTAATATGTTTAAAATAACTTGTTCTGGATTGTAACTTTACTATTTGCTGTTTTAAATGTGAATACTTTCAGAATTAATTGAATTACCAAGCAAAGGTATGAAAATTTAATATGTTTAAAATAACTTATTCTTGATTGTAACTTTGGTATTTGCTGTTTTAAATGTGAATACTTTCCGAATGAATTGAATTACCGAGCAAAGGTATGAAAATTTAATATGTTTAAAATAACTTATTTATGATTGTAAATTTTGTATTTGCTGTGTTAAATGTGAATACTTTCAGAATGAATTGAATTACCGAGGAAAGGTATGAAAATTTAATATGTTTAAAATAACTTATTCTTGATTGTAACTGTGGTATTTGCTGTTTTAAATGTGAATACTTTCCGAATGAATTGAATTACCGAGCAAAGGTATGAAAATTTAATACGTTTATCTTATTCTTGATCGTAAATTTGGTATTTGCTGTGTTAAATGTGAATACTTTCAGAATGAATTGAATTACCGAGCAAAGGTATGAAAATTTAATATGTTTAAAATAACTTATTCTTGATTGTAAATTTTGTATTTGCTGTGTTAAATGTGAATACTTTCAGAATGAATTGAATTACCGAGCAAAGGTATGAAAATTTAATATGTTTAAAATAACTTATTCTGGATTGTAACTTTGATATTTGCTGTTTTAAATGTGAATACTTTCAGAATGAATGGAATTACCGAGCAAAGGTATGAAAATTTAATATGTTTAAAATAACTTATTCTTGATTGTAACTTTGGTATTTGCTGTGTTAAATGAGAATACTTTCCGAATGAATTGAATTACCGAGCAAAGGTATGCAAATTAAATATGTTTAAAATAACTTATTCTTGATTGTAACTTTGGTATTTGCTGTGTTAAATGTGAATACTTTCAGAATGAATTGAATTACCGAGCAAAGGTATGAAAATTTAATATGTGTAAAATAACTTATTCTTGATTGTAAATTTTGTATTTGCTGTGTTAAATGTGAATACTTTCAGAATGAATTGAATTACCGAGCAAAGGTATGATAATTTAATATGTTTAAAATACCTTATTCTTGATTGTAAATTTTGTATTTGCTGTGTTAAATGTGAATACTTTCAGAATGAATGTAATTACCGAGCAAAGGTATGAAAATTTAATATGTTTAAAATAACTTATTCTAGATTGTAAATTTGGTATTTGCTGTGTTAAATGTGAATACTTTCAGAATGAATAGAATTACCGAGCTAAGGTATGAAAATTTGTAATATGTTTAAAATAACTTATTCTGGATTGTAAATTTGGTATTTGCTGTGTTAAATGTGAATACTTTCAGAATGAATTGAATTACCGAGCAAAGGTATGAAAATTTAATATGTTTAAAATAACTTATTCTTGATTGTAAATTTTGTATTTTCTGTGTTAAATGTGAATACTTTCAGAATGAATAGAAATAACCAAGCTAAGATATGACAATTTAATACATTAAAAATAAATTATTCTAAATTGTAAATTTGCTGTTTGCTGTGTTGAATATGAATACTTTCAGAACGAATTGAATTACCTAGCACAGGTATGACGATTTAATACATTTAAAATGAATTATTCTAAATTGTAAATGTGGTGGTTGCTGTGTAAAATGTGAATACTTTCAGAATTAACTGAATCACCGAGCTAAGGTATGACAATTTAATATGTTTAAACTAACTTATTCTTGATTGTAAATTTTGTATTTGCCGTGTTAAATGTGAATACTTTCAGAATGAATTGAATTACCGAGTAAAAATATGAAAATTTAATACGTTTATAATACCTTATTCTTGATTGTAAATTTGGTATTTGCTGTGTTTAATGTGAATACTTTCCGGATGAATTGAATTACAAAGCAGAGGTATGAAAATTTAATATGTTTAACATAACTTATTCTTGATTGTAAATTTTGTATTTGCTGTGTTAAATGTGAATACTTTCAGAATGAATGTAATTACCGAGCAAAGGTATGAAAGTTTAATATGTTTAAAATAACTTATTCTTGATTGTAAATTTTGTATTTGCTGTGTTAAATGTGAATACTTTCCGAATGAATTGAATTACCGAGGAAAGGTATGAAAATTAATTATGTTTAAAATAACTTATTCTGGATTGTAAATTTTGTATTTGCTGTGTTAAATGTAAATACTTTCAGAATGAATTGAATTACAGAGCAAAAGTATGAAAATTTAATATGTTTAAAATAACTTATTCTTGATTGTAAATTTTGTATTTGCTGTGTTAAATCTGAATACTTTCAGAATGAATAGAATTACCGAGCTAAGGTATGACAATCTAATACATTAAAAATAAATTATTCTAAATTGTAAATTTGCTGTTTGCTGTGTTGAATATGAATACTTTCAGAACGAATTGAATTACCTAGCACAGGTATGACGATTTAATACATTTAAAATGAATTATTCTAAATTGTAAATGTGGTGTTTGCTGTGTTAAATGTGAATACTTTCAGAATGAATTGAATTACCGAGCAAAGGTATGAAAATTTAATATGTTTAAAATAACTTATTCTTGATTGTAACTTTGTTATTTGCTGTTTTAAATGTGAATACTTTCAGAATGAATTGAATTACCAAGCAAAGGTATGAAAATTTAATATGTTTAAAATAACTTATTCTTGATTGTAACTTTTTTATTTGCTGTTTTAAATGTGAATACTTTCCGAATGAATTGAATTACCGAGCAAAGGTATGAAAATTTAATATGTTTAAAATAACTTATTTATGATTGTAAATTTTGTATTTGCTGTGTTAAATGTGAATACTTTCAGAATGAATTGAATTACCGAGGAAAGGTATGAAAATTTAATATGTTTAAAATAACTTATTCTTGATTGTAACTATGGTATTTGCTGTTTTAAATGTGAATACTTTCCGAATGAATTGAATTACCGAGCAAAGGTATGAAAATTTAATACGTTTATCTTATTCTTGATCGTAAATTTGGTATTTGCTGTGTTAAATGTGAATACTTTCCGAATGAATTGAATTACCGAGCAAAGGTATGAAAATTTAATATGTTTAAAATAACTTATTCTTGATTGTAACTTTGGTATTTGCTGTGTTAAATGTGAATACTTTCCGAATGAATTGAATTACCGAGCAAAGGTATGAAAATTTAATATGTTTAAAATAACTTATTCTTGATTGTAAACTTTGATATTTGCTGTGTTAAATGTGAATACTTTCAGAATGAATTGAATTAACGAGCAAAGGTATGAAAATTTAATATGTTTAAAATAACTTATTCTTGATTGTAAAGTTTGTATTATCTGTGTTAAATGTGAATACTTTCAGAATGAATTGAATTACTGAGCAAAGGTATGAAAAGTTAATATGTTTAAAATAACTTTTTCTTGATTGTAAATTTTGTATTTTCTGTGTTAAATGTGAATACTTTCCGAATGAATTGAATTACAGAGCAAAAGTATGAAAATTTAATATTTTTAAAATAACTTATTCTGGATTGTAAATTTTGTATTTGCTGTGTTAAATGTGAATACTTTCAGAATGAATAGAATTACCAAGCTAAGGTATGACAATTTAATACATTAAAAATAAATTATTCTAAATTGTAAATTTGCTGTTTGCTGTGTTGAATATGAATACTTTCAGAACGAATTGAATTACCTAGCACAGGTATGACGATTTAATACATTTAAAATGAATTATTCTAAATTGTAAATGTGGTGTTTGCTGTGTAAAATGTTAATACTTTCAGAATTAACTGAATCACCGAGCTAAGGTATGACAATTTAATATGTTTAAACTAACTTATTCTTGATTGTAAATTTTGTATTTGCTGTGTTAAATGTGAATACTTTCAGAATGAATTGAATTACCGAGCAAAAATATGAAAATTTAATACGTTTATAATACCTTATTCTTGATTGTAAATTTGGTATTTGCTGTGTTTAATGTGAATACTTTCCGAATGAATTGAATTACCGAGCAGAGGTATGAACATTTAATATGTTTAAAATCACTTATTCTTGATTGTAAATTTTGTATTTGCTGTGTTAAATGTGAATACTTTCAGAATGAATGTAATTACCGAGCAAAGGTATGAAAGTTTAATATGTTTAAAATAACTTATTCTTGATTGTAAATTTTGTATTTGCTGTGTTAAATGTGAATACTTTCCGAATGAATTGAATTACCGAGGAAAGGTATGAAAATTTAATATGTTTAAAATAACTTATTCTTGATTGTAAATTTTGTATTTGCTGTGTTAAATGTCAATACTTTCAGAATGAATTTAATTACAGAGCAAAAGTATGAAAATTTAATATGTTTAAAATAACTTATTCTTGATTGTAAATTTTGTATTTGCTGTGTTAAATCTGAATAATTTCAGAATGAATAGAATTACCGAGCTAAGGTATGACAATCTAATACATTAAAAATAAATTATTCTAAATTGTAAATTTGCTGTTTGCGGTGTTGAATATGAATACTTTCAGAACGAATTGAATTACCTGGCACAGTTATGACAATTTTATACATTAAAAATAAAGTATTGTAAATTTGCTGTTTGCTGTGTTAAATATGAATACTTTCAGAACGAATTGAATTACCTAGCACAGGTATGACGATTTAATATATTTAAAAGGAATTATTGTAAATGTGGTGTTTGCTGTGTTAAATGTGAATACATTCCGAATGAATTGAATCACTGAGCTAAGGTATGAAAATTTAATATGTTTAAACTAACTTATTCTTGATTGTAAATTTTGTATTTGCTGTGTTAAATGTGAATACTTTCAGAATGAATTGAATTACCGAGCAAAGGTATGAAAATTTAATATGTTTAAAATAACCTGTTTATGATTGTAAATTTTGTATTTGCTGTGTTAAATGTGAATACTTTCAGAATGAATTGAATTACCGAGGAAAGGTATGAAAATTTAATATGTTTAAAATAACTTATTCTTGATTGTAACTTTGGTATTTGCTGTGTTAAATGTGAATACTTTCCGAATGAATTGAATTACCGAGCAAAGGTATGAAAATGTAATATGTTTAAAATAACTTATTATTGATTGTAAATTTTGTATTTGCTGTGTTAAATGTGAATACTTTCAGAATGAATTGAATTACCGAGCAAAGGTATGAAAAGTTAATATGTTTAAAATAACTTATTCTGGATTGTAAATTTGGTATTTGCTGTGTTAAATGTGAATACTTTCAGAATGAATTGAATTACCGAGCAAAGGTATGTAAATTTAACATGTTTAAAATAACTTATTCTGGTTGTAACTTTAGTATTTGCTGTTTTAAATATGAATACTTTCCGAATGAATTGAATTACAGAGCAAAAGTATGAAAATTTAATATGTTTAAAAAAACTTATTCTGGATTGTAAATTTTGTATTTGCTGTGTTAAATGTGAATACTTTCAGAATGAATAGAATTACCAACCTAAGGTATGACAATTTAATACATTAAAAATAAATTATTCTAAATTGTAAATTTGCTGTTTGCTGTGTTGAATATGAATACTTTCAGAACGAATTGAATTACCTAGCACAGGTATGACGATTTAATACATTTAAAATGAATTATTCTAAATTGTAAATGTGGTGTTTGCTGTGTTAAATGTGAATACTTTCAAAATTAATTGAATCACCGAGCAAAGGTATGAAAATTTAATATGTTTAAAATAACTTATTCTTGATTGTAAATTTTGTATTTGCTGTGTTAAATGTGAATACTTTCAGAATGAATGGAATTACCGAGCAAAGGTATGAAAATTTAATATGTTTAAAATAACTTATTATGGATTGTAACTGTAGTATTTGCAGTTTTAAATGTGAATACTTTCAGAATGAATTGAATTACCAATCAAAGGTATGAAAATTTAATATGTTTAAAATAACTTATTCTTGATTGTAACTTTGGTATTTGCTGTGTTAAATGTGAATACTTTCCGAATGAATTGAATTACCGAGCAAAGGTATGAAAATTTAATATGTTTAAAATAACTTATTTATGATTGTAAATTTTGTATTTGCTGTGTTAAATGTGAATACTTTCAGAATGAATTGAATTACCAAGCAAAGGTATGAAAATTTAATATGTTTAAAATAACTTATTCTGGATTGTAACTGTGGTATTTGCTGTTTTAAATGTGAATACTTTCCGAATGAATTGAATTACCGAGCAAAGGTATGAAAATTTAATACGTTTATAATACCTTATTCTTGATCGTAAATTTGGTATTTGCTGTGTTAAATGTGAATACTTTCAGAATGAATTGAATTACTGAGCAAAGGTATAAAAATTTAATATGTTTAAAATAACTTATTCTGGATTGTAAATTTTGTATTTGCTGTGTTAAATGTGAATACTTTCAGAATGAATAGAATTACCAAGCTAAGGTATGACAATTTAATACATTAAAAATAAATTATTCTAAATTGTAAATTTGCTGTTTGCTGTGTTTAATATGAATACTTTCAGAACGAATTGAATTACCTAGCACAGGTATGACGATTTAATACATTTAAAATGAATTATTCTTAATTGTAAATTTTGTATTTTCTGTGTTAAATGTGAATACTTTCAAAATGAATTGAATTACCGAGCAAAAATATGAAAATTTAATACGTTTATAATACCTTATTCTTGATTGTAAATTTGGTATTTGCTGTGTTTAATGTGAATACTTTCCGAATGAATTGAATTACCGAGCAAAGGTATGAAAATTTAATATGTTTAAAATAACTTATTCTTGATTGTAAATTTTGTATTTGCTGTGTTAAATGTGAATACTTTCAGAATGAATTGAATTACCGAGCAAAGGTATGAAAGTTTAATATGTTTAAAATAACTTATTCTTGATTGTAAATTTTGTATTTGCTGTGTTAAATCTGAATACTTTCAGAATTAATTGAATTACCGAGGAAAGGTATTAAAATTTAATATGTTTAAAATAACTTATTCTTGATTGTAACTGTGGTATTCGCTGTTTTAAATGTGAATACTTTCAGAATGAATGGAATTACCGAGCAAAGGTATGAAAATTTAATACATTCATAATACCTTATTCTTGATCGTAAATTTTGTATTTGCTGTGTTAAATGTGAATACTTTCAGAATGAATTGAATTACATACCAAAGGTATGACAATTTAATATGTTTAAAATAACTTAGTCTTGATTGAAAATTAGGTATTTGCTGTGTTAAATGTGAATACTTTCAGAATGAATTGAATTACCGAGCAAAGGTATGAAAAGTTAATATGTTTAAAATAACTTATTCTTGATTGTAAATTTTGTATTTTCTGTGTTAAATGTGAATACTTTCCGAATGAATTGAATTACAGAGCAAAAGTATTAAAATTTAATATGTTTAAAATAACTTATTCGGGATTGTAAATTTTGTATTTGCTGTGTTAAATGTGAATACTATCAGAATGAATAGAATTACCAAGCTAAGGTATGACAATTTAATACATTAACAATAAATTATTCTAAATTGTAAATTTGCTGTTTGCTGTGTTGAATATGAATATTTCAGAACGAATTGAATTACGTAGCACAGGTATGACGATTTAATACATTTAAAATGAATTATTCTAAATTGTAAATGTGGTGTTTGCTGTGTTACATGTGAATACTTTCAGAATGAATTGAATTACCGAGGAAAGGTATGAAAATTTAATATGTTTAAAATAACTTATTCTGGATTGTAAATTTGGTATTTGCTGTGTTAAATGTGAATACTTTCAGAATGAATTGAATTACCGAGGAAAATTATGAAAGTTTAATATGTTTAAAATAACTTATTCTTGATTGTAAATTTTGTATTTGCTGTGTTAAATGTGAATACTTTCAGAATGAATGTAATTACCGAGCAAAGGTATGAAAATTTAATATGTTTAAAATAACCTGTTTATGATTGTAAATTTTGTATTTGCTGTGTTAAATGTGAATACTTTCAGAATGAATTGAATTACCGAGGAAAGGTATGACAATTTAATATGTTTAAAATAACTTATTCTTAATTGTAAATTAGGTATTTGCTGTGTTAAATGTGAATACTTTCAGAATGAATTGAATTACCGAGCAAAGGTATGAAAATTTAATATGTTTAAAATAACTTATTCTTAATTGTAAATTTTGTATTTGCTGTGTTAAATGTGAATACTTTCAGAATAAATTGAATTACCGAGCAAAGGTATGAAAATTTAATATGTTTAAAATAACTTATTCTTGATTGTAAATTTTATATTTGCTGTGTTAAATGTGAATACTTTCAGAATAAATTGAATTACCGAGCAAAGGTATGAAAAGTTAATATGTTTAAAATAACTTATTCTGGATTGTAAATTTTGTATTTTCTGTGTTAAATGTGAATACTTTCCGAATGAATTGAATTACAGAGCAAAAGTATGAAAATTTAATATGTTTAAAATAACTTATTCTGGATTGTAAATTTTGTATTTGCTGTGTTAAATGTGAATACTTTCAGAATGAATAGAATTACCAAGCTAAGGTATGACAATTTAATACATTAAAAATAAATTATTCTAAATTGTAAATTTGCTCTTTGCTGTGTTGAATATGAATATTTCAGAACGAATTGAATTACGTAGCACAGGTATGACGATTTAATACATCAAATGAATTATTCTAAATTGTAAATGTGGTGTTTGCTGTGTTACATGTGAATACTTTCAGAATGAATTGAATTACCGAGGAAAGGTATGAAAATTTAATATGTTTAAAATAACTTATTCTGGATTGTAAATTTGGTATTTGCTGTGTTAAATGTGAATACTTTCAGAATGAATTGAATTACCGAGGAAAGGTATGAAAATTTAACATGTTTAAAATAACTTATTCTGGTTGTAACTTTTGGTATTTGCTGTGTTAAATGTGAATACTTGCCGAATGAATTGAATTACAGAGCAAAAGTATGAAAATTTAATATGTTTAAAATAACTTATTCTTGATTGTAAATTTTGTATTTGCTGTGTTAAATGTGAATACTTTCAGAATGAATTGAATTACTGAGGAAAGGTATGAAAATTTAATATGTTTAAAATAACTTATTCTTGATTGTAAATTTTGTATTTGGTGTGTTAAATGTGCATACTGTCAGAATGAATTGAATCACTGAGCTAAGGTATGAAAATTTAATATGTTTAAACTAACTTATTCTTGATTGTAAATTTTGTATTTGCTGTGTTAAATGTGAATACTTTCAGAATGAATTGAATTACCGAGCAAAGGTATGAAAATGTAATATGTTGAAAATAACTTATTCTTGATTGTAAATTTTGTATTTGCTGTTTTAAATGTGAATACTTTCAGAATGAATTGAATTACCGAGCAAAGGTATGAAAATTTAATATGTTTAAAATAACTTATTCTTGATTATAAATTTAGTATTTGCTGTTTTAAATGTGAATACTTTCAGAATGAATTTAATTACCGAGCAAAGGTATGAAAATTTAACATGTTTAAAAAAACTTATTCTGGATTGTAAATTTTGTATGTGCTGTGTTAAATGTAAATACTTTCAGAATGAATAGAATTACCAAGCAAAGGTATTACAATTTTATACATTAAAAATAAATTATTCTAAATTGTAAATTTGCTGTTTGCTGTGTTGAATATGAATACTTTCAGAACGAATTGAATTACCTAGCACAGGTATGACGATTTAATACATTTAAAATGAATTATTCTAAATTGTAAATGTGGTGTTTGCTGTGTTAAATGTGAATACTTTCAGAATGAATTGAATTACTGAGCAAAGGTATGAAAATTTAATATGTTTAAAATAACTTATTCTTGATTGTAAATTTTGTATTTGCTGTGTTAAATGTGAATACTTTCAGAATGAATTGAAATACTGAGGAAAGGTATGAAAATTTAATATGTTTAAAATAACTTATTCTTGATTGTAAATTTTGTATTTGCTGTGTTAATTGTGAATACTTTAAGAATGAATTGAATTACCGAGGAAAGGTATGAAAATTTAATATGTTTAAAATAACTTATTCTTGATTGTAAATTTTGTATTTGGTGTGTTAAATGTGCATACTGTCAGAATGAATTGAATTACCGAGCAAAGGTATGAAAATTTAATATGTTTAAAATAACTTATTCTGGATTGTAAATTTGGTATTTGCTGTGTTAAATGTGAATACTTTCAGAACGAATTAAATTACCTAGCCCAGGTATGACGATTTAATACATTTAAAATGAATTATTCTAAATTGTAAATTTGCTGTTTGCTGTGTTAAATGTGAATACTTTCAGAATTAATTGAATTACCGAGCAAAGGTATGAAAATTTAATACGTTTATAATACCTTATTCTTGATCGTAAATTTGGTATTTGCTGTGTTAAATGTGAATACTTTCAGAATGAATTGAATTACTGAGCAAAGGTATGAAAATCTAATATGTTTAAAATAACTTATTCTTGATTGTAAATTTTGTATTTGCTGTGTTAAATGTGAATACTTTCAGAATGAATTGAATTACCGAGCAAAGTTATGAAAATTTAATATGTTTAAAATAAATTATTCTTGATTGTAAATTTTGTATTTGCTGTGTTAAATGTGAATACTTTCAGAATGAATTGAATTACCAAGCAAAGGTATGAAAATTTAATATGTTGAAAATAACTTATTCTTGATTATAAATTTTGTATTTGCTGTGTTAAATGTGAATACTTTCAGAATGAATTGAATTACCGAGCAAAGGTATGAAAGTTTAATATGTTTAAAATAACTTATTCTTGATTGTAAATTTTGTATTTGCTTTGTTAAATCTGAATACTTTCAGAATTAATTGAATTACCGAGGAAAGGTATTAAAATTTAATATGTTTAAAATAACTTATTCTTGATTGTAACTGTGGTATTCGCTGTTTTAAATGTGAATACTTTCAGAATGAATGGAATTACCGAGCAAAGGTATGAAAATTTAATACATTCATAATACCTTATTCTTGATCGTAAATTTTGTATTTGCTGTGTTAAATGTGAATACTTTCAGAATGAATTGAATTACCGAGCAAAGGTATGAAAAGTTAATATGTTTAAAATAACTTATTTTTGATTGTAAATTTTGTATTTTCTGTGTTAAATGTGAATACTTTCCGAATGAATTGAATTACAGAGCAAAAGTATGAAAATTTAATATGTTTAAAATAACTTATTCGGGATTGTAAATTTTGTATTTGCTGTGTTAAATGTGAATACTATCAGAATGAATAGAATTACCAAGCTAAGGTATGACAATTTAATACATTAACAATAAATTATTCTAAATTGTAAATTTGCTGTTTGCTGTGTTGAATATGAATATTTCAGAACGAATTGAATTACGTAGCACAGGTATGACGATTTAATACATTTAAAATGAATTATTCTAAATTGTAAATGTGGTGTTTGCTGTGTTACATGTGAATACTTTCAGAATGAATTGAATTACCGAGGAAAGGTATGAAAATTTAATATGTTTAAAATAACTTATTCTGGATTGTAAATTTGGTATTTGCTGTGTTAAATGTGAATACTTTCAGAATGAATTGAATTACCGAGGAAAATTATGAAAGTTTAATATGTTTAAAATAACTTATTCTTGATTGTAAATTTTGTATTTGCTGTGTTAAATGTGAATACTTTCAGAATGAATGTAATTACCGAGCAAAGGTATGAAAATTTAATATGTTTAAAATAACCTGTTTATGATTGTAAATTTTGTATTTGCTGTGTTAAATGTGAATACTTTCAGAATGAATTGAATTACCGAGGAAAGGTATGAAAATTTAATATGTTTAAAATAACTTATTCTTGATTGTAACTGTGGTATTTGCTGTTTTAAATGTGAATACTGTCAGAATGAATTGAATTACCGAGCAAAGGTATGAAAATTTAATACGTTTATAATACCTTATTCTTGAACCTAAATTTGGTATTTGCTGTGTTAAATGTGAATACTTTCAGAATTAATTGAATTACATACCAAAGGTATGACAATTTAATATGTTTAAAATAACTTAGTCTTGATTGTAAATTAGGTATTTGCTGTGTTAAATGTGAATACTTTCAGAATGAATTGAATTACCGAGCAAAGGTATGAAAATTTAGTATGTTTAAAATAACTTATTACTTATTGTAAATTTTGTATTTGCTGTGTTAAATGTGAATACTTTCAGAATAAATTGAATTACCGAGCAAAGGTATGAAAATTTAATATGTTTAAAATAACTTATTCTTGATTGTAAATTTTATATTTGCTGTGTTAAATGTAAATACTTTCAGAATTTCCAAGCTAAGGTATGACAATTTAATACATTAAAAATAAATTATTCTAAATTGTAAAATTGCTGTTTACTGTGTTGAATATGAATACTTTCAGAACGAATTGAATTACCTAGCACAGGTATGACGATTTAATAAATTTAAAATGAATTATTCTAAATTGTAAATGTGGTGTTTGCTGTGTAAAATGTGAATACTTTTAAAATGAATTGAATTACCTAGCAAAAATATGGAAATTTAATACGTTTATAATACCTTATTCTTGATTGTAAATTTTCTATTTGCTGTGTTTAATGTGAATACTTTCCGAATGAATTGAATTACCGAGCAAAGGTATGAAAATTTAATATGTTTAAAATAACTTATTCTTGATTGTAAATTTTGTATTTGCTGTGTTAAATGTGAATACTTTCAGAATGAATTGAATTACCGAGGAAAGGTATGAAAATTTAATATGTTTAAACTAACTTATACTTGATTGTAAATTTTGTATTTGGTGTGTTAAATGTGCATACTGTCAGAATGAATTGAATTACCGAGGAAAGGTATGAAAATTTAATATGTTTAAAATAACTTATTCTTGATTGTAAATTTTGTATTTGGTGTGTTAAATGTGCATACTGTCAGAATGAATTGAATTACCGAGCAAAGGTATGAAAATTTAATATGTTTAAAATAACTTATTCTGGATTGTAAATTTGGTATTTGCTGTGTTAAATGTGAATACTTTCAAAACGAATTAAATTACCTAGCCCAGGTATGACGATTTAATACATTTAAAATGAATTATTCTAAATTGTAAATTTGCTGTTTGCTGTGTTAAATGTGAATACTTTCAGAATTAATTGAATTACCGAGCAAAGGTATGAAAATTTAATACGTTTATAATACCTTATTCTTGATCGTAAATTTGGTATTTGCTGTGTTAAATGTGAATACTTTCAGAATGAATTGAATTACTGAGCAAAGGTATGAAAATCTAATATGTTTAAAATAACTTATTCTTGATTGTAAATTTTGTATTTGCTGTGTTAAATGTGAATACTTTCAGAATGAATTGAATTACCGAGCAAAGTTATGAAAATTTAATATGTTTAAAATAAATTATTCTTGATTGTAAATTTGGTATTTGCTGTGTTAAATGTGAATACTTTCAGAATGAATTGAATTACCAAGCAAAGGTATGAAAATTTAATATGTTGAAAATAACTTATTCTTGATTGTAAATTTTGTATTTGCTGTGTTAAATGTGAATACTTTCAGAATGAATTGAATTACTGAGCAAAGGTATGAAAATTTAACATGTTTAAAATAACGTATTCTGGTTGTAACTTTGGTATTTGCTGTGTTAAATGTGAATACTTTCAGAATGAATAGAATTACCAAGCTAAGGTATGACAATTTAATACATTAAAAATAAATTATTCTAAATTGTAAAATTGCTGTTTGCTGTGTTGAATATGAATACTTTCAGAACGAATTGAATTACCTAGCACAGGTATGACGATTTAATAAATTTAAAATGAATTATTCTAAATTGTAAATGTGGTGTTTGCTGTGTAAAATGTGAATACTTTTAAAATGAATTGAATTACCTAGCAAAAATATGGAAATTTAATACGTTTATAATACCTTATTCTTGATTGTAAATTTTCTATTTGCTGTGTTTAATGTGAATACTTTCCGAATGAATTGAATTACCGAGCAAAGGTATGAAAATTTAATATGTTTAAAATAACTTATTCTTGATTGTAAATTTTGTATTTGCTGTGTTAAATGTGAATACTTTCAGAATGAATTGAATTACCGAGGAAAGGTATGAAAATTTAATATGTTTAAACTAACTTATACTTGATTGTAAATTTTGTATTTGGTGTGTTAAATGTGCATACTGTCAGAATGAATTGAATTACCGAGCAAAGGTATGAAAATTTAATATGTTTAAAATAACTTATTCTTGATTGTAAATTTTGTATTTGCTGTGTTAAATGTGAATACTTTCAGAATGAATTGAATTACCGAGCAAAGGTATGAAAATTTAATATGTTGAAAATAACTTATTCTTGATTGTAAATTTTGTATTTGCTGTGTCAAATGTGAATACTTTCAGAATGAATTGAATTACCGAGCAAAGGTATGCAAATTTAATATGTTTAAAATAACTCATTCTTGATTGTAACTTTGGTATTTGCTGTTTTAAATGTGAATACTTTCAGAATGAATTGAATTACCGAGGAAAGGTATGAAAATTTAATATGTTTAAAATAACTTATTCTTGATTGTAACTTTGGTATTTGCTGTGTTAAATGTGAATACTTGCAGAATGAATTGAATTACCGAGCAAAGGTATGAAAATTTAATATGTTAAAAATAACTTATTCTTGATTGTAAATTTTGTATTTGCTGTGTTTAATGTGAATACTTTCCGAATGAATTGAATTACCGAGGAAAGGTATGAAAATTTAATATGTTTAAAATAACTTATTCTGGATTGTAAATTTGGTATTTGCTGTGTTAAATGTGAATACTTTCAGAACGAATTGAATTACCTAGCCCAGGTATGACGATTTAATACATTTAAAATGAATTATTCTAAATTGTAAATTTGCTGTTTGCTGTGTTAAATGTGAATACTTTCAGAATTAATTGAATTACCGAGCAAAGGTATGAAAATTTTATACGTTTATAATACCTTATTCTTGATCGTAAATTTGGTATTTGCTGTGTTAAATGTGAATACTTTCAGAATGAATTGAATTACTGAGCAAAGGTATGAAAATCTAATATGTTTAAAATAACTTATTCTTGATTGTAAATTTTGTATTTGCTGTGTTAAATGTGAATACTTTCAGAATGAATTGAATTACCGAGCAAAGGTATGAAAATTTAATATGTTTAAAATAACTTATTCTTGATTGTAACTTTTGTATTTGCTGTTTTAAATGTGAATACTTTCAGAATGAATTGAATTACCGAGCAAAGGTATGAAAATTTAATATGTTTAAAATAACTTATTCTGGATTGTAAATTTTGTATTTGCTGGGTTTAAATGTGAATACTTTCAGAATGAATTGAATTACCGAGCAAAGGTATGCAAATTTAACATGTTTAAAATAACTTATTCGGGTTGTAACTTTGGTAGTTGCTGTGTTAAATGTGAATACTTTCCGAATGAATTGAATTACAGAGCAAAAGTATGAAAATTTAATATGTTAAAAATAACTTATTCTTGATTGTAAATTTTGTATTAGCTGTGTTAAATGTGAATACTTTCAGAATGAATAGAATTACCGAACTAAGGTATGACAATCTAATACATTGAAAATAAATTGTTCTTAATTGTAAATTTGCTGTTTGCTGTGTTGAATATGAATACTTTCAGAACGAATTAAATTACCTAGCACAGGTAGGACAATTTAATACATTTATAATAAATTATTGTAAATTTGCTGTTTGCTGTGTTAAATATAAATACTTTCAGAACGAATTGAATTACCTAGCACAGGTATGACGATTTAATACATTTAAAATGAATTATTCTAAATTGTAAATGTGGTGTTTTCTGTGTTAAATGTGAATACATTCCGAATGAATTGAATCACTGAGCTAAGGTATGAAAATTTAATATGTTTAAACTAACTTATTCTTGATTGTAAATTTTGTATTTGCTGTGTTAAATGTGAATACTTTCAGAATGAATTGAATTACCGAGCAAACGTATGAAAATGTAATATGTTTAAAATAACTTATTCTGGATTGTAACTTTGATATTTGCTGTTTTAAATGTGAATACTTTCAGAATGAATTGAATTACCGAGCAAAGGTATGAAAATTTAATATGTTTAAAATAACTTATTCTTGATTATAAATTTAGTATTTGCTGTTTTAAATGTGAATACTTTCAGAATGAATTGAATTACCGAGCAAAGGTATGAAAATTTAACATGTTTAAAAAAACTTATTCTGGATTGTAAATTTTGTATGTGCTGTGTTAAATGTAAATACTTTCAGAATGAATAGAATTACCAAGCAAAGGTATGACAATTTTATACATTAAAAATAAATTATTCTAAATTGTAAATTTGCTGTTTGCTGTGTTGAATATGAATACTTTCAGAACGAATTGAATTACCTAGCACAGGTATGACGATTTAATACATTTAAAATGAATTATTCTAAATTGTAAATGTGGTGTTTGCTGTGTTAAATGTGAATACTTTCAGAATGAATTGAATTACTGAGCAAAGGTATGAAAATTTAATATGTTTAAAATAACTTATTCTTGATTGTAAATTTTGTATTTGCTGTGTTAAATGTGAATACTTTCAGAATGAATTGAAATACTGAGGAAAGGTATGAAAATTTAATATGTTTAAAATAACTTATTCTTGATTGTAAATTTTGTATTTGCTGTGTTAATTGTGAATACTTTAAGAATGAATTGAATTACCGAGGAAAGGTATGAAAATTTAATATGTTTAAAATAACTTATTCTTGATTGACAATTTTGTATTTGGTGTGTTAAATGTGGATACTTTCAGAATGAATTGAATTACCGAGCAAAGGTATGAAAATTTAATATGTTTAAAATAACTTATTCTTGATTGTAAATTTTGTATTTGCTGTGTTTAATGTGAATACTTTCCGAATGAATTGAATTACCGAGGAAAGGTATGAAAATTTAATATGTTTAAAATAACTTATTCTTGATTGTTAATTTGGTATTTGGTGTGTTAAATGTGAATACTTTCAGAATGAATTGAATTACCGAGCAAAGGTATGAAAATTTAATATGTTTAAAATAACTTATTCTGGATTGTAAATTTGGTATTTGCTGTGTTAAATGTGAATACTTTCAGAACGAATTGAATTACCTAGCCCAGGTATGACGATTTAATACATTTAAAATGAATTATTCTAAATTGTAAATTTGCTGTTTGCTGTGTTAAATGTGAATACTTTCAGAATGAATTGAATTACCGAGCAAAGGTATGACAATTAAATATATTAAAAATAAATTATTCTAAATTGTAAATGTGCTGTTTGCTGTGTTAAATATGAATACTTTCAGAACGAATTGAATTACCTAGCACAGGTATGACGAGTTAATACATTTAAAATGAATTATTCTAAATTATAAATGTGGTTTTTGCTGTGTAAAATGTGAATACTTTCAGAATGAATTGAATCACCGAGCTAAGGTATGACAATTTAATATGTTTAAAATAACTTATTCTTGATTGTAAATTTTGTATTTGCTGTGTTAAATGTGAATACTTTCAGAATGAATTGAATTACCGAGAAAAGGTATGAAAATTTAATATGTTTAAAATAACTTATTCTTGATTGTAAATTTTGTATTTGCTGTGTTAAATGTGAATACTTTCAGAATGAATTGAATTACCGAGGAAAGGTATGAAAATTTAATATGTTTAAAATAACTTATTCTTGATTGTAAATTTTGTATTTGCTGTGTTAAATGTGAATACTTTCAGAATGAATTGAATTACCGAGGAAAGGTATGAAAATTTAATATGTTTAAAATAACTTATTCTTGATTGTAAATTTTGTATTTGCTGTGTTAAATGTGAATACTTTCAGAATAAATTGAATTACCGAGCAAAGGTATGAAAATTTAATATGTTTAAAATAACTTATTCTTGATTGTAAATTTTGTATTTGCTGTGTTAAATGTGAATACTTTCAGAATGAATTGAATTACCGAGCAAAAGTATGAAAATTTAACATGTTTAAAATAACTTATTCTTGATTGTAAATTGTGTATTTGCTGTGTTAAATGTGAATACTTTCAGAATGAATTGAATTACCGAGGAAAGGTATGAAAATTTAATATGTTTAAAATAACTTATTCTTGATTGTAAATTTTGTATTTGCTGTGTTAAATGTGAATACTTTCAGAATGAATTGAATTACCGAGGAAAGGTATGAAAATTTAATATGTTTAAAATAACTTATTCTTGATTGCAAATTTTGTATTTGCTGTGTTAAATGTGAATACTTTCAGAATAAATTGAATTACCGAGCAAAGGTATGAAAATTTAATATGTTTAAAATAACTTATTCTTGATTGTAAATTTTGTATTTGCTGTGTTAAATGTGAATACTTTCAGAATGAATTGAATTACCGAGCAAAGTTATGAAAATTTAATATGTTTAAAATAACTTATTCTGGAATGTAAATTTGGCATTTGCTGTGTTAAATGTGAATACTTTCAGAATGAATTGAATTACCGAGGAAAGGTATGAAAATTTAATATGTTTTAAATAATTTATTCGTGATTGTAAATTTTGTATTTGCTGTGTTAAATGTGAATACTTTCAGAATGAATTGAATTACCGAGGAAAGGTATGAAAATTTAATATGTTTAAAATAACTTATCTAGATTGTAAATTTTGTATTTGCTGTGTTAAATGTGAATACTTTCAGAATGAATAGAATTACCGAGCTAAGGTATGACAATTTAATACATTAAAAATTAATTATTCTAAATTGTAAATTTGCTGTTTGCTGTGTTAAATATGAATACTTTCAGAACGAATTGAATTACCTAGCACAGTTATGACAATTTAATACATTTAAAATGAATTATTCTAAATTGTATATGTGGTGTTTGCTGTATTAAATGTGAATACTTTCAGAATTGATTGAATCACTGAGCTAAGGTATGACAATTTAATATGTTTAAACTAACTTATTCTTGATTGTAAGTTTTGTATTTGCTGTGTTAAATTTGAATACTTTCAGAATTAATTGAATTACCGAGCAAAAGTATGAAAATTTAATATGTTTAAAATAACTTATTCTTGATTGTAACTTTGGTATTTGCTGTTTTAAATGTGAATACTTTCAGAATGAATTGAATTACCGAGCAAAGGTATGAAAATTTAATATGTTTAAAATAACTTATTCTTGATTATAAATTTAGTATTTGCTGTTTTAAATGTGAATACTTTCAGAATGAATTGAATTACCGAGCAAAGGTATGAAAATTTAACATGTTTAAAAAAACTTATTCTGGATTGTAAATTTTGTATGTGCTGTGTTAAATGTAAATACTTTTAGAATGAATAGAATTACCAAGCAAAGGTATGACAATTTTATACATTAAAAATAAATTATTCTAAATTGTAAATTTGCTGTTTGCTGTGTTGAATATGAATACTTTCAGAACAGATTGAATTACCTAGCACAGGTATGACGATTTAATACATTTAAAATGAATTATTCTAAATTGTAAATGTGGTGTTTGCTGTGTTAAATGTGAATACTTTCAGAATGAATTGAATTACTGAGCAAAGGTATGAAAATTTAATATGTTTAAAATAACTTATTCTTGATTGTAAATTTTGTATTTGCTGTGTTAAATGTGAATACTTTCAGAATGAATTGAAATACTGAGGAAAGGTATGAAAATTTAATATGTTTAAAATAACTTATTCTTGATTGTAAATTTTGTATTTGCTGTGTTAATTGTGAATACTTTAAGAATGAATTGAATTACCGAGGAAAGGTATGAAAATTTAATATGTTTAAAATAACTTATTCTTGATTGACAATTTTGTATTTGGTGTGTTAAATGTGGATACTTTCAGAATGAATTGAATTACCGAGCAAAGGTATGAAAATTTAATATGTTTAAAATAACTTATTCTTGATTGACAATTTTGTATTTGGTGTGTTAAATGTGGATACTTTCAGAATGAATTGAATTACCGAGCAAAGGTATGAAAATTTAATATGTTTAAAATAACTTATTCTTGATTGACAATTTTGTATTTGGTGTGTTAAATGTGGATACTTTCAGAATGAATTGAATTACCGAGCAAAGGTATGACAATTAAATATATTAAAAATAAATTATTCTAAATTGTAAATGTGCTGTTTGCTGTGTTAAATATGAATACTTTCAGAACGAATTGAATTACCTAGCACAGGTATGACGAGTTAATACATTTAAAATGAATTATTCTAAATTATAAATGTGGTTTTTGCTGTGTAAAATGTGAATACTTTCAGAATGAATTGAATCACCGAGCTAAGGTATGACAATTTAATATGTTTAAAATAACTTATTCTTGATTGTAAATTTTGTATTTGCTGTGTTAAATGTGAATACTTTCAGAATGAATTGAATTACCGAGAAAAGGTATGAAAATTTAATATGTTTAAAATAACTTATTCTTTATGTTAAATTTTGTATTTGCTGTGTTAAATGTGAATACTTTCAGAATGAATTGAATTACCGAGGAAAGGTATGAAAATTTAATATGTTTAAAATAACTTATTCTTGATTGTAAATTTTGTATTTGCTGTTTTAAATGTGAATACTTTCAGAATGAATTGAATTACCGAGGAAAGCTATGAAAATTTAATATGCTTAAAATAACTTATTCTGGATTGTAAATTTGGTATTTGCTGTGTTAAATGTGAATACTTTCAGAATGAATTGAATTACCGAGCAAAGGTATGAAAATTTAATATGTTTAAAATAACTTATTCTTGATTGTAAATTTTGTATTTGCTGTGTTAAATGTGAATACTTTCCGAATGAATTGAATTACCGAGCAAAGGTATGAAAATTTAATATGTTTAAAATAACTTATTCTTGATTGTAACTTTGGTATTTGCTGTTTTAAATGTGAATACTTTCAGAATGAATTGAATTACCGAGGAAAGGTATGAAAATTTAACATGTTTAAAATAACTTATTCTTGATTGTAACTTTGGTATTTCCTGTATTAAATGTGAATACTTTCAGAATGAATTGAATTACCGAGCAAAGGTATGAAAATTTAATATGTTTAAAATAACTTATTCTTAATTGTAAATTTTGTATTTGCTGTGTTAAATGTGAATACTTTCAGAATGAATTGAATTACCGAGCAAAGGTATGAAAATTTAATATGTTTAAAATAACTTATTTATGATTGTAAATTTTGTATTTGCTGTGTTAAATGTGAATACTTTCAGAATGAATAGAATTACCGAGCTAAGGTATGACAATCTAATACATTAAAAATAAATTATTCTAAATTGTAAATTTGCTGTTTGCGGTGTTGAATATGAATACTTTCAGAACGAATTGAATTACCTGGCACAGTTATGACAATTTAATACATTAAAAATAAAGTATTGTAAATTTGCTGTTTGCTGTGTTAAATGTGAATACTTTCAGAATAAATTGAATTACCGAGCAAAGGTATGAAAATTTAATATGTTTAAAATAACTTATTCTTGATTGTAAATTTTGTATTTGCTGTGTTAAATGTGAATACTTTCAGAATGAATTGAATTACCGAGCAAAAGTATGAAAATTTAACATGTTTAAAATAACTTATTCTTGATTGTAAATTGTGTATTTGCTGTGTTAAATGTGAATACTTTCAGAATGAATTGAATTACCGAGAAAAGGTATGAAAATTTAATGTTTAAAATAACTTATTCTTGATTGTAAATTTTGTATTTGCTGTGTTAAATGTGAATACTTTCAGAATGAATTGAATTACCGAGGAAAGGTATGAAAATTTAATATGTTTAAAATAACTTATTCTTGATTGCAAATTATGTATTTGCTGTGTTAAATGTGAATACTTTCAGAATGAATTGAATTACCGAGCAAAGATATGAAAATTTAATATGTTTAAAATAACTTATTCTTGATTGTAGATTTTGTATTTGCTGTGTTAAATGTGAATACTTTCAGAATGAATTGAATTACCGAGCAAAGGTATGAAAATTTAACATGTTTAAAATAACTTATTCTGGAATGTAAATTTGGCATTTGCTGTGTTAAATGTGAATACTTTCAGAATGAATTGAATTACCGAGGAAAGGTATGAAAATTTAATATGTTTTAAATAATTTATTCGTGATTGTAAATTTTGTATTTGCTGTGTTAAATGTGAATACTTTCAGAATGAATTGAATTACCGAGGAAAGGTATGAAAATTTAATATGTTTAAAATAACTTATTCTTGATTGTAAATTTTGTATTTGCTGTGTTAAATGTGAATACTTTCAGAATGAATAGAATTACCGAGCTAAGGTATGACAATTTAATACATTAAAAATTAATTATTCTAAATTGTAAATTTGCTGTTTGCTGTGTTAAATATGAATACTTTCAGAACGAATTGAATTACCTAGCACAGTTATGACAATTTAATACATTTAAAATGAATTATTCTAAATTGTATATGTGGTGTTTGCTGTATTAAATGTGAATACTTTCAGAATTGATTGAATCACTGAGCTAAGGTATGACAATTTAATATGTTTAAACTAACTTATTCTTGATTGTAAATTTTGTATTTGCTGTGTTAAATGTGAATACTTTCAGAATTAATTGAATTACCGAGCAAAAGTATGAAAATTTAATATGTTTAAAATAACTTATTCTTGATTGTAACTTTGGTATTTGCTGTTTTAAATGTGAATACTTTCAGAATGAATTGAATTACCGAGCAAAGGTATGAAAATTTAATATGTTTAAAATAACTTATTCTTGATTGTAAATTTTGTATTTGCTGTGTTAAATGTGAATACTTTCAGAATGAATAGAATTACCAATCAAAGGTATGACAATTTAATAGATTTAAAATGAATGTTTCTTAATTGTAAATTTGGTCTTTGCTGTGTAAAATGTGAATACTTTCAGAATGAATTGAATTATCGAGCTAAGGTATGACAATTTAATATGTTTAAAATAAATTATTCTTGATTGTAAATTTTGTATTTGCGGTTTTAAATGTGAATACTTTCAAAATGAATATAATTACAGAGCACATGTATGACAATTCAATACAATTAAAATATTATTCTAAATTGTAAATTTGCTGTTTGCTGTTTTAAATGTGAATACTTTCAAAATTAATATAATTACAGAGCAAAGGTATGACAATTCAATCCAATTAAAATATTATTCTAAATTGTAAATTTGCTGTTTGCTGTGTTAAATGTGAATAATTTCAGAATGAATTGAATCACCGAGCTAAGGTATGACAATTTGATATGTTTAAAATAACTTATTCTTGATTGTAAATTTGGTATTTGCTGTGTTAAATGTGAATACTTTCAGAATGAATAGAATTAATGAGCAAAGGTATGACAATTTAATACATTTAAAAGTAATTGTTCTAAATTGTCAATTTTCCTGTTGCTGTTGTAAATGTGAATAATTTCAGAATGAATTGAATTACCGAGCTAACTTATGACGATTTAATGTTTAAAATGAAAGAAAAATTATAAACTTTTCACCTATTTAACATATATACTCTAAATTGTAAATTCGGTATTTGCTGTTTTAAATGTGAATACTTTCAGAATGAATACAATTACCGAGCAAAGGTATGAGAATTGATTATGTTTAAAATAACTTATTCTGGATTGTAACTTTGGTATTTGCTGTTTTAAATGTGAATAATTTCAGAATGAATTGAATTACCGAGCAAAGGTATGACAATTTATTACATTTAAACTGAATTATTCTAAATTGTAACTTTGGTGCTGGCTGTGTTAAATGTGAATACTTTCAGAATGAAGTAAATTACCGAGCTAAGGTATGACAATTTAATAAGCTTGAAATAACTTATTCTTGATTGTAAATTTGGTAGTTGCTATTTTGAATGTGAATACTTACAGAATAAATTGAATTACCGAGCAAAGGTATGACAATTTATGATACATTAAAAATTTATTATTCTAAATTGTAAATTTGCTGTTTGCTGTTTTAAATATGAATACTTTCAGAACGAATTGAATTACCGAGCACAGGTATGACGATTTAATACATTTAAAATGAATTATTCTAAATTGTAAATGTGCTGTTTGCTGTGTTTAATGTGAATACTTTCAGAATGAATTGAATCACCGAGCTAATGTATGACAATTTAATATGTTTAAACTAACTTATTCTTGATTGTAAATTTGGTATTTTCTGTGTTAAATGTGAATGCTTTCAGAATGGATAGAATTACCGAGCAAAGGTATAACAATTTAATATGCTTAAAATAACTTATTTTTGATGGTAAATTAGGTGTTTGCTGTTTTAAATGATAATACTTTCAGAATGAATAGAATTACCGAGCAAAGGTATGACAATTTAATACATTTAAAGTGAATTGTTCTAAATTGTAAATGTGGTGTTTGCTGTGTTAAATGTGAATACTTTCAGAATGAATTGAATTACCGAGCAAAGGTATGAAAATTTAATATATTTAAAATAACTTATTCTTGATCGTAAATTTTGTATTTGCTGTGTTAAATGTTAATACTTTCAGAATGAATTGAATTACGGAGCTAAAGTATGATGAGTTAATACATTTAAAATAAATTATTCTGAATTGTAACTTTGGTGTTTGCTGTTTTAAATGTGAATACTTTCAGAATAAATTTAATTTCCGAGCTAAGGTATGACAAGTTAATACATTTAAAATGAATAATTCTTGATTGTAAATTTGCAATTTGCTGTGTTAAATGTGAATACTTTCAGAATGAATAGACTTACCTAGCAAAGGTATAACAATTAAATACATTTAAAATGAATTATTCTAAATAGTAAATGTGCTGTTTGCTTTGTTAAATATGAATACTTTCAGAATGAATAGACTTACCTAGCAAAGGTATAACAATTTAATACATTTAAAATGAATTATTCTAAATTGTAACTTTGGTGTTTGTTTTAAATGTGGTTACTTTCAGAATGAATTTAATTACCGAGCTAAGGTATGACAATTTACAGATTTAAAATGGATTGTTTTAAATTGAAAATTTGCTGTTTGCTGTGTTAAATGTGAATACTTTCAGAATGAATTAAATCACCGAGCTAAGGTATGACAATTTGATATGTTTAAAATTACTTATTCTTGATTGCAAATTTGGTATTTGCTGTGTTAAATGTGAATACTTTCAGAATGAATAGACTTACCTATCAAAGGTGTGACAATTTATTACATTAAAAATGAATTGTTCTAAATGTTAATTCTGGTGCTTGCGGTGTAAAATATGCATACTTTCAGAATGATTTTAATTACTGAGCTAAGGTATGACAATTTAATATGTTTAAAATAAATTATTCTCGATTGTAAATTTTGTATTTGCTGTGTAAAATGTGAATACTTTCAGAATGAATTGAATTACCGAGCTAAGGTATGACAATTTAATACAATTAAAATAATATTCTTAATTGTAGCTTTGGTATTTGCTGTGTAAAATTTGAATACTTTCAGAATGAAGTAAATTACCAATTATGAAATTTTCACTTATTTAAAATGAATTATTCTAAATTGTTACTCTTGATTGTAAATTTTGTATTTGCTGTGTTAAATGCGAATACTTTCAGAATGAATATAATTACCGAGCAAATGTATGACAATTTAATACAATTAAAATATTATTCAAAAGTGTAACTGTGGGGTTTGCTGTGTTAAATATGAATACTTTCAGAATGAATAGAATTACCAAGCTAAGGTATGACAATTTAATACATTAAAACTTAATTATTGTAAATTGTAAATGCACTGTTTGCTGTGGTAAATATGAATACTTTCAGAACGAATTGAATTACCGAGCACAGGTATGACGATTTAATACATTTAAAATGAATTATTCTAAATTGTAAATGTGCTGTTTGCTGTGTAAAATGTGAATACTTTCAGAATGAATTGCATTACAGAGCTAAGGTATGACTATTTAATATGTTTAAACTAACTTATTCTTGATTGTAAATTTTGTATTTGCTGTTTTAAATGTGAATACTTTCAGAATAATTTGAATTACTGAGCTATGGTGTGACAATTTAATATGTTTAAAATTAATTATTCTAAATTGTAAACTTGCTGTATTAAATGTGAGTACTTTCAGAATGAATTGAATCACCGAGTACAATTATGAACTTTTCAACTATTTAAAATATATAGTCGTAATTGTATATTTGGTTTTAGCTGTTTTTAATGTGAATACTTTCAGAATGAATTAAATTACCAATTATGAAATTTTCACCTATTTAAACTATGCTCTAAATTGTAACTTTGGTATTCGCTGTTTTAAATGTGAATACTTTCCGAATGAAAGAATTACTGAGCAAAGGTATGACATTTCAATACAATTAAAATATTATTCTAAATTGTAACTTTGGTATTTGCTGTGTTAAATGTGAATACTTCCAGAATGAATTTAATTACCGAGCAAAGGTATGACAAGTTAGTACATTTAAAATTAATTATTCTAAATTGTACGTTTGGTGTTTGCTGTGTTAAAAGTGAATACTTTCAGAATGAATTGAATTACCGAGCTAAGGTATGACAATTTAATATTCTTGAAATAACTTATTCTTGATTGTAAATTTGCTGTTGCTGTGATAAATGTGAATACTTTCAGAATTAATAGAATTACCGAGCAAAGGTATGACAATTTAATACATTTAAAATTTATTATTCTAAATTGTAACTTTGGTATTTGCTGTGTTAAATGTGAATACTTTCAGAATGAATAGAATTATCGAGCAAAGGTATGACAATTTAATACATTTAAAATGAATTATTCTAAATTTTAAATTTGCCTGTTGCTGTGTAAAATGTGATTACTTTCAGAATGAATTGAATTACCGAGCTAAGGTATGATAATTTAATATGTTGTAAATAACTTATTCTTGATTGTAAATTTGGTATTTGCTGTGTTAAATGTTAATACTTTCAGAATGAATTTAATTACCGAGCTAGTGTGTGACAATTAAATACATTTAACATTAATTATTCTAAAATTTAAATGCGCTGTTTACTGTGTTAAATGTGAATTGTTTCAGAATGAATTGAATCACCGAGCTAAATTATGAACTTTTCACCTATTTAAAATATATATTAATTATTTTTTATTGTGAATACTTTAAGACTGGATTGAATTACCGAGCTAAGGTATGACAATTTAATATGTTTAAAATAACTTATTCTTGATTGTAAATTTGGTATTTGCTGTGCAAAATGTGAATACTTTCAGAATGAAGTAAATTACCAATTATGAAATTTTCACTTATTTAAAATGAATTATTCTAAATCGTAACTTTGGTGTTTGCTATGTTAAATGTGATTACTTTCAGAATGAATTGAATTACAGAGCTAAGGTATGACGATTTAATACATTTAAAATGAATTATTCTAAATTGTAAATGTGCTGTTTGCTGTGTTAAATGGGAATAGTTTCAGAATGAATTGAATTACCGAGCTAAGGCATGACTATTTAATATGTTTAAAATAACTTATTCTTGATTGTAAATTTTGTATGTGCTGTTTTAAATGTGAATACTTTCAGAATTAATTGAATTACCGAGCTATGGTTTGACAATTTAATATGTTTAAAATGAATTATTCTAAATTGTAACTTTGGTGTTTGCTGTGTTAAATATGAATACTTTCAGAATGAATTGAATTACTGAGCTAAGGTATGATAATTTAATACATTAAACATTAATTATTCTAAATTGTAAATGCGCTGTTTACTGTGTTAAATGTAAATACTTTCAGAATTAATTGAATCCCCGAGCAAAATTATGAACTTTTCATCTATTTAAAATATATAGTCTTAATTGTATATTTGGTGTTAGCTGTTTTTAATGTGAATACTTTAAGAATGAATTGAATTACCGAGCTAAGGTATGACAATTTAATATGTTTAAAATAACTTATTCTTGATTGTGAATTTGGTATTTGCTGTGTAAAATGTGAATACTTTCAGAATGAAAAAAATTATCAATTATGAAATTTTCACCTATGTAAAATATGCTCTAAATTGTAACTTTGGTATTCGCTGTTTTAAATGTGAATACTTTCCGAATGAATAGAATTACAGAGCTAAGGTATGACGATTTAATACATTTAAAATGAATTATTCTAAATCTAAATTGTAAATTTGCCTGTTGCTAATTAAAATGTGATTACTTTTGGGCAAAGGTATGACAATTTAATACAATTAAAATACTATTACTATTAATACTGTATTAAATGTGAATACTTTCAGAATGAATAGAATTACCGAGTAAAGGTATGACAATTTAATACAATTAAAATACTATTCTTAATTGTAACTTTGGATTTTGCAGTATTAGATGTGAAGACTTTCAGAATGAATAGAATTAATGAGCAAAGGTATGACAATTTAATACATTTAAAAGTAATTATTCTATATTGTAAATTTTCCTGTTGCTGTTGTAAATGTGAATAATTTCAGAATGAATAGAATTGCCAAGCAAAGTTATTACAACTAAATACATTAAAAATGAATTCTAATTGTAAATGTGCTGTTTGCTGTGTTAAATGTGAATACTTTCAGAATGAATTGAATTACCGAGCTAACTTATGACAATTTAATATGTTTAAAATGAAAGAAAAATTATGAACTTTTCACCTATTTAACATATATACTCTAAATTGTAAATTCGGTATTTGCTGTTTTAAATGTGAATACTTTCAGAATGAATACAATTACCGAGGAGAGGTATGACAATTTAATACATTTAAAATTAATTATTCTAAATTCTAAATGTGCTGTTTTCTGTGTTAAATGTGAATACTTTCAGGATGAATTGTATTACCGAGCTAATATGTTTAAAATAAATTATTCTTGATTGTAAATTTGGTATTTGCTGTTTTAAATGTTAATACATTCAGAATGAATAGAATTACCGAGCGAAGGTATTACAATTTCATACATTTAAAATGAATTATTCTAAATTCGAAATTTGCTGTTTGCTGTGTTAAATGTGAATACTTACGGAATTAATTGAATTACCAAGCTAAGGTATGACAATCTAATACGTTTAAGCTAACTTATTCTTGATTGTAAATTTGGTATATGGTTTGTTAAATGTGAATACTGTCAGAATGAATAGAATTACCGAGCAATAGTATGACAATTTGATACAGTTTAAATTAATTAATTTGCCTCTTGCTGTCTTAAATGTGAATACTGTCAGAATGAATTGAATTACCGAGCTAAGGTATGACAATTTAATATATTTAAAATGAATTATTTTCAATTGTAAATGTGCTGTTTGCTGTTTTAAATGATAATACTTTCAGAATGAATAGAATTACCGAGCAAAGGTATGACAATTTAATACATTTAAAGTGAATTGTTCTAAATTGTAAATGTGGTGTTTGCTGTGTTAAATGTGAATACTTTCAGAATGAATTGAATTACCGAGCAAAGGTATGAAAATTTAATATATTTAAAATAACTTATTCTTGATCGTAAATTTTGTATGTGCTGTGTTAAATGTGAATACTTTCAGAATGAATTGAATGACGAAGCTAAAGTATGATGAGTTAATACATTTAAAATGAATTATTCTGAATTGTAACTTGTGTGTTTGCTGTTTTAAATGTGAATACTTTCAGAATAAATTTAATTTCCGAGCTAAGGTATGACAAGTTAATACATTTAAAATGAATAATTCTTGATTGTAAATTTGCAATTTACTGTGTTAAATGTGAATACTTTAAGAATGAATTAAAGGTGCAAGCCTATAAATGGGCCACAACAAATCTTTTATACTATTAAAATCTGAAAAAAATCCTTATAATGTGTGTACTTGTCGCTGCAGGGAGATGTCATATCCCAAAAATTACGTAAATCGATCAAGTAGTTTTGTTTTTATTGAAGAAAATCAAAAATTATCGGAAGTTTAATCGAAGATTTGGTACGCACCATCTTGCTTGAGAGATAACGCCACTAACGACCCCTGGCGGAAATATGGGTCAACAAGGGCAGTACATGCAGACCATCGAATATTTTATCAATCAAGGACTTTTTTTTTTTTTTGAAGAAAATCAAATTTTACGATTTCTAGGGATAATAAATAAATAAATTGACTTCTTTTAATAAAGAGAATGTGGAGAACACTAGTTTTTTTTTTGTTGTTCTTCTGAAAACAGACTTTGATTTATGAAGTACTTTTCTTTTTTCTTTTTTCTTAAGAAAAAACAAATTTTACGATTTTGGGGGATACTAAATAAATAAATTGACTTTTAATAAAGAGAATGTGTCTTAGGGTTCGTATTACTGTACACAGATTCGAAGAAGTTGTCAAAAAACGAATAAATGTCATCAAAGTCAAGATAAGTTACTTTTCTACCTAACTGGATAATTTTTTAGTGTTTTTATTTAATGTAACATATTTATTCAGTTCGAGACACATACAGTGTTTACCGATGTATTGGAACATTTTAAATGGCGCCGGCTTCTCTGTTGAACACGGTATGTTTGGGAAAATGAGTTAAAAATAAAACATATTAGAAATACTGTTAAAAACCCACTGAATATATGTCAGCCTATATCACGGTAACATATTGAGTAAATTTCTAACTGTATTTTGTCTAGTTTTTTTTTTATTTATAACCCCTTTTCCCAAACTTACCGTGTGAAAGAGATAGTCGGGCGCTATTTTAAATTTTCTAATACATCGGTAAACACTGTATGTTTTTCGAGCTGAATAAACATGTTACATTAAATAAAAACACTAGAAAATTATCCCGTTAGGTAGAAAAGTAACTTATCTTGCCTTTGATAACATTTATTTTTTATATATTTGTTTTTTTGACAACTTTTTCGAATCTATGTGTACAGTAATACAAACCCAAAGACACATTCTCTTTATTAAAAGAAGTCAATTTATTAATTTATTATCCCTAGAAATCGTAAAATTAGATTTTCTTAAAAAAAAAAAAGTCGTTAGTGGCGTTATCTCTCAAACAAGATGGTGCGTGCCAATAATTTTTGATTTTCTTAAATAAAATAAAAACTACTTGATTGTTTACGTAATTTTTGGAATATGACATCTTCATGCAGTGACAAGAACGTACATTATAAAGATTTTTTTCAGATTTTTATTGTATACAAGATTTGTTGTGGCCCATTTATAGACTTGCACCGAATTAAATTACCGAGCGAAATTATGAACTTTTCACCTATTTAAAATATATACTCTAGTTTGTAAATTTGCTGTTTGCTGTGTTTAATGTGAATATTTTCAGAATGAATAGAATTACCGAGCACAGGTATGACAATTTATTACATTTACAATGAATAATTCAAAATTGTAAATGTGGTATTTGCTGTGTTAAATGTGGATACTTTCAGAATGAATTAAATTATCTAGCTAAGGTATGACAATTTAATGTTTAAAATAAATTATTCTTGATTGTAAATTTGCTGTTTGCTGTGTTAAATGTGAATACTTTCAGAATGAATAGAATTACCGAGCAAAGTTATGACAATTGAATACATTAAAAATGAATTATTCTAAATTGTAAATGTCCTGTTTGCTGTGTTTAATGTGAATATTTTCAGAATGAATAGAATTACCGAGCACAGGTATGACAATTTATTACATTTACAATGAATAATTCAAAATTGTAAATGTGGTATTTGCTGTGTTAAATGTGGATACTTTCAGAAGGAATTAAATTATCTAGCTAAGGTATGACAATTTAATGTTTAAAATAAATTATTCTTGATTGTAAATTTGCTGTTTGCTGTGTTAAATGTGAATACTTTCAGAATGAATAGAATTACCGAGCTAAGGTATGACAATTGAATACATTAAAAATGAATTTTTCTAAATAGTAAATGTGCTGTTTGATGTGTTAAATGTGAATACTTTCAGAATGAATTGAATTACCGAGCTAAGGTATTACAATTTAATATGGTTAAAATAACTTATTCTTGATTATAAATTTGGTATTTGCTGTGTTAAATGTGAATACTTTCAGAATGAATAGAATTACCAAGCAAAGTTATGACAATTTGATATTTTTAAAAGTAATTATTCTAAATTGTAAATTTTCCCTGTTGCTGTGTTAAATGTGAATACTTTCAGAATGAATAGAATTACCGAGCTAAGGTATGACAATTTAATACATTAAAAATGAATAATTCTAAATTGTAAATGTCCTGTTTGCTGTGTTAAATATGAATACTTTCAGAATGAAAAGAATTACCGAGCAAAGGTATGACAATTTAATACATTAAAAATGAATTATTCTAAATAGTAAATGTGCTGTTTGATGTGTTAAATGTGAATACTTTCAGAATGAATTGAATTACCGAGCTAAGGTATGACAATTTAATATTTTTAAAATAACTTATTCTTGATTGTAACTTTGGTATTTGCTGTTTTAAATGTGAATACTTTCAGAATGAATAGAATTACCGAGCAAAGGTATGACAATTTAATACAATTAAAATATTATTCTAAATTGTAAATGTGCTGTTTGTTGTGTTAAATGTTAATACTTTCAGAATGAATTGAATTACCGAGCTAAGGTATGACAATTTGATATTTTTAAAAGTAATTATTCTAAATTGTAAATTTTCCCTGTTGCTGTGTTAAATGTGAATACTTTCAGAATGAAGAGAATTACCGAGCTAAGGTATGACAATTTAATACATTAAAAATGAATAATTCTTAATTGTAAATGTCCTTTTTGCTGTGTTTAATATGAATACTTTAAGAATGAATAGAATTACCGAGCAAAGGTATGACAGTTTAATACATTAAAAATGTATTCAATTAAATACAATTAAAATATTATTCTAAATTGTAAATGTGCTATTTGCTGTGTTAAACGTTAATACTTTCAGAATGAATTGAATTACCGAGCTAAGGTATGACAATTTAATATTTTTAAAATAACTTATTCTTGATTGTAACTTTGGTATTTGCTGTGTTAAATGTAAATACTTTCAGAATGAATTGAATTACCGAGCTAAGGTATGACAATTTAATATGTTTAAACTAACTTATTTATGATTGTAAATTTGGTGTTTGCTGTTTTAAATGTGAATAATTGAAGAATGACTTGAATTATCGAGCTAAGGTATTACAATTTAATATGTTTAAAAAGAATTATTCTAAATTGTAAATGCGCTGTTTGCTTTGGTAAATGTGAATACTTTCAGAATGAATAGAATTACCGAGTAAAGGTATGACAATTTATTACATTTAAAATGAATAATTCTTGATTGTAAATTTGCAATTTACTGTGTTAAATGTGAATACTTTAAGAATGAATTAAAGGTGCAAGCCTATAAATTGGCCACAACAAATCTTTTATACTATTAAAATCTGAAAAAAATCTTTATAATGTGTGTACTTGTCGCTGCAGGGAGATGTCATATCCCAAAAATTACGTAAATCGATCAAGTAGTTTTGTTTTTATTGAAGAAAATCAAAAATTATCGGAAGTTTAATCGAAGATTTGGCACGCACCATCTTGTTTGAGAGATAACGCCACTAACGACCCCTGGCGGAAATATGGGTCAACAAGAGCAGTACATGCGGACCATCGAATATTTTATCAATCAAGGACTTTTTTTTTTTTTTTTTGAAGAAAATCAAATTTTACGATTTCTAGGGATAATAAATAAATTGACTTCTTTTAATAAAGAGAATTTGGAAAACACTAGTTTTTTTTTTGTTGTTCTTCTGAAAACAGACTTTGATTAACGAAGTACTTCTTTTTTTTTTTTTTTTATTAAGAAAATACAAATTTTACGATTTTGGGGGATACTAAATAAATAAATTGACTTTTAATAAAGAGGATGTGTCTTTGGGTTTGTATTACTGTACACAGATTCGAAGAAGTTGTCAAAAAACGAATAAATCTCATCAAAGTCAAGATAAGTTACTTTTCTACCTAACTGGATAATTTTTTAGTGTTTTTATTTAATGTAACATATTTATTCAGTTCGAAACACATTCACCTATTAAAAATATATACTCGATTGTAAATTTGCTGTCTGCTGTGTTAAATGTAAATAGTTTCAGAATGAATAGAATTAACGAGCTAAGGTATGATATATTTAAAATAAATTATTGTAAATTTGCTGTTTGCTGTGTTAAATGTGAATACTTTCGGAATGGATTACATAACTGAGTTAACGTATGAAATTATAACCTATTTAAAATATATATTCAAAATTGTAAATGTGCTGATGTGACTACTTTCAGAATGAAATAAATTACCGAGTTAAGGTATGAAAATTTAATATACTGAAAATATATTATTCTAAATTTTAAATATGCTTGTTGCTGTGTTTAATGTGATTACTTTCAGAATGAATAGACTTGCCGAGTTAAGGTAGGAAATTTTAACCCATTTGAAACATATTATTCTAAATTGTAAATTTGCTGTTTGCTTTGTTAAATTTGAATACTTTCAGAATGATTAGAATTAGCGAGCTAAGGTATGAAGATCTATTTAAAATATAATATTTTTTATTTTCAATTTGCTGCTTGCCGTGTTATCTGTGAATTCTTTCAGAATAAATAGAATTACCGAGCTTATGTATGGAGATTTTTTAAATATATTATTCTAAATTTTAAATTTGCTGTTTTAAATGTGAAAACTTTCAGGATGAATGAAATTACCAAGCTAAGGTATGAAAGTTTAATATATTTAAAATATATTATTCTAAATTGTAAATTTTCTGTTTTAAATGTGAATACTTTGAGAATGACTAGAATTACCGAGTTAAGTTATGAAGATTTACTATATTTAAAATATATTATTCGTAATTTTAAATCATCTCTTTGCTGTTTGAAATGTGAATATTTTCAGAATAAATAGAATTACCAAACTAAGGTATGAAGATTTAATTTAATATATGTAAAATAAATTATTCATAATTATAAATTTCTGTTTGCTGTTTTAAATGTGAATACTTTCAGAATGAATAGAAGTACAAGCGCTAAGGTATGGAGATTGATTATATTTCAAATATATTATTCTAAATTGTGAATTGTCTGTTTGCTTTGTTAAATATGAATATTTTCAGAATGAATAGAATTACCAAGCTGAGGCATATATTTAAAATATATATTCTAAATTGTAAATTTGCTGTTTTAAAAGGGAATACTTTCTAAATGATTAGAATTACTGAGTTAAGTTATGAAGATTTGATATATCTGAAATATATTAGTTGTAATTTTTAATTTGCTGTTTTCTGTGTTAAATGTGAATACTTTCAGAATGATTAGAATTAGCAAGCTAAGGTATGAAATGTTAACCTTTTTAAAATATATATTCTAAATTGTAAATTTGCTGTTTGCTGTGTTTAATGTGAATACTTTCAGAATGAATAGAATTAGCAAGCTAAGGTATGAAATGTTAACCTTTTTAAAATATATATTCTAAATTGTAAATTTGCAGTTTGCTGTGTTTAATGTGAATACTTTCAGAATGAATAGAATTAGCAAGCTAAGGTATGAAATGTTAACCTTTTTAAAATATATATTCTAAATTGTAAATTGGCTGTTTTCTGTGTTAAATGTGAATACTTTCAGAATGAATAGAATTAGCAAGCTAAGGTATGAAATGTTAACCTTTTTAAAATATATATTCTAAATTGTAAATTTGCTGTTTGCTGTGTTTAATGTGAATACTTTCAGAATGAATAGAATTAGCAAGCTAAGGTATGAAATGTTAACCTTTTTAAAATATATATTCTAAATTGTAAATTTGCAGTTTGCTGTGTTTAATGTGAATACTTTCAGAATGAATAGAATTAGCAAGCTAAGGTATGAAATGTTAACCTTTTTAAAATATATATTCTAAATTGTAAATTTGCTGTTTTCTGTGTTAAATGTGAATACTTTCAGAATGAATAGAATTAGCAAGCTAAGGTATGAAATGTTAACCTTTTTAAAATATATATTCTAAATTGTAAATTTGCTGTTTGCTGTGTTTAATGTGAATACTTTCAGAATGAATAGAATTAGCAAGCTAAGGTATGAAATGTTAACCTTTTTAAAATATATATTCTAAATTGTAAATTTGCTGTTTTCTGTGTTAAATGTGAATACTTTCAGAATGAATAGAATTAGCAAGCTAAGGTATGAAATGTTAACCTTTTTAAAATATATATTCTAAATTGTAAATTTGCTGTTTTCTGTGTTAAATGTGAATACTTTCAGAATGAATAGAATTAGCAAGCTAAGGTATGAAATGTTAACCTTTTTAAAATATATATTCTAAATTGTAAATTTGCTGTTTTCTGTGTTAAATGTGAATACTTTCAGAATGAATAGAATTAGCAAGCTAAGGTATGAAATGTTAACCTTTTTAAAATATATATTCTAAATTGTAAATTTGCAGTTTGCTGTGTTTAATGTGAATACTTTCAGAATGAATAGAATTAGCAAGCTAAGGTATGAAATGTTAACCTTTTTAAAATATATATTCTAAATTGTAAATTTGCTGTTTGCTGTGTTTAATGTGAATACTTTTAGAATGAATAGAATTAGCAAGCTAAGGTATGAAATGTTAACCTTTTTAAAATATATATTCTAAATTGTAAATTTGCTGTTTTCTGTGTTAAATGTGAATACTTTCAGAATGAAAAGAATTAGCAAGCTAAGGTATGAAATGTTAACCTTTTTAAAATATATATTCTAAATTGTAAATTTGCTGTTTGCTGTGTTTAATGTGAATACTTTTAGAATGAATAGAATTAGCAAGCTAAGGTATGAAATGTTAACCTTTTTAAAATATATATTCTAAATTGTAAATTTGCTGTTTTCTGTGTTAAATGTGAATACTTTCAGAATGAAAAGAATTAGCAAGCTAAGGTATGAAATGTTAACCTTTTTAAAATATATATTCTAAATTGTAAATTTGCTGTTTGCTGTGTTTAATGTGAATACTTTCAGAATGAGTAAAATTACCGAACTAACGTATGAAATTTTGAGATCATAAAAATATATTAGCATGTTTTGTAAAATCTACACTGCGTATCAAATTATTAATGAGTTTACATTTTTTTAAATATTTAAGGAACGAGTCAATAAAAATCTATGAAACTTTGAGAAAGTGCTTACAATACTATTCAGCTACTCCAGTCAAAAAATAAAAGTATTTAAAGCAGTATTAGCGAAACTATGGCAGAAGATATGAATATCTGTTGCTTTCAGTGTGTCAAGTTATTAACGAGGTTGAGAAAAAACATAATATACCCATAACTTGTTTATTGAAATTTTTATGTTGACATAATTAGTAGAGGATATGCGATCCTTTTTTCTTTTTTTTTTTTTTTTTTTGGAATGACTTGTAAAAGACGTTGGTCTACAGAATTAGTCAAATTTATGATTTCATCAACAGTTATTCCTCGCGATGTCTCTTGGAGAGCATCCCACAACTCATCTTTGCTCTTAATTTTGCATCCACCTGCTTAGAGGCGTCACTTCATGATACTCTAAAGGTTCTCAATTGTGTTCAAATCTGGTGAATTCGCAGGCCATTCCATCTTCCGTAGCCCAGAGAACCCCAGTTTGACGGCATTTTTACGCCTTCTAAGACTCTCCATGAGCCAACTAAATTACCTCCGATAATCTCAGCCCATTATCCCACTATGTTGGCGCCTTAAACACTGATGACAATGTCGTCCATCTAGGACCCATCCCTTGCTCCAACCATCTGGGCTATCAAGAGTGACACGCACTTCGTCTGTGAACTAAACTTAGGAAAAATCCGATTTCATGTTGTCCTCTGCCCATTTCAATCGGTTTTGTATGTGATGTTGCTTTAATGGAGGATTTGTCACAGGCTTAACAGACTTTGCCACTTCTTTCAGAAGACGACATGGAGTACCTTTTTGAGACATTCTTCAATATGGCTTGGTAAAAGACTTCTCGACTTGTCTGCCCAGGGTTCTTAACAACTTTACATATAATTTGGAGTAGAGAAGGCATGAAACATACCCTAGATTTACCTTTATCAGCTTTCTTACGTACCTTTGTAGGGTCCTTGACAAAGTTCTTCACAGTTTGATGGTACCTTCCTATCATTTTCGATATTTCAATGGTAGTTTTACCTTTAGCTTGCTGTTCTGTAATAGTACGCTTTCAGAACTACTCAAACCACCTTTACGACACATTTTATTGATGAAACAAATTGCCTTGTTAATAATTTGACACACCTCAAATACCGTAGATTCAGCAGTTACGATGGCAAGTTGTTTACATTGCGTGGAACAGTATGAAAATTTCACAGTATGCCTAACTCGGCATTGCCAATGTTTCCAAAGCTTTTGATACGAAACTACTGGTGATGCGTTCTGCAGCGCTCTCCGGTTAAACTGACACTAACAACTTGTAGAAAAAATAAATGTCTTTATTTCTTTTTCACAATGCTAAATTCAATGGTTGCGTGTAACAGTGAGAGGTTGGTGCGATGTAGGACAGAGGTGGGTGACGGTGTCGGTGGACAGCGAGCGGCTCCCTACACAAGTCAGGTGCATGTCTCTGCTCTTCTTCTCTGACGCTGCTTCACAAGCTACCCGCTTTGCTTATATAAATCCGTTGCAGCTTCCGCTGCTTGTCTCCCCCTCAGTCAAGGTCCAAAAGAGTCGCCAACTTAATATATCCTGCATTATGCGTTAGGCTTAAACTGATGTCCCACTGACCTACTGACATTGTATCCCCATGCATATTTTACAAGTACTTTAATGGAATGTGCGCTGAGGAACTACAAGCCCTTTTATCCCTTCGACGTAAACACCCCAGACAAACCCTACAAACAGCAAAATTCCACCCTTACGCATTAGAAATCCCTAGATGTAAAAATCCTTCTACTTTGTTTCTTCCCTAGGACTTGTGCTAGACTTTAGAATTCCCTTCCTGGTTTCTGTTTCCCTGACTGTACTGACATGCAGAAGTTCAAGTGTAATATAAACATCTTGCTGCTCATCTCCCTACATAGCATTCCTAGAAATTATGTCCGAAATAGTTACCCCCTATATCAAAGTGGCACTGTGCCATGTTTGGAATGAAAATGCAACAAAAAAACATAAATTTATTATTAGAAATATATTTAAATATATGCCTATGTATGAAAGTATATATATTTTAACCTGTGACCCTCATTAACGAGTACATCCGGCCTCTGTTGCCATTGACAGTTCAACGCCTTAGTCTCTCGCACAATTCACGACCCCAGTAAGTTTCTGAAACTGGTAAAAAAATGTTATCTCATTAATAACTGGTAAAAAAAATGTTATCTCATTAATAACTGGTAAAAAAAATGTTATCTCATTAATAACTAGTAAAAAAAATGTTATCTCATTAATAACTGGTAAAAAAATGTTATCTCATTAATAACTAGTAAAAAAATGTTATCTCATTAATAACTGGTAAAAAAAATGTTATCTCATTAATAACTGGTAAAAAAATTGTTATCTCATTAATAACTGGTAAAAAAAATGTTATCTCATTAATAATTTGACGCGCAGTGTAAACCGGAAATTTCATGTTGCTATGTTCTATGTAAATTGTTTGCGTAAATGTGAATGCTTTTCAGAATTACTGAGTCTACACCTTTCCTTACGACGATATCTAGCGAGTGATGTCACCAGATTGGTCCGCATAGTGTCTTGTTTGGTCGCTGGGACTGGACTGTTTCTTTGACTGGGGTGCTGGTTGATCAGAGGATCCATTCAGAATGTTTGCTACTCTCCCCACGTTGCTTTTAATAGTGTACAATTTGTTTGGCCGTGGTCTCTCAAGTTTGCATCAAGTCTGGAAAATAGAGGTCATTCTGGTCTAAAAGGATAACAAGTGAATAAAAAAAAAAAAAAGGATAATTATTTATCGAAAGTTATAAAACTCTGATCATTCACAAGTTGCCGATTCGATATGCAAATGTTCCTGGCTTTTGGGGGGGCGGTCAACTCTAAATCTGGGGGCTTGTCTCTTTGCAGTGGCTTTCAATTGAGTGAGACTAAAGTCAGGCTTTTTTTTTTTTTTCTCTGAATGGTGTGGGTTCCCTAGCAGGCAGGGTGGCAGAGTATGTCTTCAAGGCTTTTTTTTTTTTTTTTGCCTTTCATTATATTGAGAATCAGGTGGGCCAGACCCTGCCTCCCAATCAACAGAATTTATTGCACAATTCTCAGTAAACCAATCTCAGGCAGTTTTCTGTAATTCTCAATCTCTGAAAAAATTTTTCCTTTTTTTTTTCTTCAAATCTTTATTGCTTTCGCCCTCCATTAGGTCTCTACCTTTCACCATCACTCACATAGGAAGACTTGAAAGCAAACTGACTGAATCTATATAATGAAAAAAACTATAAAGGCAGGTAGACCCAACTACCCTTCTCAAGTATTTGAAGATAACAGGGTTACTCAACATAATTTAAAGAAAACGAAGAAAGTCAATACCTTATCTAACTATACAAACACTGAACACCAGATACGTACATAAAACTTATTAATGCATATAAAAAAAGACTCCGGCATTAAATGACCACATAGGTTGATAAGCCATAAAATCAATCAATCAATCGTTTTCCCAAATACTATTTTGTATAAGTAAAAAAAATAAGTAAATTGGTTATCTTTTGGATAGCCGTGTTTCTTTCTCTCTAAAGCCTGAACAACAATTAATGGCCACTTGAATTTGTAACTGCTATCTTGTTTTTGTTTTGTTTTTTTTTTTTGTATCCAAAGAAACTCATAACATCTGACCTGTGTTTTGGGTGACCGAAAAACAAATTCGACCACTCCAAGGAATTAGGTCCAACACAAAATAACAAAAAACAAAAGGGTTACTCAACAAAATAAAAAAAAAAAAAAAAAACCCAAAAAACTATAAAACAATACCTTATCTAACTATACAAACATAGACACTGAACACCAGATACATACATAAAACTTTTAACTACTAATGTACATAAAAAAAAGACTGGCATTAAATGACCACATAGGTTGATCTGCAGTAAAAAACCAGTCACTCAATCAACCATATTAATGGGGACTCATATTGGGGACATATGTAACGGGGTACATATAACACGAATAACAATGGTGTGGAGAGGAGGGGGAGGAGATACTTTACTTATGATTATGGTGGGGAGGACACATAATACTTAGAAGAGGTTACACAAGGTCCGTTACAAGATGATGTAAGGAATGACGACACGAGACGAACGGTTACAACATAGTTGGTTCTTTATTCAATCGACCGATCGGTGACATCAGGAATTCAAACTTTGATTTACATGGTTTATTTTTCCTCCCTTCGCTTCTAAGGGGCTCTCCTCTCCAACTGACTCTAACTCCTCAACTCCTGACCAACTGACTTCTAACTCCAGACCCACAGAATCCTATATTGAGAACTCTTTGTTTATGACGCCAGAAGTGTGTCTACAAACGTGACTAAAAACAAAAAAAGACTCGGTCATTAAATGACCATATAGGTTGATAAGCCATAAAATCAATCAATCAATCGTTTTCCCAAATACCATTTTGTATAAGTAAATTGGTTATCTTTTGGATAGCCGTGTTTCTTTCTCTCTAAAGCCTGAACAACAATTAATGGCCACTTGAATTTGTAACTGCTATCTTGTTTTTTTTTTTTTTTTTTATATCCAAATCCAAAGAAACTCATAACATCTGACCTGTGTTTTGGGTGACCGAAAAACAAATTAGACCACTCCAAGGAATTAGGTCCAACACAAAATAACAGAAAAACAAATTCGACCACCCCAAGGAATTAGGTCCAACACAAGATAACAGACAAAAACAACAAACACAAAAACAAAGATTCTACAAAAACATTTCAACTAACAAGAACAACAAATGGGACTCCAAAGAAAACGAACCCTACCAAAATTAAACCATGACAGAACAGAGATGAATCACGCATAAAAACTGACAAATTAACTCAACCCAAAGAACCAGAAGCCATGGAAACAGAAACCAAATCCACCAATGAATACCCCCCCCCCAATGCTTATCTATAATATAAATCTCACCTGTCTGTTTAAATATATGTATGTATGTCTACCTAAAACTTTTGACGGATGCATCGGAACGTGATGAAACTGCTATCGTTTTAAACCTCGATTGGCCAAAAACATTAATTCCTTCACCCTCAACGGGGCAGTTTTCTACAAGGAGGGGGTCTCTGTTTTCGCAGATATTTTCGAAAGTCATCCACTCTTTTCTATTGACTAGCTTTAATTTTGATGTTCAATGCGATGGACGCAACAGCAAAGACGTCACATATATATTTTTTTTTTTTCACATTCTTTTCCTCCTTCGTGATGCAGGTTCGAGCCTGCCTACTACCATCTTTTCTTTTTAATACTCAACACACACGTTCAAACACCCAGGCAACACCGGGCACCTAGGCTAGTTAGTAAATACATAAAAAAAAGAATAACAAAAACAGTCAATAAGACAACTAAACGCAAAACGGCGAACCGACAAACAAAAATACAAAACCTGACCCATAGAATAATGCAATGGAATTGTCGAGGTAGAAAATTTAATTTTAATGAACTTTTCATAATACTGTCGCAGTTAAACCCTGCTGTCATCTGTTTGCACAAAACTTTCCTACAAGAAAAAGAAAAATTACAGATCCAAATTTATTAAATAATTTATACAGAAGAGGGACCCGATGAATTTATTAAGCAATTCGCACAGGACTCTCTGGAATACTTACTATATACTTAAAACAACATTTGGATAACTGGAAAACTACCAAAACTTTGGACGCAAACAACAATTATACCAATCGTAAAGCTGGAGAAAGACCATAGCAATCCTCAAAATAATGCAAAACACAAGAATGTATGATGAATATCAGAAAAATATTCAGACCCGCAAAGTATCCATACTGACGGACTCTAAGGACACAAAGAGCACTGGTAGTGCTGCAGTAACAGAAAAAAAAACTATCAAAAAGAAAAGATTACCAAATGAAACAAATAATTTTAATTTTCTCTTCCCTGCAAGCTCTTTCCCACAGAAGAGACGTAGCGAGCCTATCTTTGTTCTATCGTTATTTCCATGGCAAGTGCTCGTCTGAGCTCCATTCTCTGGTGCCCCCTCACCAATCTTTTTCAAAAAACACCCGACTAGCTAAAACCACTGTCAATAATCTTCCCCACTCTTTATCTGTGCCTAAATCAAAACGTAGATTCCATGAACAAAGCTTCTTTCTTAGAACTGCACGCCTGCGGAATTTTGTTCCGCTTGCCTGTTTCCCTCCTGACTTCAACCTGGATGTCTTCAAGTCCAACACAAACAAATTCCTGATGAACCGCCCACTTAAGCAATGACACTTTATCAATTCTCCAGTACTATTACTACTACACTATCCCATTGATTACTGTACACACAATAACCCTTATCCCCGAGTGGCCCTTGGGCCTTGATAAGTGGTGACCTCCATGTAAAAAAAAAAAAAAAATGCGGAAGTAATTGTTGTAAATATGGTATTTGTTATCATAGCAGAAGACTGTAACCAAAATTGACGCTTCTACACTATCAGAACAAAATTTCTTCATCTGATGCCAGTAGGCACAGGTGAAACGTAAACAAATTCCGCAGAGTCTTTCACGGTTTTTTTTTCTAATGGCTGGAAATACCTGATGCTTTGCCAAGGCTACCAAGGATATTTTTTATCATGACGTCATCACTAAACGAGTTGCCTTCCATGACTTAAGAGAGCCCCATCAACCCTTGAGAGAAGGATAGATCGTGCCAGAACAAAAATGGAGTTTTCAGATAAAAACCAATGGTTTCTACCGATTTTTATTTTTGTTTTTTTTTTGTCAATTCTAATAAACTACAATGTTAGCTTCCAAATTATGCAGTCAAAATAACCTGAATATTACTGAATTATTAAAAAAAAAAAAAAAACAACTTTAATCGTGTTAAGCAGGTGAAAAATTGCAGCCATCTTGTTTTATAAAATAAATCGAAACTGAAAATTACCTCCCCTTGTTTTTATAAAGTAAATTGAAACTTAAACAAGGGAAGTAACTCTAAATGCTTAATGTGGCTAACGCAAAACAAATAACAAAATAAATCTTTACCTCGCAGTACATACAGTGTCTCGCCTTCCCATTTGGTTAATGTTTTTTTTTTACACAGTGATCACCACTTATCAAGGCCCGGAAGCCACTCAGGGATAAGGGTTATTGCAAGTACATTACGTTAGTGTGGAGATTTGATGAAGTGTTTACTTAAGGGGACGGTTCATTAGGAATTTGTTAACTTTGTAGTCCAGTGGGAAGCAGGCAGACGGAACAGAGTTCTACAGGCGTGCAGTTCTAAGAAAGAAGCTTTGTTCATGGAATCCACGTTTTGATTTAGGCACAGATATAGAGTGGGGGAAATGTGGATTCAGCTAGACGGGTGTTTTTCGTGAAAGATTGGCAAGGGGGGACCAGAGATTGGAGTTCAGATGAGCACCTGCCATGGAAATAACGATAAAACATGGATAGGCTTGCAACGTCTCTTCTCTGGGAGAGAGGTTGCAGGGTAGAGAAAAGGGCATCCCCCACTAAGCCACGAAGTCTATTTTGTACTCTGTCAAGGCAGGATAGGCTGTTTTTTGCAGCTCCTGCCCAGATATGGCAACAGTATTCCATCCTTGCTTGTTGCTTAACTTTGGTGATCTAGCGAGAACCGGTGTGTCAACGTGATTGTACCGTATATATGATAGATAAAAAAAACTCAAAATCCTCTAGACAGGCATGAAACCAACAATAAATAAATACGAACAACAATTATACCGATCCCAAATCTGGAGAAGGACCACAGCAATCTACAAAATGATGGACCAACAACATTAACTAGTTGCTTATGCAAAGCACTAGAATTTATGATAAATAACAGACTAGTCTGGCACTTGGAAAAAAAACAGGGTATTTATTTGCTCCCCCACCGAGCAAATTAAGCACAAGGCCAATTTTTTATGTGAGGAGTGAAGGGGAAATGGGGGCCAACTCCCCGGGGAGTAGGGGAGCTGGATAGTGACAATTGGTATGAAGGGTTGCCCCTACATTGACCAAGGTCTTATCTGTGGGGTCGCCCCCACATAGGGTCTTTGCTTGCAGTATCTGCCGGAACAGATACTACACTTTGATCCCGGCCCGAAGGCCAAGAACAACAGAAGGTATTTATTTGCTCCCCCACCGAGCAAATTAGGCACAAGGCCGATTTTTAATGTGAGGAGTGAAGGGGAAAAGGGGACCAACACTCCTGGGAATAGTGGAGCTGGATAGTGACAATTGGTATGAAGGGTTGCCCCTACATTGACCAAGGTCTGATATGTGGGGTCAACCCCACATATGGCCGATTTTTAATGTGAGGAGTGAAGGGAGGGGGAAGGGAAAAAGGGGACCAGCTCCCGAGAGGTGGGAAATGGGAGCTGGTTAATGGTCAGGCATGTGGGGTTGCCCCCACATCTGGTCTTTGCTAGTCCTAGCTAGTCATAGCTTGCAGTATCTGCCGGAACAGATGGTATTTATTTGCTCCCCCACTGAGCAAATTAGGCACAAGGCCGTTTTTAATGTGAGGTAAAAACCAGCTCCCCTAAAAGTAGGCAAAAAGGGGACACTCTGGTTACCAAAAATAATAATTGTCCCAGTATAGAGGGTTTCCCCTCCATTGACTGGTACAAACCATCTCAAGTGCAGCATCTGCCGGAACAGATACTACACTTTGATCTTGGCCTGAAGGCCAAGAACAACAGAAAAAAGTCCTTGAAAAAAAACAGTATAATGAAATATCAATGTGGTTTTAGGAAACAAAATGAGCACTAATAATTACTTAATCAGATTAGAAACCTTCATCAGAGAAGCGAATGCAAAAAACGAACACCTTGTTGGCGTCTTCTTTGACATAAAAAAATGCGATATTAAAAGATGTACACAAACTTGAACGAAGAGGCAGACGACCAATTTTTATCCAAAACTTCCTGTCAGAAAGAACCACAAGGAAGTCTTTCTCAGTTGCTCCCTTCAATATTAAAATTAATGACATTATCCATTGCCTCAATCTTGGAGTAAATTGTTAACACCGTAGAGAGGCAGCTACAAAAAACTATCGACAAATGGACTATAGCAAGTTGCTTTACAGCTTTCGTTAAGCATCGTACTTCTTCGTTTACAAAGCCATTCGGAGGACGTGACGTCAGACAAATTTTAAGGTATGGAGGACCAACACTGTATATAATTTTTTTTTTTTTTTTTTTTTTTTAAATATAAAAATAATTTTTTTTTTTTTAAAGCAAATATAAAAATAACTTGTTCTTTAAAAAGTAAATATAAAACTAATTTTTTTTTTTAAAGCAAATATAAAAATAAGATTTTTTTTTAAAGTAAATAAAAAATAATTCTTTATTTTAAAAGCAAATATAGAAATAGCTTTTTTTTTTTTAAAAGCAACTATAAAAAGTTAAAAAAAAAAAAAATCAAATATAAAAAATAGAAATTTTATTCAGTTTTTATTTGAAATTTCATAACAAAATTATTTTTATAATCGAAAAATGTTTATGAACTTTTTCGTTTTAAATATTTATTATATTTAAATCTCTATATATTTTTTTCCAGAATGTGAAAGATTATGTTAATTTTATTTTTATTTCGGACTATTAGTCTCATCTTTATTAGTTGTTGTTTGTTTGTTTTTATTGGTTCACAACGTTTCGGCCAACTTCCTCTGGCCTTCGTCAGGTGGCAACCGCGCCGGAGAGGAACTTCGAATCTCCTAACTGCATTCTCAGCCATCACTGCCATCCGTAGTTGTCGTCGTCTCACCACATTTTTTGACCAATTACCTCTGGCACGCTTTGGGTGGGATTGAAACCGCTATCTTCTGACAATGTTCATCTGGAACCATAGAGATTCAACGTCTCTATCAACTGCGCCACGTACCCCGAAGATGAACATTGTCTGAAGATAGCGGTTTCAATCCCACCCAAAGCGTGCCAGAGGTAATTGGTCAAAAAATGTGGTGAGACGACGACAACTACGGATGGCAGTGATGGCTGAGAATGCAGTTAGGAGATTCGAAGTTCCTATATGTCGCGGTTACCACCTGACGAAGGCCAGAGGAAGTTGGCCGAAACGTTGTGAACCAATAAAAACAAACAAACAACAACTAATAAAGATGAGACTAATAGTCCGAAATAAAAATAAAATTAACATAAAAATGCTCATCTCAAAATAAAAATTCCAATTAGGGAATAATATATATATATAGTGAAAGATTATATAATTATTTGCACAGCCAAACAACGTCGCAGCTCACAAGAGCCACAACAGGCAACAAACTGGAAGTCCAAGATTAAAGTTTTGCTCCTCATTATATATATTATATGCTATATATTTTTTTCCAGAATGTGAAAGATTATGTTAATTTTATTTTTATTTCGGACTATTATTAAGGAATAATATATATATATAGTGAAAGATTATATAATTATTTGCACAGCCAAACAACGTCGCAGCTCACAAGAGCCACAACAGGCAACAAACTGGAAGTCCAAGATTCAAGTTTTGCTCCTCATTATATATATTATATGCTATATATTTTTTTCCAGAATGTGAAAGATTATGTTAATTTTATTTTTATTTCGGACTATTATTAAGGAATAATATATATATATAGTGAAAGATTATATAATTATTTGCACAGCCAAACAACGTCGCAGCTCACAAGAGCCACAACAGGCAACAAACTGTTTTGCTCCTCGTTTGGGCTCATCTTGCATGCAAGAGGCTCGGGTTTTGAATCCCGAGTTCGGATATGTCTAACTGATGAGCCCAAATGAGGGCGAAACTCGAGTCTTGGATTCCAGTTTTTTGGCTGTCATGGCTTTTGTGAGCTGCAATGTTGTTTGCCTGTCGAAATAATCATAGATATATATATATTAAAATTTGATTTTTAAATTTTAAATTATAAATCACATTACTTAATATTGAATTAGCTCTAGGATATTTACCTATCGAGCTTATTATATATCTAAATTACAACGAGCACTTTCTATTTCCTGTATTTTAATTAAACTAGTAATTTCACTGTTACATTAAAATACACTCAGCTCTTTAGACTATTGTTCTAATCTCCTTTAAATTATATATATATATATATATAATAGTGTATAAATGAGGGTGAAACTCGAGTCTTGGATTCCAGTTTTTTGGCTGTCATGGCTTTTGTGAGCTGCAATGTTGTTTGCCTGTGGAAATAATCATAGATATATATATATATTAAAATTTGATTTTTAAATTTTAAATTATAAATCACATTACTTAATATTGAATTAGCTCTAGGATATTTACCTATCGAGCTTATTATATATCTAAATTACAACGAGCACTTTCTATTTCCTGTATTTTAATTAAACTAGTAATTTCACTGTTACATTAAAATACACTCAGCTCTTTAGACTATTGTTCTAATCTCCTTTAAATTATATATATATATATATATATAATAGTGTATAAATGAGGGTGAAACTCGAGTCTTGGATTCCAGTTTTTTGGCTGTCATGGCTTTTGTGAGCTGCAATGTTGTTTGCCTGTCGAAATAATCATAGATATATATATATTAAAATTTGATTTTTAAATTTTAAATTATAAATCACATTACTTAATATTGAATTAGCTCTAGGATATTTACCTATCGAGCTTATTATATATCTAAATTACAACGAGCACTTTCTATTTCCTGTATTTTAATTAAACTAGTAATTTCACTGTTACATTAAAATACACTCAGCTCTTTAGACTATTGTTCTAATCTCCTTTAAATTATATATATATATATATATAATAGTGTATAAATGAGGGTGAAACTCGAGTCTTGGATTCCAGTTTTTTGGCTGTCATGGCTTTTGTGAGCTGCAATGTTGTTTGCCTGTGGAAATAATCATAGATATATATATATTAAAATTTGATTTTTAAATTTTAAATTATAAATCACATTACTTAATATTGAATTAGCTCTAGGATATTTACCTATCGAGCTTATTATATATCTAAATTACAACGAGCACTTTCTATTTCCTGTATTTTAATTAAACTAGTAATTTCACTGTTACATTAAAATACACTCAGCTCTTTCGACTATTGTTCTAATCTCCTTTAAATAATATATATATATATAATAGTGTATAAATGAGGGTGAAACTCGAGTCTTGGATTCCAGTTTTTTGGCTGTCATGGCTTTTGTGAGCTGCAATGTTGTTTGCCTGTGGAAATAATTATATATATATATATATATATATCTCATAATAGTGTATAATCCAAGAAACTTGTTTTCAAGTGATTTTTATTTTCTGATTATTCCACTTGTCAAATACGTATGCGTTGCAGTAACAAACTATTCTTCCTTCAACAGATATCGTACTGATGTGACCTGCCAGCCAATGAAAATCCAGGCCGAGGAATATTCTTTACTGGACTATTTTTACCGATCAGCCAAGTCATTCAACCGAGAACTTCTATCTATCTCGTCAACACGAATGGATGCCTTTGTAATCTTCTGTTGCTATGCACGTGGATCCAACTGTCTAGCATCACGTTGAACGGACTGAATATTAGTTTTGCTTAAAATGACATATAAAAAATTGTCAATTCTCTCGGCACGCACCTCTTTTTTTTTTTTTTTTTTTTCTAAGAAAAGAACATTAACAAATGTTTTTTTTTTTTTTTTATCGCAAATGTTTCAAAGAAATGTTATTTTTTTTTTTTTTAAATTTTAAAAATGAAAACCTAAAAACAACTATGAATGAAAATCCAAAGTTACAAACTCTTTCAGCAGCTTTTTGGCCTAGCTTGAATTAAAATAAGAAAATTGTGCGGATATGCTTTTTTTTTTTTTTTTTTATTCATCTTGTATTCAATACTCTGAAAAAAATACATAATTGACTTAAAACGATTCTAATTTAAATGATAGAGCGAAAAATGCTCTTTAAAATGATTTATGAAGTAAAGGTATTATTACAAAAACTGATTTAAAATCCATATTTAAAATTCTGCAAGAACTTTTTTTTTTTTTTTTTACATGGAGGTCACCACTTATCAAGGCCTGGAAGCCACTTGGGAATAAGGGTTATTGCGTGTACAGTAATCATTGGGATAGTATCGTAGTAATCGAGATTTGATAAAGTATCTTACTTAAGGGAGCGATTAATCAGGAATTTTTTTTATGTTGGATTGCAGGACATCCAAGTTGTAGTCAGGTAGGAAACAGGCAAACGGAAGAGAATTCCACAGGCGTGCACTTCTAAGAAAGAAGCTTTGTTCACGGATTCTACGTTTTTTTATTTAAGCACAGATAAAGTCGGGGAAAATTACTGACAGTGGTTTCAGCTAGACGGGTGTTTTTCGTGAAAGATTGTCAAGGCGGGGATCAGAGATTGGAGCTCAGACGAGCATTTTTCTTCTCAACCTAATATAATCAATGGAACGGAAATCCCTTGGCATTTTGCAATGAATTTCAGTTATACCAGCTCAGGGTCCATCTTACAATGGTGGCTGGTTGGTTGGTTTTTGTTTTACGGCATATCAACCCTTTTCGGGTTATTTAATGCCGAATCCAAAGATTTAAGAAAATTTTTTTAATAGAATATATTTGTTGTTTTCAAATCAGTTTCTATTTAACCCATAGTTGGGACCCTAACAGGTACTACCATTCCGGGTCAGAGTGGACCTGGGAGCAATGGTAATTAAAGGGTGGCTCCACACTCCCCAAAGCCCGCAAGCTGGGGCCTCACCATCGGATATAGTTTAAGGTCATATCCAGGACCCCCATTGAGGAACTTTTACCCTCTGGAAGGGGGGGGGCATACAATGGTGGCGTTAGTAAGGTGAAACAAAAGGCCGAGTTGTAAGTTTACGCATGAGAAGCTTTATTAACCAGAAGATGTTGACGGACGGAGTTGCGTTCGTTTAACGCATACAGCTTCGTAGTCAGTTGAAGCAGTAGCTTCTTTATTGGTTTGGTCTGAAATTACTAGTTGTGATCAGATGAAAGCATAAAATAATTACGGACAAAAATTCAGTCATTTTTTTTTTTTTTTTTTTTTTTTTTATCAAAAATATCCAAGATCTATTTTTCTTTTTTTTTTCTTTTTTTTAAATGATGAAACAAATTTTGTTATTGTGGTGAAATTCGAAACTCAGAATATTGAATTTCATGTGCACCAATGGTATCTACTCGTGCCGCATGTCTACTATGTCATGTCGCAGTAATGAACATATCCGAAAATTACGAAAAACGATAAGGTAGAAAATTAGTTATTAAAAGAAAATAAATTTTTAAGACAATAAACAAAAATTAAGTGTTGCAAAAAAAAAAAAAAAAAAGTTCTAAGTAAATGTCACAAAGGAAGGTAATTTTCTGAAAACTGAAAATTTTTGGCCAATTTAGCAAAATTTTATTTTCGCTAATTGTTTTCCAAAACTTTTCATTAATGATTAATTTTCTACTGATTAATTGATTCATTTTCATAATTTTATAATAATTCTTGATTAATTTTGATAATTTCCTACTTGATTAATTGATTAATTTTCTACTTGATCATTTGTTCATAATTTTTGGATATTTTCATTACTGTGACATGCAATTAAGTAGATACCATTAGTTTCACTTGAAATTCAATTTTCGAATTTTGCTATAATATTATTTTACCAATTTGAAATTCTTTATCTCGGGGGTTATAGTTCTAATCTGTTTAACTTAAATTTAAAATAAAGTTCTGAAATTACATAGTATTATTGTGGATACAAGTTGCATCCCTTTATCACAAAACTACCTGATGTTTTCCATATAAAAACATTGGGTAGTTTTGTGATGAAGGGACGTAACTCTTGCATCAATAATATCAAAAATTTAAAAGTAAAATGAACAGAACGGAAACCAATCTACAACATTTAATCGTGCTTGGTTGGTCAAATATAAGTGGGTCAGGAAATGTAAATATGGTTGTTGACAGACAAATTATTTTGTATTTAAATGAAAATGACTTTTCTTGTTGTCAATTAAGTTTTTGGTTTATTAAATCACTGTTTATAATATCAAGTTTTGTCTGGAGAAGGCCTTGAAAAACTTAATGTCTTTGTAAATGGATATTGAAAATCTGTATGAAGCCTGTATATAGTTTTATGGATTTAAAAAAAAAATTTTTTTTAATAAAATTTAAACACATTGTTCTGAAATTACATAGTATTATTGTGGATACAAGTTGCGTCCCTTCATCACAAAACTACCCGATGTTTTCCATATAAAAACATCAGGTAGTTTTGTGATGAAGGGACGTAACTGTTGCATTCAGAAAAATACAATGTAATTTCAGAATGTATTTCGATTTTATTTTCTATTTCTATCAAGCAAAACTAAAATTGTATTCAAAATTTGAAAGGTAAATGAACATTAGTGTAGACCAATCTACAACGGGGAAAATAATATTTAATCGTGCTGTTATATAATAGTCTTATTATTGTTTTTGTTGTTATTATTTGTTGTTATTGTTCTTTGTTAAAAATGAGTCTTAGAGAGAGATGTTGTTGTAAGAGAGATTGTTCGTGTTATGATGCGATTCATATATATATAAAATGTTCATACTTAGAAGTGTAGAAGCTCTTAGATTGAGGAGACAATCTTAGTGTTCACATTGTAGATATGAGATGTCGAGACGTGTATGTAAAGACATTTTAAAACACATGATATATATAAGACATATAATAACAATTTTCACTTTACCTTTTGGTAGAATTACAACACAAAGACGACGTTTATAAAAACCCATCATGATGGGTTTATTTCTTCTCCCGACCGGTCGTGGTTTTCTGAGTCAAGAATTCAAAGCTTCACATTCTAAGTTTAAAAAGTGACCGTCTCGCTTCTAGATGTTCGAATCCCAACTGCCGACTATCGTCTGTCGTCCTCAAACTCCCTCTGACTCTCCCTCAGTTTCTCCTTGCTTAACTCTAAAGTTTCTAACTATATCGAGAACTTCCCATTTTCCATACAAAACATGTCTTCTTTCACGTGTTCTGGAAATGTGTGTCCAAAACTTTTTCCTTTGTTTACAAAAGGAATTTTAACCTATATTCCCAGTAAACTATATTTCCAATATGTTAAAAACATGTTTATTAAATTATCCTATAGTTGCATTCCTTCAATTGAATTTTCATAACAGAATTGACAATGCACATTCTTTTCTTAAAACTATTTTATCTCTAAGCTTAACAATGGTTTGTTTTACATTCCATTTGCTAATTCTCTATCGTAATCTATTTCTAAACCTAAATTACGAGGTTCGAATTTCGTCTATTCTATTTCATTTTAACTAAATCTCTCTATTTTTATACTTACATGAAAAGGAGACAGCCCTTATCATGTAACAGTGCTTTAATTGGCCAAATATAAGTGGGTCAGGAAATGTAAATATAGTTGTTGACAGGCATATTATTTTGCATGTGGAAAGCATTGTTTTGAGCAAAATGGGTGAAAGTGCTTTGAAATTTAAACAAGGCTGGCACTAAACACAGTGCGTTATAGAGAACTTTATGTAAATAACTGTGACCTTTAAAACTACTTTGTGAAATAAAAAGATAAATGAAAATGATTTTTCTGTTGTTCATTAAGCTTTTGGTTTATTGTATCATTGTTTATGTATCAGATTTTGGGTTTGTTTTAGAATTCACTGCGAGATACAACAAGATGGCAGCCATCTTGGTTGGAAATTAAAAAAAGATGAAATAAAAAGCATTTAAAATTACTTCTAAAAATCACCAAAAAATGAAGGTAGATTGCAGAGTAACTTTTATTGGCTTTGGTAACATTTATTTGTTGTATATTTGAGTTTTTTTACCAATTTTTCAAACTGTTGTTGGTTGGTTGTTTTTGTTTTACGGCATATCAACCCTTTTCGGGTTATTAAATGCTGAATCCAAAGATTTTGAAAAAAAATTTTTTAATAGAATATATTTGTTGTTTTCAAGTCGGTTTCTATTTAACCCATAGTTAGAACCCTAACAGGTACTACCACTCCGGGTCAGAGTGGACCTGGGAGCAATGGTAATTAAAGGGTGGCTCCACACTCCCCAAAGCCCGCAAGCTGGGGCCTCACCATCGGATATAGTTTAAGGTCATATCCAAGACCATTCGAACTGTTGTGGATTGTAAAACATGTTTATATATCAGATAAAAGTCATTGAAAATGAACATTAAAATCTCTACAGACCCTGATATCATTTTCATGTTTCTCTCCATCCAACCCCAACCCTGTCTCCGTAGTGAATATACTTTTGTTAGCATGGCGATATCATGGTTAACGAACATATAATACAATCACCTTGAAGGAGGCAGTAATACATGGGAGGATTATATCATGACAACAAAATAGATAAAACATTACTCGCCCCCCCCCCCCCCCCAAAAGGTAGTCTCTTGAAAGTTGATCTCATGACAATAAAACGTTACCTTTCCTTCCCCTAAAGGATGTAGTATGTGGGAGAATTAAACCCATTTCATCTTTTGTTAGTGGCAGATGTTTCAATGATCGATGCTTGCTTAGGGGGGGAAGAGAGATAGTTGCAGAGAACTGAAAATATTTCTGGCCAGGCAGACCATCCAAGGGATATTCTTTGTTAAAAAAAAAAAAAAAAAAAAACGAAGTCTCAATGGGATTGTTTTTTTTTTTAGATAAAAAATATTCAGTTGAGTTTTTATCTTCAGCGAATCTCTCCTCTGGGCGGCTGAATGATGACCACCAACAAAAGGCAGGCAAAAACCAGCCAAGGGTGGAGAGATCCCAGGAAAATAGAAAGAAAGGTATTTGTAATCAGCAGCACACCTCCCCTCATTCCAGAAGAGGAAGGTTGAAGGTTGGCAAGCACGAGTTAATTTTTGGGGAGAGCTATGAGTCTCTCTAACTGGGTTGGGTCTCTTGGAAGCTCTCAGCCATGAGACTCTATAATGGGACTTATGTTTTGGCCTGTCAAGCTAAATATCCCCCTTTTTTAATAAATAGGATCGCTTGATTACTAAAGACGCAATTTAAAAAAAAAAAAAAAAAAAAAAAAAAAATGTTCCTTTTGGGACATACATAAAACTAAAATATACTTTCTTGGTTTTCTGGGTAGGATAGGAGTACTATCTGTTCTGTCTAAATATGGTATAATGATATTGTGGGGTTTCTGTTTGTGTCGGGTGTCCATACAATGGAAATATGTTGCAGACGCCTATAAAGATATTGGAGATAAACCGTAAACAAAAAAGGCTTAATTAGCTCAAAAAAAAAAAAAGAAAAAAAAAAAAGGGGATTCAGCCTTTCGCAAAAATACAACAAGTGGGAGTTTTGTAAACACGGATATACGGAAGACAAAAATTTTAGCCAGTCGAAAGGCTGTTTGAAAATGACGTCATGAAATTCAAAGAAGGGAGGGATGCTAGCTTTTTTTCCCATCCTCAGACATGAACCCATACATCCCTATCCTGAACGTTTGTATCATTTTTACCATTTTTTTAATTTAATTATTTTTCTTTGTTCCTGTTTTTTTAAATTAAATTTTTTTAAAATTATTGTTCAAGATTATATAAAAATTATGTTAGTCTGAAAGTTTCACATATATACAAAAATTACGCAAAAACCTGTAATTTAAAAAAAAAAAAAAAAAAAAAAAAATTAGAAATATTTTTTGCAATTATAATTTTTTTGTATGAAAATATTAAATAAACAATACTTAATTCAATGATAATATCAGTAGTTCCAGAAATTAATTTTTTTTCAAGTTATATCGATTTTGTTAATACGGACTTTAAGGGCTTTTTTTTTTTTTTCGTAATGTTCCTATAAAAATTCATTTTTTTTTTTAATTGTTACAATTTACGATGCTTTATTTTCACAAAAAAGCAAAAATAAATTCATTTTTTTTTTTTATTTTAAATGAAAACCATAACTTTAGTAAAGGTATTTTTTGTTTAAACAAAATAATATATTTCCACTAAGATTTAAATAAAAATAATTAGTTCATTATATTCCGCGATCATTATTTGATAAATACTGAAAATTTCATTAAAATCGGTTAATTTCCTGATTTTTGGTGAATTTTTTGGAGGGGTCAAAATGTTTATACATTTTAAGCATCGGCATTCATTTTGCATGTACCTATATAATACTATTTGGTATGGACCCGACAATGGAAGACCAGTTAAGAATGAAGACCAGGATTTAGAAAACCAACAAATCCAACCTCGATTGCTTTTTGGAGCCTGTAGAACAGTGGTTGGTTGGTTGTTTTCGTTTTACCACATATCAACCCTTTTCGGGTTATTTAATGTCGAATCCAAAGATTTTGAAGAAAAATTTTTTAATAAAGTATATTTGTTGTTTTCATGTCGGTTTCTATTTAACCCATAGTTGGAACCCTAACAGGTACTACCACTCCGGGTCAGAGTGGACCTGGGAGCAATGGTAATTAAAGGGTGGCTCCATACTCCCCAAAGCCCACAAGCTGGGGCCTCACCACTGGATATAGTTTAAGGTCATATCCAAGACCCCCATTGAGGGACTTTTACCCTCTGCAGGGGGGGGGGGCAGTCGGCATATTCTAATGCCCCACCGGCAGGGCCTGTAGCACAGTGGATAGGTGTTGAATCTCTATGGTTCCAGGGGAGCATTGTCTGAGGATAACGGTTTCAATTTTACCCAAAGCAGGTTAGAGGATTAGTTCATTAATACAAAATAACAAAATTACAAGTTTTCAAAATATTTATTTGCACACACACAAAAAAAAAAAAATTTTTTTACAAAGAACAAATTTATTGTTCACAGATAAATATTGAGATATCACAGATATTTTCCAATTTCATATAAAAATAAAAAAGTGAAAAAAATCTTTCAATATCTGAAGGAAAAATATGGTAGTTCATTCTATTAGTGGATCTGAACCTAAGAAAAAAAAAAGAAAAGAAAAAAAAGATCCATTTTATTTAGGATTAAATTTAAAACAAAGCTTAAAAAACAAAAACACAAAAATCTTTTTGACGCACGGACCCATCATAGAATAAAGATGTCATATTCCAAAACCACATCAATTGAACAAGTAGTTTCTTCTTTTTAACAAAGTCAAATTTTATGACAAGTGAACTAGGAGTCGCCATGTTGTTTTAGAAAGTATTAAAATTCAAGGTAGACAACTCAATTTGTCTGAATTCAAAATAAAACATTGTATTGCTAAAAATCATAAATTTTGATTTTCTTATATATATATATATATATAAGGTTGGTGCAAAAATGTTTTTTTTTTTTTATATATAGTTAAACGTCAAAAAAACGACATTTTTACAGCAACCTAATTTATATATATATATATATATATATATATATATATATATATATATATAACAGGGCTTATTTTCTTTGAGTCTCACACCATTCAGTGAAATATAAAAATGCAGATTTATTTAAGTTAATAGAATTGCGAGAAATAAATAATTAACCCATCTTTGAAATCTAGAAACAAAGCAGGTACTAATCCAGAACCCGGATTTATTGTATACAGTGTATGGTGGAGGGAAAAATTCAGTGCAGAACCGACTTTCAAGTATAAATGCAGAAGAAAATGATAGCACACCAATGTGCAAATAATAATAATAAAAAAAATGTCATGTTTAAATGTGGCTTCATAAAATTTGCCAAAAATGTCAAGGGAGATAAGTCTACAAATAAGAAGAAAAAAATCATATGCAACCAAGGGAGATAACCTTTCTTTTTTATTTAAAATATTTGAGCCGTTTTTTTTTTGTTTTTTTGTGGTTTTGTTTTGTTGATGATGCGCTCTGTAAAAGGTTCGTTTAGCTCTGAGTATATTTTTATTATTGTTAATAATAATAATAATAATAATAATAAAAAAATTGTTTTTTGTCTAAAATTCAACCTAATTAAAAAAAAAAAAAATACAGAAATTTTTTTATAGATGTACGTACCCATAACGGAACGAAAAATGTCATATTCCAAAAATCAAGTAAATTGATCAAGTTGTTTTTTTTTTATTATTTTGCTTTTTTACTAAGAAAATCAAATTTTATGTGGAAATGAGGATGGTGTGTCTTGGTCCACCATACTTAATAAATAAAGGGAGACAACTCAATTCGAACTTCCAAGACAGAACGAGACCAAAATCAGCCTTGCAATACCCATGAATTATTATTAATCGATAAAAATAATTTTTTTATATGTTAAAAAAAACAAAAAAAAAACAATTTGTGTGATTTTCGGAATATGATATTTTCGTTCCATGACAGGTATGCACATTTTTAATTATATTGAATTTTGGAAAACTAAATTTTTTTAATGGAAATCGCTCCAGGCGAGTTGTGAAACCATTTGATGTAAGGAGCTAAAAAAAAACAAAAAAAAAACGAAAGATGATTATTGCAAAGACAGGAGATGCTTGCTATAGATAGAAGGAAAACAGGGAGCAGGAAGAGTTCCACACTGTTGCAGTTCCTTATAGAATATGCTGCATTACTTGAAGGAAATTGTACAGAGTAGGGAGATTATTCTTTCAATAAATTACTCCAAGACATCTTTGTTTCCCACCCAATTGATCATCAGCCATTGCCTTACTTTTTTTTAAGGAAATCGTTCCAGATAAGGCAGGAAGCCACTTTATGTAAGAAGCTAACAAGAACGAAAGATGATTATTGGCCTTAGTCTTGAAAAGACTGTAGGTAGAAGGAAAACAGTGAGCAGGAAGAGAGTTCCATAACTTTGCAATCTTTTGAAAGAAGCTTTGGAATATGAAGCTGTATTACAATGAGGTATCAAAACAGCAAATTGATGAAGACCACTTGACCAACGAGTTAAACGAGCTGGAACAAAGGAAGCAGGAAATAGATCAAACAATTCTGAGGAACACGTGTCATAATAGTAGTTGAAGAAAAGACTGAGACTAACAAAATCGTGGTTAAAGAGGAGAAGAAGAAAGGGGGAGGCCAATCAAATTACAAATACGTTTCTGCGCAGAAATGTTATGTGCTACTGGTACCATGTAACCCAGTACTACCTGCCTCACGGTCAGATCACCAGCGACTAAACTGGTTCCCCCACCAAACTTGTTTGGTGAGGAGGGTGGCTAGTCTCCCTGAAGGATTAAAAACAAGACCTTCCAAAGGGCAAATGAACCCTTTTTCGGGGTCAACGGCCAACTAGCACCGTGTGTGTTTGTATGTGTGTGTTGGGGTGGAGAGGGCTCCCGTAAGCCATGGTGAAGGCAACCTTTCTAGGAGAAGCAAATCTCGGATTTAAAAAACCATTAAGCGGGAGTCCAGTACCCGCATTAAGCTGGTCTGCAGGTTAACTTGTTTCTGGCTATCTTGCTCTTGCTTGTTGCTGGATCTCAACATTTTGAACCGAGAGAGAGACTTAGCTGTTGTACAAAGCTAAGGCTCTGTAACATCATCTGTGTACAGATACTCCCTCAGGCATTTGTTTATTAAAATAAAAGAAAATTATAACTGTAAGTTAAAATTTACAATCAAATTTATTGTTCGACTGAATACTCCAAAAAGACAATTTACAAAATCCTTATTCTGCAGAGTTTCAAAGAATGCTATTCTTCTCATCAGAGGACAGAAAGAAATCAGCAAATTATATTTGTAGCAATGCTAGAATTTGCTGGTTACGGCATGAAATGAAACTGCAATTTATTATAGTCATAATAAAACGAACAGGGCATAAAATTGCATGAAGACTTTTTCAAAGTTTGTTTTTATTATTTTTTACATTTTTTTCACGCGTTGTTTTTTAAAGGACATTTTTGCAATTTATGACTATCATAAATTGCAGTTTCACTTAATGCCTTAACTATCAAATTCTAGCATTGTGACAAATATAATTTGCTGATTTCTTTATGTCCTCTGATGAGAATAACAAGAATAGCATTCTTTGAAACTCTGCGGAATAAGGACTTTGTAAATTGTTTTTTTGGAGTATTCAGTCGAACAATATATTTAGATTGTAAAATTCAACTTACAATTTTTAATTTCTTTTCTCTTATAATAAGCTCTACAGTTTATTGTGTGTGTATTGAGCTTTTTTATTTGGTTGGAATTAAAATATCTATATATAAATACTTGGTTTTTATATATAGATCGAAGTTTACCATTGCTTATAAGATAAACGCTGCATCTCCTTTGATTTCACTACTAATATTATATATATATATATATATATATATATATAAAATGAAAACAAAGTTTATTTTTAAGCCGAGGATGAAGGTTCTCATTTTGGATTTCTCCCTTCTTACTATTAGGTTCCATTTGACTAGGGGCAGACTTCTCTTTGGACTACTGCACTGCCCGGATAAAACAATTTGCATTATTTCAGCTGTTTTGTAAACTTTTCAATTGGATTTTTGAAAACTTTCCAATCGGATTATATACATTGTCATTCTGGACTTATTTTGGAATACATTCTATCTAAAGAACTATTTTGCATTTTGGATCAACTCTAGAGGAGATTCATTCAAGCTGAAATATTATACGCGGTTTGTTTTTATATTAGTTTTTTTTTTTTTACATATCCAACATTTTTTCACTTTTTTATTTGGCAATTTATAACTGCAATAAATTGCGGTTTCACTTAATGCCTTAACTAGCAAATTCTAGCATTGCTACAAATATAATTTGCTGATTTCTTTATGTCCTCTGATGAGAAGAATAATAAGAATAGCATTCTTTGAAACTCCGCGGAATAAGGATTTGTAAATTGATTTTTGGAGTATTCAGTCGAACAATATATTTTGATTGTAAAGTCCAACTTACAGTTTTGATTTTCTTTCTCTATATATATATATATATATATATATATATATATATATATACACACACACACACAGAGTTGAACCCTCTGTATACGGTGGCCCTAGGATACGTTTGTTTCAGGTTACGATGTGGAATACAAAGGTTTCTCCAGCTCCTGGTTACCGTATCTGCCCCGCCTTATAGTGTTGCTTATGTTATTAGATTATATACATGTGTATTATATACTGTGCTGTATTTTGTTATTAATTTTTAATATGTACCGTATGAAATACAGCAATTTCACCTTACGATCCCAACCCTGGAACAAATTGATGCTATATCCCGGGGTTCTACTCTGTGTGTGTGTATATATATATATATACATACACACACACATGCTTATATTTCACCCTTTATTTATACCAATCCTTTGGATAGATAGATGGATGGATTGATAGATAGATTGGTTAATAGATAAATAAGTAAAGTCTAACTTGAAAAGACTTTTAAAGAAAAGAAAAAAAAAGAAAAAAAGATTTTTTTACTTATTTGATAGAGCTATAAAATGCTTATGTGCGTGATAAGAAAATTTTATTTTTTCAATTATATCTCGCCCTTTATTTACTTTTATTCATGAAGCTCAATATCTATGTTAAATGTAACTACAGAGCATATACAAAAAATCGACGACGAAACAGTTATATTCCAAATTACATCTTGCCATTTATTTCCTTTCGCATGTCAAAACGTCCGACTCTCGACAATGTTCCGTAATGCAGAAACAATCTTTGTTAATTTTTAATATTTCCTTTGCACTGACCCTTCCGAAAAATAGAAACTTTTTAACTTTAAAAAGAAAAGAAAAAGGCATGATCACATAAAAAAAAAAAAAAAAATCCAAAAAATATTTGAAATCCAAAACAATGCAAATATTTTTCTGAAGAGTCAGTGCAGGTAATATTAAAAAATTAACATAATTATATGATTCTTTCTGCGTTACGAAACAGATATTATCAAGAGTTGACATTTTGAAAAGAAATATCTCATATATATATATATATATATATATATATGTATATATATAATTGTAAGAGAGTGATAGACACAGCTAAGACAGATTACTCTGAAACCACCAGAAAGCGCATCGAAGCACAGAAATTAGGAACCCGGGATTTTTGGAAAATCTACAACAGCGTAGTTAATAATGGACAGTCAATTATTCCCCCACTAACAAACAATCATGAGGTTGCTTGCACGGCAACTGACAAGGCTAATCTGTTTGCCAGTCGGTTTGCCTCAAACTCCACACTGAACTCGGTACACCACTCACTCCCTGATTTTCCTCTGCGAACAGACGCCACACTTGACCATTTGAAAATCACCCCTTCTCAGGTACATGCTATTATAAAAAACCTAGACACCTCAAAAGCATGTGGACCAGATCTCATCCCGGCTGTGCTATTAAAAAAATGCTCTGCCGAGGTTGCTCCAGTTCTGCCCAAACTTTACAATAAATGCCTTAACGAATCTTGTTTTCCCGACTGCTGGAAAACCGCCTCTGTGGTACCAGTCTTCAAGAATTCTGGTGAATTATCGGCCCATTAGCCTCCTCCCGCTTTTCGCCAAAATATTTGAGTCCTTAGTTAATCAAGCCCTAGTCCAGCACCTAACAGCTGCTAAATTCCTGACTGACAAACAATATGGATTCAGGCAAGCCCGTTCAACAGCAGATATCTTAACTGTAGTTTCTGAACGTATATACCGTTCATTGGATAAAACAGGGGAGGGTAGAGCGGTGGCCCTTGATATATCTAAGGCTTTTGACAGGGTATGGCACGATGGTCTTCTAAGGAAAATTAGATCATATGGAATCACTGGAAGAATTCATAATGTAATTAAATCCTTCTTAAGTAATAGAAAAATCAAAGTTGTCCTCGACGGACATACATCCAAACAATATGACATAAATGCGGGAGTACCTCAGGGGTCTATCCTTGGACCTCTATTATTCCTGATATTCATAAACGACCTCCCTGATAATATTGTTTTGGAGATGGGTATATTTGCCAATGACACCACTCTCTATAACAGATATGAGGGGAAAACAAATGAACACATATCCAAGAAAATGGCAGAAACACTAGAGGACGACCTCCAATCCGTAGTGGAATGGGGACAAAAATGGTTGGTCACATTCAATGCTACTAAGACTAAGCTTGTTTCCTTCAACAACTACAAGAAACCTTCTCTACCACCAATAGCAATGGCCAAGAACACATTGCCTGAAAGTACTTCTTTTAAACTCCTCGGCCTAACATTTACAGGGAATATAAACTGGAATAGATACATTGAGAGCATTGCCAAGGCTGCTGCAAGGAAGGTTGGCTCCCTCTACCGTGCTAGAAAACGACTTACGCCTGACAGTATCCTATACCTCTATAAGGCAACCATTCGCCCATGTATGGAGTACTGTTGTCACATCTGGGCTGGTGCATCTGCTGCTTGTCTATCGCTCCTGGACAGGGTTCAAAAAAGAGTCGCCAACCTGATAGGTCCTGAACTGTCATCTAGGCTTCAACCTCTGTCCCATCGACGAGATGTTGCATCCCTCTGCCTGTTCTACAAATACTTTAATGGTGAATGCTCTGACGAACTGCAAACACTTGTACCTCCCCGACGTAACTACCCCCGACAAACCCGACAAGCTACTAAGTCTCATCCCTTTACAGTAGAGATCCCTAGGTGCAAGAAAGCCTTTTACTCCAATAGTTTCTTCCCCAGAACTGCGGGTCTTTGGAACTCCCTTCCGGGATTCTGCTTTCCCAACTGCAATGATATGCAGAAGTTCAAGTGTAATGTTAACCAACATCTTTCTACCCTTCTCCCTTCATAATGACCCTGCTAATTAATTCCCTAATAGTAGCCCCCTGCTTCAAAGTGGCACTGTGCCTTGTTTGGGGTGAAAATTGAGTAAAAAAAAAAAAAAAAAAAAAAAAATATATATGTATATATATATATATTATATATATGTGTGTGTGATAGGACGATTATGATATTTTCTCCAATTCTGATACTTACATTTAACTAATTAATTTAAATTGAATCAAAAAATTACCTTGGATTTATTTTATGTAATGTACATTTTGTTGCACTTTAAAAACATTGTCTTTCATCAAGCAATTAATGATATAGATATAAAATTTTCAATGATTTTTTCTTAAAAAGTGCAACAGAATGTACATTACATAAAATAAATCCAAGGTAATTTTTTGATTCAATTTAAATGAAATTTTTTTACCTTACTTTGTTAAATTTATAAAAGTGCACTTTGAAGATAAATAAATTTCAAATTGAATCTTGTACCTTTATTTTTAAAGCCTATAGTAAAAACATTTTGTTTAACAATTTTCATGCCTTGGATGAAATGCTTTTCTAACACATATATATATATATATAAATATATTAGTGATAGGACGATTATAATATTTTCTCCAATTCTAACTATAAAATTGTTATCCCCCACCCCATCACCATAAAAACACACATATTTCTCAAACATAAAAATGCACTTGGGGGGTAGGGTTGATCTCTAGATTTTTTAGAGTTACTGGTTGTTCAAAATCGATATTTATCATTTCATTATCACTACAACAAGAAGTGCAAGATTTTTTTTGCAAAAAAAAAAAAAAAAAAAAAAAAAAAAAAAAAAAATTAAAAGGAATAGTTTTTTGGTATCCGCACAAATTTTTCAGATTCTGATCCTCCAAAAAGTTCTAATTTTTCCGATTAATCATCACTAATATATATATATTACTTTATCAGGGGAATTAGACCGGAAGTCTAGAAGATTAAAGTTTAATTTAATATATTAATACTTTAAAAGGAACATTGCTCATAGTACTGTAGATATATAATAAGCTCAATAGGTATATATATACTAGAGCTATTTTATTATTTAGTGTAAAGATTAATAATTGTAAATTATGAATCAGTTTCAAAAAGAGAAACAAAATTGATTTTGTTTTGTTTCTCCTTTTGAAACGGGTTCATAATTTGCAATTATCAATCTTTATCCTTATATATATATATATATATATATATATATATATACTGGGTTCAAATCTCCCGATCAGCAGTAATTATCACTACCTACACTGATAATTGCACAAGCATAAAAATGGTTAATATTTATTTAACACACACACACATATATATATATATATATATATATTTAGTAGAAATGGTAATTAATAAAAACCTGAAGAAAGTGCTCAATACTGTTGTAGAGCAAATATGCGTTTTATTTTTTATTACCGTATCTTTCTGTTAAGTTATATTTTTGTTTCAGCTACCCGGCCGTTTTTTGGCCTCAGTCTGAGGAAGCTACAGACCCCTAAAAAAGGGCCGGGTAGCTGAAACAAAAATGTAACTTCACAGAAAAATACAGTAATAAAAAATAAAACACACACACACACATATATTATATATATATATATATATATATATATATATATATGAGGAAATAGGTTTATTCAATTATATTTCACCTTTTATTTATACCAATCCTTTAATTTATGTAAATCAATGCGACTAAAAAGCATATAATAAATAATTGAGAAAAGTCTATTTTCCAAATTTCAGGATGTTGACCATCTTACCGTTTATTTCCTCAAATACGTTGGCATGCACAGTTTATGACATCACAAAATCATTCATTTAATTATTATGTCAATAAATGAATTTATTTCACCCTTAACTCTTCATAAAAAAAAAAGAAAAAAAAAGAGCACTTTAAAAGAAAATTAAGGCGTATGGGTAGGATTTCAAAATCCGAAAATTGGGAGAGAAGTTGCAATTATCTTTTTTTCATTTCCTTCTAATGAATTGATAAGTGCTTTTTCTTTTGATGAGTTAAGGGCAAAATAAATTCATTGATTGATTATAATAATTAAACAAATGATTTTGCGCAACGAAACAGGTGCTATCAAGAACTGTGCATGTCAACTTAAAGGAATAAACGGTAAGATGGTTAACATCTTGAAATTTGGAATATAGTCTTTTGTCATTTATTTGTGTGTGTGTATGTGTGTATATATGGAAGAAAGTGAAGGAAAAAAGTTACAGATAAAAATGAAACTTCACACGCACAAATCATTTTCCTTCTAATTGTTTCCATTCAAGCTAAAATTTAACTCAAAGATAATTTTTTGCTCATCGCGTACATGAGGGTGTTATCCAAAATTTTCTTTTCGCCAAGCACCAACTGTAAGGACATGTAGTTCCGATCATTAGACTCAGGGAGCTCAATCTGCACCAGATCCGCATGCAGAGATGTCGGGTAGAAACGCAACAACAACTCGACCCGAGCACAGAGAAAATTCCACACTTTCAACTCGTTCTCGGCAGAAACAAGATCATCCTCATTTCGTAAACTCAACGACAAGTGCTCTGAATCTCCCGCTTCCAGGAGCTCTTTTAGTTTTGGTTCATCCATGCAGGTGACACGAAGATAGGCTAAGAGGTCAGAGGTAACTGGTTGTGGACCGGGACGGAGTTGAAATGGGATAACGGGAATCAGCGCAAGGGCCAACACTTTGGTCTTAAGGGAAAACAAGGGGTCACTCCTGCTGACACCAAGTTTGAGGTCGTAACAGTCGAACAGGTTGTCGGGGTAAACGAAACCATTGTGGAGAAGAAGTTGCGAATTTGGACGGGAGCCGTAGAAAATAAAGATCTGCTCGTCCTGTTTGAAGTCGTCCATTGCATAGCATTCGCTGCAATTCTTGGCCACGTCAAAGTCCGTAGAGAGCTTCCCATTGCGATGGTTGCACATGTCCCAAAGGGGGATAAGAGCATACAACATTTGCTTGCCGTCAGGAGATGGAACTTGGTTCAGTCGGGTTGTTACAGACGAGACAGCCCATCTATTAAAAACACAAAAGAAAAACATACAATTTCAGATGATTTACATAAAAAAACTAAAAACATCTTGAATCATTTCAAAGAAGTCATACATACAAGACAAAAAAGAAAGACAAGCGACCATAAAAAGAAACTATCCTACAAAAAAATGAACAAAAAACTATACTACAAAAAAAAAAAAAAAAAAAAAAAAAAAATATGCTACAAAAAAAAGAACAAAAAACTATGTTACAAAAAAAAAAAAAAGAAAAACTATACTACAAAAAAAAGAACAAAAAACTATACTACAAAAAAAGAACAAAAAACTATACTACAAAAAAAGAACAAAAAACTATACTACAAAAAAAGAACAAAAAACTATACTACAAAAAAAGAACAAAAAACTATACTACAAAAAAGAACAAAAAACTATAGTCCAAAAAAAGAACAAAAAACTATAGTCCAAAAAAAGAACAAAAAACTATACTACAAAAAAAAAAGAACAAAAAACTATACTACAAAAAAAGAACAAAAAACTATGCTACTAAAAAAAAGAAATAAAAACTATGATACTAAAAAAAAGAAATAAAAACTATGATACTAAAAAAAAGAACAAAAAACTATGCTACTAAAAAAAGAACAAAAAATTATACTACAAAAGAAAACAGAAAACTATACTACAAAAAAAAGAAAACTATACTACAAAAAAAAGAAAACTATACTACAAAAAAAAGAAAACTATACTACAAAAAAAAAGAAAACTACGAGAGAACGAAAAACTATACTACAAAAAAAACTATACAAAAAGAATAAAAACTATACTACAAAAAAAAAGAAAAACTATACTACAAAAAAACAAAAAACTATACTACAAAAAAACAAAAAAACTATACTACAAAAAAACAAAAACTATACTACAAAAAAACAAAAAACTATACTACAAAAAAAACAAAAAAATATACAAAAAAAACAAAAAACTATACTACAAAAAAAAAAAAAAACTATACTACAAAAAAAAAAACAAAAAACTATACTACAAAAAAAAAAACAAAAAACTATACTACAAAAAAAAAACAAAAAACTATACTACAAAAAAAAAAAACAAAAAACTATACTACAAAAAAAAAAAAAAACTATACTACAAAAAAAAACAAAAAAACTATACTACAAAAAAAAAAAAAAAACTATACTACAAAAGAAGAACAAAAAACTATACTACAAAAAAAGAACAAAAAACTATACTACAAAAAAAGAACAAAAACTATACTACAAAAAAAGAAAAAACTATACTACAAAAAAAGAAAAAACTATACTACAAAAAAAGAAAAAACTATACTACAAAAAAAAAAAGAAAAAACTATACTACAAAAAAGAACAAAAAACTATACTACAAAAAAGAACAAAAAACTATACTACAAAAAAAAAGAACAAAAAACTATACTACAAAAAAAAAGAACAAAAAACTATACTACAAAAAAAGAACAAAAAACTATACTACAAAAAAAACAAAAAAAACTATACTACAAAAAAAGAACAAACTATACTACAAAAAAAAGAACAAAAACTATACTACTAAAAAAAGAACAAAAAATTATACTACAAAAGAAAACAAAACTATACTACAAAAAAAAGAAAACTATACTACAAAAAAAGAACAAAAAACTATACTACAAAAAAACTATACAAAAAGAACAAAAAACTATACTACAAAAAAAAAGAAAAACTATACTACAAAAAAAAAGAATAAAAAACTATACTAAAAAAAAAAGAATAAAAAACTATACTACAAAAAAAAAAGAACAAAAAACTATACTACAAAAAAAGAACAAAAAACTATACTACAAAAAAACAAAAAAAAAACTATGCTACAAAAAAAAAGAACAAAAAACTATGCTACTAATAAAGAACAAAATACTATACTACAAAAAAAAGAACAAAAAACTATACTACAAAAAAAAAAGAACAAAAAACTATACTACAAAAAAAAAAGAACAAAAAACTATACTACAAAAAAAAAAGAACAAAAAACTATACTACAAAAAAAGAACAAAAAACTATACTACAAAAAAAAAGAACAAAAAACTATACTACAAAAAAAGAACAAAAAACTATACTACAAAAAAAGAACAAAAAACTATACTACAAAAAAAGAACAAAAAACTATACTACAAAAAAAGAACAAAAAAACAAAAAAGTATTACAAAAAAAACAAACTATAATATAAATGCAGGACATAAAACATGGTATAATACCATGTAACAAATCTATATATATATATATATATATAAACCAAAATGTTTGTTTGTGTGTGTGTGCGTTTTCATGTATGTCCTAGAAAGGCTTTTTTATCGGTCGGCTCACAACTTCTTAAAACCTTTTATATCACGTCTAAATCATAATATCTACCAGCTAACAACGGGGGGGGGGGTCGCCTGTCTATTTAATTTGCTGAAACTACTACAAAAAACAAAACCTATATTAAAAAAAAAAAAAAAAATGCAAGACTATTATCTTCATCTTTTTTAGATTTTGCTTCAAAATTTGGCCAACTATTCCTCTGGCCTTTGTCACGTGCTGAGGATGCAGTTAGGAGATTCAGAGTTACCACCTGACGAAGGCCAGAAGAATAGTTGGCCGAAATGTCATGAAACAATATCTAAAAAGATGAGGATAATAGTCCGCAATAAGTAAATTAATAAAACATGGTATAATACCATATAAAAATATAATATAAAATGTATTGTGTGTGTGTGTATATATATATATGATGATGAACGACGAGTGTCCTGCACCGTATAACTGGACCTCCACTGCCTTGTGTGCCAAGGTGTTTTTAACCAAAGGCTAAGGGTGAGGTAACCCTGACAAAAACCTCCAGAGGAGCTTAAGCCCTGTAAGCTATGGCATACATGTCCCACCGGCGCGTGGAATATGCTCTGGTGCCCAGCGACCTAAGTTCCAGTCATGGATCAAATGGCATGGTGGGTGGAGAGGGCTCTGTAAGCCGTAGTAAAGGCAACCTCCCTAAAAGAAGGAAAACTCTGATATAAAACCTGCGATGACTGCTGCATCCAATGATGTTGACTTGCTCTTCTTTTTGGATCAATGTGGCAGTTGTTTAGAGAGTGGGATTGTCTCGGTGCAATGTCTTTCCCCACTATAACAATCCTCATGCACAGGCATTGCTCGATATAAATTAGATACACTTTTTACCATCTCGTGTATCTTTATAGCAAAAAAGGCTGGATGTAGTCTAAAACGGAAAAACATTCAATGAAGTTGAAAAATATGATTATAAACGTAAATGGCAATAAGGGAACTAGAATTTCCAGGGCATGGCCCGGCAGGTGTTTCAGAGTTCCACAGCCTGGACCCGGTCGTCATCATGCTACTGCGAGGAAATATATGGCAATGACCATCGGCTGTTGGAATGTGCGGACGCTGCTTGACTTGCCGTCAACAATAACGCGTCCAGAGTGTAGATCTGCTCTTGTATCTAAGGAACTTCAACGTTATGACATGGACATAGTTGCTCTGTCTGAGACCAGGCTGGCTGATGAGGGACAGTTTTCTGAGTTGGCTGGGGCCTACTCCATTTTCTGGAGTGGTAGAGCAGATGGATGTAAGAGGGAATCAGGCGTGGCTTTTGCTATAAAGGCATCAATTCTTTCTAGCCTGGAAGAACTTCTCTGTAGTGTGAGTGACCAGATCGTGACTATGAGGTTACCTCTGGTAAATGGTCGTTATACAACTTTTTTGAGTGTCTATGCACCCACTATGGACGCAACAGAAGATGAAAAGGTTGCTTTCTACCTTGCTTTGTGCAGTGTAGTTAGATGCATTCCCTCTGCTGATAAGATCTTCATTCTTGGAGATTTTAATGCTAGGGTGGGAAGAGATTTTGAAACCTGGGACGTGCTGGGTAAACACGGAGTGGGCAAGTGTAATAGCAATGGTCTGATGTTGTTGCAGTTTTGTTCAGAGATGGGTTTTAAAATTGGTAACACCGTGTTCCAGTAAAAGGACAAATACAAGATGCATCCTGGTTCCAAAAAAATGGCACTTGATAGACTGTGTGTTAGTCAGAAAATGTGAGATGAAGGATATCTGCAGTGTTCGTGTCATGCGAGGTGCAGAGTGCTGGACCGACCACCGGTTGGTCCGTGCAAAGATTAAGTGTGTTGTGAAACCCAAGATGAGGGGAGCTAGTGTGGCTATCCCAAAGTGACTTAATGTTGCCCGTCTAAAGGACAATATTGTGAGGGAGAAACTAGTTAAAGAGATGGAAGAGATTGATTGTGAAAATACTTGACCTGCTTTTAAGGAATCTGTCTATGAGGTATGTGAGAGTATTAGGTTATTGTGAGCGTAAACATCAGGATTGGTTCAATGAGAATGATACTGAAATTCAGGCTCTGCTTGATTCAAAGGCCAGGGCATTGCACGCTTATCTCGGGGGTGGTTTGACGGATGGTGAGCAAGATCGATTGAGGGACAAGTTTAAGGCAATCAAGCACGAGGTGCAGAGGAGGTTGCGTAACATGCAGGATGAATGGTGGAGGCAGAAAGCTGAGGAAATACAGCTCGCCTCGGATTCGAACAACACCAAAGTCTTATACAGCCTACTGCGCATGGTTTACAGACCATCCAGATCGCCTATCACTCCTCTGCGCTCGAAAGATGGTGGGGATCTTCTTCGGGACCCTACCGACATTCTTCATAGATAGAGGGAGCATTTCGATGCCCTCCTCAACAGACCTTCTTACGTTGATCAGGAGTTCATTAGGTCGATTCCTAGCAATCCGGTCAAGGATATCTTGGCAGAGGTTCCTTCTCTCCAGGAGGTTGAAACAGCTGTCCATAAGCTGAACAATGGAAAATCTCCTGACATGAATGGTTTGCATGCGGAGATCTTTAAATGTTCTGGCCCCAAGATGATGCAACACTTAGCAGAATTGTTGCAGACTGCTTGGCGAGATGAGTGCATTCTGCAGGATTGGCGGGATGCATTGATGGTAGTGCTATACAAGGGGAAGGGTAGCAGAGATGAATGTGGAAACTATCGGGGCATCTCTTTGCTGTCAGTAGTCGGTAAGGTGCTCTGTAGGATAATGCTAGACAGAATGCTGGAGCATATTGCTGAAGATGTTTTGCCTGAGTCGCAGTGTGGTTTCAGAAGATGTCGAGGGACAGTGGATATGATTTTTACAGCCAGGCAACTACAGGAGAAATGTATAGAACAGCAAAAGGGACTGTATCAGGTGTTCATCGATTTAACTAAGGCCTTTGATACAGTCAATAGGGATGCTTTGTGAGAGATTTTGAAAAGGCTTGACTGTCGTAACCATATTAAAACTATTCCAGGATGATATGAAGGCTGTGATCAACGTTGGGGGAAAGCTGGCTGATCCTATCTCAGTAGAAAATGGTGTTAAGCAGGGAGACATTCCAGCACACACACTCTTTGCGTTGTATTTCACCAGGGTCTTTTGGATGGCATTGGGGGGGGGGCTCTGATGGTGTCTATATTCGTTACCGAACTACTGGGGGGTTGTTCAACATTAGGCGCTTCAATGCAAATAAATGGTTCCCATTCTGTGTCTAGAAGTAAGCCATGTTTAGTTTCAGAACAGTTTCCAATGGTTCGTTGTTCTACAAGTCCTGAGAGGTGACTGGTTTGCAGTAGACAGAACAGTTTCCGATGGTTCGTTGTTCTACACAAGTCCTGAGAGGTGACTGGTTTGCAGTAGATAGAACAGTTTCCAATGGTTCGTTGTTCTACAAGTCCTGAGAGGTGACTGGTTTGCAGTAGACAACAGTTTCCAATGGTTCGTTGTTCTACAAGTCCTGAGAGGTGACTGGTTTGCAGTAGACAGAACAGTTTCCGAAGGTTTGTTGTTCTAAACAAGTCCTGGGAGGTGACTGGTTCGCAGTAGACAGTTCTCGAGTTGGAATCCACAGAGCAAAAGATTCTTCCCGTGTTGACACGAAGAGAACATATGCAAAATTGCTACAGAAAGGTTTAATATTTATGGAGCAATTCTGGTTTCTGATTGGTTGGTAGCAGAATGGGAATTAATTTGATTCGTCAGTTCCTAGCAGCATCATACCCCATTATACTCTGGTAGGATGGGATGTGTCTCCTAGCGGCTTCGGCTGCAGGGAGATAGGGTAGAAGTACTCGTCAAGGATCCGTTAATTGACTCTCAGCCCAACAGGTGAGGGGCCTGTCAGACTGAGGTACACTGCCTCCCAGGCTTTGCCACTGGGTTTTCCGGTGGAGTAAGTTCATCACTTACTGTCTGAGGTGCCCCAACCGGGGAATGCCAACAGGGTTACTCAGGCAATTTTTCCAATTGCAGAAGTGCCCCTCCTTTAGGGGAGCCTGCTTAGTTCCCCACTGGTTAAATTTAATGCATCAAAAACTAAGTTTCTCTCCTTTCATCATAATCAGCCTCAATTGAAATGAATGGCTCTCGTCAAAGACCAGTAAGACTAGGATCCTTGATTCGATTTTCAAAATGTATTCAGGGTTTGGATATCTATCTTTACAAAACAAAACACCCAGTCCTGCTGGGAAAGCGTCATCACCTGACGAAACTGAGTTGTTGCTATTTGGGCACAAACTTGACCGTGATGTGAAGTTGAGGCCGATGGAATTTTGTTTTTCTCAAAGAAAACAGTCTGTCAAGGCTGTAATTCAACTTTGCCCTGTATGCAAAAGGATAAATTCTTTACATTTTGAAGCACAAACAGGCAGCAGTTGACTGCGCAAAGAGTTAATTCTGTCCATCCCAGTTGGGGTAGATTTTACTAGCAATACACATGAAAAAATTGAAATAGCTTAAAATATTTCAATATTGGTATACATAGAAAGAGCTTGATGAGCTAAGAAAGAATCTTTTTAACTTTTTAAAAATCTGATTAAAATTAAGGAAGTTGTGACTATTTTTGTGCCTCACACGTTTGGATATTTTTCCCTCTTTAAGACCATATGCGTTTCGTCACATTTTTTACACTACTTTTTCAATAAAAATGTCATATCTTTGTTAAAACACAAGACTAAGAAATGAAATTTACCATATAAGTGTATTTTTGTACAAGGAATCAGAATATGCAACTGAAAATATCCCAAAGTTCATGGTTTCCAAATAATCTGCAGTAAATGTGCATAAATATGCAGCAATTCCTTAAAAATGCCATGTATCCATAAACAGAAAAGAAGTTGGAGAACTCAAAGTTGAATTGTAATGTGCTTTATGAACAAAAAACTTAAATCTAAACATAAGACCATTTAAAAATGAATAGATTGCAATATTTCTTTGGTATTATTGTAGATCAACACCTTCTGTTTAACCCCACCCGACCCCTTCTGACCACCCCTCCAAAATTTGATTCTAACTTTTTAAGTAATTATGTATGAAATGCCATGAAAAACTTTAATGAAAGATAAACAAATTATTTTAGAATTGAATGTAAAATAATTCGGTTTTTTTCGTCCGTGTGTATTACTAATTTTACCGATCATTATGAGGTAAAGGTTAATGGAAAAGAAGCCAAACTGTACATTTTCTTGTTTACTTGTAAGAGCCTCCGAACAGTACGTTGGGGATTACTGCCCAATATGAATACTCTTCTGTTTACTGGCATTTGTCAGGTTCACAAATTTGTTGTACCTACAGACTAGCGGGACCTACGAAAATTCTACAGTGGACTCTTTCATATTTTTTATTTATTTTTTTAAATTTTTTTTTTTTTTTTTCATAGGCATAACCACTTATCAAGGCCCAGAGACCACTCGAGGAGAAGGGTTAAGAGTGTACAGTAGTCAATTGGACAATACAGTAATCGTTAGTAATGGAAATTCGGTAAATTTGTTAACAAGTGGAACGGCTCATCAAGAACTTGTTTACGTTGAACTTGAAGACAACCATATTTATTTTTTACTTATCAAGACCCGGAGGCCACTTGAGGATAAGGGTTAATGTGTATACATTAGTCAATGTGACTATAGCGTAGTATTCATATGGAAATTTTGTAAATTGGATTACTTAGGGGGACGGTTCATCAAGAATTTGTTTACTTTGGACTTGAAGACAATCAAATTGTTGTCAGCTGGAAAGCAGGAAAACGAAAGACAATTCCATTGGCGTGCAGTTCTAAGAAAGAAACTTTGTTCATGGAATCTACATTTAGGTTTAGGCATAGATAAAGAGTGGGGAAATTATTGATAGTGGTTTTGGTTAAACGAGCGTTTTTCGTGAAAGTTTGGCGAGGTGAGACCATAGATTGAAGCTCAGATGAGCACTTGCCATGAAAATAACGATAAAGCAGAGACAGTCTCTTTTGTGGGAAAGAGTTTACAGGGAAGAGAAAAGGACATCTCCCTCGCTAAGCTACAAAGTCTATTTTGAACTCTGTCAATGCAGGATAAGCTGCTTCTAGCAGCTCCTACCCAGATTTGGTAACAGTACTCCATCGTTGGCCATTTCGCCTGTCATGAGATGAACAAAACCCTGCCATCTAGACACCAGCTTAAAAGTCTCTCACCACCACCATGGGGCCCACTCGTCCATCTCACCCGGAACACATTTTTCTTTCTCTCCAACCATGTGCTGGTCTTTTTTCTTTTCATACAAGCCCGCACACACTTGCTAATTTGCATACGTACACAAAAGGCTACTGCTAATACCTTCGCTAGCCATCTATCCTTCGGCTGCTGATATTTTCACACGCGCTCATACACACTGTTACATGTGTGTTTTAATGAATTTTAAAGCGTTTATTCAGTTCAAAAAACAAGTAGTGCCAAGTTGGTAAGTTAAACCGACAAGACTGCCAAGAACATGCTGTCTTTGGAGTGTCAGTTATGATTCAAAACTTGAAAAATAAACAGAATACCGACAGAAATCCATCCAATAAGTGTCCCGTGACATTGGGTAAACTTCTATCAGTATTTTGTTTTGTTTTTATGTTTTAAGCGATTATTGAGACTTTCTAGTTGAATGTCTGATGTTGGCCATCTTGTCATTCTAACTTAATAACACGGCAATACTTGTATTTCAAAAATTTTTTTTTTTTTTTTTTTTTACATAGGCGTTACCACTTATCAAGGCCCAGAGGCCACTCGAAGATAAGAGTTAAAGAGTATACAGTAGTCAATGGAACAATATAGTAATCGTTTGGAAATTCGGTAAATTTGTAAACTAAATGGAACAGACCAGGATTTCTTCACGGAGCCCTGGGTCTCTGTGAGTGAGGCTGAGGGGCTCCGGAAGCCTTTTTTTTAAACAGGAATTTGAACAAATTAAATGGCTGCAGACATGTAATTGTTGATTTTTTTTTTTTTACTGGAAAAAGATAGGATACAAAACTACAGGTGTGAAGAGTTTCAGGACTTCAATATCCCATAGAAGCAAATTTGTCAACGTTTTAGTGGTTGCTCCGTTTAACTTTAACGTCAAGGAACCCGAAAATCATTAGTGTTAAAATTTGAAATTAATGTTTTTCACATTTATTTCAGAACTTATCTTAGTGCTCCGTGAAAAACCTTTGCCCTGCTGAGGGGGCTCCATGGGGTCCTGAAGTTTGGGAAACCCTGAAATAGACACTTTAAAATATGTTCAACCACAAAACTCATCCAAGAAAATAGAAAAGTAACTAATCTTGCCTTTGGTAACATTTATTTGTTATATATTCGAATCTTTCACCCCTTTTTTTTTTCGGTTGTTGGCAGACTTCAACACGCTCTCATAAAATGTGTTTTTCTGCTGTAAAATATGTTAAAAAAAAAAAAAAAATGGTTGAATAGCGATGCTTGAAAGATGCAGGCAGCAATCGGGGTTGCAAAAAAGAAATTCTCATTAAGCGACTCTCCTAACGGGGTCTGGTAATGTTACATATAGGAGTTTCATTGAGAGAGAGTCTTAGTGAGTGTGTTTGTCTTGAGAGAGAGAGAAGTTGTATAAGTTGATGTACGAGAGACTTAGAGATATTGTTCATGTTAGGAGAGATTCTTATATATTAAAAATGTTCATTCCTTAATTGTGTTTATGGAAGCAGAAGGGGAAGAAGCTCTTAGAGTGAAGTGATATTGTTCAGACAGTTCGGACATGATGATATTGAGACGTGTATGTAAAGACATAACACAAATATATAATACAATTCCACTTTACCTTTCTGTAAGAATCACAAGACAAGACGCGCTTTACAAAACACATAATGGTTTATTCTTCACGACCGGCCGTTCCATCACCAAGAATTCAAAGTCTCACATTTTTTCCTTGAAGTGACGTCTCGCTTCTAGATGTCTGAATCTCTCTGAGTTTTCTCACTGACTGTTTTCTAACTAAAGTTTTTCTCTATTCCTAGAACTTTCTATTTTCTGTGACGTCATACACATGTTAAAACATGTGCATTCTTTCACGTGTCCTGGACATACGTGTCCAAAACTTTTCCTATTTCTCAGTAACCTATTTTTCCAATATTTAAAAACATTATCTTATAAGCTGCATTCTTTCAATTTAAAATTTCATAACAAACTTGAGAGTTCACATTCTTTCCTTGAAATATTTATCTATATTCTAAACAAATGTTTGTTTTACATTTTTAAATTCTCACACGTAATCTATTTCTAAACTAGATTACGAGGTTCGAATTTCGCCTATGCCATTTCATTTTCATTTTAAATGAAATTCTCCATTTTTATACTTACATGAAAAGGGGACAGCCCTTATCATGTAACAGTAACAGAACTATCTAAAATTCCGGAGTGGAAGACTAACGGTCTGGTCTCTTTGATAACACAGTACAGACTGCAAGACATAGAGAGACCAACCCTGAATATATAGGTTGTAATCACCTCCCGCCCCTCCTACTCGATCCTGACTATAAATATCAGAAGTAGACAGACATTCAAGTTGGTTACAAATATCCCCCGAAGCTGAGCTTGCCAGATGTAAGTAACATTCATCCAACTCAGTTTTTTTTCCCAACAAGAAAAAGAAAAAAAATTCAAAAGGAAAAAAAAAATCATAAAACTGAAGCTCAGAAAAGAAATAAAATAATGTCCAATCCACTGTTTATAAGGTACATGGTATCCTCCTTGTCCCTTACAACATGCTATTGCTGATTACAATTTTAGGCAGGTAGCAGGCTTGGTCTTCCTCTACGTCGTTTTTGTGGTGTACACTCAGGACAGTACCATTTCTGTCTTCTTGGGGTGCCTCATCGATGCCAACACATTGAAAATGATACCATTCATCACATGAATCGCATCCAATCATGTCCTTATCTAATTGAGGAGCATTGCATATTGGACATAACCAGACAGGGTCTTCTGGAACGGAAGATAAACATGATGGCTCTGTCCCCATCAACAGCTGGCTCATTCACTGTGGGTTCGATAGAATCAGTGACCTCTGGTTCTGGAATATTATTAGGGGCCACAGAAAGCTCTAAAGGATACAGATGTTTCAATGAGTGGACTTCCACAAGACCATCTCCTCTCCTGACATGGGCAGATCTAACTACATTATCATTAACTCGTATAAGATCCACAATAGTTTCCAAAATCCAAAATGGTCTCGGTTTTAAGGGGCTCTTAACCAGAACCACATCATCCTTTTGAAGGCGATTCTCTGATCGCAATCGAGAGTGCCCCGGAGATTTCCGTCCCAGGTCCAAAAGGTATTTGTTGTACGACAACTTATGGAAATCCGCACACCATTGGTTCCTAGGCTCCATGATTCTGATCAGTCTCTCCCTGCTGGGTGGCACTGCCGTAGCAAGATCTCTCTGCCCCAATTGTAACAATAACCCAGGGCTCTTGTTGGGTTTCAAGAACATGTTGGGAGTGATAGCTGTAGCATTATTGTCTGCAGACACCTGGTATGTTAGAGGTCGATTGTTAACCGATCTCTGAATATCGGAGATCATGGGCACCAGTGTGAAATAATCCAATTTGCTCTTTTGCCAATGATCTTACATAGGCAGGTTTTTATGGTCTTGACGCAACGTTCCCAAGTTCCTCCATACAATGGTGAAAACAAGGGAATAGTATTAAGTCTCATGCCACACGAGCCAAATTTATCTTGATATTCGTTCATTAGAGAAATACGACCAAAAAGTTTTTCACTTCCAATAAAAGTTTTGGAGTTATCGCTATAGATAGCCATCGGAATCCCATATTGATTTGTGAAGCGAGCCAGAGCTTGAAAGAAGGACAGCACACTCATATCTGGAACCACCTCAATATGGACGGCTCTCACATTCTGGCAAGTGAAAACTAACAAATACATTTTTCTGTCAGAGATTCCCTCTTTCACCCAGACATGGCCAGTGAAGTCAATGCCTGTATGCTGGTAAGGCACTTCAAAATCAGCACGAGGAGCCGGTAGACTAGCCACGGCATTGGGAAGCACCGGTCCGGAATTGTATCGCTTGCATCTAGCACAAGATGCCAAAACCTTATTTACTGCTTGTCTACCTTGTGGAACCCAGTAGCCGTTCCGCCTCAATTCAGCCAAGGTTGCTCCGGTTCCCAAATGTGAACATTTCACATGACAGTCTACAACAATAAGTTTTGTAATTGGGTGATGTTTTCCAAGCAAAATGGGATTTTTTACCTCATACTCCAGATGTGAAGATCGGTCAAGTCTTCCCCTTGAGCGGATTAGTCCATCAGAATCTAGAAATAGATCCAAGGCACGAACTCGCATGGGTTCCTGGTTCCTCATAGGTTCCGTCAGATACTCAATCTCTGCAGGAAATTCCAGTCTCTGGAGTAATTTCAGCAAATAAACTGCGGCTTTGGAATTGTTGTCCCATTCACGCCCCAGTTTAATAGCTAAAAACTTGTAGACCAATAAGGTGACTCTCAGCAAACGAGAAAAGGTTGGATAGGTATGATAGAAGAGCATTCTTGGCCCATGACCAGTGAATAGTTCATCGAAGCAGGAGCCATCCGTCGGCAATGTTCATTTAAGCATGGTAACTCCTGTGCTGGTCACTGAAGGAGTCCTTCGCCTAGCCAAGAGAGACCAGTACACCAAAATTCAAAATTGGACAGAAACCGCATCGTTAATCCTCTCAGTATCATATCAGCTGGATTATGCGTCGTGGCCACATATTTAAAAATAGGCTTTAGTTCATATTGTGATTCCAACTCGCGATTCATCAGTAAAATATCCTTCAATCAGTTTTTAGCAAAAATGTTTTTGCTGGCCATAGATTGTGACAACAGCCAAGACAACACTACCTGGGCATCGGTGGCCACGTACAACCTAGCTAGAATAAACTGCTCATAATTATTCAGGATGGTTAGCAGGAATTTTAGTGCAAGATAAACTGCCATTAGCTCTAACACAGGCAGACTTTTTTCCTTCATTGGGGCAACCTTTACCTTAGCGAATAGCAAGTAAGATCGGCAGTCTTGCACCACGTATGCTGCAAATCCATAGGCTTCCTTAAATGCATCACAAAAGATGTACAGGTCACCAGGTTGTCCCGCAACAAGGGCCTGTCTATCAAAATGAAGATCACTTAACCTTGACAGGTCCTTATAAAGTTCTTTCCAACCACTCAAAATCTCAGGAGGAAGAGGATCATCTCAACCAAAATGATTCTTCCACATAATCCTAATAAGCACATGACTTTGGACTGTAACCGGGAGGCAGAGAGACAGTGGGTCGAATAGTTTAGAAGCTTCAGAAAGGATCCTTCTCTTCGTTGAGGCACCAGGATCACACTGAATAGGTGCCACATGCAGTTTTTCTGAAAGAGGATTGTATTGATACCCCAATACCCTCTCCCATTCCTTGTCGTGTACAGTTAGCGTACCATCACTTTTCATCCTATCTCGGAGGGCGTCAACATTTGTGTTACATGACTGGATAATAAATCCTCCCTCCCGCAGACGTTTCTTTGTAAGGGAATATAGTTCGACAAGTTTGTGCGGATCTGCTTCAGCTCTAACAAGGTTGTCCACATAAAATCGTGTTTCCATCTTCCGATAATCATCCAATCGACACTGAGCTGCATGAAATTTAAGAATACACCCCAATATGAATGGGCTGGCAGTGAACCCAAAAATCAACGTTGAGTATCTAAAACAGCGAAGATGATCTCCGTCCTTGATGAAGAAACAGAACCTGTTCTTGTCAGCTTCCAGGCTGAGATGTATCATTAAGAATGCCTTTCGAATGTCCGTCAACAGAATATAGTTATTAGCTCTGAAGCTCATCAACAAATTTAGCATGTCTCCTGTGAGGTCGATGCCAGAGTAAGCAGCTTCATTAAGGGACATTCTGTTACCAGTCTTCAAGCTACAATTGAAAACAGGACGGATCTTGGTCATAGCTGTAGGGTCATGCTTAACAACTGGCCGATGTGGTATCCATACATAATTCCGAAATCCGTAGACGGGTACAAAGATCTTCTCAATTATACCTCCTGCTCCTGTTGCCAGAACACTTCCAAGTAGTCCTGATATGTATTATTTTTTATCAGGTCCTTAGTCACCCGGTCCAAGATACGTAAAGAGACAGCATGATTAGTCGGGACTCTGGCTAACTTGTCAACATGCCAGGGAAGCTCCACATAGTATGTGCCATCTTTGAACTCTATGGCATTTTGAAAGCACCTTATCTGCTCTTGATCATAGTCAGAGAAGGTATTTTCATCATGTATTTCCAAAGATTCCAGGTTGAACATCTGTTCCAACCCCCTCTGTACTTCACTATCAGGGAAGAACTCGGCCAAGGGGTCTAGGTATGTGGGTTGGCTCTCAAGAACAAAACACAGGTGGGAGGAATGCACTTGTGGAGTCTGCATCATTACCGAGTTAAACGAGAGGTGTCTACCTCATAGGGAGTTTGATCCTCAGAGAAGAAGGATTCCACAGTTCCAAATGGAACAACACCTGCTGGTGTGGAGAAGGACCATCTCTTCAGACAAGGAACAAGTTGAAAGGCCGCAATTGATGTAGGAGGTCCAAACTGATAATACCTTTGGTTGGTATGAAGTCCAAGCCAGTTTCAAATTTCCCGGCCGGGGAACATTTAACATCCTGGAAGGCATCTAACAAGAGTTCCAAATTTGTTAGTCGGACAAATCGATCATCTCGGCTACGAAAACATGAGATGTCACTGGATTTCCACAACCCAAATTGATTTCCAGAGCCACTTCTTTGAAACTTCTATCACATTCGCCAAGCAGGGTGGATAACCTAATCTGGCAATCCATTCCAATTGTCTCTGTTGAGCCCAAGCCATGCAGTACATCAGCAGACGGATATGACCTCCCACTGCCTGTGTCCAGGAGGCAATTGATTGCAATAGACTTCCTTCCCCTGCTGAAAGGCACAAACAAAATGGGGGGCAAGCTTCGTGTGTCTATATGGAATGATAAGGTAGTCTTGGGTCTCCGTGCCACTCTCCGAGAAGAACTCCTTCCACTATCAAATGAAGTACTGGCAGAGGTGCCGACCTTGACCTGTAGTCGTTTAATTGCCTCCCCGGTGAGCTCCAATATGGAAGACAAGGATCGTATGCGGCTCCCCGTCAGCCCAATCATTTCCCCCTTTAGCTCCTTAGGAAACTTCAAAAACAGAATCTTGGTCATTAAACAAGCTCCACCTTAATTATTCACAGAAAAGTCACAGGAATAAGCGTTTCCAAGCTCCTCCAAGAGGGAAGCTGTCCTGGAAATAAACTCGCCAAAATCCGAGTAGGAGATTTCCTTCCTTGGTGTATAATCAAGTATGTCTTGGAATATTTGATCAATGATCTCATCGATATTTAAATATTCCTTTTTCAGTAAAGCAAGGGCACGTTGATAATTTGCATCTGTGCAGCTCAGATGGTTGATTAGCCTCAAGGCTCTGTCCGTAAGGGAGCATTTTAAGAAATTTAAACGCTCAGCGTCATTAGCCATACCAACCAGATAGTTTTCGAATCTTGACAAAAAATTCTGGAAACTCATATGATCGGTAGACATCTCAGAACCACCAAATGTGGGTCCAGTGATCTGTATCTGTGGAGGTTTAACTACAAAGGAAGCTGAACTTCTTCCTGATGTCGAAAGAGTTGTATCCATAAAAGAACTGGCAGTAGGTGCAGCGAAGGAATCATCCAATTCACCCAATTCTATATGGTATTCCAGGAGTTGTGATGCCCAACTAACTTCTGTTTCCAGTACATCCGTCTCTGGAATTTCAGCTAATTCTAGCTTAGTGACGCATACTTCCATTTCATGAATATACTCCAAAATATCCTTCCGGAAGGTGCGTGTGGGGTCACTCTATCTCCATGACACAGCTTCAACCGTTCCTCAACCTTTATCTTAAGTACAGTCATCCGCTGAAGGATCTGTTCCCTGGAAACTTCCATGCTGAATAACGAGTTGATCAATTATGTCACAGGTCAGCGAAAAAGAATAATTCTTAAAATTTTTTTTGCAATTTGTTAAAAAAAAAGGTTGAAGGGCGATGCTTAGAAGGTGCAGGCAGCAATCGGTGTTGCAAAAAAGAAATGCTCTTTAAGCGACCCGCCTAACGGTGGGTCTGGTAACAGAACTATCTAAAATTCCGGAGTAGAAGACTAACGGTCTGGTCTCTTTGATAACACAGTACAGACTGCAAGACATAGAAAGACCAACCCTGAATATATAGGTTGTAATCACCTCCCACCCCTCCTACTCAATCCTGACTATAAATATCAGAAGTAGATAGGCATTCAAGTTGGTTACAATATCCCCCCGAAGCTGAGCTTGCCAGTAACACTCATCCAACTCATTTTTTTTTTTTTCACAAATAAAAACTACTTGATGAAATTAAATGAAATTTTGGGTTTGTATTACTGTACACAGATTCGAAAAAGTTGTCAAAAAACAAATATATAACAAATAAATGTTATCAAAGGCAAGATAAGTTACTTTTCTGCCAAACTGGATATATTTTTTGTGTTTTTATTCAATGTAACATATTTATTCAGCTCGAAAAACATAGTGTTTACCGATGTATTCGAAAATTCAAGATGGCGTCTCACACTCTCTTTAACACCGTAAGTATGGAAAAAGGTGTTATAAATAAAAAATTATAAAAAATACTATTAAAAACCCGCCGAATATATGTCAACCTATGTCACGGTAACATATATTGAGCGAGTTTTTAACAGTATTTTATCTGGTTTTTTATTTATAACATCTTTTCCCACACTTACCGTGTTAAAGAGAGAATAAGATGCCATCTTGAATGTTCCAATACATCGGTAAACACTGTATGGTTTTCGAGCTGAATAAACATGTTACATTGAATAAAAACACGAAAAATATATCCAGTTGGGTAGAAAAGTAACTTATCTTGCCTTTGATAACATTTATTTGTTATATATTTGTTTTTTGACAACTTTTTCGAATCTATGTGTACAGTAATACAAACCCGGCTTTATAAACAAAGATGTGCGACTCTTAACGAAAACCGAAATGATAACGTTATTATTTAGAAACCCACTCTTAACATGGGGAGGGTGTTTTGTAACTATTCTGTATTTTTCCTTAATATAATTAACAAAAGATATTGAAAAACTTTAAATTTAGAAAATACTATATATTTTTTAAACAACGCGCGCGACACCGTCTCTGCATAAGTTATTTGTTAGGTATGTTTTACAATGGACAACAGAACGAAAACGTAGTAAAGAATCAAATATATAACAAATAAATATGGTACTAGTGCAGAGAGTGATCCGCTCGGACGTAAATAATAACGTTATTATTTTAAAATCCATTCTTAACATGGGGAGGGTGTTTTGTACCTATTTTATACTTCAACCTTACAATTGAATAAAAAAAAACATAAAACTTTAATTAAACTTGGAAATACGATTTAAAATATAGCGCGGATCGGATCACTCTCTGCACTCTGCACTAACACCAATAAATATTACCAAAGGCAAGATAAGTTTCTCTTCTACCTACCTGGATAAGTTTTGGATGTTTTAACTGACTTTAAATTGTTTGGTGGAGCGGCGCCGGAGCGCTTAAGTTGAAACAAAAACAAATATGGCGCCATGATGCTCTCTCTTTCTCTCTCACAATCGATAAATTGCACAAGCACCAGCAACTTCAACTTACCTATAACTGTCATAAGTGAACCCGTCTCTCAAAAGTGGGACCTTGCTGGCAAAATGGTTGTTCTGGAAGCGTTTATAAAAATAGGCATATTGTCTGGCAATACTCTGGAAATGGTTGAGGGCGTCTGTCAGAACGGGGGAGCCCTTCAACAACTTTAATTCTTCCAGAGAGAAATACAAAGTCGTGTTATAAGTCGAGGGCAAGCTTTTGATGTATGGCTGCCAGAAAGAATTCGGGTTTTTCGATTCGTTCAACAAATACATCACTAAGACGACATTCGGCATCGCTCGCAGAATTTGGTCCTCTTCTATTAAAGGACCCATCTGCGAATTTCGGGCAGACTCGACGCTCATTATGATTTTCCGGGGGATAGATAAAAGCAAGTCGTCTTTCTTGATGTCGGCCGTGGCCTTTAGACCGTACCCGTAGCCGGGGAATTCCTCTATGGCAATCAGCGAATGGTCAACTCCGTTATCTTTAAGCCATTTTAAAAAGGGTGGCCATTCTTCGGCTCTGTCATGGTCTTCGGTGCTGGACAAGTTCTTCTGACAGTCTCGGATATTTTCTACCAGATTATAAATTTCGAGAAAGTCGTCCCATTCTCTGGCACCAGAGCTGATCGGCTCGATGCATTTTTCTAATAACTGATTGCAGAGTTCCAAGATTTCCTTCTTGGTAGGCCGATCAAGAGAAGGGGGTTTTGTAGTTTGGCCGGACTTTTTATTTGATTTACCCATTTTCTTTTTTGGAAAAAAAAAAAAAAAAAGTTTGTGCGTGTGTAGTTATAAAAACTTAAGTTTTGTTAATAGTTTCGGCGTAGGATTTTCTTTTTGTTAAGAAATATATGACAACTTTTCTTTTTTTAGTCCAGGTTCGTAGTTCTTTTTGGTGTTTTTTAACCTGTAAGCATTAGCTTTCGTTTGATGCGTATAGTTGTGATTGTAGGGGGAAAAAAAACAAAAAAACAAGAGTCCGTGCGTGGTGAGTCGTGAGTGCCTTTCAAAAGTTAACTTCTGTTGGGAGTGTCGCTATATAAAATGTTAAATATTATAAACAATAATTAATAAATAAATAAATATATAACTATTTGCTTTGTTGTCAGTAGTTCTTTCTGGTCTTATCTACACCTCTTCCAACTTTTTATATATATTTTTTTTTCTGCGTATATTTAAGAATAAACCCCTAAGTAGTAGAGGTAGTTGATGAGCTAACTGTAGTTGAGATCCTATTTAATACAGAGTTATCTGCCCTTTTAAAGGCATAGAGAAGAGGAAGAAGAAGAAAAAAGAAGGGGGATGAGGAGGAAAAAAAAGAAATGAAAGAAACAAAAAAAAAAATCCAAGTTTTTTAAGACGAGCGCTGATTGGTCAGTTTAAAGAAAGAACCGACCAATCAGAAAAAGGCTTATTTATTTTCTTAGTAGCAGACGTCATTAGCAACATGTCGGCATCGGGCAAGATGACAGGAGTTCCTAAACGTCTACTCGCCTTATTTTGCCTTTCTCTCGCCATTTTCTGCGTGGACGGACGGATCCACCGCTTAAAACTTGAGGTACGATCTCTTCAAACCCTCAACAGTTTAATCTTTCCTTTATATTTTGAGTATTTTCTTTGTTATTTGTGTCTTTCGACCAGTTTAAGTGACACTGTCCTTCATTTTTTTTTTCATAAAAAATGCGTGCGTGTAAAATGGGGGTTCAGTTTTCAATTGATTTGAAGTAATAAATTGGACCCCCATTATATGTCCGGGCAGGATTACGCGTATTTATTAAATTTGCTTGTTTGGTCATAAAACGTCAAATTTTGTTTTTGTAGTTAAAAAAATAAATTTATTAAATGCTCTTTTTTGTAACTGTTTTAAACGTCCATTTTTTAAATTAAAAAAAAAGGAATCTTATTTGAAAATTTTTATTTAAAAATAAATAATGGTGGTCAATTTTGATGTTCATTTTTTTTTTTTATTTAAAAAATTTTTTATTGACAAACGCAAAAATTAATTCGATTTATTTTCTCTAAAAGAAAAAAAAATGACGTTTATTTATCTTAAAACAAACAATTATCTCTAAAAATCGGTTCTTTATATGTGGACTTCTAAATAATCCTGAAATTAATAACAAAACATTGAAACAATTTCAGTTTTTTAAAAAGATTTTACGTGTTATAAATTTGCATGTTTTTTACTCGTTTTTTTTTATCGACGCTCATATTCTGAAAAACGTTTAAATTACAGGATTAAAAAAAAATAAATTAATAATTAATAAACTGCTTATGCACTTATGTTACCGTGATTATATTATATTATTTATATATATATATATATATATATATATATAATTTTTTTTTTTTTTTTTTTACGACCTGCCCCAGCGTAGTATAAACACCCCCAACCACCCTCATGTTAAAAACAGCTTTCGGAATACCCCCCCCTCCTCCCCATATTAAATACGGCGTTCGGGGGAGGGTTATTACGAAAGCCATTCTTAACATGGGAAGGTTGGTGTTTATAATACGCTCGGGTACGTCATAAAAATTCACCATATTTTTTTTTTTTTAAATAGGTGCTTATTTTGGTATTATTATACAAACACCGTGACAGCGTTAGGGTTAGGGGTAGGGTTAATTCGCTGTCACGGTGTTTGTATAGTTTTACCCTTATTTTTTGGTATCGCGCTATTTTTAAATAGTTTTTTCAGGTTAAATTCAAGTTTCATAATATCTTTTTTTTTTTTTTTTTTTTTTTTTTTTTCATTAAATTGTACGGTGGAAGCCAAGAATAGTTGCAAAACACCACTCTTCCGCATGTTAAGAATGGCTTTCGAAATAACGTTATTTGAACGCGGTACCAAAAATACGAAAGTACATAAAAAAACAGTATTCTCAAGTTAAATTCAAGTTTTACGATCTTTTTTTTTTTTTTTTATATATATATATTAAATTGTTGAGTGAAAGTACAGAATAGTTACAAAACAGTAAACGCCCTCCCTATGTTAAGAATGGCTTTAGTAACGTTATTTCAGCACGGTAACATAAATGAATAAATACGAGTGATTTGTTAATCATGTAGTTCCACGACCCATCTAATTTTATAGAAAGCGTACAGACAATAGCTCAAAAATTATATAATTAAAAAAAAAAAAAAAGAGGGGGGGGGCCACTTGTGCAGTTTACGGACCATGCTATTCCAAGAATGGGATTTTCAAATTAAATCGGTTATCTTTACCATTACTTCTTTTTTTTTTTTTTTTTTTTTTACTTTGGAAACCACTTATCCAGGCATAAAGGCCACTCGAGGATAAGGGTTAATGAATGTAAGGTGGTAGGGGTTTGTATTAGAAACTCACACAATATATGTCACTATAATACATACATATATTGGTTTCTAACAGTATTTTGTATAATTGGTACTAGTGCAGAAAGTGATCCGGACGTAAATAACGTTATTATTTAAAAAGCCATTCTTAACATGAGGAGGGTGTTTTGTACCTATTCTATACTTCAACCTTACAATTGAATAAAAAAAAAAACATATCATAAAACTTTAATTAAACTTGGAAATACGATTTTAAAAACATAGTGCGGACACTCTCTGCACTAGCACCGTATAATTTTTTAGTTTTAACTCATTTTTTCCAAACTTCATTAATTCAACAGCTAGTTCGCCACCATTTTCCCTGTTCAAATATATCAATAAACACTGCATGATTTTCGAACCGAAACTCCCAAACTTACCATGTTCAACAACGAGTATGCCACCATTTTGCTTTTTAAAATATATCGATAAACATTGTATGATTTTCGAACCGATTAAACGTTTTAAAGTGAGCAAAACCACTAAAAACTTTTCCAGGTAGGTAGAAGAGTAACTTATCTTGCCTTTGGTAACATTTTTTTTATATTATTTTTTAATTTTTTATTTATTTATTTATTTTTTTTTTACCACTTTTTCGCACATTTGTGGATTGTGATATAAACCCGATGGTAGTGTAGATTGGGTAAAATTCGATTATTTATGTGGACAGCTCAACAAGAACTTGTTTACATTGGATTTGAATGTTACCTTGTTGTATTAAACCAGGAAGCAGACCAATGAAACTGTGTTCCACAGGCAGACAGATCTGAGAAAGAAATTTTGTTTATGGAATCTGTGTTTAGATTTAGCCACAGATAGTGGGAGAAATCGTATATAGCCGAGTTTTTTTTTTTTTTTTTTGTGAAAGTTTGGTAAGGGGGGGGGCATAGATTAGAGCTCAGTAGATGATTTGAAAATCACCCCTTCTCGGGTACATGGTATCATAAAACAACCTAAACGCTTCAAAAGCATGTGGACTGATCTCATCCCGGCTGTGCTATTAAAAAAAATGCTCCGTTGAGGTTGTTCCAGTTCTCTCCAAACTTTACAACAAATGCCTTAACGAATCTTGTTTTCCTGACTGCTGGAAAACCGCTTCTGTGGTACCAATTTTCAAGAATTCTGGCGAAAGAACTGACCCATTAAATTATCGCCCCATTAGTCTTCTCCCGATTTTTCCCAAAATATTTGAGTCCATAATTAACCAAGTTCTAGTCCATCACTTTACAGCTGCTAAACTCCTGACCGACAAACGATATGGATTTAGGCAAGCCCGGTCTACAGGAGATATCCTAACTGTAATCTCTGAACGTATATACCATTCACTGGACAAAACAGGGGAGGGTAGAGCGGTAGTCCTCAGTATATCTAAGGCTTTTGACAGAGTATGGCACGATGGTCTTCTAAGCAAAATTAGATCATTATGGTATCACTAGAAGAATACATAATGTAATTAAATCCTTCTTAAGAGAAAAATTCAGGTTGTCCTCGATGGTTGTACATCTAAACAATATGATATAAATGCGGGAGTACTTCAGGGGTCTATCCTTGGACCTTTATTATTCCTGATATTCATAAATGACCTCCCTGACAAAATTGTTTCGGAGATGAGTATATTTGCTGATGACACCACTCTCTATAACATGCACCAGGGGAAAACAAATGAACACACATCTAAGGAAATGGCAGAAACACTAAATGAAGATCTCCAATCTGTAGTGGAATGGAGACAAAAATGGATGGTCACATTCAATGCTGCCAAGATTAAGCTTGTTACCTTCAATAACTACAAGAAACCTTCTCTACCACCAATAGCAATGGCCAAGGACACATTACCTGAAAGTACTTCCTTTAAACTCTTCGGCCTAACGTTTACAGGGAACATGAACTAGAATAGATATATTGAGAGCATTGCCAAAGCTGCTGCGAAGAAGGTTGGCTCCCTCTACCGTGCTAGAAAACTACTTACGCCTAAAAGTATCCTATACCTCTATAAGGCCACCATTCGCCCATGGAGTACTGTTGTCACATTTGGGCTGGTGCATCTGCTGCTTGTCTCTCACTCCTGGACAGGGTTCAAAAGAATTGCCAACCTGATAAGTCCTGAACTGTCATCTAGGCTTTAGCCTCTGTCTCATCAACGAAATCTTGCATCCCTCTGCCTGTTCTACAAGTAATTTAATGGCGAATGCTTTGACAAACTACAAGCACTTGTACCCCTTTGACGTCAATACCCCCGACTACGACAAACCCGACAAGCAGCTAAGTCCCACCCCTTCACAGTAGAGATCCCTAGGTGTAAGAAAGCCTTCTACTCCAATAGTTTCTTCAGAACTGCTAGACTTTGGAACTCCCTTCCAGGATTCTTCTTTCCCAACTGTACTGATATGCAAAAGTTCAAGTGTAATGTGAACAAACATCTTGCTACTCATCTCCCTTCATAATATCCTTGCAACCTATGTCTCTGATAGTAGCTCCATACTTCAACATGGTACTGTGCCTTGTTTGGGGTGAAAATTGAATTTAAAATAAAACGCTTGTTATGAAAGTAACGATAGAACATAGACAGGTGCACAATGTCTCTTCACTTCCGGTTGCCCCTCCCCATGTTAAGAATGGCTTTTCTGAATAATGTTATTTAGAAAAGTAACTTAACGTGTGTGTGTGTGGGGGGGGGTCCTTCACCTATTCTCTACTTTCACCTAACAATTTCATAAACAAAACGCACCGTTAAAAAGCTCCGATGTCAAACCTGTGCCACTGACTTCATACATCTTGGCACCAAATGGGGGAGGAAGGCCTCAATTCTGGTCGATAACCTCCCTAGATCTGGTGACAAAATCAAATCACTGGTTTGCAAACCTAAATTGCTTAAGGAGTAGGTAGGCTCTGCCTACCAGCCAGTTTCCATACTCCTTCTTTGCCTATTAGCAAGGAGCAGAGGTGCGATAAAAGGGACTCCTTAGAGATGCTCAGTGCTTGGCCTTGTTTCCTGACTAGGGCAATGGATGCCACATTCCCTTCCCCTTGACTGGACATCTTAAGGGTGCTTGTTTAGCAAGTGTATTAGCATGATTGGATTTGGCCAATTTTGTCCGACAGGTTTGAGGGTACCGGTTTAACAGTTTGTCTGCCTGTTGTATTCTGACTGACAGTACAGGAGTCCTAACTCTTTGGTAGTGCTTAAAGCGACTGCTCTATCATCAGTTGTATAATATCGAGATGATTGTAGTGCCATGTCGCCCATAGAAAGGGACCCTGCACTCATGTCCGGTGCGCATTCCCAAGAATACATTCCTGAGGATGAGGAGTCGGCTGGTGGTCTACTTGAGTGGTATGTTGTTAGCAATGTACATCCACTTTGCCTAGCACTCCTCACCCTAAACTTAAATTATAAGAATGACAGTTCAATCCAAAATAACGATTAAACCAGACATACTCGAACAGTGTTTCGTCTCCTCCCTTGAGGCTCGCATTTACATATAACTTAGACGAGGTAGAATCATTTCTCCTAGCAAACTCCTCGGATATCTTAACGCTAAGTGAAACTAACTTGCACTCTGTTATCATCCCCTCTAACCACTTTAACATGTCTGGTTATCTTCGACTTTGTCGTAAGGTCTCTGACAGACACATGCATGGACTCGGAATCTATATTCATAACACCCTCCCATAAATCTAAACTAGAATCTGAAAACCAGGCCTTCATGTGCTTTAGACTAGTTTCACAACATAGCATAAGTTACTTTCTTTTTTCTTTTTTTTTTTTTGTCGCTCTCCCTCAATCCAGAACTCTACTCTAATCAATTATGTCTCTGACAGCAAAGATGTAGCACTCTCCTTAGATGCTAGCGCCCAAATACATGTATTTGGTGACTTTAATGTCCATCACAGTTATTGGCTTATTTTCTTTAACCACACTGACACAACCGATAGCATCACACATAACTTTTCTATATCCCATTCCTTGATACAGACACTAACGTTCCTGACCCGTCTCCCAGATCGTCAGGACCAGCAAGCCTCACTTCTGGACCTATTTCTGACCACAGCTCCTGAGGATTGTGTAACAAATGGCCATAGCCCTCTCGGGAATGCTGATCATGCTGTGATGATGATAGGCATCATCTTAAACTCTCGGCCTGAAGTTAAAAAGTCACTGCTCAAAACGACAAGGTACTACTACAATAAGGCTGCCTTGAATGCCATCAGAGATGCTCTGTGGGGAAATATCTTTTCTCTTCCTGCTGAATAGTGCTTAAATGATTGAATGGTTCAAAGCAGCAATTGAAGCATATTTCACACACCTAAGTTTTATAGCAAACCCCCACTCTCCTCAATGGTTTACTTCTACTTGCGCAACTGCCATTGCTCAAAGGCAGTATGCATACCACAGATTTATCTGATATAAGTCCGGTAAAAATAGACAAAAGTTTATAGAAGCTAGAAGTAATTGTAAGAAAGAAGTAGCCATAGCCAAGAAAGAATGTACTAAAACCACCAGAAAACGCTTTGAAGCACATAAATTAGGAATATATATTATTTTAATTGGAATTCATTATTGAGATGAGTATTATTTATATTAATTTTATTTATTGCGGACTATTATTCTCATCTTTATTAGTTGTTGTTTCACAACGTTTCGGCCAACTATTCCTCTGGCCTTCGTCAGGTGGTAACGGACGGATAGGAACTTCGAATCTCCTAACTGCATTCTCAGCAATCACTGCCATCCTTAGTTGTTGTCGTCTCCCCAGGATTTTGGCCAAGTAAGCCTCTGGCCGGCTTTGGCTAGGATCGAAACCGCTATCTTCAGACAATGCTCATCTGGAACCGTACAGATTCAACGTCTCTATCAATTGTGCCATGGGCCCCAAAGAAATTAGGAACTCATGACTTCTGGAAAATCTATAATATTGTAATAAATAATGGGAAATCAACAATTCCCTCGCTATTTAACGATCTTGAAGAAGGCTAACATGCTTGCCAATCGGTTTGCCTCCAACTCTAGTTTGGACCCAGCAAACCACTTCCTCTCAGATTTTCTTCTGTAGACAGACACCACACTAAATGATCTGAAAATCACCCCCTCTCAAATACGTGCTACCATTAAAAAAAACCTTGACACCTCAAAAGCATGTGGACCTCATCTCCTCCCTGCTGTATTATTAAAAAAAAATGCTCCACCGAGGTTGCTCCTGTTCTCTCCAAATTTTTCAATAAATGTCTTAACAAATCTTGCTTTCCTGACTGCTGGAAAACTGCTTCTGTGGTACCAGTTTACAAGAATTCTGGTGAAAGAACTGACCCATTAAATTATTGCCTCATTAGCCTCCTCCCTCTTTTCGTTAAAGTATTTGAGTCCATAATTAATCAAGCTTTAGTCCACTACCTCACAACTGCTAAATTTCTGTCTGACCAACAGTATGGGTTTAGATAAGCCCATTCTACTGTAGATATCTTAACTGTAATCTCTGAACATATATACTATGCACTGGATAAAGCAGGAGAGGCTAGGGTAGTAGCCCTTGATATATTTAAAGCTTTTGGCAGGGTATGGCATAATGGTCGTCTCATGAAAATCATATCCTATGGTATTACTGGACAAATACTTAACATAATAAAATCCTTCTTAAAAAAAGAGAAGAATCAAGGTTATCTTCAATGGTCATACGTCAAGACAATATGATATAAATGCGGGTGTACCTCAGGGATCGATCCTTGTATGACACTATCGTTTCCCCGGGGAGAGTTACTTGATTGAAGAACGTCCTGGGAACGCAACCAGCTCCCCTGGTGATTAAACACAATATCCAACCGAAAGGCACATGTTGGAAACATCAACAAAAACGGGTCGATGTATCGTCTGCTATAACCGGCTGGCATGGGTCGCTTCTTGTCTTCATTGCGTCGTCACAGGACTCTTCCCATCGTCAGCATTAATGGCATGCTGAAATTTAACGCTTATACAAAAATAGCAAACAAATGCATTTTTATAAAAATATAATTTAAGATTTAACAATGAGGAGAATATTTTCATAAAGACCAGTTGAAACCAGACGCATGCTATGTTGCGTCCGCCGACTCCAGAATGCAAGCGTCAACTGTTTAAAACAATAGAATTATATTTAATTCTCTCTTTCAACGAAGAAAAGGAGTGAGAGAGAGAGAGAGAGAGGGGGTGACATCCATACCTAACGTTTAAACATTGTTTTGTTTTTGTACCCATGAGTTCTTTCGGGTTTGACGTTTCAAATTCTAAGGTCTTATACAGTTTTGCCTTGGTTCAATATTATAAACAAACTGTCGTTCTTGGCTTGAGTCATAGAACATTTTCAAAATCACAAACACCTGCACCTCACAAGTGCGCAGACCAAGTTAGGCACAAAGTTTATTAATGTAGAAGCTCCCAGCTCCCTCAAAAGGGGCTACGTCATTGTATCACATTTGGATCTTTATTAATTTTGATCTTCATAAATGACCTCCCTAAAATTGTCTCTGAGATGGGTATATTTGCTGATGACACCACGCTCTATAACAGATATGAAGGGAAAACAAATGAACACATATCTAAAGCAATGGCATAAACACTAAAGGATGACCTCCAATCTGTAGTGGAATGGGGGACAAAAATGGATGGTCACATTCAATGCTGCCAAGATTAGGCTTCTTTTCTTTAATAATTACAAGAAACCTTCTCAACCACTAATAGCTATAGCTAATGATACATTACCTGAAAGTACTTTGTTCACACTCCTTGGCTTAACATTCACAGGGAACATGAGTTGGAATAGATACATTGAGGGCATTGCGAAGGCTGCTGCAAAGAAGGTGGCTTCTCTCTACCATGCTAGAAAGTTACTTACGCCTGAGAGTATCCTGTACGTCTACAAGGCCACCATTCGCCCAAGTATGGAGTATTGTTGCCACATTTGGGCCGGTGCATCTGCTACTAGTCTCTCCTTCTTAGAGTTCAAAAGAGAGTCAACAACCTAATAGGTCCCGCACTATCAGCTAGGCTTCAACCTCTGATTGCTCGACAAAATGTTGCCTCCTTCTGCCTGTTTTACAAGTATTTTACTAGTGGATGCTCTGCCGAACCATTAGCCCTTGTGCCCCCTCGGTGTAAATACCCCCAATAAACCCAACAATCAGCAAAATCCCACCCCTACACAGAAATCCTTAGATATAAGAAAGCCTTCTACTCTCCTAGTTTCTTTCCCAGAACTGCTAGACTTTGGAACTCCTTTCCGGGTTCCTGCTTCTCTGACTGTACTGACATGCAGAAGTTCAAGTATAATGTAAACAGGCATCTTGCTGCTCAACTCCCTACATAGTATCTCTACAAATTATATCTGATAGAGTAGTTCCCTACATCAAAATGGCACTATGTCTTGTTTGGTGTGAAAATGTAATAAAAAATAAAAATCAATTGAAAGGAGCAACCGGAAATAAAATGGAAACAATAATCATAAAATTGAATTTAGTGGATTTATTTTTTGTTGGTCCTTATGCCGAATACGAACTGTATTGAAATAATGGTATTTAGAAAGCCCTTCTTAACAGAGAAGGGGAATTAAAAGGGGGAGGATGAAAAAATAATTGCATAACAAATAACTCTTACCAAAGGCAAGATAAGTTATTCTTTTACATACCGGATAATTTTTTTGTGGTTTATTTTAAAGTGTTTTTTTTTTTTTTTTTTTTTTTTTTTTTTTAATTAAAAATTAAAGTATTGTTTAGCTTGTCTAGTTAGAACAAGAACAGCAATTCAGAAGTATAGGCGACCCTAAGTGCAACCGTATTAGTGTCGGGTTAAAACGTAGCCTCGATGTGAAAATGTTCCGATTAACCAACCGGACTTCCGGTTTTAGTTTTCAATAAATTTGTAAAATTGACATGAAAGAAAAAAAATGCGAAACTTTTGAACACGTTTTTGGTCCCCCTACAAAAGTAGGGTGAACCTGTAAATTCAACTTTGTCTGTTCAACCGTCTACACTTTTCTTAATAACTACGCCTTGGAATTAAAAAAATTTTTGCACAAACATTAAACATGATATGAATAAAAAAAGTAACAGAACAGATTTTCAAGGAAAACTCCGGTTGCCACCCTAGAGATCCTTTCAGGTTAAAATGGCTAAAGTTGACACTTTTGTGCTTATTAAAAAAAAAATTGATGCCTTGGATTTTCTAAAACTTTCTTAAACTGATTTCTATATAATTTTGTTTGTCTATATTTCACGATAACTCTTGGGTGTGCCCCAGGGGCTCTTTTAGAGCTAATAAAAACACTCCATTTTTGGGACTATTTTACACAGAAAATTTTGGATAAATATTGTATCTCTAGCAGTTTTGCATGGTGCTGAACTCAAATTCAAATATGTGAAGACCTTGGGGACTTTTGGAACTAAATGGGTGGTGGGGGGCAAATGATGGACTTAACCATTTCTTTTTATGCCTTGTTCGCTGTGCGCTCATGGGGGACCATGCATGCCTCACTTGTTTTTTGTGTAGTCAATATTTGCGGGCGGTTATCCTCAGCTTCATAGTTGTTGTTTCACCACGTTTCGGCCAACTCATCCTCTGGTCTTCTTCAGGTGATTAACCGCGATGGGATCCAAAAAAAAAAAAAAAAAAAGATAAATAAAATAAAAAAATAATATATAATACGTTATTTTATTTTCCACCTTAACATTTTCCTTTAAAATGACGATTTAATAGGTTTTCGGGGATGCTGAAAACGAATATCGCATTTAAATTTCCCGCAAATAAGTAGTTTTCCGGATATTAAGCAATGTAATTCCTTCTGTTAAAAGTGGTGGCCATTGTTTCTATTTACTTGCCTCCCCACGAGAACAGAATTAGACACAAGGTCGGTTTTTAATGTGGAGAAAATCCAGCTCCCCCAAAAAGGGGCACTCTGGATAGGCACAAAAAGTAAAAATTGTCTCAGTCATGAAGGATTTCTCCTCCACTGCCCGAAGCCACAAAAGGTGGAGTATAGTATCAGAACAGATACTACACTTTGTTCCTAGCCTAAAGGCAAAGTAATTTTTTTGTGCATATAACAATGGACACCACTTTTAACAGAATGGATTTAGATTGCTTAATATCTGGAAAACTACTTATTTGCAGAAAATTTAAATGAGATATTCGTCTTCAGCATACTCCAAAACCTATAAAAGTTGTTATTTTAAAAGAAAATTTTAAGGGTGGGAACCAAGTGAAAAATTACCTATTCTTTTTTTTTGTTGTTTAAAATAAATCTGTAAAATATAGTAAACTAAAACAAAAAGGGTAAATGTATAGTTTAGCGGCGTAAATTATTTGACAGACAAAAAATTATATAAACTATTTTTTATATAAAACACATTATTAGGTATGAAGGCTGAAATAAAACCAGAAAAAAAATTCATTTTATTATTTTTTTTATGATTTTTATTTAACTAAATGTATGACATTCGAGGCCGCCATATTGCTTTTAAAATTTGGCCTTTCTAAGGTTTGACAGGTTCGGCTTTTTTTAAGACCAAGTTTGGCCTTTTTTATGCTTTTTCATTACAAAAAAAAATGGTGGCCAAAAACGGTTCCATGCGTGGGCGGGTGTGTAGTAACGGCCACGGCCGCCACAACCCCCCCCCCCCCTCCATCGCCTAAAAACAGAATTTCTGTAAAATGTTAAACGGTATTCTACTCAGTAAATGTTGGTGCATTACTTACGGAAAAACGGTTAATTAAACTGCAGAAGCACTAATTAAACTACACAAGTTCTATAATTGAATACCCCCCTTAAAAAAAAAGAACGAAAAACATAAAAATGCTTTTATAAACCCGTTCGTGAAAACTTACTGACAGCATTATTTTAACTATTAAATGAGGTGAAAACTATTTTTAAAAAAAATTTCATGAAAAGTATTTGTTTTAATTAGTATTTAATGAGGTGATGACATTTTATAAAGAATGCCATTTAAAATGTCCGCTATGTATTCATGCGCCTTGTGAAAGGCAAGTGACTACGCGCGTGCGTGCATTTCAGTAAGAAACCGATCACGCATTGCGTAAACGAAGGCGGTGAAATGACGCAAAGTAGTCTCAGGGTCCAGTGGTTCATACCATGCCAACGGTAAATTTGCAATGGGTTTGATTATCGGATTCATTGTCAGTGACCTCAAATACTCCTAGGAAACCAAATTAGAGTGGTCAGTGTTCTGTTGTAGCGTAAGGTAATATTTACCAATGGTTTTATACGATAAGGTGTTTTGCAATTTCCTTAAAGTTAATGTCAGCTCCCTCTCTTTTTCGACATTTAATTTTATTTGCAACACTAAAAAGAGAAAATATAAGAACATGTTTTTTTTAAAAAAAGCGTGGAATTTGCTAAATATTTGAAGAATTCAGCGTTTATAAGGTGTGATGAAAAATTTTTTTTTTTTTTAACAGACTTCATATTAGGAACACATTTGCTAAATTTAAAAAAAATATTTCGAAATTACGAAATCACAGTGATAGTGGTTTGCGAAGAACAAAAATTGTGTAAGCATTAAGAATGTTTTTGTTTCTTATTTTATTTTTTTGTTATATATATGAGGAATTATTTCGAGTTAAACTCTATTGAGAAATACACATTTTGTATTGAGAAATGCACACCTTAAATATGCAAACATTAGGTAAAGTTATTCCATATGGCCCAAATGAGACGGCCATATTAGATAACTTGTTATTCTTTGCATAATGTTTGCATATTTCAATTGATTTTAACCCAAAAAGATTCATCACAAACATTTTTTTAATACACACAGAATTTTTTTTTTTCTCTTGCAAACCACTCAAGCTGTGATTTAGTGACTCTGTCGAAATATTTCATCCATAAAGTATGATAAATAAAATTTAGTTCTATCCTATTGCAAATAGGGTTGGAAAGTGGTACTGAGTAGTCAACACACTCAAGGAGGGACACTCAGACCTGCAAAAGTTGCCTGGGGAGCCCCGTTAGCATTCCCTGATACAGGCATTTTGGGCGATTAGCAATAAACTAACCCCTTCTCAAAGAGAAGGCAACAAAGCCTGGGAGTGTGAACCTCTTAGAACTGCACAGAACTAGCATCCTACCACAATCAACAAGGACCACGTCATTACAGGAATGGTTTAATCTCTGTTGATTTGGTGGGGGGTGGGGGCGGAGATAAACATCCCTACTTGAAGATTTTTCTAAGAAATGTTACTCTTCAATTTGTTGTGTGTATATATAAGAGAAAGAAAATTAAAACTGTAAAGTTCAACTTAGTTTTAATTTTCTTTCTCTTATAATAAGCTCTGCTCTCTATTACGTATTGAGCTTTTTTAATTCGGTTGGGATTACATTTTCTATATATAAAATCATCACCAATACAAAATCATCTAAGAACACCCCTGGATAGATAAAGTACATTTGTGTAAAATTTCAGAAATATTGACCCTGTCGTTTTGGAGTCCATGAGGAATGAACTCTCACAAAAAACTTTCAAAGTGCCTTTTATACATAATTTGTACACACATATCTCTACTTACGAGTCTGAAGCCGGATCTATACTATTCAAAACTATCGTACTTAATATGAAACTACTTCATACCTGGCACAGGACAGGATCAGTGTAGTATCTGTTTTTGTTACACTCAAGTTAAATTGTCTTTAGTCAATGGAGGGGGAGAACCCTTCTTTTACTAAGGCAATTTTATTTTTGTCTACTTCCAGTGCTTTTTTTAGAATATGATTGAACCATGATACTTTTCAATTTTAAAACTTTAATTGAAACCATTTTATAAAAATAATTTTATAAAATAAGCAGTAGGTTGTGTATAGTGCAATGTAGACTACAATGTATTGTGGACTAAGTTACTGTGAAGGGAGGCATGTGAAGCTTCCTTTCAGTGCACTGCTGTGGGTCCCTGACTAGAGCAGTGAATTGATTTGATTGAAAAATGTGCGATTTCCCAGATTTTGAGGATTCAATCCTGTACAACGTCAGATCTCCCTGCTAGTATATTATAAATCTTAATATATTTTTATTGGTGTTGCTGTTTGCATTTTTGGTATTAGTGCACTATCGTTCACATATGCCCTTTTCTTGATTAAACACTTCCGCAAACATGTCTTGCACATCGATTCTAAGGCTATTGAATTCGTCTCTTGGCATTAAATTAATGTTTGTTCAGGTGTGTGGATCATTTCTTCCAATTTATTCAAAAAGTCGTCTGCTTCCATTTCAAAATTCCAATTTTCTACTGACCAATCAAAATGCCAAATGATTTGAAAAATAAAAAATAAAACTACTCCTCTTCATTACCCCCCCCCCCAAATTACTTAAATATTTTTATTATACAAAAAAAACAAAAATCGACTTTTATTTTTTTACTAGCAGGGGTTACCCGGCGTTGCCTGAGTGTTTGGAGGTGTGTGTGTGTGGGGGGGGGGGGATCAAAACAACCCTGTTTAAAAAAATAAAACAAAAAAACAAAAAAAAAAACGTTGGCCGGGTGTTTGGAGGTGTAAAAGAAAAAAAAAAAAGTTTCAGTAGAAAGGTAGGCTTCAACCACGAACCTTTGAGGTGGAAAAGAAATGGAAAAAAAAACCCTGCGACCTAACCATTTCGACCACGGGAATAGATAAATTGATAAGTGTGTTAAGTTGATGTTTATAAAGTGAAATTAACAGGTACGAGAACATTAAGTCTCGTGATGTTTGACCTAATTTTGCGCTGGAAGCCAGTTTCTGTTTTCCCCACTACGCAGCGATCAAAAAACATCTCGAAAATAGCTTGTAAAAGTCGGGTAAATTAAAGATAGCTGTAACCAGAGTTCCTTAGTTGTAGATATTATTATTTAGACAGCATATAAAAAGTTTTAAGAACCGAGAATCACTGCCAAAAAAGCCTTTTGTAGACATACACAAAAAGCGAACACGCATACATACATACACACATTTTCGCTTTTATATATATATATATATAGATTTATTTTTTTCTAGCGTTTTAACATTTGATCAGCACTCGGGTCGTTGAGTAGTTCTCGTCAGCTACTGGTCAAGCCCGAGCCAACATCATGGAAATTCTGGTCAAAGGATTCGTAAGTACCAAATAATCCTGGTCCTTCATATGACCTTAAACTATATCCGATGGTGAGGCCCCAGCTTGTGGGCTTTGGGGAGTGTGGAGCCACTCTTTTATTACCATTGCTCCCAAGTCCATTCTGACCCAGAGTGGTAATATCTCTTAGGGTTCCAACTATGGGTTAAATAGAAACTGACTTGAAAAAAAAACAAACAAATATATTCTATTAAAAAATTTGTTCTTCAAAATCACTGGATTCGGCATTAAGTAACCTGAAAAGGGTTGATATGCCGTAAAACCAACCAACCAAATAATCCTCATCTCCAAAATTCAGAAACATAAAATTTTGGTTTGGGATACCTACAACAAGAAACCCTAAAAGCGAGGAAAGATAACGGCTAAAATTTGAAATAATTCATCCAGGAATTGTCTTTTATTCGTTGAAGAATTTGTACCTTTTATTTGCATTAATGTTTATTTCGTCAAGACAAAGTCTGAAATTTTCATTGCATCGGCGACACAGAAAATGACTTTTAGAGTTGAAATAGTTGCCAACCTTGCTTATTTGTGTCAATGTAAATAGTTCTAATTTTTAATGACTCATTAATCATTCTGCTGGATGAATATGAAAAGTAGTGTTGGGACAATTATTCGGAATCGGTAATCGTAAAAATCGGAACTTTTTGGGGCATCGGAATTAGTATCAGAATCGGAAAAAAATTGTGCCTATTTCACAATTCCTTTATCTTTTTTGGTTTCGCTTATATACAAAAAAAAAACAAACACACGAAGATTAAAAAAAAAAAACACATAATGAGCACACACTAACACACATTTTTGCCTTTTCTAGATATAGATTAGATGTTTAATTTTTGGTCCCCTGACAAAAGGAGGGTGGACCTGTAAATTCACCCTTGTCCGTTCGTCTGTCCACACTTTTCTCAATAATTACGCGCTGGAATGTTTTGAAATTTTGCGCAAACATTAAACATGATATGAGTAAAAAAGTAACAAAACGGATTTTTCCGGGAAAACTTTGGTTGCCCTCCTGGAGGTGCCTTTCGGGCTAAAATGGCTAAAATTGACTCTTTTGTGCTTATTAAAAAAAATTGATGCCTTGGAGTTTAATAAAACTTTCTGAAAAGTTCTAACTAACTGATTTCTATATAATTTTGTTTGTCTATACTTCGCGATAACTCTTGGGTGTGCCCCCCAGGGGCTCTTTTAGGGCTAATAAAAACATTCCATTTTTTTTTTTTTTTTTTTTTTTTTTTTTTTTTTTACTATATTTGTCCAAAATTTTCTGTATGTGTCTATTTAGCAGTTTTGCATGGTGCTGAACTCAAATTTAAATATGTTAAGGTCTTGGGGACTTTTGGAGCTAAATGAGGGGGCGGGGGCAAATGATGGACTAAGTCATTTCTTTTTTTTTTTTTGGCATGGTACAGAACTCAAATTTACATATATTTACATATGTGTTAAGACCTAAAACTGCACTGTTTGTTCACTTTCACCAGGATGTGTCGTCCCCTGGGGACTTTGGGGCTAAATGGGGGTGTCTGTGCAAATGCTGAACTGTCATTTTTTTTTTTTTTTTATGCCTTGTGCACTCACTTAACTTGTTTTGTTTGATTTTGTTTGAAACAAAATCCTCCTCTACTGATAGTAATGATGAAATACTAAATATTTATTGATTTTAAACTATTAGTAAAACTACAATCTATAGATAACCCTTTAGCGTAAACGTTTTAACGTTCGAGAAAATACATGCACATTTAAGATGTGCTTTTACAGTAATCAGAGAAAAATAAAAATTTTATGGTTAAAAGATTTATAAAGAATTGGAATCGGTAATCATATCGAAATCAGGAATTTAGTATAGAATCTGTAATTTTATCGGGATTGGGGAAATATATTGGAATCGTCCCATCACTAATGGAAAGATGTGGACTTCAAAAGCAGGCTTAGATCTTTTTTTTTTTTTTTTTTTTTTTTTTTTTTTACAAGGGTGTCACCACTTATCAAGGCCCAGAGGCCACTCGAGGATAAGGGTTAATAGGTATACATTAGTCATTGTGATTTTAGCATAGTAAACAGTGGGAATTTTGTAACTTGGATTACTTAGGGGGACGATTCAATTCGAACTTGTTCTGATGACCTTAAGTGAAGAAGTAAATTAAAATTAGTTTTTTTTTTTTTGTTTTTGTTACAAAGGAGTTACCACTTATCAAGGCCTGAATGGCTCTCGAGGATAAAGGTAATTGAGTGTACAGTGGTCAAAGGGAACATGTGATAGTAATCGTTAGTAGTGGAAATTTGGTAAATTGGATTACTTAAGGGGACGGCTCATCAAGAATTTGTTAACATTCGACTTGAAGACAACCATATTGTAGTCAGTTGGAAAGCAGGAAAACTGAACAGAGTTCCACAGGCGTGCAGTTCTAAGAATGAAGCTTTGATCATGGAATCTACGTTTAGGTTTAGGCACAGATAAAGAGTGGGGAGAAATTATTGATAGTGGTTTCAGCTAAATGAGTGTTTTTTGTCAATGTCAGGACAGGGATTAGATTAAAAAGTCAGTCAGAATAGATTGGAGCTCAGACGAGCACTTGCCATGAAAATAACGATAACGCAGAGATAGGCTTGCAATGTCTCTTCTGTGGGGAAACAGGTTTGCAGGGAATAGAAAACGGTATCTGGGGGATGCTGTTTTCTATTTCTAGGCTATGAAGTCTATTTTGTACTCTGTCAAGGCAGGATAAGCTGCTTTTAGCAGCTCCTGCCCAGATGTGGCAACAGTACTCCATCCTTGGACATACTTGGCTCTTATATAGATACAGAATTGCAGCAGCAATGGAGCCGTTTAGTTTAGGAGTGAATCCTGTACTCTGTACGTGTGTGCCTATCTGTGCATGTGCCTATATCAAACTCTATCTCTGTCTTAAGAAAGGTGTCGAGCTCTCTTTAGGGAATTCAAAATAAGTGGTCAATCTTGGCATAATGCAGTGTTCTCATTTCTGTGATTGGATACTTTCTGATTGTTTACTGTTTATGCCTGCCTAATCGGAAATAACAGAACTTAATTCCCTTATTTCATGTGCTAATTCCTGGTAGCCTAATGGTTGAATGCTGGCATATGAAATCAAGGATGAATTTGTGACTGGGTTTCAAATCCTTTGACTGACAGTAGTTATCACTGCCTACACTGATGATAGCATAAGTTTGAAACGCATGTCTGTAAGTTTAAAAATAATTAATAATCTCTCCCTTTCAAATCATTCGAGGTCCTGGATATGACCTTAAACTATATCTGATGGTGAGGCCCCAGCTTGAGGGCTTTGGGGAGTGTGGAGCCACCCTTTGATTGCCATTGTTCCCAGGTCCACTCTGACTCGGAGTGATAGTACCTGTTAGGGTCCCAACTATGGGTTAAATAGAAACTGACTTGAAAAAAAATATATTGTATTAAAAAAAATTGTTCTTCAAAATCACTGGATTTGGCATTAAATAACCTGAAAAGGGTTGATATGCCGTAAAACAAAAACCAACCAACTAGCCAATCAAATCATTCGAATCAAGACAGAAAGAAATGGGGGAACTCCTGTCTTTACTTGTTTTCCCGAGATTACCATGGTTCTACAATTTGGCAAGCCGTGGTCGCCAACGCTGTTAAAAAAAACCCCGAAAAAAACAGCAGGGCCACTGCATACAGCTCTAAAAGGCAATATGGCCCCATCTGCTCGAAAACTTTGGAGACCCCCCCCCCCCGATCTAGACATTGACAAAACAACTAGTTGCATATGGGACATGCCAGGTATATTAACACCTTGTAAGGGGGCCTATCCAACCATGAAAATTTTATCTACCCTGATTGAGCCATTAGAGCAGAAACTGTGTTCCACATGACAGATTTTGTCAAAGAACCAACTGCTAATGGAATAAACAAATGGCACGACTATTATACGTTTTAATTAAGTGTAGATGTTTTTCATTTTCAATTATTTTAACGTTGTGGTAGTCCATTATAATGCACTAGTTTAGCTCCGTTGTGTATGGAACATATTTTACTGAAAACAAGTGCAGCATACACGTTCCCCTTGTGAGTGCGCAGTGAACGAGGCATAAAAAATGATCAAGTTCAGCATTTATCCCCACCCCCACCCCCACCATCACAGTTTAGCTCCAAAAGTCCCCAGGAGACGTCAAATCCTGGTGAAAATGAACAAACAGTGCAGTTTTAGGCCTTAACATATGTAAATTTGAGTTCTGCACCATGCAAAAAAGAAATTACTAAGTCCATCATTTACCCCCTTCTCCATTTAGCCCCAAAAGTCCCCAAGGCCTTAACATATTTAAATTTGAGTTCAGTATCATGCAAAACTGCTAATAAATAGATATACACAGAAAATTTTGGAGAAATATGGTAAAATAGTTCCAAAAATGGAGTGTTTTTATTAGCCCTAAAAGAGCCCATGGGGCACACCCAAGAGTTATCGCGAAGTATAGACAAACAAAATTATATAGAAATCAGTTAGTTACAACTTTTCAGAACGTTTTATAAAAATCCAAGGCATCATTTTTTGTTAATAAGCACAAAAGTGTCAATTTAACCATTTTAGCTCGAAAGGCCCCCTAGGGGGGGGCAACCAGAGTTTTTTTCCCACAAAATCCGTTCTGTTACTTTTTTTACTCCTACCATGTTTAATGTTTGTGCAAAATTTCAAAAAATTCCAAGTCGTAGTTATTGAGAAAAGTGTAGACAGACGAACGAATACGGTTGAATTTACAGGTCCATCCAAAAATAAACCAACATTTAATCTATATTTAATCTATCTATATATATATATATATATATATATATATATATATAATAAATAAAACGCAAAATGTGTGTTAGTGTGTGCACATTTTGTGTATGTCCGGCAAAAGCATTTTGGGTTGGGGGGGTGCTCAGGCAAGGAGGTCACTGTTTCTTAGAACTTTTTATATACTTCCTAGATTATAATATGTCTGATTTACGAAACGGGGTCATGTGTATCTTTAATTTGGGCGACTTTTGCACGCTATTTTCGCAATTGTTTTTAAATCTTCGCGTGTTTGTTTGGTTTTTTCCGTATATAAGCGAAACTAAATCCATAAAAAAGGCTGCACCCTGGCACTTATGTCGGGGATGTCCAGAAAGCAATGAGCTTTGATCAATGCGGCCAAAACCCATCATATCAGACGATTACTATGCATTTGGACACTCCCCTTTTTATGGGGAGCTGGTTTTTCCCAATATCTGGGGGGGGGGGGGAACTGGCTTGCAGCCAAAGTTAAGTTTCCCCTATGGTGTGATGTTTGACATCATTAAATTTACACACGTGTCACTTTTTAATCGTTAAATTAAAACGCTTTTCAGTTCCTGTCCCGTCGTGGTCAAGCGGTAAGATGTCAGGTTTTTTCACACTTTCTTTTCCACCTTCCACGTCAAGGGTTCGGTTTCGAGCCTACCTACCAAAACTTTTTCTTTCTTTTACACCTCCAAACACACGGGCAATGCCGGGCCACCTACGTGCTAGCACAGGAATAAAAGGCAAAGAAAGATTTTGTCATGCAACATATTAAATGAAATATAATCAATACTTAAGCAGCTATTGTTGTTCAGTAGCCAAAATTGGCATAATCATTGAAACGCAATAAAATTCTACATAATTCTTGTTACATTGGACTAAAGCACTGTTACATAATGGATATTTTGATGATGTTCCTATTTACAATGCCTCCCCACAAAACAGACACCAGGATCGTTTTTTAATGTGGAGAAAAGGAACGAAAATAAAAATTGTCTCAGTCGCAAAGGATTTCTCCTCCACTGACAGAACAAGAAATTGAAGTGCAGGTAATCTACATCTAAAATTTCAAGTGTTTAGACCCAAAATTGGTGGAGGAGTTTGGTAGAGTCTGCAAAGGTCAACTCTTTCAACTTTGACTCCTTGCCCAAAAACTGATTAAAAAGCTTACTGCATGTCTGAATACCCTTTATGTAAAATTTCAAATGTTTAGACCAAAAATTGGCTTAATAGTTTGCTAGAGACCGCAAAGGTAAAATCTTTTGAACTTTAACCCCTTGAAAGCCAAATTTTCAACAAAAAAATGATTAAAAATCTTGCCCTATCTCTGAATACACTTTATGTAAAATTTCAAATGTTTAGACCAAAAATTGACTGAGTAATTTAATAGACCGCAGAGGTCAATTTCTAAAAAACTTTGACCCCCAACTATGACCTCTTAACATTTATTGTTTTGAGCTCAAATCAAGTTATTAAGTTAGATCCATGTCCAAGGAACCTATATCTAAAATTTCAATTGTTTATACCCAAAATTGGCAGAGGAGTTTTATAGAGTTTTCAAAGGTCAAATCATTGAACTTTGACCCCTTAACAGCCAAATTTCTGGCCAAAAACCAATTAAAAAGATTTTTCCAAATCTTAATACCACGAGTTTGTAGACCGAAAATTGACAGTTATTTGTTAGCAAAATGTACACACAGAAAGACAGATATTTTCACTTTTATAGATCTGTATATCTATAAAAGTGAAATTGTGTGTGTGTGTGTGCATATTTTCTTACTAAACTACGCTGTCAATTTTCAGTCTACAGACTCAAGATTTGGCATAAGGAGTATTGAGATTTAGGAAAATCTTTTTAATTGGTTTTCAGCCAAACATTTGGCTGTCAAGGGGGAAAGTTAAATGATTTGACCTTTAAAAACTCTACCAAGCTCCTCTGTCAATTTTGGGTCTAAACACTTGAAATTTTAGATGTAGGTTACTTGGACATGGATCAAACTTTTTAATTTGATTTGAGCACACAACAAATGTCATGGGGTCAAAATTGGGATCAAAGTTTTTAAAATTTTGGCCTCTGCGGTCTTTACCAAATTACTCGGCCAATTTTTGGTCTAAATATTTGAAATTTTCCATAAAGTGTATTCAGACATGCAACTAGCTTTTTAATCAGTTTTTGGGTAAAAATTTGACTGCTAAAAGGTCAAAGTTGAAAGAGTTGACCTTTGCAGACTCTACCAAACTCCTCCGTTAATTTTGGGTCTAAACACTTGAAATTTTAGATGTAGGTTACCTGGACATGAGTCATATATGTATATACATATGCACATAGTTATGAACAGTACATAGGGTCCGAGCAAAGCCGGAATAAATAAGCTAGTAAATAAATACATTGTGAATAAAACGGCCCATCCCAAGTCAAGAATGGAGAAGCTTATGCAAAGACAACGGATACACATAGGTGAGTTTGAATACCTCTTAAACTCCTGCCCTCATACTTACACCTAAACTGTTCATCCATTAATGCCTCCTACATTTTAACCTTTTACCTACAACTACTGAAAATGTCTAACCCATGCGACCCCCCCCCCCATCGAAACAGATTGAAATTCATCTGATAGCGTTTTTGATGTAAATGTGGCAAGTTGTTGAACTTGTCATGCAAGAACAAATGACACGGCTTATGGTATGTTTATTACCTGGTGAGTAATATGCGCCCGCATCATTTGTGCGCCACCCACGTGTTAAATCTGACTGCCCAATCATACAGGACTCTACATTGTGAGTGAAACAGTCGCATTTGCGAGTGATTTTTCAAAGTGGCGACTAGAAATAACAAACTTCTTATCTTCTGGCGATTGTATTTCTTTCACTGACAATCTTCTAAAGCTCACTACCGAGTGAAAAATAACTTTTTAACTTTTTTTTTTGATAAAACGAAAAAAGTTAAATTATTCAAACAATAAAAGTTTAATAGAAAAATACTCTTTTTTTTTTTTAACGAAGGCTATTTAAAAAAAAATATCTGAAGAAATTAGAATGTTTATACCTTCAAGTATCAACATAAAATTTGTTGTATATTTAGAATTACACTTATAAAAAAAAATACAAAATCTTCATGATGTACATACTCGTCACAGAACCAAGACGTCATATTCTAAAAATCATGTGGGTTTGGCTAGTAACTTTTCTATTTGGTTAGTAAACGAAAATGTTTACTTGTCAAAGGTCAACTAAAGATAAATTTGTCCGTAGAGCCCTGCCATAGAACTAGATTCGTTAGTCAATAAATGGATTATCTTCAAAGATGCATGGCTCAGTTACAAAGAGGTGACACAGCTCACCGCCCTTACAGAAACCCGAAATGAGCTACGATCTGCATGCAGTTCATCTATTAATGAAATACTGTTCAATTTCATTGGTCCAGATGCTCTAAATAATACTACAGAAATAGCTGCTAAGATACATCAAATCTGTTACAGTGAAGTCCGTCCACCTTGAGGTGTATTGGTAACAGTCCTTTGTTATAAAACAAGGTGATGGTGAAATTATCACATCTTTCATTTCTTGGTTTAAGTTGCAAGCGATGCTTTATGTTACAATAAACAACTATGTACAACCGCATTCTCTGAGGATATAATCAAATCCCAGATCATTGCCGACTTACAGGACATCTCCCACCAAAGTAAATGGTCCTGGATATGACCTTAAACTATATTCAGTGGTGAGACCCCAGCTTGTGGGCTTTGGGAAGTGTGGAGCCACCCTTTAATTGCCATTGCTCTTAGGTCCACTCTGACATGGAGTGGTAGTATCTGTTAAATAGAAACCGACTTGAAAAGAACAAATATATTCTATTAAAATATTTTTCTTCAAAATCTTTGGATTCGGCATTAAATAACCTGAAAAGGGGTGAGATGCCGTAAAACAAAAACAACCAACGAACCCACCAAAGTAAAATTTTGACAGATTAATTCGCTGCCAAAACTAAGCCACCTAACTGAATGCTTGTTGACTCTAGAGTTTTTCTGCGCGAGCATCAAACCACTTTTTTTGAGCTGAGAACCCCCACAAATCGCCCCAATGAAATCTGCATCATCACAAAAATTACTACCACAGAATAAGGTAAGTAATGATAACAAATGCAAAGGTTGTGGTCACAAAACACACCCAAAGGGCCGCAAGCAATGCCCCACTTGGGGTAAATCATGCCACAAATGTGGAAGAGAAAACCACAAAAATCCCGACTCTCTCGACTTAGTCTGAATGTTAGAAGACGTTAAGATGCCTTGTTTTTGTTTTTTTTTACAAAAGAGTAACCACTTATCAAGACCTGGAGGCCACTCGAGGATAAGGGTTAATGAGTGTACAGTAGTCAATGAGACAATATTGTAGTAATCGTTAGTAGTTGAAATTTGGTAAATTGGATTACTTAAGAGGACGGCTCATCAAGAATTTGTTTACGTTGGACTTGAAGGCGACCATATTGTAGGCAGCTGGAAAGCAAGGAAACTGAACAGTTTCACAGGTGTGCGGTTCGAAGAAAGAAACTTTGTTCATGGGATCTGTTTAGGTACAGATACAGAGTGGGGTAAATTATTGATGGTGGTTTCTGCTAGACAAGTGTTTTTTGTGAAAGTCAGGCAAGGAGGGATTATACCTTGGAGCTCAGACAAGCACTTCTCTTTGGAGATTAATAATAAATTAGACTCCTTGTGTCTTTATAAACCCGACTATGACTCCATTCAAAATCTCCAACTCCGTGATTCTATTCCTGGGTTGGATAAATACAGCTATATTTATAATGTTGTCCGGGAACCAACTTACGTTGTGTGCAGTTTCAGTTGCAAAGGAGATCAAGACAAAAAATAGGAAATAACTCCAACTCGCTTGTTCTTTGTAGCAACATTTATTTTCTTTTTCTCTTTACCGCTGCGACGTCCTTCACGTGAGCGGTTTCTCAAGTGTCCTTCACGCCTTGCATGTGATCATGAACGTTATTTGTCTCTCACGTGATCATTTTCTTTATAGTTTTTTTTTTTTTTTTTTTTTTTTTTTTTTCCGAGTGACATTTATTTCATGTGCGTTTACATCCGCGCATCCATGCAATGTTACGTATCGAATAAAGTTATTTACGTATGCTTTACACAAGTTAAAAGTTAAACTTGTATGAAAATCCCACAACCTATATTTAATTTTATCGTGCACCTGTAAACAACAAATGTCACGTTTTTATCTGTCTGAATGCGCATAATCATTGCCGTTCTGGCAAATATACCCTGCAAACCAAGTGCAAAAGATGCAAACAATTGCACTTAAAAGAACGGTGAGAAGCTTGAAAGATCTCTGTTGGACTGTAATGAGATAGTGGGTGAATGTCTGGAATATGGTAGGATGCCCCATCCCCAGATAGAACAAAATAAAAAAAAAAATAAAAAAAAATTTTTTTTTAATTTAATTTTTTACTGGTGATACTAGATCAGGCAGTCTGAAGATATCGGTTTCCTGACATAAAATACATGAAACATTGATATTATTTTTCGGGGTTTTTTTTTTTCCGATCATGTTCTACAAAGTACAAAAACAAAACAATTTTTCTCTACAAAACTACCAAATCAAACTATGAATAACTATTTGATGATATAAAGAATTTGGAGCATAATTATTTTTTTCCAAATTCACTTGATTTGACATTAAATCAAACCAAAAAAGGCCCTGTCGGTGGGGCATTAGGATACGCCGACTTGCCCCCTGCAGAGGGTAAAAGTCCTTCAATGGGGGTCCTGGATATGACCTTAAACTATATCCAGTGGTGAGGCCCCAGTTTGTGGGCTTTGGGGAGTGTGGAGCAACCCTTTAATTACCATTGCTCCCAGGTCCACTCTGACCTGGAGTGGTAGTACCTGTTAGGGTCCCAACTATGGGTTAGAAACCGACTTGAAAACAACAAATATATTCTATTAAAAAAAATTTTCTTCAAAATTTTTGGATTCGGCATTAAATAACCCAAAAAGGGTTGATATGCCGTAAAACAACCAACAACCAACCAAACCAAAAAAGTTGGTTGATATCCTGTAAAACCAACAAAACATCATTTTATATAATATTCTACTTTAAAAAAATATATTTGATTGTTCATCTATTGATACAAAAAGTAGCAGTGAATGTTTGTTTTAATTTTTTTTTATACAAGAAAGTAACTATTTATCAAAGCCCGAAAGCCACTCGAGGATAAGGGTTAATGAATGTAAGGTGGTAGTTTAGTAATCATTAATGGTGTAGATTGATAGAATTTACATTATTTAAATGAATGGCTCAACAAGAACTTGTTTACATTGGACTTGAAGTTTACCATATTGTACCTATTTACAATGCCTCCCCACGGGACAAGAGTTAGACACCAGGGTCATTTTTTAACGTGGAAAAAAGGTACAAAAATAAAAAAAAAATTGTCTCAGTCGAGAAGGACTGCTCTTTCACTGAAAGAGAACAAGAAATGGAAGTGCAGCATCTGAAGAACAGATACTACACTTTGATCTTGACCTGAAGGCCAAGTTTACCATATTGTAGACAGCCAAAAAATGAATTAAAAAAGTATTTAATTCATTTAAAAAAAAAAAAAAATCTATTATTCTTGAGCTAATTTTTTTTTTTTTTTTTTTTTTTTTTTTTTTTACAGAAAAATAACAGCCTGAATTTTATCATTTAAAAAGCAGTATAATATATAACTTTTTCTACTCGCTCTACTTGGGTTCACTAAAAGAAAATTATTAATTTATTTTTCAAAAGATTTAAAAGTTTTTTTTTGTAAAAAATGATGAAAAATTTTTTTTGCTAATGATTAACATATTCAACAAATTTCACACTTCAAAACAAAAGATGATGAAAAATTACACATTCAAAATCCAGATTTTCAACCTTAAAATCTGATACGTGCAGTTTTATTTTTTTTTTACAATCCTCACCACAATACAATATTTGTTCAGTTTCGTCTGATTATTTTAAGCATATTTGTACCCACAAATAAAGAAGGGGGGGTGTAGGCAAAAAAGAAATATATATAATATCGATTATGAAAAAATAACAAAGTCCATTCTTCACTTAATGATCTGTGAAAATTTTGTATTGATTGGATAATTACTTGATTTTTGGTAGAATTTTAAAGAGTGACTCGGTCAAAAAATACTTACTCTCTCCTCCCGTTTTGGCCCTGCCTACCATATTGTAATCGGCCGGGAAGCAGTTCAGCAGAACAGTGTTCCACATGCGGGCAGTTTTAGGAAAGAAACTTTGTTCATGGAATCTGCATTTAGAATTAGGCACAGATATTGGAAATTTGAAAGTGGTTGTAACTAGTTAAGTGTTTTTTTTTTTTTTTCTTTTTGTAAAAGTTTGGCAAGGAGGGGGGGTCATAGACTGGAGCTCAGACGAGCACTTGTCGTGAAAATAACGATTTCGAATTTAAAAAAAAAAAAGAAAAAATTTCTATGCATTATTAAAAAAGTAAAGCATGTTTTTTAAACACAAATCAAATTATAAATTTTTTAAAAAAAAATGTCTGAACATTTGATAGGATGAGGAATTTGAATGTTTTCATCATATTTGTCTTTTTCACCTTTTATTTGTAAGGTTGGTACTCCACATCTCTTTTAAATACAGAATCTGTTTCACACAGCTGCCGTGTGTGTGTGTGTGTGTGTGTGTGTGTGTGTGTGTGTGTGTGTATGATATATATAATCCTTGTTGAGATTTTATTATTCCTGGCCTATTTATCTATTGATTGGCTCTAAGTAATCAGATTAGCATTTACTGACCCCCCCTCTCTCTCTCTCTCTTATATAATGTGTGTGTGTAAAAAATGGATTCTTCTGTTGATTTTTGACTTATGAGATTCACACAATTAAATTGTCTAAAATTCACAAGCAAGAATTGTTTATGTTGGTGAAGGCTTTGTGTACACTTATCTTCTTTTTTTTTTTTAGTTTGTTCAGGGTGGGGATTTTTTTTTTTATTATTACATAGGAATCACCACTTATCAAGGCCCAGAGGCCACTCGAGGATAAGCGTTAATAGGTATACATTAGTCAATGTGATTGTAGCGTAGTAAACATAAGTAGTGGGAATTTTGTAAATTGGATTACTTAGGGGGACGGTTTATCAAGAACTTGTTTACATTGGACTTGAAGACAATCAGATTGTAGTCAACTGGAAAGCAGGCAAACGGAAGAGAGTTCCACAGGTGTGCAGTTCTAAGAAAGAAGCTTTATTCATGGAATCTACATTTAGGTTTAGGCACAGATAGTGTGAGAAATTGATAGTGGTTTTGGCTAGACGAGTGTTTTTCGTGAAAGTTTGGCGAGGGGGGGGCCATAGATTGGAGCTCAGACGAGCACTTGCCATGAAAAATAACGATAAAGCAGAGACAGGCTCGCACCATCTTTTCTGTGGGAAAGAGGTTGCAGGGAAGAGCAAACATTCACTTGCTAATTCTTACAACATTTTATATACCCCCTAGATTATAATATCTTCGATTTACAAAACGAGGTCGTCTCTATCTTTTATTTGAGCAACTTTTACACGCTATTTTCACACTTTCTTGCTCTCCGTGTGTTTGTTTGGCTTTTCCGTATAAAAGTGAAACTAAATCCGGAGAAAGTGCGTCTACTAGCACGAGTGCCAGGAATGTCCAGAAAGCAATGAGCGTTGATCAATGCCTGTCATATCAGACAATTGGTATTCATTTGAACACTCCCCTTTTTGTGGGGAGCTGGTTTTCCCAAACATCTTGGAGAAACAAAAAAAATACGCTGAAAGCATAAATCTTAACTGGCTTTGCATTTTTGTTCGTCCAAGAAAGGCTTTTTTACATGGGGGTTCTTGGGGGGAGGGTTACTATATTTTAAAACTTTTTATATACTCCCTAGATTGTAATATCTACAATTTGCGAATGGAGGTTGTCTATCTTTTATTTGAGCAACTTTTACAAAATTCATGCTATTCCGTCCTGTTGCATGTTTGTTCAACTTTTTTTTTTTTTTTTTTTCACATTCTTTTCCTCCTTCGCAGTATGGGTTCGAGCCTGCCTGCCTGCCATTTCTTTTTTTCTTTGCTCAACACACCTTCAAACACCCGGGCAATATAAAAGTCAGTAGAGCATTAACTCTATAATAATAATAATAATAATATATACAAAATCTGCAAAAATTAAAATACATTGAAGCATACTTTATGACTGGGCTATGCCGGGCATCCCTGCTAGCTTATATAAATACTTTTGCAGTTTTAACAAAAGAGCTACAATAATATCAGAGCATCTCCATTTACACTGAACATCTACAGAATACCAACATCAATATATTACATATGAATGAGTCCCCTGTGGAATTTCCACAGGTCCCGCTAATCATATATAAATAAGGTGTATCTTTGTACTTTGTTAAAAATTAATAAGTGTCTCTTATTTTTATTTTTCTATTTCTGGCAGGATGATGATCGAAAACAATTCACGTTGAGCACTTTCGGTTTTCTTAAAGGTGGGACGCTTACGGTGAATATAACAAAATTCTCCTATGGCGTCGATGATAAAACTAGAATTGATGGTTCATCCGTAAGTATTTTTTTTTTTTTTTCTTTTTCTGTATTTATTTTTTTTATCTATTTTTATTAGCACTAGGACCCTGTGGAAATTCTATGACGCTTTATGTCAATCTATATCACTTTTAATAATAATTAGCAGGGAGACCTGATGTTGCCCAGGATTGAATGAGGATCGATAAATGATTCACACTATCAATATTTTTATCGTCATCGAAATCGGTGAAAAAGACCATTTTTCAATCAAATTGGTTGAGATTACCTGCTCTTAGTAGTTAGTTAGTAGGCTGGGAACTAGAAAATTTGTTGAGAAGCAAGGTAGACGAACATGTTAGTATGCAGGCTTTTAAAAATAACCAAGAGTAGGAAATCTTTGTTTCTCTATCTCTGCCTGAATAATGTATCTGTGATGAGGAAACAAACAATATGTATTTTTGGTACAGATTTCTTTGTGTTAACTGTAGTTAACACAAAGAAATCTGTACCAAAAATACATATTGTTTGGGGGGGGCATAGATTGAAGCTCAGCTGAGCACTTGCCATGAAAATAATGATAAAGCAGAGACAGGCTCACAACGTCTCTTCTGTGGGAAAGAGGTTGCAGGAAAGAGCAAACATTCACTTGCTAATTCTTACAACATTTTATATACCCCCTAGATTATAATATCTTTGATTTATAAAACAAGGTCGTCTCTAGCTTTTATTTGAGCAACTTTTACATGCTATTTTTGCACTTTCTTGCTCTCCGTGTGTTTGTTTGGCTTTTCCGTATAAAAGTGAAACTAAATCCGGAGAAAGTGCGTCTACCTGGCAATGATGATCAGTTCACGGAAAGACCTGTAAGGATAATCACCTCCGCCTATATTACATTACTCTCTCTTTGAGGGGAGGTAATGTACTATTAGGAAGCTTCATATGCCTCCCCCACAATGACTTATTCCACAATATGTTGTAGTCTACATTGCACCGTAGAGAACTTAAGTTGAATAGCGAGGGATATTTTTACGAATGACACAGCGTTCATATTGGGCCACATATCTAACAATGATGAGGGAGAAGAGACACTTATACAGTTTTTATGACGCATCTTGGAGAAGGGGAGACATTTCTTGTGATTGAGGAGATGGGACACATAACACTTGGAAGAGGTTACACAAGAGTTCATTGCAAAATGATTAACACGTTACCTTTTGAGTGTTGAAAGATGACACATGATAAGTTACAAAAACACAATGATGATTCTTTATTCATTGGACCAGTCGAATACTGATGACGTCAGCATTGGGATCTACATAGTTTAATGTTCTTCCTTTCGCTTCCAAAGGACTCTGACTCCAACTCAACCCAACTCAACTGCTCTCAACTCTTCAACTCCCAACTCTGCAACTCTCTTCTCTGATCTGACTAACTCTAACTCCTATATTGAGAATCCCCCTTTTGTTATGGCGTCAGAAGTGTGTTTCCCAAACGTGACCAATTCACGTGGCTATGCACACACTTTTCCAAAACACACTTCTGTAAACAAAGAATCCTCTCCTAACCTATTTTTTAACCTAACCTATTTTTTTAACAATGTATTTTTAAATGGCATTGTTCATTCGTTTTAGCTGACATTTTTAATATTCAGTTTTGTAAAAGAATGAACAATCAATTCTTTTTTTACAATATAAACAATATCTAACTATTTTATATAGAATTTAGCAATAAACCTTTTGAACATTCTGATTTCTAACATTATATTTCTTAACCTTGCTTACAAGGTTTGAGTCTCGGCTTATCCGAATCTCATTTTCACTTATTTACATGGAAAGGAGACAGCCCTTTTCCTGTAACACATTGTTGATTTTATAAAATTATTTTTATGTATAATGGCTTGAATTAAAGTTTAACATTCAAAAAGTCAAGTATCATGGTGCAGTTGTGCTTTAAACAGAAACATTCATTTTGAACACACCCCTATTTCATCAAAGAAACTACTGTCGACTTTATACGTCGGGCCCTTCTGCTTGTGTGGTAATAAAACTTCTCAAATGCACTTGTGATGTTAGGCTATATAAAGGTGTCAACTTTGTTAAAATCGGACTTTTCCTTTAATTGCTACCATTGCTCAGAGGCAACATGCATACCATAGATTTATCCGGCATAAGTCCTGTACAGACAGACAAAAGTATATAGAAGCTAGAAGTAATTGCAAGAAAGAAGTAGCAACAGCTAAGAGTAAATATACTGAAACCACCAGGAAACGCATTGAAGCGAAAAAATTAGGAACTCGTGATTTCCGGAAAATCTACAATAGTGTAGTAAATAATGGGCAATCATGAGGTTGTTTGCACAGCAACTTAGAAAGCTAACATGTTTGCCCGTCAGTTTGCCTCCAACTCTACCTTGGACCCTGCAAGCCATTCCCTCCCTAATTTCCCTCTGCGGACAGAAACCACGCTAGATGATCTGAAGATCATGCCTTCCCAAGTACATGATATTATAAAAAACCTAGACACCTTAAAAGCATGTGAACCTGACTTCATCCTGGCTGTGCTATTAAAAAAATGCTCCGCTGAGGTCTTAACGAATCTTGCTTTCCTGGCTGCTGGAAAACTGCTTCTGTGCTACCAGTTTACAAAAACTCTGGTGAAAGAACTGACCCATTAAATTATCGCCCAATTAGCCTCTTCCCTCTTTTCACCAAAATATTTGAGTCCTTAATTAATCAAGCTCTAGTCCACCACCTTACAGCTGCTAAACTTCTTTTAAAACAACCAATATGGATTTAGGCAAGCCTGTTCTACTGCAAATATTTTAACTGTAATCTTTGAACGTTTATACCAAGCACTGGATAAGACAGGGGAGGAGAGGGGAGGTCAGTAGCCCTTGATATATCTAAGGCTTTTGACAGGGTATGGCACGATGGTCTTCTGATAAAAATAAAATCCTATCGTATTACTGAACGGATGCATACAGTTACTATATTGTCCTTTTGGCCACTGTACACTCTTCAACCCTTATCCTCGAGTGGCCTCTGGGCCTTGATAAGCAGTGATTTTCTTATAAAAGAAAAAAAAATGCAAATATTACTAAAAAAATCTTTAAAATTTTCTGTTGAAAACAGCTTCGTCTTTTTGAGAGCATTCCAATGGTGTTCAAAAAATCCTTATCTTTGTGATGAGGATGAACGTTTTGCAAATGTTGCTTCATCTTTGCTGGTCGTTTCATTGAATCATTTGTCAAAACTTTACAACAAATAAAACACTGGGGCATTTCTTCTTCATTTATGACAATGAATGTGAATCCATATTCAATATTTGAATGATCGTATTTTTTTTTTCTTGATGCTCATGATGGGCTTGGAATTATGTAAATAAAAACAAGAAAAGTTAAAACTATAAATAGGTTGAAAATTCACCCCTTGGAACCCAAAATTCATCACTGGGGTGAATTTTGCCCTCATTGAGAACCTGTTTTAGCGTATTATTATATAAAAAAAACTTTATTTTTGCAGTTTGGGTTTACGTTGGATAAAAGCGGTAATACTGGCATGTCTACATATTTGGTAAGTATTTCTTATTGAATTTGTTTGTTTTTTCTGTGAACATAGACTGAAATGTAATATTATGGATGTCTCTTCCCCTGAGAGTTAGGAAGTAATTCATAAAAAAAAAAAGAAAAAAAGTTGTCGAAAGTTAAAAAAGCAAAGACAATGATTACGAATGATTCACCAAGGCACATAAACGATGAATACTCTGAAGTTGAACGGTAGAGTAAGAAAACGGATCTGGATGTAGGAGTTCCAATTTTCAGGCTACTGTTCTCATCTTGAGTGCCATTTTCACAACGTTTCAATGTAACCACCGACCTTTTAAAGGTGTATCGAACGGAACTCTTTATTTATTTCACGGGAGTAGCATGCTCTTGTTCCGTCAGCCATGATACGAATAACCAGTCCTCATCTAAAAAAATTCAAGAACTTAATATGATTTCCAATCCTGAAGTCAATATATTTAGAGTTTTTAAAATTATGGTGGAAGTATTAATATTATATTTAGTAGTACTAATATTAGTTAAATCTTTCTTACTTTTTTTTTTTTTTTTTTTTTTTCCAAATTAATAATATGATACTATGGATGCCAAGGAGCATTAAAAAGTAATTCATAAAATATAGGTTGGAAGTAAAAAAAAAAATATTTTTTAATCCATGACAATAGTTATAAATGGTTCATTAATGCACACAAAGGCAATAGGATGAATACTCAGAATTTGGGGAGATAGTCATGTGGGAGTGGCTGAATAAGACAAAAGATCTGGACATAGAATTTCCGATCCTTAAGTCAATATTAGTGTTGGAACGATGAATCGGAATTGGAAAATTTGGAACGTTTTGGGTATTGGAATAAAAAAAACAAAAAAACAATTTTGTCTATTTTCCAATGCCAAAAATGATTCTTTTAAATCCTCTCACTGTTTGTAGTAATAATAAAATAAATATTTATTGATTTAAACTTCCAGTGAAACTAAAATCTATAGATCACCCCCACCCACAATTGTGTTTTTACGTTTGAGAAAATATATGCACATTTAACGTATTTTTATTGGTAATCGGAAATAAATTAAGACTCTATTTTTAAATATTTAGAGATTTATAAAGAATCAGAATCGGTAATTGTATTGGAATCTGGGGAAAAATATTGGAATTGTCTCCTCACTAGTCGATATATTTATAAGTTTTGAGTTAGTGTGAGACAGTTTTCAGGTTGCGAGAGTCGATGAAGGTTGGCGACTCTGGGAACTCATGAGAAAGATCAGAAAGATTGGAGCCAAAGTTGGGCAATAAGCAAAATAAGGTTGGGTCGAGAATCTGATCTTGATATGACCAGACAGTATCAACGGACAACGGTTGAAGTTTCTTTTTCTAGGTTATATGACGGTATCGCATACACACATCCAGAGCTCATGGTCATGGTTGTAGCATTCACACTGGGTCAGTTGGAGCAGCTATTTCTAACAAGTTCACAAAGTTCCGAAGACTGCTTCTGTTAGGATTGCAAACAATTCGATGGATCCCTGTAAAGGTGAGGGTTCAGAATCGCTTCACCGTCCTGAGCCAGGTTTTGAGTTGGCCAACATTTCTTCCAGTCTGGTGGTGGTGCTGCTGGGTCGATAACTTCACGGATGAGCTCAACTGAGATATGCCAACAACTTGTGTGTGTGTGTTTTTTTTTTTTTATCATAATGATAAAGATCATTGGGCTATTCTATCAAATACGTGGGATTTCCGATTTTGAGTTAATAAGTTTAGGAGTCAGAGTTAGTTCATGGACAGTTTCTACTTTGTGAAAGTTGACAATGGTTGGCAGCTTGGGGGTTTCCTGAGAGAAATTGGGGAGATTGCAATCAGAATTGATCGCGAGAAAAACGGGTGGAGGAGATAATCTGAGGGCTGACATAAACAATGTTTGGGTTTTTTCTACACTACGTGACGATGTCATGCACACGTACACAAAGAGCTCAACTGAGTTATATCAACAACTTGTTTTGTTGGTCGCTTGCCAAAGGAGAGATTGGAACTAATAATTCATTCCCGTTCATCCGTTTGTTTGCACTTTTCTCAATAACCACGCCTTGGATTTTAAAAAAATTTTGCACAAGCATTAGTCATGGTGAAAGTAAATTTTTGCCAGAATGGATTTTCCAGGATAACTCTGGTTGCCCCGCCCCCACCGAAGGGGGGCATTATAGGAGTAAAATTGCCCTCCAATTGTTCGTCTGTTTGCACTTTTCTCAATAACCATGCTTTGGAATTTTCGAAAAATTTTACACAAACATTAGTCATGGTAAAAGTAAATTTTTCACTCATAGAGGAAGACCCTGTATGCTCGGCTTGTTTTTATTGTAGTACAATTATGGTGATCATCGGGCCATAGTTGTTGCAGTAGAGTTTATCAGTTAGTCTGTAGTCTTGTGTTAGGATGCGATATTTTCCCCCATAAAAATATTGACCTTATGTTTAATGATTTTCAGTATAGTGGTTAGAAATGGTTCATCAAGACACAAAAGTGGTCAGAAATGAGTGGCTGAGAGAGTGAGTCATTTTCCGCTTATCGGTTGCTCTTTGACAAAATATGGGATTTCTGATTTTGTGTTAGTAAATTTAAGAGTCAGAGTTAGTTTACTACTGAAAATAAAACTTTTTGTTTTGGGATAGCTACTATTGAAAATATATATATATTTTTTTAATTATACTGATATGGTGTGTAGGGGGGATATACTGGGGAGTAAAAAAATGAGATGAAAATAAACCTTTGGCATACCCGATGTAAGTATTATGATCTTTAAAATTTTAATCTTACAAAAAAAAAAAATGATTTTGATTTCATTAAATTTTCTCATTTTATTTTTTATTTTTTTAATTTTTTTACACAGAATAAGGTGAGTATAATTTAATACAAGATTTTTTTTTTTTTTTTTTTTTTTTATTTTAAGCTTCCTCGACTCACTGTAGATTATTAAAGCTGAGAGATCTCGGTTTCACTTGTAATTTAAAACATTTACACTTCTTTTTCTCTATCTAATTCCTCCATATCAGCATTTCTCAACCAGTTCCCTGGGACCCTAAAAATTTATTTTTTAAATATAGTTTCAAAGATTGAAAAACTTCCAAAACACACACACACACACACACATATATATATATATATATATATATATATATACTAGCATGGGTGCCCAGGTGTTTGGAGGTGTATGCTAAGCAAAAACCCCCCAGAAAAACGGTAAATTTTTTTAATTCGACCCCTATTATGACCCCTTAAAATGTATTATTTTGGGCTCAAATCAAGTTATTAAGTTAGATCCATGTCCAAGGAATCTATATCTAAAATGTCAAGTGTTTAGACCCAAAATTGTCGGAGTAGTTTGGTAGAGTTCTCAAAGGTCAAATCGTTGAACTTCGACCCCTTAATTGCCAAATTTCTGGCCGAAAACCGATCACGTTGATTCTCCCAAATCTCAGTACCCTGTATATCAAGTTTCGAGTCTGTAGACTTAAAATTGACAGTTATTGCGTATGGAAATGTACACACAGACAGACAGACAATTTCACTTTTATAGATATATAGTGAATAAATGACAAAAAACTATTCCAAAATTCATGATGTTGACCATCTTATAATTTATTCCTTTTATTCAGTTAACATTTACAATTCTTGACAGTATCTGTAGGTATTTGCAGCTTCTCTTCCAATTCTCGGATTTTAATCATGTCAAATCACACTTTATTTCCTTTTGATGGATTGATTGTTGCTATTTCTTCTGATGAGTTAAGGACATAATAGATTCACTGATTGATATAATAATTAAGTGATTGATTTTGCGCTACGAAACAGATACTGTCAAGAAGTGTAAATGTCAACATCATGAACTTTGGAATATAGTTTTTTGTCATTTATTCACTATATTGCTCTGTAATTATATTGAGCTTCTTAAATAAGGATTGGTATATCTTATAAGGAAATCTATTTCTACAAAAATATATATATATATATAGAAAAGGTTTTGTAGTTTGCTCGAAGCATTGTGCGAATGGTGAGAAGGCTGTGTTTGAGGGCTATTACAAGGTGCTTGATGAAAACTGTCTATATAATAAAATAAATAACGATGACAGCATTGAAGGAATTTCAATAATTTTCAATTACGTATTTATTTTCAAACATAGCGTGTCACACAAGATGATAGTTGTGTGAATTTCCCCAAACTTTCGAGAATTATCTCTTCTTCGGGGGGATGGGGGGGGGGATAGGAAGTGTAAACAATTCAAATATCTCTACATTTAAAAAAAAAAAAATGGATAAAGCATCCTAATAACTTTAGCCAGCACCTAAGACCCATCGAATTCAAAATTCATATTCCGAAAAATGAGCTAATAAATATGTGAACTTGTTTGACTGCGAGACTGGCATTTTACATATCAACTTCTGCTGCCGACACAAACAAATGTAGTCACATTCAAGAGCTGTTTGCACTTCCTACCCTGAAGAAAAGACATACTCTCAAATTTTTGTGGAAATTCGTACACCTACCATTTTGTGTGACACGCTATGTTCAGAAATAAATGTGTAATTAAAAAATATTGGGTACTTGTACAGTTTAATCAAGACATTAAAAAATTAAAATATTGAAAAAGGTTATATTGCTCGTATCCGTTATGGAACGAAGTTCTCTGAAAAAAAAATTTCACTTAATTTCATCAAGTATTTTTATTTTACAGCAAAAAAACAATTTGTTATGATACCGAGCAAAAGGTCCGATTTTTAGGAAGAAAAGCTAGTATTAAAGATGGGGAGGGAGTGTCGGTGCTTTAACTGGAGTTATCTCCCCGTGGCATGTTTAACAAATTCCATAATGGCGGATTTCAACGCGCTCTTATAAGAACATGTTTTTCCGCTGTAAAAAAAAAAAACCCCAAACTACTCGATCAAATTAAATAAAAAAATTTTTTCGGAGATCTTGAGTCCAAAACGGATACGTACAATATAACCTTTTTTTTTTTTTTTTTTTTTTTTTTCGATATTTTCATTTTTTTAATGTCTTGATTAAACTGTACAAGTACCAAATATTTAAATTTTTTTCAATATTATTTATTTCAATACATAGATCGTTTCCATACACTGCATTGCCAAAGCCCTCAAACACCGCTTTTATTTAACTTTCATAAATTTGTAATTTCAAAATTAAAGAGTCAAAAGTGTATTAGTTTATTTCATTTGTTCTTGCAAAAAACTTTTTTTTTAGATGAGGATTGATAATTGGGATGTTTTTTTAGATCTTTTAGACTATTGGTCTCATCTTGAATGTTATTTGCACAATGTGTCAGTTGATGTCACCTCCGATCTTCTTCACATCTATCTTGTCAAAACACGTGAATATTTCTGTCGAATCCGGGCAATCTGCATAGCATTTCGAATGGAACCATTTATTTAATTCACTTTTATTTCGTCAGCCATGACCAAGTAGAAGTCCTAAGTAATTCACAATTGTATTCTTCATATTGCCCACACTGAGGATTGAACCTTTGACTTCAAGAAGAATGTTACTTAGAACTGAACTTACCTGGTACTTTATCCGTTACGCCATGGGGTGCTTGAAGAAGGTCAGAGGTTACATTGGCTGAAATGTTATGAAAATAACACTAAAAAACGAGAACAATAATCCAAACAATTCAAAGAATACAAATTATCAATCCTCATCTAAAAAAAATTCAACCATGCCTGTTTATTTTTTTAGCTCCTTACATTAAATGGCTTCATGCCTTGTCTGGAACGACTTCCATTAATAAATAGATTTGTGAATGAAGTATTATACATGAACAATATAAATTTCTTGTAGCATTATCTAAAAAATAAAATGGACAAAGAAGTAATTATTTTCTGTGCTTGTCTAGATTAATGGTGTTTTAAACCAAGTAAAAAATAATTATAAGTTAAAATAGAATTTATCGAGTTTTATCGCATGTTTTAATGTGGAAAAGTTGTGCGACCAATTCAGTATGACAAACTGACTTATCTCCCTTGACGTAGGAGTTCATTAGAATGTAATTATGGCTGATTTTCGGTTATAAAAATACATCTAGCGCTTCATCTACTGGATCATTTTTCGTAATTTTTTTCGAATTTATACTAATTTTAATTAGACACTTAAGTATGTAATAATGTTTTCACCTGGAATGCGTTGGCTTAAAACATCACTACACAAGCACCGTATATTTTTTATAAGCCAGTGATTCAGAAATATATAATACTGGTATTTATCATGTGGATTATGATAAAAAAAATAAATAAAATGAGAAAAATATTGTATAATTTTGCTTTTATGCAGGGTTTCGGTGCGAGAATTTATTTATTTTTTTTTTACAAATTGCACAAAAATAAAATGGTTGAGAAACGCTGCTGAATTACTTACTTGGTTTGGTCCTTTTTATTTATTTTATTTTTTCGTTACATAACACTCCCTGCTAAATATGCTGCTTAACAATCTAATTTTTGGAAATATGTGTGATGGTAAAAATACCTGTAACCAAAATTCATGTAAAACAATCCAGTAGTTTCATCATCATCATCATCAGCATTTACTTATTAGGAAATCAGTTCAACCCACTTAGGGTGAGTGCTACTTTGGTACAGTACTAGACATTCTCACACAGGTAACCATCAGTGATTTACTTGGTGACGGGAACCGGTGGTATTCCTTGGAGTCCATGTGACAAGTCCTCCCAGATTTCTAGTACTCTCCACCTGATCCCACAACCTTTGCAAATGAATTTACATTATTGCAACAGCCGTTTACCATTGATTTCTCCCTAACAATGAGCATTGGTCTTAAATGGAATAATGGCAATAAACTTCCTAAGGTCCCAGTCCTCCTTGCACTCCTGCAGTGAAGGTTTGGTTAGTGCTTTCTTTTCTCGGTGTGGTGTCAGTCTATGCCAACAGTACACTTTTATTTTATTATTTTATTTATTTTTATTTATTTATTTTTTTTTTTTTAGGGGAGTGGGGGGTAACCTTAACATTTTCTGCCCCAACTCACCATCCCCAGTTTTCTTGGTTCTCTGTGAGCATATTCTGTTTTTGATTTTTATTCAAGTTGCTGATTAGTGTTCGTAGTTCATGTCAGTTGGGCGTTATTATTTATTATTAGGTACGTGCAAAATGGATGCTGATGTTAAAACTGTATAAATATTTTGACCCTCCTTTTACTTAAAAATTCACCAAAAATCAGAAAATAAACCAATTTTAATGAATTTTAATCTTTATTTATTGCGGACCATTATCCTCATCTTTTTTTTAGCTGTTTCACGACGTTTCGGCCAACTATTCCTCTGGCCTTCGTCAGGTGGTAACCACGATGGATAGGAACTCTGAATCTCCTGACTGCAATTACTGCATTCACTGCCTTCCGTAGTTGTTGTCTTACCACGTTTTGGCCAAATAAACCAGCTTTGGGTCGGATTGAAACCACTATCTTCAGACAATTCTCATCCGAAACCGTAGAGATTCAATGTCTCTATCCACTGTGCCACAGGCTCCGAAGGATGATCAAGGTTGAATTTTTTGGTCTTACAAATTCATGTTTATTATCTGATCTTCCATGGTCGGGTCCGTACCGAATGGTATATATTATTTAATTGGAATTCATTTAGATGAGTATTATTTGTTAATTTTTATTTATTGCGAACTATTATCCTAATCTTTTTCTTAGTTGTTTCAAGACGTTTCGGCCAACTATTCCTCTGGCCTTTTGTCAGGTGGTAACCACGACGAGATAGGAACTCTGAATCTCCTGATTGCATTATCAGCAATTACTACCATCCATAGTTGTTGTCATCTCACCACGTTTTGGCCAAGTAAGCCTCTGGCCGGCTTTGGGTAGGATTGAAACTGCTATCTTCAGATAGGCTTATTTGGCCAAAACGTGGTGAAATGACAACTACGGAAGAATTATACAAACGTTCACGATAGGAATGTACGAATGCATGGCTGGGGGCGGGGGTGCAGCACTTCCTACCTCCCTCTAACTACCTGACATCATTTTTAGACAGTCTTTTAACCTTCTGACATTTTGAGCTGCTGTAGAATCCATACTTAGACGACTTTGTTTTGTTTGAGTAAAGTCAGAATCTCTCGCTTTTGGGGGCTAATTGAGCTATTTTTTGTACAAGCAAGATGTATTTTTTTTTTTTTTTACTTAATTTAATATCTTAGGACTTTACTAATTATCTTTGAAATAGACCCAGAAAACTAATATTTATCTTTCAACAGATTTTTACAATGAATTTATTTAACTTCAAAATTTAGTTGAACTTGTCAGTTTCGAATGTCACCGTGAAAACATTTTTCATTATAAGTTTTTTTGTGTGTGTACATTTTTTTTTATTTATTTATTTTTTTTTATTTATTTATTTATTTTTTTTTTTATATATTAATTTAACTTTCAAATACAATCAAAAAGTAATCGGAAACCTAACAAAAAAATTATAAACCAACTTTCAAAACTATGCCCCCCCCTATCTTTTTTTTCGCCATCATTGTGTGTACTTAATAATTATTTATACTTACACAGAATAAGGACCGTGCTTTTGTCAAAATTTTCCAAGCAGTTTACGTAAAACGCTGGAATGTGCTGAACAAAAGTTTTGTGATTTTTCTTTTCAATTTTTATTTATTTCCTTGCAAATGATAGCCAATTTTTTTCAGTTTTTCAAAATGATATTATTTCTATTATTACGAAGCTAATTCAATACGGAATTAGTTGAAAAAAAATGAAAACTTTTTTTTTTTTTTTTTGTTATGAAGAAAATAGATTAGACAATTTGAGGAAAAAAAAAGAAATTGCAAGAAAAGTTTTGCTTATGCATTGTACAATTTAGTGATTTTCATGAAATTATTCGGGTCCACCTGTCGGCTGACGTCAATAACCGGAAAAGGCCAATCTCAGTGTTAGGAACGAACGCGCTGTCATTTTTTTTTGTTAATATGAATCTAAGCAGACGACTTTTTCATAAATTGAAAAGAATAAAGGTTTAATTTTAATCGTGAAGGTTTTCTTTTTTTTTTCTGTAGCATTTTAAAAATTGAGGAACGCTTGACCGTTTTTTTCTGGTTATTTTCTGTCAACTGCCAAGCGAACCCGAGCCAACATGCAACACATAAGTACCATTTTTATTTTTTTAAATCAATGATAGGAAATGTTTTCTTAAATGACGTTGGCTGCTGTGATTTCATTGATTTGACACCAGCATTTTACGTAAAGTGTCTAAAAAAAAAAAAAATTTGACAATAGTATGTGTCCTTATCTGCACAAGTACCTTATTCGGTTAAGAAAGCCAATTTTAATTCACTTGAGTATTCGAGTTAAGATAGAACATTATTTTAAATATAAGGAACTAGAAATCATAAGTACCTTTTTATGTCACTAGATGTCGTCGTGCTTAATATTTAATTACGACCACATCTAGTGATTTTATTTTCTTTAAAATTAAATAATAAAACTGCATTTCAACTCATTTAAAGGAAAAATTAGATTTCTTCAATAATTAAAAAAAATAACTACTGGATTTTTTTTTTCAAAACCACTGGTAAGTGTTTTTTTTTTTTTTTTTTTTTTTTAGCCCCCCCCCCCATAACACACAGATGTGCTTTTTATTTAACTATGTTTCAGAGAGTGTTAAAGAAACGTCCTTAATCTTTCTTTCTGTCTCGCGCGCCTTTCTGCCAGTACTGTCTCGCGCGTGCACACACCTTTCTCCCAGTATTTTATCTCTTTTTCTTTATCTATCCATCTCCCGAACTCTGGTTTTATATTAAAATTAACAAAGACACTTATAAACACATCTTCATTCTGTTCATTGTGATTTTTAATTATTTACTCTGTTTTTACTTATCTTTTCTATTTTGTGTCGGTTTTTATTCGTTATAAAAATCCAAAACTGAAACCCCTTTGTTAATCAAACCACAGCTGCTGTAGAATCATCATGCAAGGAAGTTTGTTGCGGTCAGTTTTTAAAAATTGATCGACTTGGACCACGATTTTACCAGATACTTCATAATGGCATAGCGGATAGAGTACTTGATAAAATTCAGTTGTAAAAGTTACACCCTTCTGGAGGTTGTTTGGTCAAATCCTCATCTTTTTGTTGTTGGTTCATGAACGTTTCAGCAAACTATTCCTCTGGCCTTCGTCGTCAGGGCCCGTTGCGCAGTAGATAGACATTGGATCTCTATGGTTCCAGGTGAGCATTGTCTGAAGATAGTGGTTTCAATTCTACTCAAAGCCGGCAAAAAAACTGGAGACAAAAAACAACTATGGAAGCCAGTAATTGCTGAGAATGCAGTTAGGAGATTCGGAGTTCCTATCCCGTCGTGGTTACCACCTGACGAAGACCAGAGGAATGGTTGGCCGAAACGTCATGAAACAACTAAAAAAAAAAAAAAAAAAAAAAAAAAAGATGAGGATGATAGTTCGCGATAAATAAAAGTTGATAAATAATACTCATCTTAATAAACATTCCTATTGATTAAATAATATAAAAAGTTCCATTCAAAATTCCCAAGTTCAACAGAAGATATACCTGTTGGAGGTTACATCGACCGAAACGTTGTGAAAATGACACTCAAGATAAGAACAATAGTCTGAAGAATCCAAATACTCCTCATCTCAAAATTTCAGAACCGCAACTGGAATCGTTTATGTGGTCTGAAATATTACCAAAGGCAAGACAAGTTACATCTCTGTGATTAAACGTCTTAAAAAGAAGTACGGAGATTACATCGACCGTAACGTTGTGAAAATGACACGTAAGATGAGAACAGTAGTCTGAAGAATCCAAATAGTATGTAGATCTGGACCTATTATTCACTTTTTAAGATTCTGACCGTTTCTTTAAGCGCAATTGTTTGAATCCTCTCTCTTGCACTTGGTTCACCGGGTATATTAGCCAGGTAGTTCAGAATGGAAATCATAATGTCCTTTTTTTTTTTTTTTTTATAGACTGGAGTTTGCACACAAAGATCTAATATTGAAGTTCAATAAACTGAACTGTTCTATGGATCAAATAGAATCCATCATGAAATATAGCAAAGAAATTTATTCGCAAGTGATCTATGTACCAGATCGACTCTGTTAAATGTTTGAAAATATTATGAATTTCGAGCATAAGCTCCTAATTCCAAAGTCTAGAAGTTTGAGGGAAGAAACTTTACGATGATGTGACAGAGTTTGGAGCTTGGCTGATAGTGTGGTACCTATTAAATTGAAGATTCTTTTTCGGATCCTGTATGAGATCTTAGTGGTAGATGCACCAGTGCAGATGTGGCAACACTACTCCATGCATAGATGCTTTGTAAAGATATCGGATATTCTTTAATTTTCTAGCACGATAGAGGGAGCCCACCTTGTTTGTGGCTCTGTAAAGATATTGGATATTCTTTGCTATGAGTAATTTTCTAGCACGATAGAGCCCACCTTGTTTTTGGTTCTGTAAAGATATCGGATATTTTTTGATTAGACAAGTCTAAATGATGTATTGAAAATTCTCATGACGTTTACAAGTTACAAATCCAATAAACCAAACTGCTGTATGGATTAAATCGAATTAATCAATTGCAGACTGTTTATTCACAAAATCTATGCATACAAAAGAAATTGACATCAGAATAGAAATCGGGCATCTCTGAGTGAAAATGGCAAACATGCTTGGGACAAGACACCTGCGTTTGTGATCTGATCCTGCCAGGTGATGCCTAAGAGACGTCTGAGATTGCACATGTGGAAGGCAGTCAGTCTTCGCTTGGTGTGAGTACAAAGTCCAAGACTCGCACCTTTTCCCACGGGAGGACCTTTGTGGTCTTCGGAGTAGATGCTGCAATCAAAGACCATTGCCCTTGTGGCAATCGTTTGGTCCATGTAGGGGTGACCCTATATACCAAATGGCAAATCACTATCCAGCTCCCATTTTCCACCTCTCGGGAGCTGGTCCCCTTTTCCCTTCCCTCTCTCTCCACATTAAAAAATGTCCGTGTGCCTAATTTGCTCAGTGGGGAAGCAAATAAATATAGCCAAGATCAAAGTGTAGTATCTGTTCTGGCAGATGCTGCAAGCAAAGACCAATGTCCTTGTAGTAATGGGCTTCTGGTCCATGTAGGGGCAACCCTATATAACAAGAGGCTCTCATCATCCAGCTCCCATTTCCAACCTCTCAGGAGCTGGTCCCCTTTTCCCTCCCCCTCTCCACATTAAAAAACGGCCTCATGCCTAATTTGCTCAGTGAGGAAGCAAATAAACACAACCCCACACCTCTCATCATTCTTCAGACTCCTTGCCTTCCTTGAATCTCTTATGCCACTCAAAAACTGATGCTTGATTCATGCAAGATGGTCCAAAAGCAGTCTGAAGCATTCTATACGTTTGTGTCATTTTTTCCAAATTCAAAACAGAATTTTTATTGCATATCATTCTTCTAAAGTGTCCTCACGTCCAGATCGCAATTTTTGAAATTCACCAGCTGTGACAATTAAACTTTAGTAGGATGTATTCCAGTTCCTGCTGTAGCTGTTCATTTGAATCTGAAGTCATAAAAATTGGTCAATTTGTCAGTAATCTCATAAGATGCATAGAAATAACATACTGAATTTTCAGGAGTTTACGGCAATTTTAAATGCTTGTACAAAAAAAATCTGGAAACTTAATGAAGACACCTCATACATGGTCAAATATTTTTTGAATCCTGGGAATAGCTAGATTTTATGCCTTCCAACTTTGGAGTTTGCTTCGTGATACCACAGCAATCAGTTTGTTTTTTTTAACTTTTTTTTTCTAGTTCTTTGGTGTTTCCAGCTTTTAAAATGACTAATATTACAAGGGTCGTTTCAAAAGTAATGCAAAAAGTTGAAGAGCTGTGAAGATGGGAGTGGTACCATTAAAACGAATAACCATTTGTGCTCCAGAATTTATTTTTCTACATAGTCACCACCATTCTCAATGCACTTTTGTCAGAAATTCAATAATGCATCTGCTTCTGATGCACATCCACGACAGGAGTTCCTTTCTTAGTCCCACACTGTCAATATCTGCAACAGAGGGATTAAACTCTAAGGTAATGAATGCATAAGTTCAGTCATCATAATAATGCAATTTGCAATCCCCACTGATCGATTCCGGTGGAATAAAAAATAGGCTTTACTTTTGGAATGCCCTTGATATGTAAATTGTATTTAATCAGCTGTTGCTAATTCTTTTTTCAAACGTCCGCACGCTTCATGCCATGATTTGATTCAATGCAGTTGCAGTAAACAAATTGTGTTTGTCGAGAGTCAATACGTGCGCCAACAAAAATCTATTACAGTAGGTAACACATTGAGTTATGAATGGAAACAGTTGTTCCCGATCTGTGAGCCACAGCGGCCTTTAGACAATTTCCTCACGTTTGGATTGCCAAATAATCTAGATGTATGGGAGTGATTTTTGGAATTGGGTTGATGCTGAGTTCAAATCCTGTAGAGTCCAGTTATACATTTACAATTTTTTCTTCAAATTACTACTTATCAACACAAAAAGCCACTCGAGGACAAGGTTAAACATTGAAATTCTATTTTTAGTTTTCACCATGTCAATAGGTCTTTGATTATTTCGGAGTATTTGAGGTCGGACATCTAGTTATGAACAGGTCCACACTTGGAATACAAATAAAGCTGTTACATGATAAGGGCTGTTCCCTTTTCATGTAAGTATAAAAATAGAGAATTTAGTTAAAATGAAATAGCAACAGACGGAATTCGAACCTCGTAATTTAGTTTTAGAAATAGATTACGTGTGAGAATTTAAAAATCTTAAACAAACTTGTTTAGAATATAGATAAAATATTTCAAGGAAAGAATGTGAACTCTCAAGTTTGTTATGAAATTTTAAATTGAAAGAATGCAGCTTATAAGATAATGTTTTTAACATATTGGAAAAATAGGTTACTGAGTATAGGAAAAGTTTTGGACACTTATGTCCGGAACACGTGAAAGAAGGCACATGTTTTAACATGTGTATGACGTCACGGAAAATAGAAAGTTCTAGGAATAGAGAAAAAAACTTTAGAGTTAGTCAGTCAGTGAAGAAACTCGGAGAGAGTCAGTCGTCTAGGAAGCGAGACGTCACTTCAAGAAAAAAATGTGAAGCCTTGAATTCTTGGTGATGGAAACACGGCCGTGTGACGAAATAAACCATCATGTGTTTTGTAATGCTCGTCTTGTCTTATGATTCTTACAAAAAGGTAAAGTGAAATTGTATTATATATTTGTGTTATAAAATTGTCTTTACATACACGTCTCGACATCTCATGTCTACACAATGTCTGAACAGTGAACACTATATCATCACTCAAAGAGCTTCTCCTTCTCTTCCATTCTACACATCTAAGGAATGAACATTTAATATATAGGAATCGTTATAAACGAACAATCTCTCTAAGTCTACAACATCAACATCTCTCTCTAAGATAAGCATCTTTCTCTAAGACTCTCTTTAATGAAACCCCCTATATGTAACTAAGACATTTTTTTTTTTTTTTTTTTCTTTTTTGATCTCCTGATTTATCAGAGAGGGACCTATGTTTTCAGTCGCGTCCGTGTGTCCGGACGATTGCCAGATAACTGTCCATTAGTTTTTCCTGAAATTTTGCCACAAATTGTATTTCATTGGTGCACAGTAAAAAAAAAAAAAAAAAAAAGTAATTCTAAATAGAAAGGTATTGACGAAACTAATGCCAACAATAGAATCATTGGATTCAGACAAAATGAATGAAATCAATTTATTGCTTTGTTTGTGTCCTGTCACTCACAAAGCACTTAACATTATGGAACTTGATATGGCCAACAAGGGTTGAGGACAGGTGTTGCATGGAGAAAAATGATATAAGAATAATATGATAGATATGTAATGTAAGTCGTAATGATCTAATAATCCAAGAAGATTAAATCTGGACAGTATAAGGGAGGTGTGTGCAGAAAAGGAGACTTTGATGGTATAGTCGCATTGAAAGAATGGATGAGAGTTCTTGGATTAATAGATGCAGAACAGTTGACTGCGGAAGTCCAAGGAAAACATGGGAGAAAGTGATAGGAATAAACTTGAGAGAAAGAAGGATAAATTAAAACCTGGCCAGAGATAGATTAGTTTAAGAGTCAATTTAAAAAAAAAAAAACAGTCAAATACATGTCATCATGTAAAATATTAACTTGATGAAAAATCCAACAAGATAACTTTATATGTTGGATTAATAGAGATTCGACATTGCCCGGGATTGAAAGATGATCAATGAATGTTTCACACTCCTATATTTTTATCGTCATCGAAATTGGTTACTTGCCTACTCTAGTCTGACACCAGGTGGAAGCTTCACGTTTCTTCACAGTGACTAAGTTCACAATATATTGTCTACATTGCACTGTAAAGAACTTACTGTTGATTTCATAAAATTATTCTTATATATAACTAGCGAGGGGTACCCGGCATTGCCCGGGTGTTTTTCGGGGTATGTGAAAAAAAAGCCGAAGCGTTGACGACGCACAGTTGGAAAATAGTAAAGTGTTTTAAAAAAAACAGGTGCGCGTTTTTGATTGACGTGACGGCGATAGGTATTCAGCAGTTATTTTGTGCGGGACAGTTTTGAATAAATGGGTTTGTTTGTTTTTAAAAACCCGCTCCCTCGTCTCGAAATGAAAGCTACAGTCTGATATGACGAAGTCGACATTGACCAAACTGGCTCTGGGCCTGTGATTAGAGTCGAGGTTCGCTTTTTTTATACCGAAAACCGAATGTAACGCGTGCCGATGCGGAAAATGTGGAATAATTAAGGTTTGAAAGTCAATAAAATTAAATAGAGGCGAGCTCCGTGGCTAATTCGTAGATATTACAATTTATAGATGATATAAAAAGTTTTAAAAATTTGTGAAGCGAGCAAGCGCTTCTTTGAAAGAAGCCTTTCGTGGACATCGAGGAAAAGCGAACATACATACATACATACATACATTTTCGCTTTTATATTTATAGATGGCTTAAATTAAAGTTTAAAATGCAAAAGTCAAGTATCATGGTTCAATTGTGCTCTAAGCAGAAACATTTATTCCGAATGCACCCTTATTAAAGAACCTACTGTTGATTTTATATGTCGAGCCTTTCTGCTTGTGTGGTAATAAAACTTCTCAAATGCACTTGTGATGTTAGGCTGTATAAGGTGTTGACTTTGGTTTGAATTAAAGTTTAAAATGCAAAAGTTAAGTATCATGCTTCAATAGTGCTCTAAGCAGAAGCATTCCTTTTGAACGCACTCGTCATATCGAATCTACTGTTGATTTTATCTCGGACCTTTTCGACTTGTGCGATAATAAAACATCTCAAATGAACTTGTGATGTTAGGCTGTGTAAGGTGTTAACTTTAGTCAAAATCGCCTGTTCCTTCTTTTATCGGATTTTTTCGATTTATCAATACTTAGGTTTTGTATCAGAATGTCTTCACTATCTAAGTACATCATTTGTAATTTCAAAAAAATCGGCCCATACGTTTCGGAGCCCATAGGAAACAAAATCACACACACACAAGTTCCTTTTATATAATAAATACAAAGATTCTGATTATTTTCTGCACAAGATGATGTAAATTAATTTTAAGATACGCGGTCGAACGATAAAAATTGTCGCCCTAAAGAAAACAACGCTACATCTTTTATTTTAAAACTTTTCTTGAAAAAATCAATTCAGGTAACTTTTTTTTTTTTTTTTTTTACATGGGGGTCACCACTTATCAAGCCCCGAAGGCCACTCAGGGATAAGGGTTATTGCGTGTACAGTAATCAATGAGATAGTATTGTAGTAATCATTAGTATTGGGGGTTTTGATAGTGTCTTACTTAAGGAGGCGGTTTGTCAGGAGTTTGTTTATGTTGGACTTGAAGACGTCCAAGTTGTAGTCAGGTGGGAAACAGGCAAGCGGCAGAGAGTTCCACTGGCGTGCAGTTCTAAGAAAGAAGCTTTGCTCATGGAATCTACGTTTGGATTTAGGCACAGATAAAGAGTGGGGAAAATTATTGACAGTAGTTTCAGCCAGATGGGTGTTTCTTGTGAAAGATTGGCGAGGGGGGAAGAGGGATTGGAGCTCAGACGAGCACCTGCCATGGAAATAATGATAAAACAGAGACAGGCTCGCAAGTCTCTTCTGTGGGAGAGAGGCTGCAGGGAAGAGAAAAGGGCATCCCCCACTAAACCACGAAGTCTATTTTGTACTCTGTCAAGGCAGGATAGGCTGTTTTTAGCAGCTCCTGCCCAGATGTGGCAGCAGTACTCCATCCTTGGACATACTTGGCTTTTATATAGATAGAGAATTTCATCAGTAGTGAGATATCTTTTGAAACGGTAGAAGGATCCCACTATTTTCCCAGCGTCCCTGGCAACAGATTTGATGTATGTGTTCCATTTCAGATCAGGAGTAAAGGTCAAACCCAGAAGCTTGTCAAAACATGGAGCCTCCTCAAGATGAGAGCCATCCATTTCAATTGATGCCAGATGGGGATCAGAGCGTTTATGATGTAAAGATAGAAGCTTGGTTTTGGATGCATTAAACTTGATTATGTAGTAGAGCTGACATCTATTCAATGTAGCTGCCCTCAGCCTCAATCTTCGCCTCGATACGGGGCCGGAACTGGAAGCATGCCTTTTCCACAAGCATGAAGAAGAAGGGTCCGTGAGAGAAGGGTACAAAGTTGTAGCACTCCTTCTGAAGCCAAGGGTTTCTTTGGACCTGATTGCACCAGGGGATCACCACACTCTTCAGCACATCCACGTACACTTTGGTCTTGAATTTGAATCCGACTTCGAAGATGTGAGGTGGCATAATGTGGGTACGTCCCTGTTATTAGTGGCAATCCAGTGACGCATTTTGAGGGTGCTGGCAATGGTCCTGATGTCATAACTTGGATCGGTAGAGAGCGTGAGTTGTACAGTGGCGCATCTCCAATCTCGCTCATTGAACATTGTGTCACTTTCAGACCTGATAGAAGGCTCCTATCGGTCGTGGGAGTCGTACACGACTGGCCAACTAGTAGATGGTCTGTAACAAAGAAAAGAAAACCAATTTTCATCAAACTGAAATGGAAACATGTCTTTTCTAGTGCAACAATTTTATTCTTACACCCTGTATTTATTTAAATTGGAAATTGATTGTTAAAAATCCGTGATGAGAAATGTCTAAAAATGTTTGGAAAACATGGGAGGAAGTGATAAACATGGACTGGAGACAAAAAGGACATGATAAGACCTGTTCAGAAATGGATTAGTTAGGAAGATAATTTCTGAAAGCTGTACAACACATGCCAGTATGTGAAACGGATATAAAACCAATGCTGACAAAAGAATGAATACAGGGCTCTACATTGCGAGCGATTTTTCAAAGTGGCGACTAGAAATAATGAAACGTTTATCTTTTGGCGATTGTATTTCTTTCACTGATAATCTTCCGAGGCTCATTACTGAATGAAAAATATCTTTTTACTTTTTTTTTTTTTTTTTTTTTTTTTTTTTTTTTTTTTTTAATAAAATGAACAAAGTTAAATTATTTAAACAACTTTTTTCTTTTTTTTTTTTTTTTAACGAAGGTTGTTTAAAAAAAAAAGTTAAATTATTTAAACAATAAAAGTTTAATAGAACAATATACTTTTTTTTTTTTTTTTTTTAACGAAGGCTGTTTAAAAAAAAAACATCTGAAAAAATCGGAAGGTTTATACCTTCAAGTATCAACATAAAATTTGTTATATATTTAGAATTACACTTATTAAAAAAAAACAGAAAAATCATTATAATGTGCATTCTCATCACAGAATGAAGATGTCACATTCTAAAAATCATGTGGGTTTGGCTAGTAACTTTTCTATTTGGATAGTAAACAAAAATATTTAGTTGTCAAAGGTCAACTAAAGATAAATTCGTCCATAGAGCCCTGGAATATGAATGCTTGGGTTAGTAGATGTAGAACAGCTGAAATAGCAAGGTCAGTTGGCAGGGAAAAACCAAGGAAAACATAATGTGATGAGGATGGATTTGAGAGAAAGAGAGATAAAGACTGGGCCAGAGATAGGTTAGTTTGGAAGTCAATTTCTAAAAGGCATCGGACACATGCCAAACTAAAAATGATGATTTAAGAATGAATTGGTGCTTGGGTTAGTCGATGTAGAATGGTTGAGATAGCAGTTCAAATGATAGACATAAGAAAAAGAACAAATAAAGACCTGGGTTATTTTTGGAAGTCAGTTTCTAAAGCCATCCAACACATGCCAGTATGTAAAACATTAACCGAATGTAGATTCCATGAACAAAGTTTCTTTCTTAGAACTGCACACCTGTGGAACTCTCTTCCACTTGCATGCTTTCCAACTGACTACAATATGACCGTCTTCAAGTCCAACGTAAACAAGTTCTATACCCCTTAAGTAATCCAATTTACCAAATTTCCACGACTAAAGATTAATATGATATTGTCCCTTATCCTCAAGTGGCCTCCGGGGCTTGATAAGTGGTGACTCCTATGTAAAAAAAAAAAAAAAAAAAAAAAAAAAAGTGATGAAATAATGGAGTGCTTCGGTAGTAGGGATGAATGTAGGACAGTTGAGGTAGTGGGGTCAGTTGTCATGTAAAACGAATGTTATACAAATAATGATGATGATACATTCTGAGACATAAATTCATATTACCCTCCCCTCCCCCCCGCATTTTTTTTTTTTTCCGTGTTATGTGTTTTAGTCTAGGGATATTAAACACATGCAACATATATTTAAAAAAATAAAGCACGGAGTTTAAAGAAATATAAAATGGATTTATTTCTTTTCTTTTTTTTTTTTTTTTTTTATATAGGCAAAACCACTTATCAAGGCCAGAGACCAATCGAGGATAAGGGTTAAGAGTGTACAGTAATCAGTTGAACAATATAGTAATTGTTAGCAATGGAAATTCAGTAAATTTGTTAATTTAAGTGGAACGGCTCATCAAGAACTTGTTTACATTGGACTTGAAAATAACCATATTGTAGTCAGCTGGAAAGCAGGAAAACGAAAGAGAGTTCCACAGGCGTGTAGTTCTAAGAAAGAAGCTTTGTTCATGGAATCTACGTTTAGGTTTAGGCACAGATAAAGAGTGGGGGGAATTGTTGATAGTGTTTTTCAGCTAGACGAGTGTTTCTTGTGAAAGTTTGGCGAGGGGGGGACCATAGATTGAAGCTCATTCGAGCACTTGGCGTGAAAATAGAGATAAAGCAGAGAGGCTCGCAACATCTCTTCTGTGAGATAGATGTTGTAGGGAAGAGATCTAAGGGAGATAAGCAAGTCCTTAATTCAATCTACGTTTAGAAGAAATAGTTATTGAGAATTAATAATTAATATTTCTTTTTTTTTTTTTTTTTTTTTTTTTTTTTTTACAAGAGTGTCACCACTTATCAAGGCCCAGAGGCCACTCGAGGATAAGGGTTAATAGGTATACATTAGTCATTGTGATTTTAGCATAGTAAACAGTGGGAATTTTGAAACTTGGATTACTTAGAGGGACGATTCAATTAGAACTTGTTCACATTGGATTTTTTTTTTTTTTTTTTTCATAGGTATCAACTCATTATCAAGGCCAAGAGGCCACTCAATGATAAGGGTTAAAGAGTGTACAGTAGAAATTGGACAATATAGTAATCATTAGTAATGAAAATTTGTTAAATTTGATAACTTATATGGAACGGCTCATCAAGAACTTATTTACGTTAGACTTGAACACAACCATATTGTAGTCAGCCGGAAAGCAGGAAAACGGAAGACAATTCCACAGGCGTGCAGTTCTAATAAAAAAGCTTTGTTCATGGAATCTACGTTTAGGTTTAGGCACAGATAAAGAGTGGGGGGAATTATTGATAGTGTTTACAGCTAGACGAGTGTTTCTTGTGAAAGTTTTGCGAGGGGGGGGGGACCATAGATTGAAGCTCAGTCGAACACTTTCCATGAAAATAACGATACATCAGAGACAAACTCGCAACATCTCTTCTGTGAGATAGAGGTTGCAAGGAAGAGAAAAGGACATCTCCTACGAGGCTACGAAGTCTATTTTGAACTCAATCAAGGCAGGACAAGTCCTTTCTAGCAGCTCCTGCCCAGATGTGGCAACAGTATTTCATCCTTGGACGTACCTGGCTCTTATATAGATAGAGAATTGCATCAGCAGTGAGATATCTACTGGATCGATAGAAAGATCCCACCATTTTTCCAGCGGCCTTGGCAACAGATTTGATGTACGTGTTCCATTTAAGATCAGGAGTAATTGTCAAGTTCAGAAAATCTTCATAATTACCAAATGTCCAGTTTTTCTTTGAGGCTGCTTGTAATTGATTCCTTTTGAGCGGATTTGAATCCGAAAAAATATTGGCCGGAGTTAATTTACTCAGTATCTGATGACCTTGAGTGGCGTAATGACTCAAACTCACTCTCTAATCTGACTAAACTAAAGAATTCACGTTATCAGCGTTCCTTTTATAGTTTTGGTGTATGGAAACTTCCGAACACGCTCCAAATAGAACACCACAACATAAAACATTCCAGAAGCCCTCGGAAAAGAACATTTTTATATTCTGTACTAGGTTTTCAGCCCGGTGTTGCCCGGGTGTTTGGAGGTGCGTGTTGAGCAAAAAAAAAAAAAAGAAAAAAAAGTTGTATTAGGAAGGCAGGCTCGAACTCGTACCGCAAAGGAGGAAAAGAACGGGGGAAAAAACATGACGTCTTTGCTGTTATGACCACCGCCAAACCGAAAGTGACGTAGGTTTAAATTAAGGCTAGACAATCGAAAAGAGGGGATGACTTTCAAAAATATTGTCGAAAAAAGCGACCCCCCTCCCTGTAGAAAAGTGCCCAGTTGAGGATGAAGAAATTAATGTTTTTAGCCAATTTTTCAGTATTTGTCGTCTTCGAAACTATACTGATCTTGTGAAAATCTGCCACCTCTGTCGAAAGCTTTAGGCACATATGCTAACATACATACATACATAAATTTATATATTGGTAGCTCAAATTTTTTGACCAAACCGATTAAAAAGCTTGCCCTATTTCTAAATACCCTTTATGTAAAATTTCAAATGTTTAGACCAGAAATTGTCTGAGTAATTTGGTAGACTGCAGAGGTCAAATGTTTTTTTTTAACTTTGACCCCTATTATGACCCCTTAACATTTGTTTTAGGCTCAAATCAAGTTAAGTTAGATCCATGTCCAAGGAACCTATATCTAAAATTTCAATTGTTTATACCTAAAAATTATTGGAGGAGTTTGGTAGAGTTCTCAAAGGTCAAATCGTTTAACTTTGACCCCTTAACAGCCAAATTTCTGGCCAAAAACTTATTAAAAAGATTTCCCCAAATCTCAATAACCCTTATGTCAAATCTCGAGTCTGTACACTGAAAATTGACAGACTAGTTTGGTAGGGAAATGTACACACACACACAATTTCACTTTTATAGATATACTAGCATTTCAGCCTGGCGTTGCCCAGGTGTTTAGAGGTGTATGATGTTGAGGAAAAAAAAAAAAAAAAGTGATCAATTTTTTAAAAATTTGACCCCTATTATGACCCCTTAACATTTATTGTTTTGGGCTCAAATCAAGTTATTAAGTTAGATCCATAAGATTTAGAATTCTTCAGAAACTCTTGAACAAACATTTTTATATTCTAATTTTAATGTAATGTTTTTAATAGTAATAATTATATATTTTGAATATTATTATAAGAAATTGTAACACCTTAATACGTTTATGAGAAAAATGTCTTCCGATGAGAATGGTCTGCATCAAAATAATGTTTTTGTTAAATCTCTTCTAGGAAAGCATGCAGGAAAAATGCATTTTGTCCAGGAAAGACGCGGAAGAGACAGATCCCATGTCTGTTATTTTTTTCCGAATGAACTTTACAAGACAAGGGTAAGTTGCTGTTTGAATTGGGCATGCTTTATCTATTCTTATACTGAAGTCGAGTTAATCAACGTTTCTTTAAGTTCTTTTCATATGATGTATGTATGTGTGTATATATATATGTATATGTGTATTGGGGTAGAGAGGGCTCCCGTAAGCCGTGGTGAAGGCAACCTTTCTAGGAGAAGCAAATCTCTGATTAAAAAAACCATAAAGCGGAAGACCAGTACCCGCATTAAGCTGGTCTGCAGTTTAATTTGTTGCTGGCTATCTTGCTCTTGCTTGTTGCTGGATCTCAACATTTTGAACCGAGAGAGAGACTTGGCTGTCGTACAAAGCTAAGACTCAGTAACATTTTGGGCTCATGGATTTTAAATGTCTGAGGGAGTGGCACTCGTCTGACAAGACGTTGCAATCATCATATATATATATATATATATATATATATATATATATATGTTTTATTTTTGTTACACAGTGATCACCACTTATCAAGGCCCGGAAGCCACTCAGGGATAAGGGTTATTGCAAGTACATTACGTTAGTGTGGAGATTTGATGAAGTGTTTACTTAAGGGGGCGGTTCATTAGGAATTTGTTAACGTTGGACTTGAAGACATCCAAGTTGTTGTCCGGTGGGAAGCAGGCAGACGGAACAGAGTTCCACAGGCGTGCAGTTCTAAGAAAGAAGCTTTGTTCATGGAATCCATGTAGATAGAGATAAGATAGGGGACAAGGGTACAATCTGGGAGGGGGGGGTAGGAGAATGTATGGGGAGAGAGTTAGCAGAAAAATCCAAACAAAAAAAAAACATAATAAGCAGTAAAGAAAATGTCTATATAAAAATTATTTAAAAAATATGAAAAACGTAGTCGAAACTTTAGAGGGTTAGTCAAATGAAGTTCATTGGAAAACAATCCAGACTATATAGATCTATATGAGATCCATAGTGGAAATCCAGAACTTGCGTGTATTTAGCATCTATCTCTTTTAATATATCAGGGCTCTATGGACAAATTTATCTTTAGTTGACCTTTGACAACTAATTATTTTTGTTTACTAGCCAAATAGAAAAGTTACTAGCCAAACCCACATGATTTTTAGAATATGACGTCTTGGTTCTGTGACAAGTATGTACATCATAAAGATTTTTTTTTTTTTTTAAAATAAGTGTAATTCTAAATATACAACAAATTTTATGTTGATATCTTGAAGGTATAAACATTTCGTTTTCTTCAGATGTTTTTTTTAAACAGCCTTCGTTTAAAAAAAAAAAAGAAAAAAAAAAGTACATTGCTCTAGTAAACTTTAATTTAACATTATTCATTTTATTAAAAAAGAAAAAGTTGCAAAGATATTTTTCACTCGGTAATGAGCCTCGGAAGATTGTCAGTGAAAGAAATGCAATCGCCAAAAGATAAGCATTTCATTATTTCTGGTCGCCACTTTGAAAAATCACTCGAAAATGCGACTGTTTCACTCGTAATGTAGAGCCCTGTATATATATATATATATATATACACACACACTAGCGGGGAAACCTGACATTACCCATGATTGAATGATGATTAATGAATATTTCACGCTCTCATATTTTTTATTGTCATCGAAATCGGTGAAATCACCCATTTTTTTTGCTCTAGTTGGGGACCCATTGCGGTGCACCGTAGGAAGCTTCACGTGCCTCTCACAGTGACTTAGTTTGCAATGCATTGTAGTCTACATTATTTTTTATTCATAATGATTTGAATTAAAGTTTAAAATGCAAAAGTCGAGTATCATAGTGCAGAAAGATTATTTTTTACCTCCTTCCCCGTTATATCAAAGAACCTACTGTTGATTTTTATATGCCTGGCCTTACTGCTTGTGTGATAATAATGGCTTGTATTTAAGTTTAAAATGAAAAAAAATCGAGTATCATGGTGCAATTGTGCTTTAAAAAGAAACCTTCATTTCAAATGTCATACCAAAAAACCTACTGTTGATTTTATATGTCGGGCCTTTCTGCTTGTGTGGTAATAAAACTTCTCAAATGCGCTTGTGATGTTAGACTGTGTAAGGTGTTAACTTTGGTCAAAATCACCAGTTTCTTTCAGCGGATTATTTTGGTTATTGATATTTATCGAAGACAACGATCAAAAATTAGTGTGTAACATGCAAAAAAACTGTATATATAAATCCGTCAAGATTCCTCTATGGATTTTTATAGTTTTTTGCGTGGCATTGAGAGGCCATGGCCTAAAGAGGTTCTTTATTTTCTGTCTTCCTTATGCAGCTAACGAGTTAATATAGATTTTTTTTTTTTTATTCAACTTTGAGCTCTCATCTCTCACTTTGTATATTAATTGTTCCACTTAATCGTGTAGAGCTTTTTTTTTTTTTTTTTTTTTTTTACACAGTGATCACCACTTATCAAGGCCCGGAAGCCACTCAGGGATAAGGGTTATTGCAAGTACATTAAGTTAGTGAGGAGATTTGCTGAAGTGTTTACTTAAGGGGGCGGTTCATTAGGAATTTGTTAACATTGGACTTGAAGACATTCAAGTTGTAGTCCGGAGGGAAGCAGGCAGACGGAACAGAGTTCCACAGGCGTGCAGTTCTAAGAAAGAAGCTTTGTTCATGGAATCCGCGTTTTGATTTAGGCACAGATATAGAGTGGGGGAAATTTTTCACAGTGGATTCAGCTAGACGGGTGTTTTTCGTGAAAGATTGGCGAGGGGGGACCAGAGATTGGAGTTCAGACGAGCATCTGCCATGGAAATAACAATAAAACAAGGACAGGCTCGCAACGTCTCTTCTGTGGGAGAGAGGTTGCAGGGTAGAGAAAAGGGCATCCCCCACTAAGCCACGAAGTCTATTTTGTACTCTGTCAAGGCAGGATAGGCTGTTTTTAGCAGCTCCTGCCCAGATATGGCAACAGTATTCCATCCTTGGACGTACTTGGCTCTTATATTTTAGATAGAGAATTGCATCAGTAGTGAGATATCTTCTGGAGCGGTAGAAGGATCCCACCATCTTTCCAACGACCTTGGCAACAGACTTGATGTACGTGTTCCATTTCAGATCAGGTCAAAGCTCCTATGTTGATAGGTTTATTTGCTAAAAGATTAGTTGCATCTTTATCAATATACGGCATAATCACGTTGACACACTGGTTCCCACTGGATCACCAAAGTTAAGTAGCATTGAACCTGGTCAATACTAAATGGGTGACCATTTGGAACTTTCAGGTGCTGTAAGTGCTCTCCGCTTATCTCTGCATTGTTTCCAGTCCTAGAC
>NC_136525.1:6355774-6385774 GCF_053919585.1 Euprymna scolopes | reverse complement strand
ATCCATTTTAATGATTATCCTTTCTTGTCGGTTACCGCACATGATTTTTTTTTTTTTTTTTTTTTCATCCATTTTAATGATTATCCTTTCTTGTCGGTTACCGCACATGATTTTTTTTTTTTTTTTTTTTTCATCCATTTTAATGATTATCCTTTCTTGTCGGTTACCGCACATGATTTTTTTTTTTTTTTTTTTTTCATCCATTTTAATGATTATCCTTTCTTGTCGGTTACCGCACATGATTTTTTTTTGTTTTTTTTTTTTCATCCATTTTAATGATTATCCTTTCTTGTCGGTTACCGCACATGATTTTTTTTGTTTTTTTTTTTTCATCCATTTTAATGATTATCCTTTCTTGTCGGTTACCGCACATTCATTTTTTTTTTTTTTTTTTTTTTTTCATCCATTTTAATGATTATCCTTTCTTGTCGGTTACCGCACATGATTTTTTTTTTTTTTTTTTTTTCATCCATTTTAATGATTATCCTTTCTTGTCGGTTACCGCACATGATTTTTTTTTTTTTTTTTTTTTTCATCCATTTTAATGATTATCCTTTCTTGTCGGTTACCGCACATGATTTTTTTTTTTTTTTTTCATCCATTTTAATGATTATCCTTTCTTGTCGGTTACCGCACATGATTTTTTTTTTTTTTTTTTTTTTCATCCATTTTAATGATTATCCTTTCTTGTCGGTTACCGCACATGATTTTTTTTTTTTTTTTTTTTTTTTTTTTTTTCATCCATTTTAATGATTATCCTTTCTTGTCGGTTACCGCACATGATTTTTTTTTTTTTTTTTTTTTTCATCCATTTTAATGATTATCCTTTCTTGTCGGTTACCGCACATGATTTTTTTTTTTTTTTTTTTTTCATCCATTTTAATGATTATCCTTTCTTGTCGGTTACCGCACATGATTTTTTTTGTTTTTTTTTTTTCATCCATTTTAATGATTATCCTTTCTTGTCGGTTACCGCACATGATTTTTTTTTTTTTTTTTTTTTCATCCATTTTAATGATTATCCTTTCTTGTCGGTTACCGCACATTCATTTTTTTTTTTTTTTTTTTTTTTTTCATCCATTTTAATGATTATCCTTTCTTGTCGGTTACCGCACATGATTTTTTTTTTTTTTTTTTTTTCATCCATTTTAATGATTATCCTTTCTTGTCGGTTACCGCACATGATTTTTTTTGTTTTTTTTTTTTTTTTTTTTTTTTCATCCATTTTAATGATTATCCTTTCTTGTCGGTTACCGCACATGATTTTTTTTTTTTTTTTCATCCATTTTAATGATTATCCTTTCTTGTCGGTTACCGCACATGATTTTTTTTTTTTTTTTTTTTTTCATCCATTTTAATGATTATCCTTTCTTGTCGGTTACCGCACATGATTTTTTTTTTTTTTTTTTTTTTTTTTTTTTTTTTTCATCCATTTTAATGATTATCCTTTCTTGTCGGTTACCGCACATGATTTTTTTTTTTTTTTTTTTTTTCATCCATTTTAATGATTATCCTTTCTTGTCGGTTACCGCACATGATTTTTTTTTGTTTTTTTTTTTTCATCCATTTTAATGATTATCCTTTCTTGTCGGTTACCGCACATGATTTTTTTTGTTTTTTTTTTTTCATCCATTTTAATGATTATCCTTTCTTGTCGGTTACCGCACATGATTTTTTTTTTTTTTTTTCATCCATTTTAATGATTATCCTTTCTTGTCGGTTACCGCACATGATTTTTTTTTTTTTTTTTTTTTTCATCCATTTTAATGATTATCCTTTCTTGTCGGTTACCGCACATGATTTTTTTTTTTTTTTTTCATCCATTTTAATGATTATCCTTTCTTGTCGGTTACCGCACATGATTTTTTTTTTTTTTTTTTTTTCATCCATTTTAATGATTATCCTTTCTTGTCGGTTACCGCACATGATTTTTTTTTTTTTTTTTTTTTTTTTTTTTTTTTCATCCATTTTAATGATTATCCTTTCTTGTCGGTTACCGCACATGATTTTTTTTTTTTTTTTTTTTTCATCCATTTTAATGATTATCCTTTCTTGTCGGTTACCGCACATGATTTTTTTTTTTTTTTTTTTTTCATCCATTTTAATGATTATCCTTTCTTGTCGGTTACCGCACATGATTTTTTTTTTTTTTTTTCATCCATTTTAATGATTATCCTTTCTTGTCGGTTACCGCACATGATTTTTTTTTTTTTTTTTTTTTTCATCCATTTTAATGATTATCCTTTCTTGTCGGTTACCGCACATGATTTTTTTTTTTTTTTTTCATCCATTTTAATGATTATCCTTTCTTGTCGGTTACCGCACATGATTTTTTTTTTTTTTTTTTTTTTCATCCATTTTAATGATTATCCTTTCTTGTCGGTTACCGCACATGATTTTTTTTTTTTTTTTTCATCCATTTTAATGATTATCCTTTCTTGTCGGTTACCGCACATGATTTTTTTTTTTTTTTTTTTTTCATCCATTTTAATGATTATCCTTTCTTGTCGGTTACCGCACATGATTTTTTTTTTTTTTTTTCATCCATTTTAATGATTATCCTTTCTTGTCGGTTACCGCACATGATTTTTTTTTTTTTTTTTTTTTTCATCCATTTTAATGATTATCCTTTCTTGTCGGTTACCGCACATGATTTTTTTTTTTTTTTTTTTTTTTTTCATCCATTTTAATGATTATCCTTTCTTGTCGGTTACCGCACATGATTTTTTTTTTTTTTTTTTTTTTTTTCATCCATTTTAATGATTATCCTTTCTTGTCGGTTACCGCACATGATTTTTTTTTTTTTTTTTCATCCATTTTAATGATTATCCTTTCTTGTCGGTTACCGCACATGATTTTTTTTTTTTTTTTTCATCCATTTTAATGATTATCCTTTCTTGTCGGTTACCGCACATGATTTTTTTTTTTTTTTTTCATCCATTTTAATGATTATCCTTTCTTGTCGGTTACCGCACATGATTTTTTTTTTTTTTTTTTTTTTCATCCATTTTAATGATTATCCTTTCTTGTCGGTTACCGCACATGATTTTTTTTTTTTTTTTTTTTTTTTTTCATCCATTTTAATGATTATCCTTTCTTGTCGGTTACCGCACATGATTTTTTTTTTTTTTTTTTTTTCATCCATTTTAATGATTATCCTTTCTTGTCGGTTACCGCACATGATTTTTTTTTTTTTTTTTTTTTCATCCATTTTAATGATTATCCTTTCTTGTCGGTTACCGCACATGATTTTTTTTGTTTTTTTTTTTTCATCCATTTTAATGATTATCCTTTCTTGTCGGTTACCGCACATGATTTTTTTTTTTTTTTTTTTTTCATCCATTTTAATGATTATCCTTTCTTGTCGGTTACCGCACATTCATTTTTTTTTTTTTTTTTTTTTTTTTCATCCATTTTAATGATTATCCTTTCTTGTCGGTTACCGCACATGATTTTTTTTTTTTTTTTCATCCATTTTAATGATTATCCTTTCTTGTCGGTTACCGCACATGATTTTTTTTTTTTTTTTTCATCCATTTTAATGATTATCCTTTCTTGTCGGTTACCGCACATGATTTTTTTTTTTTTTTTTTTTTCATCCATTTTAATGATTATCCTTTCTTGTCGGTTACCGCACATGATTTTTTTTTTTTTTTTTTTTTTTTTTTTCATCCATTTTAATGATTATCCTTTCTTGTCGGTTACCGCACATGATTTTTTTTTTTTTTTTTTTTTCATCCATTTTAATGATTATCCTTTCTTGTCGGTTACCGCACATGATTTTTTTTTTTTTTTTTTTTCATCCATTTTAATGATTATCCTTTCTTGTCGGTTACCGCACATGATTTTTTTTTTTTTTTTTTTTTTCATCCATTTTAATGATTATCCTTTCTTGTCGGTTACCGCACATGATTTTTTTTTTTTTTTTTTTTTTTTTTTTTTTTTCATCCATTTTAATGATTATCCTTTCTTGTCGGTTACCGCACATGATTTTTTTTTTTTTTTTTTTTTTTCATCCATTTTAATGATTATCCTTTCTTGTCGGTTACCGCACATGATTTTTTTTTTTTTTTTTTTTTTTTTTTTCATCCATTTTAATGATTATCCTTTCTTGTCGGTTACCGCACATGATTTTTTTTGTTTTTTTTTTTTCATCCATTTTAATGATTATCCTTTCTTGTCGGTTACCGCACATGATTTTTTTTTTTTTTTTTTTTTTTCATCCATTTTAATGATTATCCTTTCTTGTCGGTTACCGCACATGATTTTTTTTTTTTTTTTTTTTTTTTTTTTTTTTCATCCATTTTAATGATTATCCTTTCTTGTCGGTTACCGCACATGATTTTTTTTTTTTTTTTTTTTCATCCATTTTAATGATTATCCTTTCTTGTCGGTTACCGCACATGATTTTTTTTTTTTTTTTTTTTCATCCATTTTAATGATTATCCTTTCTTGTCGGTTACCGCACATGATTTTTTTTTTTTTTTTTTTTTCATCCATTTTAATGATTATCCTTTCTTGTCGGTTACCGCGCATGATTTTTTTTTTTTTTTTTTTTTCATCCATTTTAATGATTATCCTTTCTTGTCGGTTACCGCACATGATTTTTTTTTTTTTTTTTTTCATCCATTTTAATGATTATCCTTTCTTGTCGGTTACCGCACATGATTTTTTTTTTTTTTTTTTTTTTTTTTTTTTTTCATCCATTTTAATGATTATCCTTTCTTGTCGGTTACCGCACATGATTTTTTTTTTTTTTTTTTTTTTTCATTTCATCCATTTTAATGATTATCCTTTCTTGTCGGTTACCGCACATGATTTTTTTTTTTGTTTAAATACAATACTTTATCTCTATATTTGTGCCCTAAGATACAATATTTTTTTTTTTTTTTATTGAGACATGATTTAAAAAATCACGAGACACAATGAAAAATGAAAAACGAAAAAAAAATACAAAACGCTAAGCAAAAAAAAAACGTATCTATGTGTATCCTAGGCTAGGCCTCTCTCTCTGTCTTCTCTTCCTTGTAAGTTGGTTACAATTTTTTTCTGTTAAATTAAGACCTAAATATTAAGTTCATTCAACGTTTTTAATTGTGCATAATCTTGCCCCTTTTTTAGTTACTGTATCGCCTCTATCTACTTGGCCTCCGAGGTGTCTCGTCCTCCTCCTGTTGCTGCACATTCCCCTCTATTGCTTCGCCTTCCACTGGTCTGATGTCGAGAATATGCCTCGGTACTCCGTCCACCACAATGTTGTTTCTAGTGTTCCTCCCAGTCACGCGACCTCTACTCAATTGTGTGGTGCAGCGCGTCCCTGGTGGCTTCACCCATACCTCATCCCCGAGTTTAATGGTCCCTGTGGCCTCTGCCTCTCGGCTTGCCGGCTCAACCCTGGGATGTCTCCAGGAATATGTGAATGTTGACAGTTGCGGAACCGTCTCTGGCACTTGTCCCAATCTAGGCGACATATTATACCAGTAGATGGCTTGCTCAGGTGAGGTTCCTCCTCTTTCCGCAACTGCCTTTATGGTGCGGGGGGTTTCTGTCCACGATCCCGTTGCCAACGTTTTTAATTGTGTATAATCTTGCCCCTTTTTTTAGTTACCATATCGTGTATGTGCATGGTAGTCTTGTTTCTCTCCCTTCTTGCATGTATCTCGTATACTAGCACTTGCCCAGGCGGTGAGTAAATTTTTTTTTTAATTCCCTTTTCAAACAAGGCACAGTTCCATTTTAATGTAGGGGGCTACTATCAGGGACTTATGTTACAGGGATACTATGTAGGGAGTCAGTATATCAATTTTCATGTCGTTACTCTTTTATTTATCTTTGGTGATTGTTTAGGGTAAATTTTGTTTAGGGTAAATTTTGTTTAGGGTAAATTTTGTTTAGGGTAAATTTCTTACTCTTGGAACAAATGATTCTGATTCTTTTAATTTATGTTATTTTGTGCTACGTCAGTAGTTATGGAACAAGTTCATATCTCAAGGTATCACTGTGTGTGTGTATGTGTATATATATATATATATATATAATATATATATATATATTATATATATATATATATATATATATATATATATATATATATATGCACTGTCTGTAGATCTTCTCTTGTGATTCTCCCGATAGCGTTGGTAATGTTCTCCTTTAGTTGGTCTAGATTGTGAGGATTATTTGGATAAACTTTTAGTTTTAAAGTCCCCAAAAGTTAAAAATCACATGATGACAAGTCCGGGGAACATAGTGGCCATAACCCTTTGCTTATCTTCCTCTGTTCCATAAACATGTCATGAACTCGTTGTTAGTGATCTGTGAGACGTGTGGCATGTAGCACTATCTTGTTGGAAAAAGAATTGCGTTTTGTCTTGTGGTGTCAGTTGGCCGATAAGAGAAAGATTAGAGACATCGGGCTATTTTTATTCTTTCATCATCTCTGCATATATCTCTCTGTATGTGCAACTACGAATGATAAACAAAAGAAACAATAAAGCATAAAAGTCTTATAATATCTTTATCAAGTTATAAAACAAATAATAAAGTCTTCATACAGTGATGAGTTTCAATCATATATATATATGTAGTTTGCTTGAAGCATTGTGCCTAATATATATACATATATATATATAATATATATAATATATATATATATATATATATATATATATATATATATATGCACACTACTTCATTTACTCACAAAAATTAATATACGAAAGTATAAATTTATGCGTAAACTTTAAGTATTTACTTCCAAAGTGCTCAATACGTAGGTAGAGCTAGTTAGTAAGTTATAAAATATATATGGCAATTAAGCTACACTGAATATTCCGTGTTTCATCCACTCTAGGACTCTTCAGGCTTATAAAGAGTCCTAGAGTGGATGAAACGCGGAATATACAGTGTAGCTTAATCGCCATATATATTTTATAACTTACTACATATATATATAAATACATTTCAATAAGTATACTTATTGAAATGTATTCTTTGTCTTGCATATAATAAAAATTCTAGATTTGAAATTTAACCATTTCACGTCATAAAGTTAAAATGACTAAATTATGATTTATTTGCTCTATCTGGTATATGGAGCAATTTTTATTTAGATGGGATTGTCTTTATAAAATATTGCAACCAATAATATTTTATAAGATCGATAATCACTGAATTTCTATACCAGTAGATTTATTGCATTACATCATTCTGAAGAATATATATATATATATATATATATAATAAATTTATTTTTCAGGCTTGTGGTTGAAAAAAAGAGTAAAGACTTGAGCAATTTACTCATCTCTACGCTCGATCGCAAAAGCTTCATGAACAGGTATAAAATATTCCGACGTAGCTCTCGTAAACCTCGTCGTTCCATCATGAGTGACAGCTACCTGCTTGACAGATCTAAAAGATTTGTCTCGGATACCCTCACTTCGAATAAGACTGTGAAGCCCACATCTCCCAAGGCGGCTCCAACTGTTGCCAGTGTCAAGAAGACTGAAGATAAACCGAAGAATGGCAGCAATGACAATGGAATAGTGAAAGATTTTATTAAAATGAATAAAGTTGGAGATTATTACACAGCTTACGTAAGTTTAACCATTTTTTTTAACTCTGATTTGCAGACTAGCATGGTCATAAAGTACATTTACATATATTTTAATTCATGCAAATTTTTGATTCATTATTACAGAACCAATTCTCTATTGAATATTATATATATATATATATATATATATGCATACAGTTTTGAATAAAATAGGCGGAAGTTTCTCAAGAGCTCTTTCGGCTATCATCTCATCAGGCGAAAATCGATAGCGTACAAAATATTATGTCGAAAAAAAAAAGAGTTGTAATGGGGAACTTATTGAATGTGCCAAAAGTACTTTTTTTTTTTTTTCTTTTCTTTTTTTTTCTTGTTTTTTTTTCTTGTTTTTTTTTCTTGTTTTTTTTTCTTGTTTTTTTTTCTTGTTTTTTTTTCTTTTCGACATAATATTATTTTGTACCCTATCGATTTTCTCCTGCTGAGATGATAGCTGAAAGAGCTCTTGAGAAACTTCCGCCTATTTTATTCAAAACTGTATATAAATTCTGTACCTCCAAACATATATATATCTATATATATATATATATATATATATATATATAAAAGTGTGCTATCATGGGAGTGTTGATTTAAATTTGAATAAAAAAAAAATACATATCACATACATTCAGAAAGTCAATTCACAACGCGTAAATAAACAAATATTTTACCTGTTTGAAATTTATGCGTTTCGGAGCATCTCCGTCTTCAGATTTTTTTTTTAATTTCTTATTTCTTGCTATGTTGTTAATTTGAAGAAAAAGGACCAGTCTCTTTGGAACGGTGTGTGGCTACATGAGATTTACATAGGTGGTTTGAGTTCAGTTATGGGTTAGTGTTGATTAAATTTGAATAAAAGAAAATATGCATCCTATATGTTTAGAATGCATTGTGAATTGGCTTTCTAAACGTATACGACACATATTTTCTTTAAAGTTCATCAAAGGTTTAAAATAAGTGACATAAAGGTCCCTTACACTGACGACAAATCTTTCGCACATCTATATATTAATACAATAGCGTGTGTTATTTTTTGTGTCACGCTTACATCCGGGTCGTTTAATTGTTTTGTATTTCCATTTCTTGTCATAAATAATTTTATCAAGCATTCTTCATAAGTTTTGGTTTAGCAGGACGAAGAAGAAGCTTCCTTCTCACAGCTCTACCATAGTAGCCCAGCTTGCAAAGATACCTGACAGCTGTTCTGGTACTGACACCAGCTTGTGTCGCAATGTCAGAGGCTTTGCATTGAGGATCCTCTTCAACCTTTCTTTTCACAAGATGCAAGATTCTTTCAGAGGGCCTGTGGTGACCTGGATGAGATTTTGTGCACTCCTTGTCCTCTCTTGCGAATTGTACGATCACTCTATTAACAGTAGAAAAGAGTATTGAAAGTTTTCCTAATATTTTGTGTTGACTAAGACCACCTTTATGTTTATCCACGATTCGTCCTCGCAGAAATTCTGATAGATCTGATGATCCTTTGATTCGTGTCCTGCTTCAATGTTGTTAGATGCAATTTTCACGAGATACTCTTTCAGTTATTTCAGCACTATCCTTATCTGTAAATATAAATAAGCATATATTAACTTTGAACATTTGAACAACGCTCGGCTAACACCGATGATTGTCTGTCTCACCCGACCCATGCTTGACGGGAATTCACGAGAATTTGGGTCAAATTATGCAAGAGTACCACATTATTATTTCAGCACAGTGACATAAGTGCAGTAGTATCTACTATTTAAAAAATAGCACGATAAAGTCTCTGCATAAACAATAAAATAAAATTACTCCATCAATTTAGGTGATTTTTGGTGGACGACTTTTCTTTCCTCCACGGGTACATACATCTTTCTTTATTTTTGACTTTTTAATATATAAATAATATAAATGATACTCTAAGTTATTTCAGCACTATTCTTATCTGTAAAGTTGAATAAGCACATATTTAGGAACAAATATTTATCATCGTGTCTATTTTCTGTCGTGTCTATTTTCTGTCGTGTCTATTTTCTGTCGTGTCTATTTTCTGTCGTGCCTATTTTCTGTCGTGTCTGTGTACATTCATAAACACTTTTTTACAGGGCCAACAAATGTAAAAGACCTCTTTGAAAAATAAAACCCTAATATCCTAAACTTCCTAAAAAGAATGAATCTCTACCCCAAAATATAAATCTCTTTAAACGACTAATAACATTGAAACATCACTTGAATATTCATAGTGACCACTTAGCAGCTCTTTTTTTCTGGATGTAGACTAAAATTAAAGTTTTCCACATGTCTGAATACCCTGTATACCAAATTTCAAGTCTGTAGTTCAACAATTTGTTGAGTATATAGGTTGAGAAGTTTCCTCACGCTCACACATTCTCAGTTTTATAGATGTACTAGCAGGCCACGCAGCATTGCCTGCTCGTAAAATACACTTAAACATGATATTTGCATATATTGTGTTTTTTATTATATCCTATTGCACCTAATATATAATAATCATTGAAAAAGTTTTTAAAAAAAATGACTTGTGCACCACCACTGAGAATCGAAATAAAAAATTTACGTTATGATTTAATTTTTTCTTTTGACGTTAATGACTGTACTATGAAGACATGTTCACTGCAAAGCTAAAAATTAAAAGATAAACCAATAGCTATTACGTTACGCATACATAATCGTAATGCTGTCGTTCGACCTTCACCTGGCAATTTTCCATTATTTTTAATTTTCACATTTTTGCGCTGATTTTCCCCAGCTAAAACCCAAATATAAAGTTTTGCATAGGTTCAAATACCTTATATATGAAGTTTCATGTCTGTAGACCAAAAAGCGACAGGAGTTTGGTAGGCAAAATTTTTCAAAACAAATATATAGTTTTGTGTTTACTATAACCTTATTACACAAGTATAAATCATGTAGAATATCTGCATGAATTACATGTAATTTAGTTAACTAAAGGTGACCATCCCATAAGAAAACAAAAAAAAAAACTAATAGGGAATTAATAAAAATGAATGTTTAAAAGAATATTCAAATTAGCTAGATTTTTTGCAGACGGATGCAATTCCACGACCCATATATAACAGTTATATTTTCTTTGTAAATAAATAGAAAAAAAGGGTTTTTAATATGAATATCAATACACAAAAAACCCAAATTTATAGGAGTATAGATAGATCCAAAAAAAGGTTGATAGGCTGGTTAAATCAACAAACCAACCATACCTCTCATATATATATATATAGTCATCACAAGAGTAGATAGTCAGTTGAAAACGCAATTTGTGCAGTATTAAACATGTTGCTATTTTTTTTTTTTTTCTAAATGTTTCTATTTTTTTCCTTATAGTTTCTTATCTACATAAAAAATGACAATGAAGAGGGTCTTTACAACTTGTTCTTCCACAACTGCATAAACTACAAGGCTGCTAACTCTGCAGTCAATTTGTCGGTAAGTATGCATCTTACTGCATTTCTCGAGCGAGTACTTTTGCTTGGAAAGCTCCTTTTCTTATGTTGATTACCAGGCATGCGTTATGATTTATGGAAGTGGAACAGAGCCAATAATCGTGTTGCATGGAGAGATTAGCCAGGAAACGAATGATGCTGCCAGGAGAGATTAGCTACGAAATGAACGTATCTCTATTTCCATCTCTGAGATCTGCTCTCATTTTTTTTTTTTTTTTTTTTTTTTTTTTTCACCCCGAAATTGGTTCTCAGCTATTTTTTTTTTTTTGTTTTCTATTTTTTTATTTTTTTATTACATTTTCACCCCAAACAAGGCACATTGTCACTTTGGTGTAGGGGCTACTATCAGGGGCAGCAACTACTGGGGCACTATGTAGGCATTTGGGCAGCAAGATGTCGGTTCACGTTGCACTTGAACTTCTGCATATCAGTACAGTTAGGGAAGCAGGAACCTGGAATGGAATTCCAGAGTCTAGCGGTTCTGGGGAAGAACCTACTGGAGTAGAAAGATCTTTTACGTCTAGGGATCTCTACTGTGTGGGGGTGGGATTTAGCTGCCTGTTGGGTTTGTCGAGGGTGTCTACGTCGTGGGGGCACAAGTGTCTGCAGTTCGTCAGAGCATTCACCATTAAAATACTTGTAGAACAAGCAGAGGGATGCAACGTTTCGTCGATGGGACAGAGGCTGAAGCTTAGATGCCAGTTCAGGGCCTATCAGATTGGCGACTCTTTTTAAACTCATTTTCTAGCATTATTAAAATTATTCCTTTGTGTGAGGTCTCCTATTAATACATGGTCCTGAATATGACCTTAAACTATATCCGATGGTGAGGCCCCAGCTTGCAAGCTTTGGGGAGTGTGGAGCCACCCTTTAATTGGCATTACTCCCAGGTCCACTCTGACCCGGAGTGGTAGTACCTGTTAGGGTCCCAACTATGGATTAAATAGAAACCAACTTGAAAAAAATATATATTCTATAAAAATAATTTTTTTCAAAATCACTGAATTTGGCGTTAAATAACCTGAAAAGGGTTGATATGCCGTAAAACAAAAACAACCAACCTATTAATACGTGGCTACTATTTCCTTATCGGCTCGGACTTAGGAAAGTAAACGTGCCATTTTTTTTGGTTTTTCTTTAATCTTTTTGCTCGTTTGTGCTGTTCATTGCTTCACGATCGACAAAGAGTTTTTTTTAGTTTCACAAATACTAAAACAGATGACTGGCAGTTAGAATTTTTTAACAACTAGCACTTCAGCCCGGCTGTGCTTGCGCCCTATGTACTGTTCATAACTTTATGTGCATATATATATATATATATATATATAGTAGAAATGGTAATTAATAAAAACTGAAGAAAGTGCTCAATACTGATGTAGAGCAAATATACGTTTTATTTTTTATTACCGTATCTTTCTGTTAAGTTACATTATTGTTTCAGTTACCCGGCCGTTTTTTGGCCGTTATGTAGCTTCCTCAGACTTTTACAGAAAAGTTTGTTTATGGTGGAATGAAGGAATGAATCATCCTTCATTCCACCATAAACAAACTTTTCTGTAAAGTCTGAGGAGGCTACATAACGGCCAAAAAATGGTCGTGTAGATGAAACAATAATGTAACTTAACAGAAAAAAAACGGTAATAAAACATATGTTTGTTGTTTTTTTTTTGTTTTTTTTTTCAAGCGATACATACGGTTAATATTGGCTCCGCCTTGAAGCTTTTTTTTTTTTTTACTTAGAAAGTCGTCCTTTAATTTGTTTGGACGTATATAACATTTTTTATTTATTTCTTAAAACAATAATCTAAACATGCATGTTTAGATTATTGTTTTAAGAAATAAATAAAAAACGTTATATACGTCCAAACAAATTAAAGGGCGACTTTCTAATTAAAGAAAAAAAAAAAAAAAGCTTCAAGGCGGAGCCAATATTAACCGTATGTATCGCTTGAAAAATCAACAATAACAAATCTAAATTTATAAGCGATAAAAATAAACAGTAAAATTAATCTAGGGTTTCTGGCCTAACGGTTAAGTCACCGGACTGTGGTAAACATGGTCTGACGTTCGATCCCTAGAAACAGTTGAGCTACGCTGACGAGAGTTAATTACCTCGAAACACGCGTGTACGTTGATTACTGTTTTAAATAATAAATAAAAAATATATACATATATACACACACACACACGTGTGTGTGTGTACAGGATGATAAAAAAAACACAAAAGCTAAATGGAGACCATCTAGAACATATTCTGTAGAACGGAGAAAAAAAGGCCAAAGACCCTAGTGTTTTGATGTGATGTTTTGAATATAATAAACTAGTTATGACCAAAGTTTCATTTCATTCGGACAAAACACTAAGAAATGGGACCTAATTATAGTTGGGGCCCGTTTTCTTTTTGGGTCACCCTGTATATATATATATATATATATATATATATATTCGCCAAAGGGCGAATGAACTCTTTTTCTGGGTCAACAGCCAACTAGCACCGTGTATATTTGTGTGTGTATGTATATGTGTATTGGGGTGGAGAGGGCTCCCGTAAGCCGTGGTGAAGGCAACCTTTCTAGAAGCCAATCTCTGATTTAAAAAACCATAAAGCGGAAGACCATTACCCACATTAAGCTGGTCTGCAGTTTAATTTGTTGCTGGCTATCTTGCTCTTGCTTGTTGCTGGATCTCAACATTTTGAACCGTGAGAGAGACTTAGCTGTCGTACAATAGCTGTAACATCATATTTGTATAGATACTCCCTCAGGCATTTGGGCTCATGGATTTTAAATATCTGAGGGAGTGGCACTCGTCTGACAAGACGTTGCAATCATCATATATATATATATATATATATATATATATATATATTAAAAAGGTTGACTCGTGTCCGGGTAACCTACATCTAAAATTTCAAGTGTTTAGACCCAAAATTGACAGAGGAGTTTGGTAGAGTCTGCAATGGTCAACTCTTCCAACTTTGACCTCCTAGCAGCCAAATTTTCGCCTAAAAACAGATTAAAATGCTTGCTGCATGTCTAAATACCCTTTATGTAAAATTTCAAATGTTTAGACTCCAAATTGGCTGAATAGTTTGCTAGAGACCACAAAGGTTAAATCTTTTGGTCATTTGACCTCTTGGCAGCCAATTTTTGGCCAAAAACCAATTAAAAAGGTTGCCTTATGTCTGAATTCACTTTATGTAAAACTTCAAATGTTTAGACCAAAAATTGGCTGAGAGGTTAAATTTTAACTACTACCCCAATTTTGGCCCCTTAACATTTATTGTTTTGAACTCAAAGTTTGATCCACGTCCAAGGAACCTACATCTAAAATTTCAAGTGCTTAGACCCAAAATTGGCAGAGGAGTTTGGTAGAGTTTTCAAAGGTCAAATCATTGAACTTTGACCCCTTAACAGCCAAATTTCTGTCCGAAAACTGATTAAAAAAAATTTTCCCGAATCTCAATACTCGTTATGTCAAATCTCGAGTCTGTAGACTGAAAATTGACAGAGTAGTTTGGTAGGGAAATGTACACACCTACAGACAATTTCACTTTTATAGATATATATAGATTGTCATTTCAATATTCATTTTTCTACTATCTTCAAAAAGAAAATATTTCATCATTCCTTGGGCCATCTGGAATTTTTAAGTTTGTTTAGCAAGGCAATCCAGTGTCGCTTGGTGTAAATGGGGTTCAAAAGTTGCATAAGATGGTAGATATTAGCGTAAACATAATAAATTTGTATATTTGATTCAGAGGAGAATTTCCGCAATCAAAATATTATATATAGAAGATTGTTTCATGTATCTATAAAATTTTATAAGGGGATATAATCTTTCATTATCGATTTTTCAGTATTTACTCCAACGGTGCTCAATACGCGAGTAGAGCTAGGTAGTAAGTTATGAAAATATATGTTTAAATGAATCCATTTCATGCAAACTCAAATATTTTATTAAACTGCAGAAGCAAAAAAATGGACCAAATAAAGTTTACTTCAGGACAATAACACATAAAAATATAAATATATTATAATCTCTCGACTTATGTAGAAGTCGCTGTGTGTGTGTGTGTGTGTGTGTGTGAGAGAGTTCCTCTTGGTTCCGAAATAGTTGAGCCTATCTTTTTCAAATTTCACACAAAGATAATTTATATGTCTGGCAGTGTTCTTAGATATGTTTTCTATAGAAATTCATTGGATAAGTATCGAAAATCGAAAAAATCCAATCCTAAAAATAGTCTTTCTTTCTTATAGATAAAAAATAATTTTTACAGGGTAATATTTTCTGTTACACTGGCAAGGGAGATAATAAAATCTCAAACAATTTCTTCTTGAAAAAAAAAAAAAAAACTATTGAGATCAATCTATCAAGAAAAACTAATGGTAGAATGTTTGGCATCCGGTAGAATGCCCCATCACCACCAAAAACAAAGTGATAAGAAAAGTAAAACTAGGTCACCTTTTAATATGCAAAAAAAGATGACCAACTCCTCTCCACTTATAAACAAAGAAAAATAGTTGCAAGTCAAGTAAACCTTTGTCTAGTAAACGCACACCCATTCCTTGCTGAAAATGAGCATAGAAATAACAAAGAATCTGATTAACAAGCAAACTTAATACCAGGTGAATATATAAAAACACAGTAACATCAATTCTATTGAATATCTTGACAAATCCTCACTAGATGAAATGTGGGAAGTTTAATTGCTATATATATATTTTCATTAATCATATATATGACGCACAGACAAATATTGACATTTATAGATATAGAGATTTGTTACCCAGTGTTTCTCTGTTTTCAGTTGACTCTCATCGAGGAGAATAACGGGAACTTTCTGTCCGCCGGGGATATGCCGCTGCCCATCATGAATTTTGTTTGCAGTTTTGTGTTCTTTCTTAGTGGCTGCGCTTGGCTCTTTGTCTTACAACGGTCCAGGTAAATAACTGTTTTGTTTCTGTCTCTCTCTTCATCTATCCTCTCTCTCCCTCCCTCCCTCCCTCCCTTTTTCTACCCCCCCTTTCCCCCTCCCTTTTCTCCCCCCATTTCCCCCTCCCTTATCTCCCTCCTCTCCTCTCTCCGTCCCCGTCCTCCCTCCTCTCCTCTCTCCGTCCTCTCTCCGTCCTCCCTCCTCTCTCCATCCCCGTCCTCCCTCCTCTCTCCGTCCCCGTCCTCCCTCCTCTCTCCGTCCCCGTCCTCCCTCCTCTCTCCGTCCCCGTCCTCCCTCCTCTCTCCGTCCCCGTCCTCCCTCCTCTCTCCGTCCCCGTCCTCCCTCCTCTCTCCGTCCCCCTCCTCTCTCCGTCCCCCTCCTCTCTCCGTCCCCGTCCTCTCTCCTCTCTCCGTCCCTGTCCTACCTTCTCTCCTCTCCCGCTCTCCGTCAGAGCCATCATCAAATTAATTATCAATAACATTGTCAAAGTATAGTGAATTAATAAAGTATCATTTTGCATGACAGTATGCAAATTAGTTAACTTTGTTGGCAAAGTTCATATATACATAAAGCAGTGGGTAATAAATTGTCAAACTTTCCTGATGTTTAGTTCTTTCTTTTGACTTTAACATTAATGTGAGAAACGAGCCCAACTTTTGCATTCATTTTGATTTCAAAGAAAAATTTGTTTTGTGTTCAACATTCATCCTTTTTATTTTATTTTATTTTTTTTTTGGTGTCGTTATTGTAAAATATTTATATTCTGTTTTTTTTTTTTTTACAAATGATTTTTTTTTTGCTGTTATTGTAATTTGGTGAAATTAAAAAAAAAAATATTTTCTGTTTTTTTACAAATGATTTTTTCTTTTTTTTTTTTTTTAGTGAAGATGTTTACAAAATGCATTACTTGATGTTGGGTGTTGTTTATGTCAAAAGCATTTCCTGCCTTTTCCATGCAGTAAGTTTATTTATTTTTATTTTATTTTATTTTATTTCTTTTGTGATGTCTTTTTGCTGATTTCTATTTTTTTTGTTTAATTTTTTTCTATTTAAAATTTTATTTTTATTTTTTGTCAATGTTTTTCTATTTTTTGTCTTTTTCATGATTTTTATTTCTTTTGTCTTTCTATTTTATTTCTAATTTTTTTTGTCTATTTTTTTGGAGGGGGGCGGTGATTTCTATTTTTTTGTCTTTCTTTTTGGTGATCTCTATTTTTTGTCTATATCTATTTTTTTGTCCATTTCTATTTGGTGATTTTTTTTTTTTTTTTTTTTTTTTTCCATTTTTTTTTGTCCAGTTTCTTTTTTTGTGATTTCTATTTTATTGTCTACTTTTTTACCTTTTTCGGTCTTTTTTTTTTTTCCTGTCTTTTTTATGAATTGAATTTTTGTTTTCTTTTTCTTTTCAGATCAACTTTCATTTTATTGAAACAAAAGGTATTCACGAAGAAGCTTGGGCAATTCTCTATTACATTGTTTATCTGTGAGTAAAACTTGTCATCCCTCTCCCTCCAATCTTCATCTTTTATATATAACATTTTTTTTAATGTAATTTTGAAATGACAATAAAAAAATACCAATAAGTATTTCCGTCTTTTAATGCTTGCCAACCAATTATTTTTATTTTTTTACACAGAATGCGAGGTGCCCTCCTTTTTACGACGATTCTTCTCATTGGCGCTGGTTGGGCTTTCATCAAACACATGTTGTGTGATAAAGAAAAGAAACTTTTTATCATCATTATTCCATTGCAAGTGAGTTTGAACGATTCAATCCTTATCTTTATAAAATCTATTTTATTTGCGGATTAGATTCATATTATCTTGTTATATGGTCGGCTATATATATATATTTGTTATATGGTCGGCTCTCTCTCTCTCTCTATATATATATATATATATATATTTGTTATATGGTCGGCTCTATATATATATATATTTGTTATATGGTCGGCTCTATATATATATATATATATATATATATATTTTTGTTATATGGTCGGCTATATATATATATTTTTGTTATATGGTCGGCTATATATATATATTTTTGTTATATGGTCGGCTATATATATATATATATATTTTTGTTATATGGTCGGCTATATATATATATATATTTTTGTTATATGGTCAGCTATATATATATATATATATATTTTTGTTATATGGTCGGCTCTATATATATATTTGTTATATGGTCGGCTCTATATATATATTTGTTATTTGTCCCATAGTCGGCTCTATATATATATATATATATATAGCCGACTATATAACAAATATATATATATATATAATTAGCCGACTATATAACAAATATATATATATAGCCGACTATATAACAAATATATATATATATAGCCGACTATATAACAAATATATATAGTATATATAGCCGACTATATAACAAATATATATATAGCCGACTATATAACATATATATATATATATATATATAGTATATCTAGCCGACTATATAACATATATATATATATATATAGTATATATAGCCGACTATATAACAAATATATATATATATATATATATATATATATATAGCCGACTATATATGTATTTGTTATATAGTCGGCTCTATGTCGTTTATTGGTTGCACTTTTATCAAATGCAGGTAAAATTATTTACACACTTTTATTCTTACACCATGGTTTTTGAAATCAAAATAGACAAACTTGTTAAGTCAACAATCCAAGTTTATTTGCATTTATCGACTGATGGAATATGACGAGAGAAAGAATTGGAATGTGGTTTGGTCGGTGGTGGTGGGTGCGTCTGTACGAGACGGTAAAAATGTCACTCATCTAGCCGCTGTCTAACTCGTGTCTTGTATCGAATGCTTTTTCTTATATCTTGTATTGAATGCTTCATTGTGCTCTTTGGAATGCTTCCGTCTTTGGTCGACATTCCATTCCAGGTTAAAATTGACATTGTTTCGGTTATTTAGGTCATTTTCTATGACCCCCACTCTTCAATCAGAATGTTGATTGATTTCTTTTGTTTTAAATGAATTATGTTAACAATTGGATTTAGCATCTGGCTGTGGAACTCTGTTCCCTATGCCTGCTTCCCACCTGACTACAACTTGGATGTCTTCAAGTCCAACGTTAACAAATTCCTAATGAACCGCCCCCCCCCCTTAAGTAAACACTTCATCAAATCTCCACACTAACGTAATGTACTTGCAATAACCCTTATCCCTGAGTGGCTTCCGGGCCTTGATAAGTGGTGACCACCGTGTAAAAAAAAAAAAAAAAATAATAATCTTGCTTTGCCGAGATCCTGAATTTGCGTATGTGCAATACAATCTGATGTTTTCCCGGCATTGACCATCACTTATGGAACAAACTTATTGTTTTACTGATTCTTATAAATTCTTGCTTGTCTGAACTGATGGCTTCCTTATAAATCTAAGTTTCTTTGACCTTATTGTCTGTGTGTGTGTGCTTCTCTCTCTCATGGCCTTCATTTTTGTGTGTCTCTTTTCTCTCTTTCTCTGTCTCTTTTCTCTCTTTCTCTGTCTCTTTTCTCTCTTTCTTTATCTCTTTTCTCTCTCTCTCTCTCTCTGTCATTCTGTCTCTCTTCCCCCTACACTCTTGTCCATCTATGTCTCCGATTTGTCCCTACTTTTGTGTGTTTTGCGTTTCTTCTGAAAAAGCGCATCTTTTTTACAAACTTTTGTGTGACTAGATAGATTTATATTTATTTATAAGCAAAGAAACAGATTTTATTGTAGATTGGCAGATTATTTTGTATGATGTTTTTGGTATCCTTCGTACATCTTGAATTGAACATCTGCAATTGAACATCTGCAATGAGATTTAAAAGAAAATGAAATTTCTTTTTCTTTTTTTTATTTTGGGTTTTTCACATTTTTTTTGTTTTTCATTTTTTTTTGTTTTTCATTTTTTTTTGTTTTTCATTTTTTTTTGTTTTTCATTTTTTTTTGTTTTTCATTTTTTTTGTTTTTCATTTTTTTTGTTTTTCATTTTTTTTGTTTTTCATTTTTTTTGCTTTTCATTTTTTTTGCTTTTCATTTTTTTTGCTTTTTATGCCAATCTCATTTAAATAATACAATCTTTTATCTTCATCTCTCCACCATCTCTCTCGTTGTCACAGGTGCTTGCAAACGTAGCCTGGATAATTGTTGAGGAAAGCGAAGAAGGCCAATCGCAATACACCGTGTGGAAAGAAATCTTCATTCTTGTCGACTTACTTTGCTGTGGTGCTATTCTCTTCCCAGTTGTATGGTAAGACATGGTGGTTATGCCCTCATCTGTATTTCTTATATGACAGTTGCAATATCCCCCCCCTCCCGATTCTGATACAATTACCAATTCTGTTCTAAATTTTCAATTTCAATTCTAAAAGCGCCAAAATTAGAATTTCATTTTTTAGGAGTGGTGTAAAAATTTTTTTCTTTTTTAATTTGACAAATTTCTGAATATTTTTAATGCATTTTGTCCAAGATTTTGATAAACTCACTGTGACATTTTTCCTTATTTACTTGTGCCATTTTTACCTAAATTTGTTCTTATCTACAGGGTGGGCCAAAATAAGGGTCCTAATCTTTAAATTTGAATAACTTCCACAAAATAAAAGTTAAACTCACCAAACTTTATGTGTGTGTAGACTGACCCTTCCGAGATTTTTTTGAAATAAACAAAACAAATTTTGGCCGAAAAACACTTCTTAAAACTTAAATGAATTTATGAATTTTTAAAAATAGGACCCTTATTTTGGCCCACCCTGTATAATATAAAGCTGAATGTGTGTGTGTCTGGTCACGAATAGGCTCCTATATGGTTGACTATTTTAAAAAACTGATTACATATAATGATAGAAGAAGATGTATCGAGACACAGGAATGGGTATGTTTGATCTGGCAGAACGGTGGTTCATGAAAATTGTGGGGTCTGCATTCGCGCCTGGTCCACAAAGTATGGAAATAAAAAATTAAAAAAAAAACGTTTACAAGTGTTTTTGCTATAGATGTACATAAGAATACTTTGATAAGTATGTTTTAACTTAAATAGGGATGGTATAATAAAATTGTGGGGTATGCGTTCGCACTTGGGCTCTATAGAATGGAAATAGGCACAAACTTTAATAAAGACTTTTCATATGTATCTGCGTAAGTATACTTTGATAATTATGTTTCAGTTTGAAGAAATATGATATAATAAAATTATGGGATGGAAACATGTCACAAAGATTAACAAGGTTTTTTAATATAGATCCACAGAATATTGTGATAAGTGTTTCAGTGTGAACAGGTATGGTATAATAAATTATGGGGTTTATCTATTTTATTTTTACTTTCATCATATTTTGTTTTGGTTTTGATACCCCCAAAGTCGAAGCTATCTCTTTACAACCCTTCCTTTTCATAACCTATCATACTTTCATAAATCAGTCCATTTTCTGTAGGCTGTTTTTGAACCCAGTCAATGACTGGTACTTTTGCTAGTATATATATAAAAGTGAGAACGTGTGTGTAAGAGAATTATCTTTCCATCAGACTTTGTCCACATCACCGAGGTGGGTGGGGGGGGGAGTCCTGGTAACTGGGCAAACCTAGGTCTCCTTATTTGCCCAGGCCCACATCTGAAGAGGCAACAACTCCATCTTCGAACTGTATAGCCATAACAGATGCTGCAGTGCACCAGACTAGATGCAGAATACCATTGTCTCACAAGACAAAGGTTGCCATCTTCACAATGTTTTCCCTTTATGTATTGCATCCGAGATTTCAAACGAGTCAATGTGTGTTAGTGATCGAACAATTCCAATATTTTTACTGATTTCAATATGATTGCCAATTCCAATACAATTTCCGATTCTAAAATTGCTTAATAAAAAGGATTTAATTTGTTGCTGTTCCATCTATTTTTAAATCTAAATATCTATTTCATCTATATTTTCCACATGTGCCATTTTTTTCTATTTGTTTGTGCCATTTTTTCCTATTTATCTGTTTGTGCCATTTTTTCCTATTTATCTGTTTGTACCATTTTTTTCTATTTATCTGTTTGTGCCATTTTTTTCCTATTTATCTGTGCCATTTTTCCTATTGTGCCATTTTTCCTATTTATCTGTGCCATTTTTCCTATTTATCTGTCATTTTTTCCTATTTGTGTTTGTGCCATTCCTCCCCCCATTTATCTGTTTGTGCCATTACCCCCCTATTTATGTGTTTGTGCCATCCCCCCCTATTTGTGCCATTTTTTTCCCCCCTATTTATTTGTTTGTACCATTTTTTTTTTTCTATTTAACTATAGCGGGCGAATGATGCCCGCTTTTGTTAAGGGAATAAAGAGAAAGGTCGCATGCTCCCCTTTGCCAAGAAATGAGTCCACGAAATTTGCTGTAATTATATTTACAACCAATGCACAGTTATTAACAAAATGGATACAAGTATTAAATGCTAAGCAGTTCATTCCCGAAAAGGAATAAGAAAACACTACAAGAGTCCTTTGTGAGGGTTCAAATGTGCTTTGTGTGGGTGCAAAACTGTCAAGTAGTTTCAACGCGATCTGCATGGTCCGAAATCCGAGTGAGGAAGAGAGAAGGAAGCAAATACAGAAGTAGGATGTATCGTCCCCCCTTGTGGCAAAGAATAGCATTTCTAGAATTAAAGGGAGATAATTAAGTTTAGCATAATGTTACCAGTTTTGTGTTCGTGTGTACGCTTGTATGTGGGACTCGGTTGCCATATATTTGTTTGTGCCATTTTATGTGTTTTTTTGTTTTCTTTTCTTTTTGTTCTTGTAGGTCCATCCGCCATTTGCAAGATGCATCTCAGACTGATGGGAAAGCGGTTATCTCACTAACAAAGCTAAAGTTATTCAGACAATTTTACATTTTGGTAAGTATTTACTCAGCACTTTTTTCGTCAAACCTATTTTCTTCCGATGTTCAACATATGCTAGTTCTCTTCTTTGACGCCCCCTCCCCACCGACTTTCCATAGATGCCGGATACTCGCTCCCTGGACTCCGCTGATCCTTCCTTTCTCACCAATCCATTTGCGTTGAACGTCTTTCTTCGATATCTCATTTGCTATGAATCTGCCTTCCTCGATGCCGCCATTCCCGTCGTCATTTTACATCTTTTGGGGATCGTCTGATGTTTAGGATCTTTCTGAGACATAGATAAAAAAAATGGAACTGGATTTGCCACACCTTGTGGAAGCCTGCATCCCACATCACCAGGCAGGCCCTTGAATAGAACCCGCAAGGCAAGCGTAAAATTGGTAACCCGAAGCAGACATGAAAAAGAAGCATTGAGGCTGAGACCAGAGCTGCCGTTAGGACATGGGCCGAACTGAAGAGGACCGGCCAGAACCGGGTCCGTTGAAGGAGCGTCGTTGCGACTGTATGTTCCCCAGGGAATCAAGAAACATTTTACATCTTTTACCTCTTCTCCTGATCACGTTGGTCCTGGATATGAAGGCCCCACCTTGCGGGCTTTGGGGAGTGTGGAGCCACCCTTTAATTGCTATTGCTCCCAGGTCCACTCTGACCCGGAGTGGTAGTACCTGTTAGGGTCCCAACTATGGGTTAAATAGAATCTGACGTAAAAAAATATACTCCATTAAAAATCGTTCCTCAAAATAACTAGATTCGGCATTAAATAACCTGAAAAAGGTTGATATGCTGTAAAACAAAAACAACCAACCAACCAATCCTGATCACGTACCTACTAATGCTCTTGCGCGCAACGCGATCTTCCATCCCATAAGACACAGACTGCCATTTATTTGTGCGAAATATGGTTGAATTGCAAAAAGGATTGTGAATTAACGATTTCATAGGTTCTATTTTTGTATTGTTTTTTCAGTGTTTCTACACTATTGGGACGAAATTTCAGAAATCGTAAAACTGAAATTCACATGAAAACGATGGTATCTACATATTCCTTGTATGATTATATCCAAAGATTGCAAAGGTAGAAAATTATTTATTAAAGAAAATAAAAAAAAAAAAATAGAATTTGATGAAAATGATCGTATAACTCAGAGTTCAAAAGGGAGGTAATTTTCCATTTTGATTTAAACAAGATGGTGGCAGTTTTTCACCTGCTACCACGATTAAAGTTTTTTTGTTTTTTTTTTACAATTCAGTAATATTCAGGTGATTTCGACTGCATAATTTGGAAGCTACCATTGTAATTTATTAGAATTGACAAAAAAAATCAGTTGAAACCATTCTTTTTTTTTTTTTTTTTTTTTTTTTTTATTTTGAAGATGTCATATTCCAAAAGACACGTAAATCAATCAATTGTAACTTATTAGAATTGACAAAAAAAATCAGTTGAAATCATTGCGTTTTATCCGAGAACTCCATTTATCGACTACAAAATCTCGTCCGAATTCTGTAGAAGCGCCAGTTTTTTTCAATTAAAAGCTGTTTCACCATCCTGGATGTTATTTTTATTATTAGCAGTCCATCCCATCTTTACTAATTTGATACGTGAAAGATCTATTTTAAAGTCTATATTTTTATTGTGTCTATCTGTTTGTCCGTTGCATTTTTTTCTACTGGATCGATCTGGCTGAAATTGTGTATCGATCTTTATGATAAAGTACAGCAAACTAAGTATTATGGTATCCGTTTGATTAATAGAGATTAATATTTAATGCAAAAATGAGCATAAATTTAACCATGTTCAACCATCAATTGGACATAAAGCACTAATTAACGGGATTTTTTAACAATCTAAAAATTTTAGTAAATCGATAATTGTGAAGATTTCTATGCCAAATATTGTTTTCCTTCACATATTCTTTTCTCATTCTAGTTTTTCTGCATTGCTATCAGCCTTCATAAATACCAACATATTTACCAGCAATGCTTCAAATAAACTACCATTCTCTTACTTACTCACACACACACACACACACACACACACACACATATATATCTCATTCAAATACAGCAATGTTTGAATATATGGCTAAGTTGCAGTTTTAGTCATTTAGAACTGCTTTAAAGCTTCACCGCTCACTCATTTTTTGACCAAATTTCAAACAATTATTACAGTTTATAGATCACCTTGTGGAAAAAAAAAACTTTCAATTTTCGTTCAGTAAAGCAAAAGTTATGAATTTACTGGTCTTCAAAATCATAAAAAAAGTAAGGGGGTGAGCGACGCTTTTTATGACTAGTTTCCATAGAAACCACGTTGCTTCAGCGACTACTGTTGCTACTAATTCACTGCTATTGCGAAAAGAAGTAGCACGTGAAACAGAGGATGAAAGCATGAAAGGGAGATAATTGGGGAGATTTTATTGAAAGCAGACGAGTGCCGTACATTGTTATTACATATGTGTTTATGTCGGCAAAAAAAATAAGACTGAAATTAAACAATACACACTCATATATCATTCAATTACTACTGTGTTTAAATATATGGTTAAGTTGCAGTTTTAGTCATTTAGAACTGCTTTAAAACTTCACCGCTCACTCATTTTTCGACCAAATTTCAAACAATTATTACAGTTTATAGATCACCTTCTCAGCTATATTGTGAAAAAAAAATTTTTTTTCAATTTTCGTTCAATAAAACAAGATGAATTTTCTGGTGTTCAAAATCGTAAAAAAAATATGAGGTGAGCGACGTTTTTTATGACTGGTTTCCATAGCAACCACGTCGCTTGAGCGACTACTGTTGCTACTAATTCACTAATAAAATCATGTAAGGGAGATAACTGGGAGTATTTTACTGAAAGCAGAAGAGTGCCGTACATTGTTATTACATATATGTTTATGGGGGCAAAAAATAAGACTGAAATTAAACAAAGAACAAGTGAATTTATTGAAAGCCTGGAAAAATCATGGATTGCAATAGAAAAATGCAAGGGTTAAAAGTGGTATGGTTAAGCTTAAACATGGAAAAGTAAAACGAAAAGAAAAGGACAAGATATTCTAGTGAAAAACATGATAAATTTATAACTTAAAATATTGCAGCATTAAGATTTAAAAAAAAAAAAAATTCAATTTATAACATTATATCAATTTTTAATGCTGCAATATTTTAAGTTATAAATTTATATTTTTTACTAGAATATCTTGTCCTTTTCTTTTTCAGTTTTAACAACTAGTCCTTTACTTTTCCATGTTTAAGCTTAACCATATTACTTTTCATGCTTACATTTTTTTTTATTGTATAATATATTTATATATATATATATATATATGAGAGAGAGGGGCATTCCCTAACCACATCTTTCCTGAATCGGCTTGAATTTAGTGGCAAGGAGAGGCCCAAGGAGGAGTATATCTACATTGTCTGTATATTATTGTACGTAGGGGTTATAGGTTATTCCATTATAAATTTATTATAGTTAAGTGTCCCTTTTATTTAAAAAAAAAAAAAAAAAAAAAAATTTCTTTTTTTTTTAAATTTCAAAATTCTTCATACTATTTTTTGATTTCTTTCAGATTGTTTGTTATATATATTTCACGCGGATTATCGTGTATCTACTGAAGGTAAGCAACTCTAAGAATTTTTTTAACCCACTTGAGTGCTGATTTTTTTTTTTTTTTTTTTTTTTTTTTTTTCTGGGTCTCGGTTGGTCACTCTGGGAAAGGTCCTGTCCGACGAATCATCACTTCCCTAACGTTGTTGAAACATCAAAAGGGCAAGTCATCCATCACTGGTCAAGTGTGGAGAATACATTACCAGACCACAAGTGGCCAATGGACTTTTAGATACGACTCTCTTTTCCTTTTTCGTCTATTTTCCATTTCCCACCCTGCTATCATGAAAATATACAAATTCAAAAAAATATTCAAGTTTAGAAATATATATGTTTTTAAAAAAAAAAAAAAAAAAAAAAAAAAAATTACCAAAAACGTAGCCCGATCTCATAAATTTATTTCAACCCAAATAGGACTTTTTCAAATGAGAGGGTCAGTTGAGGTTTATCGTCCACCTGAACAATAGTATAAAGTCACAACTGGTTTGTATTTATACTAGTGATGGAACGATTCCAAAATATTTCGTGATTCCGATGACAAATTGAAGCATGAAACTTTTTTCCAAAATAACTAAATTCAGCATTAAATAATTCGAAAAGGGTTGATATGCAGTGAAACAAAGCAACCTTGACCTTGGTCTTGATTATGAAGGTCTTTTAAGACCCTCCGCAGACATGGTTGGCCTAATGCTTTCAGCTTTTTTTTTTTCTTTCTTTTTTTTTATTGACTAATCATAATTAATTGCCTAATCCTCATGTTTTTTTTTTTTTTATTGTAGATAACCGTGCCATTCAAATACGAGTGGTTGGATCCCATGTTTAAAGAGATGGCTACTTTTATTTTCTTCATTGTGACTGGATACAAATTCCGGCCGGCTTCGGATAATCCCTATTTGCAGGTCCCACAAGATAGTGACGAAGAAATTGAAATGGAGGAAGTGTAAGTTTATCTAATATATATATATATATATGTGTGTGTGTGTGTGTGTTTAAGAAGCCTGCCTCTATCTCTCTTGCTCTCTCTCTATATATAAATATCTATCTCTACCTGTCTAACTATTAAAAAATACATAAACACCAAGTGGCAAGAATCATGGAACAACTGCACAAACTATAAACTACACCACATATCTCCTACCATTGGAGAATGGCCATAGGGATACAGGAAAAAGAGAAAGGAAGAGATAACCCTAACCTGGCCCGGCTACGAATAGGCCATACCTTTATTACCAACTCCTACCTTTTAAAAGAGGAAGATCCTCTGATATGTATACCCTGCCTTGAACCCTTCTTGGTTAAACACATCTTAATTGAGTGCAAGGAATTCAAAACTACAATATCTCATACTTAGGATATTTCTGATTGCGAAATAATTTATTTGTATCGCACTTAGGATATTTCTGATTGTGAAATAATTTATTTGTATCATACTTAGGATATTTCTGATTTTGAAATAATTTATTTGTTTCATACTTAGGATATTTCTGATTTTGAAATAATTTATTTGTCTCATACTTAGGATATTTCTGATTGTGAAATAATTTATTTGTATCATACTTAGGATATTTCTGATTGTGAAATAATTTATTTGTATCATACTTAGGATATTTCTGATTTTGAAATAATTTATTTGTATCATACTTAGAATATTTCTGATTTTAAAATAATTTATTTGTATCATACTTAGGATATTTCTGATTTTAAAATAATTTATTTGTATCATACTTAGGATATTTCTGATTTTGAAATAATTTATTTGTCTCATATTTAGGATATTTCTGATTTTAAAATTATTTGTATCATACTTAGAATATTTCTGATTGTGAAATATATTATTTGTATCATACTTAGGATATTTCTGATTTTGAAATAATTTATTTGTCTCATACTTAGGATATTTCTGATTGTGAAATAATTTATTTGTATCATACTTAGAATATTTCTGATTGTGAAATATATTATTTGTATCATACTTAGAATATTTCTGATTGTGAAATATATTATTTGTATCATACTTAGGATATTTCTGATTTTGAAATAATTTATTTGTATCATACTTAGAATATTTCTGATTGTGAAATATATTATTTGTATCATACTTAGGATATTTCTGATTGTGAAATAATTTATTTGTCTCATACTTAGGATATTTCTGATTGTGAAATAATTTATTTGTATCATACTTAGGATATTTCTGATTTTGAAATAATTTATTTGTATCATACTTAGGATATTTCTGATTTTGAAATAATTTATTTGTTTCATACTTAGGATATTTCTGATTTTAAAATAATTTATTTGTATCATACTTAGGATATTTCTGATTGTGAAATAGTTTATTTGTATCGCACTTAGGATATTTCTGATTTTGAAATAATTTATTTGTATCATTCTTAGGATATTTCTGATTTTGAAATAATTTATTTGTATCATACTTAGGATATTTCTGATTTTGAAATAATTTATTTGTATCATACTTAGGATATTTCTGATTTTGAAATAATTTATTTGTATCATACTTAGGATATTTCTGATTTTGAAATAATTTATTTGTATCATACTTAGGATATTTCTGATTGCGAAATAATTTATTTGTATCGCACTTAGGATATTTCTGATTTTAAAATAATTTATTTGTATCATACTTAGGATATTTCTGATTGTGAAATAGTTTATTTGTATCATACTTAGGATATTTCTGATTTTGAAATAATTTATTTGTATCACACTTAGGATATTTCTGATTGTGAAATAGTTTATTTGTATCATACTTAGGATATTTCTGATTTTGAAATAATTTATTTGTATCACACTTAGGATATTTCTGATTGTGAAATATATTATTTGTATCGCACTTAGGATATTTCTGATTGCGAAATAATTTATTTGTATCGCACTTAGGATATTTCTGATTTTGAAATAATTTATTTGTATCGCACTTAGGATATTTCTGATTTTGAAATAATTTATTTGTATCATACTTAGGATATTTCTGATTGTGAAATAATTTATTTGTATCGCACTTAGGATATTTCTGATTTTGAAATAATTTATTTGTATCGCACTTAGGATATTTCTGATTTTGAAATAATTTATTTGTATCGCACTTAGGATATTTCTGATTTTGAAATAATTTATTTGTATCATACTTAGGATATTTCTGATTTTGAAATAATTTATTTGTATCGCACTTAGGATATTTCTGATTGTGAAATAATTTATTTGTATCATACTTAGGATATTTCTGATTTTGAAATAATTTATTTGTCTCATACTTAGGATATTTCTGATTGCGAAATAATTTATTTGTATCGCACTTAGGATATTTCTGATTTTGAAATAATTTATTTGTATCGCACTTAGGATATTTCTGATTTTGAAATAATTTATTTGTATCACACTTAGGATATTTCTGATTGTGAAATAATTTATTTGTATCGCACTTAGGATATTTCTGATTGTGAAATAATTTATTTGTATCACACTTAGGATATTTCTGATTGTGAAATA